>NW_022104341.1:36321886-36335836 GCF_000313985.2 Echinops telfairi
CTGGTCCTATAGGGCTCATCCGTCCTGGATTCCCTGTATTTTGAGTCGGCATCAACTTGATGGCAGTGAGAGAGACAGGTGTCTTTAAAGAACAGAAATTTATTTTTCTCGCAGCTCAGAATGCTTCTGACTTCAGGCCTTTGGCTCTAGGGGAAGGTCCTACTTTGACTCTTTTAGCTGACAGTTGCTTCCATCCATCCTTGGGCTTGTAGATGCATGCATCTCGCTGTGTTTTTCATAAGACACCACTGAAAAATGACTAGGTTTAGGACACACCCTACTCTGTTATAATCTCACTTACAGGGGAAAAATCCCCCCAAAACCCTAACAAAAGAAACCTATTTCCAAACAGGATCACATTCAGGTACAGGGGCTCGAATTGCAAAATACCTTTTTGGAGGTCACAATTCAGCTCCTAGCCTATACTCCCTGTATGTACCACGTACTCACCGATTGTACCACTGGAGCCTCAATAGCCGATCCTTCGATATTTCCTTCCCCCTTCCTTCCTTCCTTTTCTCCTTCCTCCTTTTCCCCTTCCTGCTTGCATTAGATTTGTGATTTTGGAGGAAAGATGAAAACAAAAGTTTCCAAATTTCCAGCATGATAGTTTTCTACCAAATCTATATTGACTATCCATTGATGCCAACTCAGTGAGCCTCTAGGACAGATGAGAATGACCCCAGACTTGACAAAGCTGTGACTATGGAGGCGGGTTGCCACATCTTTCTCACCTGAATTGAATGGTGGGTTAACGTTATCAAGCTTTCAGTTAGCAGCCAGGCGCTTTAGCTATTGTGCCATCCGGTCTCTCTATTGACTACCCTCATGAAATGATAAAGTCTAACTACCACTGTCAGAAACAAAGATAATGAAGGCCACATTTGGAATTTTAAAGTTTTCCAGTTGTCTACTTAGAAAAGCAAAAGAAAATAGGAGAAACAAATTTTAATCATATACTTTATTCAACCTCCTTATACTGAGTAATATCATTTCAGTGTGTATTAAATGTAAAATTACCAATGAAATGTTTTACATTGTTTTTTTTTAAATCAGGTCTTCCAAATTGTGTGTAAGCTTTGCACATTATAACACATTTCAGTTCACACCAGCCGGGTTTCAAATGCATAGTAGCCACATGTGGCTCATGCCTATCACACTGGTCACCACGGCTATAACTTGTCTTTTGGTGACTTGACATACTTAGTACCTCTGTAGTTCACCTTCAACTATATTAAATAACAGTCTGGAATAAGAATTCATGAGAGCTCATTTAAAATGGAAAGTATTTATGAAAAGTGTTTTGTGTTATTAATTCAGATACTAATCTTTAAACCATTAGATTTTTAAAAATTTCCATTTTTACCCAACAATTAGATTTTGAGGACTTGTCTAGAAGGTGTAGCTATAGAGATGAACATGATATTCCCTGGCCCAGTGAACTGGTAGTTGATGGATAGTGGGAGATAGACTTATCAACAGAACATACTTTAGTGTGATGGGCTAATGGCTACAATGGAGGGATTACAGGCATGCTGTGGGGACAAGCCAAAAGAAACGAGTCCACTGTTGTCAGGTAGATGCACTCATAACAACCCTCCATAAGGTGTGCCAGGCTGTGGATCTTTATGGGAGCAGAAGGAGTGAATTTTAAATTGCGGGGGGAAATGACATTACAAGCAGAAGAAACAGGATGCTGAATGTATACAAGTTGAGTCATGGAGGTGTGGAAGAAGGCAACTCAAACATTTTGAGCACTTACCTTATATTCACAGTGACCCCCTAGGGCAGAGAAGAACTTGGAAACCCTGTGGGTATCTAAGACTATCTTTATCCTTTCTCGCATGGAGCAGCGAATGGTTTTGAGCACCTGACCCCTCAGTTAGTAGCCCGATGTGTAGCTCATCCACTGGATGGCAGTACGTTTGGAGGGTTTTTTTGTTTGTTTGGTTTTTGGTTGATCTTATGCTGATCATAATATTGGGCAGCGGATTTGACTGTTGAAAGAGCAAAGCATTTAAGGAATGGTAACATGCTTGGTTGTCTAGTTCTCGGTACGTATGGCATTGAAATGAAGATGGAAGAGTTGGTTTGGCCTGAAGTCTGAAAAGCCGTGAGGACCATACTGACGTGTTTAGTATAACTTAGGGGCAGTTTTGCATGGTGGTGCAGCCCCTGGGCCTTGGAGTAGATTGGACTGTATTTGAATTTGAGCTCCATTACTTAATAATTTTGGTACTATGTGCAAGTTACCCTACTTCAGTCATTTTTTAATTTGTGAACTGAGAAAAGCAGTACCCACCTCATACAGTTTTCCAGAGATTTAAAGGAGGCAAATGCCAAATGTACGACAATTGGCACAGTAGCTGGCACATGGGTAAGTCAAACCAAAGCAGACTCACTAACATGGAGCCGACTGTGATTCATTGCAGTCCTGTCGGATCAGGAAGAACTGTCCCTTTGGATTTCTGAGACTTTGACCCTCTTAGAAGTAGACAGCCTCAGAGCTCTCCTGCACAGTGACTGGTGGGTTCAAACTGCAGACTCTGTGGTTAACAACTCAGTGTATAACCCACCACACCACCAGGGCTCTTGGCACATGGGTAGTCCCCTTTAAATGATAGTCATTGTTATTATTTAGAATGACAACTTGGAGCCAGGAACCCAGGTGTGTGTGTGTGTGTGTGTGTGTGTGTGTGTGTGTACTTTTGTTCAACAATTCTGACCAAGGCAGAGCAAACAAGCTGGAGGAACAGGCAGTAGGGAATTATAGAGTAGAGGTGAAGAAATGATAGGATATGAACCAAGGCAGTAGCAATAGAGATGGAAAGATTAGTAGGGGGGCTCTGAAAGGCATTTCTGAAGTGTAACCAATAAGTCTTAGTGGTTAAGTAGGGAGGGGAAGCTGGAGAGAAAGTTGGCCCTATGTAGACTGGGGAGAATGGAGAGGTATGGGGATCTGGGGAGGAAAATGAGGAGGTATAACGATGACGAATGCATGAACAGGGGACGTTTTCATGGGGAAGCTGGAGAACTTGGGGCATGGAGCAGAGGCAGAGTTGGGGCCAGATCGATGGAAGGTAACGGTGTGGGGCTGAAGGAGCTCACTCGCAAAGGACACTAAAGTGAGAAGAGAAAACAATAGAAGAGGCAAGAATATTTCCCAGTGTAAAGGTGAGACAAAAGAGTGGTCAGAGAAACAGAAGGAGTGGAGATGGTGTTGTCATGGAAACAGAAGAAAACGAGATTTAAAAATCAAGACTAGTTACTGGGGTAGCGGGATGCATAACATAAGATTCATATGTAATGGCTCAGCACAAGAGAAGCTGACTTCTGCTTTGTAGAAATCCAGTTCTCTCTCTCTCTCTCTCTCTCTCTCTGCTCTATTTCCAGAAAACTATTCAGCAGTTCTCACTGTGTCCTCCATCTCATTTCTCCTTTGCCCTCCCAGCCCACACCTAGCTCTAGGAAGCCACTGATATAGTTTCGACCTTTATGGATGCCCTGTTCTAGATATTTATACAAATGGAATCATGATAGGTTGTCTGGCTTTTTTCACTTAGCATGCTATTGTAACCATCCATTCTTGTTCCTTTTTTGGTTGAATAATGTTCTATTGTGCTACATTTTGTTTATACCCATTTACCAACTGATGGGCATTTATAGTGTCCTAACTTTTGGCTAGTGTGAATAATGTTGCTATAGAAACTGTGTACAAGTTTCCATGTAAATGTTTATTTTCCTTGCTCTAGGTATATGCCAATGGGCACAAAGGCTGGGTCACATGGTCGCTCTCTGTGAAATAGTTTGAAGAATTGCAGGCTGTTTTCTACCGTGACTGTACCACTTTATGTGGCCACAAGCTGAATCTGAGAATTCTGATTTCTCTATATTTTTGATAATACATGCTACCATCTGACTTTCTGTTTCTCACCATCCTAGTGGGTGTGCTGAAGTATTTTTTTGTGGTTTTGATTTACGTTTCTCTGATGACTGATGAATGATATCTAGCACCTTTTCACGTGCTTGTCAGCCACTTGAATATCTTCCTTAGACATATGCTAATTCATTTGTCCATGTAAAATTTTAGGTTACTTATCTTTTCATTATTGCATAGTAAGAGTTATTTATATTTTTAGATTTATTTATTTATTTATTTATATTTTTAGATTTAATACCTCGATCAGATATATAATTTGAAAATATTTTCTCCCGCTTTGTGAGTTGCCTTTCCACTTTTCTGGTGATGGATGTTATTTAAAGTACAAACGTTCTTAAGTTTGATGAAATCCAAATGATCCATTTCTTCTACTGCTTGTGGTTTTACTGTCATATCTGGATCCTCCTTCCTGCCCTACCTCCTCCCTTCTCTTTGTCCAGAGTGCTGGGGAGGAAGCCAAGGCCGGGACCTCCCTAACACTCCACTCTGTCCCCACCCCCGACAGTGGGACAAGGTGCTCTGTGGGTGCCATTGTGGGAACCCTGCTTGTGAGGTGCTGTTGTAGGGTTCCCACAAGGTGGTCCTGGGAAAAGGCCTGGGGAGAGAGGAGGTGGACCCCAGTGGCTTGGAGTGAGTGATTCAAAGTGACAGCCTCACTTGGAAGGAAGTCTATGAGCTCTTTGCCAAATCCAGTATCGTGAAAATACTCCTATATTTTCTTCTATGAATTTTACCATTTTATTTCTTACATCTGTGCAGGTCTTTGGTCCATCTTGAGTTCATCTTTGTGTGTGGTGTGAGATAATGGGCCAACTTGATTTTTGTGACATTTTTAATACCTATTTTTGAGGGTCACCCTTAGAGTAGGAATTCAGATCAGACAACCAGCACAGGAGAAGAGTCAGAGGAACATAAGGAGAGGGGCAAAGTTCTTTATGGGTAAGCACCACGCCTGGAAGCCACACACCACTTCTAGAGAGAATCCAATCACACAGTCACACAGGTTACTGTAGGGGAGGCTAGAAAACATAGTCTCACTGGGAGGAGTAGGATTTAGTTGCAAAGGGCTAAAAGGTGTGGGTTGGAAAGGAACCGACAGAAGCTTGTGGAATTTGGCAAACAGGTGTCATTAGTGACTGCCTGAAGACCGCCTTTAACAGAGCCAAAGAGGTGGAAGTGGAATAGCCAAATTTCAAACTGAACCCTGCCGTGGAACCAATTCTGATTCCTAGCGACTTTCTAGACAGCCTAGAACCGCCCCTGTGAGTTTCTGAGGCTGCAAATCTTTACGGGCACAGAATGCCTCATCTTGCTCCTGCTGAGTGGCTGGTAGTTTTGAACTGCTGACTTTATGGGGAGCAGCCCAAAGCTACCCAATACCAACCAGGGTTGTAGCCAAGTCTACGACTTGCTAATCATAAGAAGAAAGTCTGCTCCTTGTAGCCTTGTTCTCTCCAGGAATTGCCAGGAGCTAGTACCAGCCTAGTGTCAATGAAAAAGAGGAAGCCCCTCAATGATGCGCAATAACATGGGTTGACTGTGTTGACACAGTCCTTGCAACAAGAGGCTCAAACATGACAACTTTGGTGAGAATAGTGCAGGATCAGGCAGCATTTTGTTCTGTTGGATGTGAGGCCGCTGTGAGTTGGAATATACTTGATGGTACCGAACAACCACAACAACACTATCAGTCTGAATTATAGCCTTTTAACTCTCACGGGGTGGGAAAACGGGTCACTATCATCAGGTCAAGGAGCTCTGGTGGCACAGTGAATAAAGCACTCAGCCGCTAAATGAAAGGTCTGTGGTTCAACCCCACCAGGCTCTCTGCAGGAGAATGATGTGGTGATCCGCTTTCTGAATGGTTACAACCTTGTAATCTTCCTCTGTGAAGACGTTCTATTCTGCTCTACAAGATAGCTAGGAGTTGGAATCAGCTAGGTGATACACAACGTTAACAACAACACCATCAGCAGGCCAAAGCTTTTTCTTTCTGCAGAAAATCGCAAAGCTTCAGGATAGTCTGAAGCAGTATTGTGGCAGTATTTCCGGAAGCACCAGCTTGGTTCTGTTCAAGTCCAGCTCCACTTTGATATCACGCAAGGACAAGGTAGAGGAGAAGTGTGTGTTACCTTAAAGGGATACAGGTATGTGTGTGCACACATATATGATTGTGGGTCTCATCCAGCATTGAACATAGAAACATGATATTTATACTATGTCTGTCTTGGAGAGTGGCAATTTATGCTCTTTGGGTAGCAAAGTTTCATCACTTAATTAGTTTATTATGCAAGAGTTAAAACTGCAGGAATTGTACGTCAATGTTACGATCATTCCCTTTACATGTCGGCTTAACTGAAGAGGAAAGCCATTAACTTATACAAACAGAAAACATATCCTCTCACCAATTCACCTGGTGAATTGCAAACTCCTTCGTCAGCCCTTTGGTGGGAAGACAGACCGGGATGGGGGGAATATTGCATTTTCAAGCACATTTATTTAAACACAAATTCAGCCAGGCAACTCCCAGAAGGGACTCTTCACAGTTGGCCATGTGACTGAATTTCTCCTAGCGGACTGGGTTCATTCTTATCAGCTGAACAAACATTTATAGAAAACCCATGAAATGCCAAGTGCTTTCTGGGTGCCAGAAATTGCTGCAAAACTCCCGCTATGTTTTCTTTTCCCTCAGAATATCTTTTTCATCTACATCATTACATGGTATTTTTAGCTGCTTCCAAGTCTGCTGGTTCTACGGAAGAGAGTTGAGGAGAGAGAAAAGTATTCACCCATAGGGGGAAGGCTGGTGATAAGTTTGTGGCTTCCTGAGCTCTGAGGGGAGGCCAAGGCTCTGCATGTGTTCTAACAGCGCTTGGTTTAGGCTTTGTGTGGAGTCTGGACCTTCTCCTATGACTCTGCTGAGCCTCAAGCAGGGTGAACCTTGAAATCATCAGGGCTGTTGAGTCACTAATTGGAACTAATCTACTCCCACACGATTTGAATTACAGCTCATTATTCTTTAAGAAGCCCGGCTGGTGTCGTGGGCTAGGCAGTGAACTGCTAACCCCCAAGTTGGAGACCACCAGTGACTCAGCGGGAGAAAGATGAGGTTGTCAGCTCCCATGCAAGACTTAAGGAACCGCCAAGGGGCAGTTCTACTGTCGGGTGGCTAGGAGTCCAAGCTGACTCAGCAGTGAATTAGGTTTTGGTTCTTGGTACTCTTTAACCCATCAGACTTCTCTCATTCTGACAATGAGGACAAGAATTCTACTAAAGCCTCGCTAAGCAGGGAGGAAGATGCTATCTCAAGTAGTAGGAGGGAGAGGACCTCACCTGTTGACATGGCACCGGCGTGAGCTTGGCTGTTGTTGTTCATGGACACGGCACAGTCCCTGGCTGTACGTCTCTCTGCAGTCCTTAGGGTCACTATGAGTCAGAACGGACTCAACAGACCCCAACAGCAATGTTGCAGGCAGGGAGTTTGGAAGAAGGGGCTTGATGAAGCCCGAGTTTTGAGGGAGAAGGGATTTCAGAAGGTGGCACATTGAGCAGATGACAGGGCTGAGATGGAGAAAGTGGGAGACTCAGGACACGACGTCGGTTTATGTCTTTTTGATGTCCAGATAAAACTGACTGCCACACAGTTGATTGTGACTATAAGTGAGCCTCTCTCTCTAAGGCCAAGGAGTGCTGCTCGGTAGGGTGCCTGAGGCTGAGATCTTCCTGGGAGTAGGAAAGGCTCGTGTTTCTCCAGTGGAGAGGCTGGTGGGTTTGAACCACCGACCTTGGGCCTCGCATCCACTATGCCACAAGGCCTCGTATCAAGCCAAGAACACTCTTGGATTCCTCCGGAAGAATAGCTCTTGGTGGACATGGACACTTTACAAATCGTCCGGATCTTCACCCACCCATGCAAAACCCCAGTTAACTTCTTTGCCTTTGAATGACGCCATCTCTCCTCATCCAGAACTTCACCATGGAGCCTTCACGCTCCCTGCATGAAGCTAAATGGACTCTCAGAGACAAATGATATTTAATTGAACTTCGCTTTTCCTAGCACTTTCCAGCTTTCAGATTTTCTACTAGAACGATTCAATATAGTTTTAGAATAGCCTCCTTTCTGCTATTTGGGTCCTTTTTGGAGGTGTTAAACCTGGAAGCCATCACCCTCTGCATGACAGGTTTTTCTTGTTGTTGTTTTTTTGGTGCAGTAAAGCTTTGTGCCTGTTGACACCTGATGCGTAGGTAAAGAATTGGGCTTATTTTCTATTACTTCTCGGTGAGTCTCTTTCCCTTAGAGAGCTGAAGAATAGGCTGCATGCTTCTCTGGGAGATAAGCCGCAATGTGTTAAATGTGTAGGAGGACACTAAACGCTAGAAAAGATTATGTTCTGGCAAAGTCAGATGTGAAAAACCTTCCTTTTGCCTTCCTCCACAACCACGGTGAAAGTGCAAAAGAGCAAGCAAGACTGAAACGAAGCTGAAGAAGTGGTTTCAAGGGAAGTAGGCTAGAATTACTTCTCATTAGGCTAAACTGGAATCTTTTTAGAGTGTGTTAGGCATCGTATTTTTAGTTGATGGGGCCATGACTTTGAAAGACTTAGGTGCTTACCAGTGTTCAGATGGCTGGGGCATGGCCAACGGAGAGAATAAGCCCTCCACTGTGTGCCAAGGGAAGGACAAAAATAGTCATCACTTTGTTGTTGATGATGATAGAGAGAAGAGAGGGCCAGAGTTGATGGCTCGTGTTCTGCCAGAACTCTGGCAATCGGTAATTGTCTTTGGGAACACGAGCCATTTTCTTCTGTGTGAAATTAAAAATTGAAGCCAAGACACAGGGGACAATGCAACTGCTTTCTCCGCCTCTGAATTCTATCCAGCCAGTTGCCTAGCAGGCCTGAAATCCCCGGGGGTCCATAAATCCAACCCCAGGGCTAGAGGGGGCCAGAGGAAGTGCCTGTGGAGCTTCGGTGAAACACAGGAAATACTTACAGGTGGTTGAGGTCCAATAGAAAAAGTCAATTAGGAAAACTCATCATAATAACTAGCACTTGCAGAGCATTCCCTATGGGATGGCCATTCTATCCAGCCCTGCATGTGTATGCTCCCAGATTTATATCAGCTCCATGGACTAGGGATGACTGTTGGCCCATTTTACAGATGAGAAAATAGTGCAGAAAAGTTAAGCAATTTCCTCAGGGACATAGTACTTATAAGAAAGGGGCATCCGGGGAGCTACTGAGACTTGAACTCGGGGACTCAACTATTGTGCTTTGGGGATCATTTCATGATAAGATCATTGGAGAAGCCAAAGTCCGGTTGGCTTCCTTGATCGTGGTGACCACGGCAGTCTGATATGTAAATATGAAGTCCGTAGAATCTGCCGTTGGTTCTCCTTCACTTTTGCTTTATCCCCTTCAAATGCTCTCCCTAATCATTCCCCACCTTCTCTTCGCTGTTACAGCATTTTGTTCTCCAGAGGGGAGTCCTGCTGAAGGTACATCCCACTGACAAGATGGGTTTGTAAAGGCTGAAGGAGTTGTTCTTTTGTGAGGTCTTTGCCTTGTCATAGAAGAAAAATGGAAAGAATTCGATGTTTCAAAGATATACAGTAACCATTTCCACCAGTATCATTTCACTCTTCAATTCAGACCAATGGAGATGGTATTTTCAGGTTCAGAATTCTGCCTTTATCAAAGCGATGATGGTACATGAAGGGGTCGCAATAGATGAGTTGAAACAAAATACGTACGCATCGTTGAATGGAAAACTAATTATCTGCACTGTACACATTTACCTCATGCACAATTAAAAGTCAAAAACCAAATAAATGCCAAATGCTGTAGAGAAGTGACAACTTTCTTGTCTCCTGAAAGGCTTCTGATAGCACAAAGGTGGGGAGAGGGAGACGAAAGAAGGAAGAGACGCCGTATGGATGAGGAGTGACAATCAGTGTAGTTATTGTTATTATGTGCCGTCAAGCCGATTGCTACCCATAGCAAGCCTTATGCATAACAGCACAAATCATTGCCCAGTCTGGTGCCATCCTCACAATTGTTCCTATCCTTGAGCCCATTGCTGCAGCCACTACATCAAACCATTTCCTGAGGGTCTTGCTCTCTTTCGCTGTCCCTCTACTTTACCCAGCATGATGTCATCCTTCTCCAGTGACTGTCTCTCCTGACAACATGTCCAAAGTACCTGAGACGTCTCCCATTCTTACCACTAAGGAGCACCCTGGCCTTACTTCTTCCAAGACTTATCTGCTTGTCCGTTCAGCAGTCCGTGGTACTGAGCCTCTCTGACAGCACCTAAGGGCAGTCAGGAAGAAGCCTGCATGTTGGCTATAACTGCCACCTCACAGGTTCTCCTGGCATTTCTTGTGTCTGTCGATTGGGAAGAAGGCTGCTCTCTGCAGAGCATTGAACCTTGGGACTTCTCAGCATGTCGTATGAGTCCATGTTCTCTTCAGGTGTCACCAAGCTCCCTACAGAAAGAGGATGACTTCCCCCTCCAGCTGTGCCCACCTGTCACCTGGGCCCAGAGGTAGATCTTGGCACCCAGTGAAAAGTTTCTTTAGATTATGCTTCAACCTCCTCCATTTAATTTATTGGTGACCTCAGGGCCCCAAAAGAGCCAAATCATCTCCTCCATTGTTTCCAAGCCCCCCTCTGTCCCCTAGGCACATGCGAACCAACGTCTACCTTTCTCTTTCAGTCAAAAAAATTAAAAGTCTTTGTGGGTATCCGGTCAGATGGATGGATATCTTCTGGCCACTTGCATCGTCTCCCCAGCCTCTGCTTCACTTCAGCCAGGCATGACGTTCTAACCACTGTTCTAACCATGCATGAAGTTGTCTTGTTTTACATTGCTCATCACTACAAGGAACTGAAACATCATTAGGGTCTGGAATGGCTCTTGAGAAGTTTGTTAACTCACTTCAAGATAATTGCCTGTTGATTGAGATGGAAATCAAACGGTATAAGATAGTCTGACTTCGAAAACATTCCTGCAGGCAGGTTTCATGAGTTTCATCAAAACCAGCCTGCTTGTTCACCAGTCTTCAGCTCCCCTAGGGCAAAAGGGAACAGATATGTAGTAAATTGTTTGGTCTTTTCCCAAGTGACCTTCTGTCTCTGTGACTCAGTCTCTGGGCTCTTGAGCTGTTACGCTTATGGGAATATCTTTGCTTGCCTGGGAACCTTGAGTCACTGAATGATCTTAAAATGAGAGCTGGCATGACCCAAAAATCAACCATGTGAGTTAAGGCTGGAGACTGACCACAGCCACCTAGGTAATCAATCAATCCATCCATCATGCCTTCATAATGAAGCCCCAATCAAAACTCTGAACACTGAGGCCTGAGTGAGCTTCCCTGGTTGGCTATCTTCATGCGTATTGACACATCAATGGTGGTAAGTTACATCTCTTGAGTGCATTGGGAGAGGAAATGGAAGATTTGTGGTGGTACTCTCAAGACTCTACCCAAGGGCCCTAGGTGGTACAAGTGGTTTGTGCCCAACTATTAAAAGTTTGGCTATTCTGACGTATCCCTGGAAGCAAAGCCAGAAGATCTACTTCTTTCAGGATGTAGCCAGGAGCAGTTCCACTCCACAAAACATGGGGTCACCATGAGTCAGAAGCCACTCCTCGGCAAGGGTTTTGTTTTGGCTTTCTGACTGTACTCTACGTACTTCTTGCCTTTTCTGATTTTAATTATAATCTTTCCCTCGAACAAATGGTGACTATGGTTACAAGAAGGATCCCTGCTGGCATAGTGGGTCATGCCCACTATGTGAGCTCCTAACCATAAGGTCAGCAATTCAGAACCCACCATTGCTCAGTCAGAGAAAGATGAGGCTGTGTACTTAATTAATGGTTTAAAGTCTTGGAAAGCCCGAGGGGCAGTTCAGCTCTGACCTATAGGGTTGCTATGAATCAGAATTGAATTGATGGCCACGAGCCTGAGCGGCTCTTACAGCCGCATTGCATTCTGTGAGTCTTTCCAGAGATGATCACAGCCGAGGGTGGTTTGAGGAAGCCCTGGACGTGCAGTTTGTGGTACAAGTGAGGGTAAGGAGTCTTATGTGGATGCTGCATGTCCTCTCAATGCTGTGGTTGGCTCTAACTTGTCTGAACAGGGATTTGTGGAATCCAGATAAGAAGGAAAGGCACACCATCCTCATTACTCGGACTGAAGCGGAAATACCCAGCCCCCAAACCAAAACTCACTGCCATCGAGTTGATCCTGAGTCAGAGTGACCCTATAGGACAGGGGTGAACTGCCCCTGTGGTTTCTGAGGCTCTAACTCTGTATTGGAGTAGCGAACCCTGAAGAGGCGAAACGAAGAAAGAGAACAAGGAGCAGAGTAGCATTTCCTTTTATTAACATAATGTGGCATGTCTTAATGACCAGCATTCTCAGTGCTAGGTGTCAGTGAGAAAACACTGTTTTATTCTAGTTTCTGATCTCATCATCTCTTTCCTCCTTTTTTTTTTTAAACTTAAAACAGGACCTCCGGTTATTCATTCTGGAATCAAAGACCTGAAGGTCTTAAAAACGACCCAGTCTGGATTTGAAGGATTCATTAAAGACCAATTCACCACCCTCCCGGAAGTGAAGGACCGGTGCTTTGCCACCAAAGTGTACTGCAAGTGGCAATACCACCAGGGCAGAGATGTGGATTTCGAGGCCACCTGGTAGGAGTGGGTACTAGGGCCTGGTGCTGAGGCACGTATAATGTGCTGTTTGCAAAGACTCCGCATCCATGGAGTCCTGGTGGGGTAGTGGCCTGTGATCCAAAAATCAACAGCCAACCCCACAGGAAAAAGATGGGGCTTTCTACTCCTATGAAGAGTCATAGTCAAAAAAAAAAGAAGAAGAAGAAGAGTTAGAGTTTTGGGAACTCAGCTCTTCCCTGTCTTATAGGGTTAGAATATGATTATATCTGAAATGGATTTCTAGTTTAAGGCTGTTTGCAATTTATTAAAGGTGTGGCTCTCAAACAGATGGTTTATAAAAACACAGTTTGATCGACCCCACCCCCACAGTTTCTGAGTCTGTATATTTGAGAAGAAGGCAGTTAGGACTTAAGCATTTCTACCGAATTCCCAGGTGATGGTGATGTTACTAGATGGGAAAAACCACACTTTAAGCACCACTAGATTAAATGAAAATAACGATACCCAATCTCACCAACTGTGAAGACTACAAAGAGAGCTAAACTACTTTAGGGTCACTAATTCTTCCCAGTTTGTCCAGGACTTTGCTAGTTTCAGCGATGAAAGTCATGTGTCCCGGTAAACCCCTTGATCCCAGGCAACCTAGGACAACTGACCACCTAAACTCAAAATGAGATGCTATTCATGGAAGTGCTTTTAAAAATATAAAAGTATGATGTTTATTACAAAATCCTTAACAAGCAATAAGAAGGCCTCTGGGCTCACTGAGATAATTTGCTTTATGACCTAATTGGTAGAAATTTTGCTCTATGACCTGTTGGAATGTATCTTCCTCCCACTGATAAAATGAATTTGGTCCTTCAGATAAGAGGGAAGTCTGGCACTCCAATCTTACAAGCAGTTCCTTTCCTTGTGCCTCCATTACCAAGTTCCCCAAATTGTCTGATTACTGTGTTTTTTTCTGCATCAGTTTATGTGGCTATTTTTGCCTTTCCTTTTCCTATCCCTGATAACCTTCTAGTAATGTTATTTTAAATCATTTTATTAGGGGCTCATACAACTCTTATCACTGTCCATACACACATCAATTGTGTCAAGCGCATTTGTACATTCATTGCCCTCATCGTTCTCAAAACATTTGCTCTCCACCTAAGCCCCCGGCATCAGGTCCTCATTTCCCCCTCACTTCCCACTGCCCCCTCCCTCATGAACCCTTGAAATTTATAACTTATTATTTTGTCATATCTTGCCCTGTCCGATGTCTCCCTTCACCCACTTTTCTGTTGTCCGTCCCCCAGGGAGGAGGTCACATGTAGATCCTTGTCATC
>NW_022104341.1:36337577-36349501 GCF_000313985.2 Echinops telfairi
AGGATGTGCTCCACTCTCTCCTCCTCCCCCTTCATCTGCTCCTGTGTGCTCAGATCAGATATGTCCCTCTCCCGGAGCTGCAGATTCAATGCCATGCTTTGAAATAAATTCTTCAGGGGAAGGGGCAGGTGTCCACGTAGTAGTTGGGATTGAGGCCCTAGTAATGTTTTATCATTTGGCCCCAAATGTCTTCTTTTGGGTGAAACGCAATGCATATTACGGAGCATTGCTTTATACTTCGCGGGAAATCAAATATTCTTGTATATATTTATGTACATGGCAACTATTAGAACAAAGAGCCTGTCTTGTATGCACTGGTATCATGGTGGCTATCAATAAGTGCTTGGCTTATTGATCAATAAGTGCTTGGCTTATTGATACTTGACATATGATTTATGATTGATACTTAACATGAATTCTGGAATCAAAAAATAGATGTTAGTGTTTAGAAAATGATGATGGCAACATATGCACAAATATACTTGATAAAATTGATGTATAGGATAAGAACTGTAAGAGCCCCCAATAAAATGATTTTAAAAAAAGAATAGATGTTTGGAGATCACTTATTATGTGATACTAAGGATTTAACATAGACAATTTCTGGTGCAGTGGAGCTTAACTCTATGGGGGAAATTGACTTTAAAAAAGCAATATGGTACTCATTACATAGTGATAAATGCTACCCGGAAAAATATGCCTAATAGATGAGTCACTAGACTGGATTTGTGTCTTTCTGGGGGAGTGCAGTCAATTACTAAGTCCAGGGACCAGCCACGCTGAGCAGAAGGAAGGCCCGAGTGTCTGGGAGTCCTCTTTGAGAGCCTCTCCAAATGTGGGGGAGACTTACCCTGGAATGCTCATTCCATACTAATGCAGACTAGGACAGCCAGGGGATACGCGGTATGCTTGTTGAATGGTGGTGGTGGTGTATGAGTGTGTGTGTGTGTGTGTGTGTGTGTGTCTAGAGGAATGGAAAGTGACACGTTTTGGGCATTATGAGAGATTAATCTCTCCTAAAACCAGCAATACAGTTGTTTTCTGGGGGCTAGAAAGGTCACTGCTTCTCGGGCTTCTAATGCGTTCTTGAAAGGTGATCCTATGGGAGTCCTCAGGTCCTTTCTCTGGGTTTCAGGGAGACTGTTCGCGACACCATCCTGGAGAAATTTGCCGGGCCCTATGACAAAGGAGAATACTCGCCCTCTGTCCAGAAGACCCTTTATGAGATCCAGGTGCTCTCCCTGAGCCGGGTGCCCCAGGTACATTTTGTCACTTGGCCATTCTGTGTTTCTAGGCAGCTCCGAGAGAGTTGAGAGATAAAATAGGAACTTGTATGACATAGGAAAAACAACATCTATTATTGTCCAGAAGCTTGTTATAGTAAGTGAGAAATGAACAGAAAATGGAAAAATCTGTCCAGCTTAACAGCACAGGCTACTGCTGGGGCACTTCAGTTTTGTTGAGAATTCTCAGTCTTCAACCTGCCGCTGACTGAGATCTCATATTCAGGACACCCGAATGCCTCAAAAGAGGGTCACTAAATAGAAGACCTATGGTTCTGGGGAGTCAGGGAGTAAAGGTTAGTGGAGTGCTATTACATGCACATATAGTCAATGGTTATTATATCTCTGGCAGCACTATAAGAATACAAAGATACATTAGAAACTAGCTCTACCCTGAAAGAGCTCACCATTCAGTGAACAAAGTAAACAAGCAATACACTAGAGAACAGAGTATTATCGAAATACAGAGGAGAGCATCTCACTCAGGTTTGGGGTTTGGGCCAGCCAGAGTTCCAGAACGGAGAGGTGCTTGGTTCGAGACTTTAGGGTTAAGTCGGGCTTATCTGGGCTCACATTTTGAGGTGGCAGCAGGAGGCGTTAGGGAGACATGCGACCGCAGGATATACTTATTTACTGCTGCCCTTGTTGACTATATCAGAAGCTCCAGAAGCGGAAGTCCTTCCACGTGCCTAGAGATTGCCTAGAAGCCCTGGTGGTATAAGGGGTTACGGGTTGGGCTGCTAACTGCAAGGCCAAGAGTTCAAACTTACCAGCTCCTCCCCGGGAGAAAGATGAAGCTGTCTGCTCTCATCAAAATGTACAGTCCCAGAAGCCCTTGGCAACAGTTCCAACTCTGTCCTATAGGGTCGCTGTGAGTCAGAATTGACTCGATGGCCCTACAGGAGAGACGAGAGCAAACCCAGATCAGGAAAGGCTGCTCTAGGCTTAGCTAGGGAGTCGGGACTTTATCCCGAGAGCTCCTAAAGTACAGGTAGGTCATGGCACGGTCAGATGTGATATGGTCGAGAGAGATCACTCTAGAGTCTGGAGAGATTACTCTAAAAGGAGTACGAGGAATTAAAGGCTGGCCTATCATGGGGAAGGAGGCTGGTTGGGAGGTGATTGTAGAAATGTGGCAAGGAGGGCTTGAGCTCAGGCAATGTTGGGGTGCAGAGCAGGAGTGCTCCTCTGGGGCAAGAGTGCCTCTTGCCTTGGTCCTTACATTAGAGAACCCCTCCAGGCCCCCTCAGACCAGGCCTCTCTCCAGTGGGCAGGGCTAAGCAAACAACCTCTCCCTTCTAGATTACTCTACCCATACCTAGGCCTCCAGAAAACCCCACCCAAATAGCTGAGCTTCCTGCTGAGCTTTCAAAGGTGTCTGTCCCAGACGCCCCTCCAGAGAGCAGAGAGTGCTATTGGTTTACACATCCCTGGGTTTGAGGACTGTCAGAGGGACAGCAATTTGTCAGAAGTATGGGTAGAACTTGAGTCCAAGAGAGAAAGTGCAGGAAGCTGGCCCTTCCCACGCTGCCGTATCTCGGATGGCGCTCCACGGAGTCAGAGGATTTTACATTGAACCTGATCATCCAGGTTATCATAAAGGTACATGTATAAAGTTAACAGGGTAGAACACGTTTTTCTTTGACAAGTTTGTTAGTCTGATGATTACTTTTAAATATTTAGCCAATGTATAAGTGGGCCTGCAATTATAGTCTGACCTCAGAACGCTGGGTGGGGCAGGCCCAGAGAAGAGGGGGTGGACTTAAAAAGAAGTTGGGAGGTTGATTTGCCAGCATATGGAGACCAGTTGGATTTCTAAGGGTCTCTCAGGTTTGTGACCTAAGGAATCCTTACTTTCAAGAGAGCGGGTTTTATATACTGAGAAGAGGAGAATGAGCCCAACCTCTACTAGTAGGTGATTAGGACAGAAGAAGTAGGGTTAACAAACGAGGCAGAAGAGGTTGCCTCAGAAGCCGAGGTGGATTTTGAGGACGATGTGTGTGTGAGGGGGACGGAGAGTGATGGGTGGTGATGGAGCGACACACGGTTGCCCCATGTGAGACGTATTACTGTGCCTTCCAGATTGAAGACATGGAAATCAGCCTGCCAAACATTCACTATTTTAACATAGACATGTCCAAGATGGGACTGATCAATAAGGAAGAGGTAAGAGAAATTGTAAAACGATTCAAAGCACCCTCTGACCCTATTCCTCTTCATGAACCTGGGAGGATAATGTGACTGACTAAAACTCTGAGCAGCTGTTGGGTTGGAGAATATTTCTAGTCACCATGGATCAGAGGTCTCTCGGACCTTGGGCCCTTCCGTGCTGTGGCTAGAGGACCTTAGAAGTGGACGAGTACTTAATGGAGCCGGGTTGGGAGCTGTAGAGCAAAAGACAAAGAAAGAACAGAGTGTGCCCAAGGAAACCGCTCTGAGATCTGCCTCCTACAAAGGTGCCTGCCAAGGTCGCAGCTCCATTAGTCTTCCCTCTGGGGAGGGGAGAAAAAAATAGCTATTTTCAATTTTTCCCACCATCTCTACCTCTCTTGATTAAGTAGTCAATTCAGTCACCTACACAACACACAGAAAGATGAAAGCGTATTTGTTTCGAATTGCAATGATAGAAGGCAGGATGAGGAAGTTCACGGTTTGAAAGGAAACGTCGTCTTGGTAAAAGCACTTACCCTGGCTTGTTTTTAGCCACGGCACAAAGTTAAACTGCTTAGTGTGCCCAACTGCCACTCCCAGCCCTTTGCTAGCCAGGCGATGCTGACTCTTACCGAGTGGACAGGCTGCCTGGGGTTGCCCAGCCCGTCCTCACTAAGGAAGCTGACTGTCCTCAGTAGGTTGTTCTCGTGTGCAGTGGCTGCTCGGTTTGGACCATAACCCGTCTGCGAGCAGCCAAGCACTTAGCCCCAGCCCCACTTGCGCATCGTGGGGCAAGTTGCCCGGTTGCTGATTCTAAGCCATGGAAACTCCTTGTGCGCAGAGCACCAGTGCACAACACAGGGTTTCCGAAGCTGTGCCTTTTCCGAAGCAGATCACCTGGCCTGTGCTCCGAGGCACTCTGGTATGGGCTTCTCACCAGCGGTTCGGCCAGTCAGGCACTTAACCATTCACCCCGTCCCAGAACTCCTATTCTAAAATGACAAGGTTTCTCTATTTGACTCATGGCCCCTCCAACTTCAATAAATGAGGGTAACTTTTTACATCGTGTATGGGAGAATGAGGTAGAAAATGAGTCCTCTAGTCACTTAGCTCAGTTGCCTTAGAATCATAGTCTCTGGCCCAATGGAGGCCAAAAAGGTTCTTTCAGATGGTGCTACATCGTGGATGTGGTGACTCAGCAACCTTAGTCGTCACAACGCCTCTGCCGGGTGCCGCGGTTTTGTGCTCCGTGACAGCGGATGGACTCCACCTGGCTTTGCCTTGCCGTCCATAGCACGTCGGAGTGGGGGGCAGGGGCACATCTAGGGCATGGCAGGAGGCACTTGGTCTGGCCCCACTAGGGCAGGGAAGCCAATGAGCAGTTTCTATAGCCATTGCAGGTTCCAACGCCAGCTCCTTCGGCAAAGTTAAAATGAATTGTCGAATGGATGCTATTTTCCATAGAAATGCTTCTAATCTGGGGACAGGCAGTGTTGGAGAACAAGAGTCTTGCTTAATGACAGGTGTAGGTGATAGGGTCTTGGGTTACAGAAGAGAGAACCGGGGTCCCATGTGCTGCTCTTTCAGCTGAAAGACGGGCAGCACGGTGCACTTCAGAACATGGCAAGGCTGTTGAGTCCTGACATTTCACTGATTCAAACTGAAAGCCCCTTCTCAATCCCTACCCTCTAAAGGGCAAAAGACATACCTGAAAGAAATCCTGGCTATGTCCACCAGGAAAAGAAGCAAATCACTTGTTACCGTGATGGTGATTCCATCGCACGGTGACCCTGTGTGTGGCAGAGTAGAACTGTGCGTCCTAGGGCTGTCGGAATTCTCCAACGGTTGCCCATCAGACCTTTCCTCGGGTGTCTCAAAGTGCCAACCTTTCAGTTAGCAGTCAAGCACATCACCACTTACTCTCACCCCTCAGGGACTCCATGTCCACCAGAGGCCAAACAAATGGGCCCAAGCAGAATAAAGACCAGGTTCTATGGGTCAACTCGAGCAGTGCTCAGTTCAGGTCCCCATACAGGGTGAGGAAGGTAGCCTTGGGACCCCTGATGCCTCAGGCCCTCACTAATCCCAGCTTGGGGTGGGGGGTTAGCTAGTAGGCAGAGGCCATATCGTGCTTTCATCTCAGAAACCAGACCCTCAGCTCTCTCCTAGAGCCCAGCCAGGGCCCCCATTCCTCTGGGCCACAGCTCTGCAGAAAGGCATCTGCCAGGCCAAACTAGCTGTCTGCCTCCACTCCTGCACTTGGGGGCTGGATGGAGCCCCCCACGCCCAGCAGGTATTTCCCATGTGAAGGCAACACAAGAGAAGCAAGGACACACTGACAAGAGCTGAGACTGAGACGTGACAAATGGCAGAGTCGGAAGACAGCAGAACGCTAAGAGCACAGCTGTCTGGAGCCATTTAGCACTGAGCTAAGAGCCCTGCAGACCTCACATGCGCCTGAGGGCATGGCTGCAGCACAGCAGTGGACAATGATTGATGTGCAAAGTGAGTCATCAAGAAAAGGTCAAATTATGCACTCTCCATTGCCCTGGGAAAGCAAGAAGATGTGATGCATTTTAGAAACATTTACATCCCAATTATTAAGCATTTTTCAAAAGCTTTCATGTTCTGGTAAATCGACTCATCTCTCACGTAGAGCCAGGAAGATAAGGCATTGACATGTGTAAAGGAACTGTGAGTACAGCACGGGCCTTTTCCTGTTTAGCACGTTGTTGGTTAGACATTGATTCATAGCAAAAAGGAGGGTGTGTACTTTTATCCTTCTGAGGCTAACATGTGGTTCTTCTACAGGTCTTGCTACCTTTAGACAATCCATATGGGAAAATTACTGGTACCATCAAGAGGAAGCTGTTATCACGGCTGTGACACTGTAGCCACCAACGGGAGTCCACTCTCAGCGGAAGAAGTCTTTACTTGATGGTGGGGGGGCTACTGTGTGTCGCCATGCAGAATTTCCAGTGCAGTAGATTGAGTCACAGTGTTCATTTCCCTCCTGCATGAAATCATTTCTTTCTTCCACACCTAGTCCAGCAAGGTGTACTGTGGATTACCTGATTAGTAACTATCACATACTTACAGTGTACACAAAACAGACTGAGCAGTATTGCAACAGTTATAAAGCAATTATTCTTTTTTGGGGTTTGTTGTGCTTTCTTTTCATAGAAAAGTCTTAGAATCAATTCGGCAAACAATCAAGAATCAATGGAGATGTCATGCCAATTAATTTGGGCATGACATTCTGGTTCTAATCATGCTAAATTATTGCTTCTGGGTAACATAGAAAATGTAATGACAAAATCATGCTGAAGGATATCAACCCTGTAACCTTAATTTGACTGAATATTTGAATTTTTAAGAATTCTTTTGCATCTGGATCATCGGGAGCTTATTTCTACCTGAGAGTATTTTTGTGATTTAAAGGTGCTTATTTAATGACTTTCACTATACTTTGAAAATATTGAGTACACACTGGAACATCAAAAAATATATAAATTGGTTTTTTTCAAATAATACATTCTTTTGACACAAAGAATCATATTTAATAAATGTTGCCAAGATACAGATGGGTGGGTATGCCATTAGAAAGAAGACTGGGGAGTGTGCATATATCACATATATTCATATGCTGAAAATATCAACAATGATGATGTCTAAAAGGAAGAATCAGAGGTGATTTTTGGTTTTCTTAATCTTCCAAATATGGACATTTGTTGCTTTTATAATCAGAGAAATAAATATAATTGATGATTAAAAGATGCATGAGAGCTTGAGTGATGACACCAATTCCCTAACACAGCCATTGGGATATAAATCATAAGGCTTTCAGGAGTTATAATTTTAGAAACCCAGGATAAAAATTGGTCCAAATAAACATTCTAGATAACCTCTCTGAAGACTCTACTTTCTTTAGATGATTTTACATATAAGCATATGGTATTATTTGATAACACTTCTGCTTCATTCTTATCATACCACACCCAAACCAACCAAACCAACCCACTGCCATTGAGTGAATTCTGACTCATTGGGAGCTTACATAGGGTTGCCAAGACGAAATATTTACAGGAGTAGACAGCCTTATCTTGATCCCATGGAGTGGCTGATAGGTTTGAACTGAAGACCTAGTGGTTAGCAGTCGAGCAGCTAGCCCACAGCACCAGCAGAGCTCCTTAATATTATATCCGCTCCTTGTTTATTGACATTGTCAGGTTCCAAAGGCCAGATCGTTAGGTAAAATCAGCGGTTATGTGAGTTGGGAGCTGCGCCCCATCTTCGGGGCTAGTGCGCCCCCTTACCTACCTCATTTTCCCACCACCAAAGAGTCCGTTGGGGGTGGGGGGCGGGTTTGTCAGTGGTGGAAGTGGTGGTCTCAAGTGTTGCCTGTCCCTGACACCTTCCTGTCCCTTCCTGCCCTGCTGCTCATCCTCTGTCCTCCAAGACTCAGAATCCTGTGTGACCCCCTTCCCTCTTTCTTCTTCCATCTACTGACCTCCGTGGCACCTTCAGGTCCTCTGCCAGCCATCCCTTGCCCACCTGCAGCTTTGTGTCGTTCTGTCATCACCCCCCCCCCAGGGGCCGCATGGAGATGGTGCACAACAAAGGGTCTTCTGTGGTCAGTTCTCTGCTGTCCCTCATGGGGCCTGCTGCTGATGCCCACAGAGGGCATCTCAGACCTGCTGAGGCTCCAGGTGAGTCCCAGACCACTGGAGGCGTGGCCTGAGAATCTTCTCCACATTGTCACAAATGTGAGACCTGATAATGAGATAAATGAGGGGCACGTGGCCTGCTTAATAAGTAGCAAGCATACACAGTGGCTTATTACACAAACCCAGTTTAACCCCCCTAACGGGCTCTATGACCCAACTTCCTCATCAATATAAAGGAGGTGAAAATAAAACCTGCCTCTGAGTTTTTGAGGATTACGTGGGTTCATTGTTCAGTTGTCAAACGCTATGGGATATTTTGTGCATGGCACACGTAACTTTCTCTATGTGTTCGCTTAATGAGATGAGAACTTGCCTTCTGCTTGTTGTTAGGGCTCAACTGAAACACCTTCGCTGGGTTTCACAGTGAGGTGCGGTCCGAGACAGGAGGCCCGAGGCAGCAAACATCAGCGGATGCGGGAGGCCACTCAAACTATCACCCCTTAGACTGGACACAGGATAACAGGAAGGAAACCATTTGATAAGGAAGGTTTGGTGCTACTTCAAATTCTCAGCCTGCCATGGCGACAACATATAACTCGCATGGCCAATTGGCTGGCACATTTGATTCCTCTGCTCATTTGATAATTCTGTTCCAAGAGGCACCTAGAGGCTGGCATGACATTTTCCTTAAAAAACAAAACAAAAACAAATGCAAACCTTAATTAGAATCTTTCTGACTCGACCTTCTCTTTCTCATGCATGTTCTGGACAGAGTGTATTTGTTCCAGAGACGAGATTAGTATTTGAGTGGAATCTTTGGATAGAAAGAGTGGCCCATTTTATATGAATGTGCATGATACTTCCTGGGAACCTCAAACGCACGACGACGATGTCCTCTGGCAGGTGTGTGGCAGCAAAGGCTCTATCTAGCCTGGGAGCTTTTCAAGAGCCAGGTTCTGCTTCGCGAAGGATGTTTTCTGGTGGTTAGGATTGTAAACCATGTGCTGCAAGCCAGGCTTCAGGGTTCACTGGCGCCTGTCAGCTCCTTCCGGGCAGGCAGACGACAGGCGGTGAACTGTCAACGCCTGGGAGGTGATTTGTACAAAAACACCTGATCCTCCTGTTCGGGAAGACGACGGGGACTCGGAGGCAGTCTTCTGGGCAGCCGAGCTACTCTCACACGCGTCTTCTCCTCCCAGCTCAGAGCCGCAGAACAGAACCGGAGGGATGACTGCGGCTGGTAGCTGACCTTGAGGCCGCTCTGTAGTCATGACAACCCCACGCCCAGCAAAAGACTGATCCACAGGGTCTTCACGGTCTGGTTTTCAGAAGGTAGCACCAGGCCTTTCTTCCTGAATCAGTCTTAGTTTGGAAGCTCCTCTGGAGCCTATTCGATCGCACAGCAACACGCACACCTCCACGGCTGCCCGCGAAGGGACCGGCTAGACGGGAACCTGGGCGTCGTGCATGGGAGGTGAGCATTTTGTCCCTGGCTCGCGCACGTCTCTTCACAGGGGAATAGCACATGCCAGTCCGCCGGTTGCTTGTGAGGACGTCTGCATGGTCCTCAACGGAACAGGCTTTCATTTGGAACTTGCAGCTTTGACAGCTCGAAGACTTGTGCCAAATCGTTTTCTACATTCTAAAACCCCCAGAGCTTTCCCGAATACTAGCTCTAGAGATCACGTCCCATTTCTTTTCCTTTTAAGAGTCAGACCCCAGATCATTTTGGTGCTGCTTGTGGTGAGGTGCTTTTCGGACCCTTTCCCCCCTCGCAGCCCTGCACGCAGAGTTGGTGCCTGCTCCCGCACCAGCCTCCTGATGGTTGCCGCGTTTGAGCCCATGGTTGCAGCGACGGTGCCGATCCATCTAGTCGAGGGTCTCCCTCTTTTGTTGCTGCCCCTCTGCTTTACCAAGCATGATATCTTTTTCCAGGGACTGGTCTCTCCTGGTAACATGTCCAAAGTTCATGAGATGATGACCCACCATCCTCTTTCAAACAAGCATTTTGGCCGTACACAGGATTGGTTGGTTTTTGGGCAGGCCATGGTATTTTCCATATTCCTCACCAGCACCACAATTTAAATGCATGGACAATTCCTCAGTCTTCCTTCGTTTTGAAAACCTACTTTCTCTCCTCCACCCCAACATACTAGAAATAATTCTTTTAGAAACAGCATTTTACTTATTTATCATTTGCCTTTTCATGCCCCTTTTAACTACAGGAATTTAAGCTCTTTTCTAATCTCCTTGTTCTTTCTTTTGGATGGTGAGCCCCATGGAGGTGTCCTTTGCAGTCTCCATGCAAAACTATTGTCACTGCTGCCTCCTCACCTGCATTTATGAGGAAACGGAATGTGTTTCTGAAGACCCGGTTTTCAAGTCTTCTAACCAGACACACTGGTTCTTCCTGCTTCCACATATTTGAAGCTCATCTCTTTGTATTTTTCAGGGGCTCTGTTCTTCTTTCTCTGGGAGGCCCACCTGCCTCTCATGCTCCCATTTGCCTTAACTCCTGCATAGAAATACATAACTGTTTTTATCCTATTCAGACTGTATAGAGAATATAATGGCTAGGGACGTCCTTCCTAGAAAAGTGCCCATTGATGTGTCTGCAGGTGCCTTGGCCTCTGCTAAGGACATATTTTATGCTCCATCCTTGAGCTACAGAGGATTTCAATAGAAATGTACCATGTAAGGAACAGATCCATCCACATTAGAAGAAAGGTATGAGGAAGGGAAGTAAGTGTAATTAGAAGATGGTGAAAGGCTCCTCAATGTACTCCCCAGCCTTTTCTGAGGCTGCTGTAACGAACTACCACAAACTTGGTAACCGAAAACAACATAGATATATTCTCTCAGAATTGTGGAGGGCAAAAGTCCCAAATCAGGGTATTGGCATTGGCTGGCCACATTTCTTCTGATCGCTCGGGGGGAGATGCTGTTGCTTACACCTTCTGGCTACTGATGGCTGTCAGCATTTCAGACCCGTGGCTGCATCATTTTGATTTCTTCCTCGGTGGCTTCTGCTGCCACCCCCTCTTCTGTTTGCCGAACATCCCTTGTGTGTTTCTAGTGGGGACCCTTGTCTTTCGATTAGAGTCCACCCAGTTAATTCAAGATAATCTGTTTATTTCAAGATCCTTAATTGCATCTGTAAGGACCCCCTTTTCATGGATAATAACAGTTTTCAAAACAATACTAATAAAAATCAAATTTACTGTCATTGAGTTGATTCCAGCTCAAAGCAACTCTGTAAGACGGAGCAGCGCAGCTCGTAGAGTTTCTCAGGCTGGAAAATTTGACAGGAGCAGACAGCCTCATTTTCCTCTGGTTGGGCAGCTGGTGGGATTGAATTGCCAACCTTGAGGTTAGCAGCCCAATGATCAACCCAAGACATCACCAGGGCACCTTGTAACATTTACAGGTTTGCAAAGGAAGGAAACAGCCTAGGCCATAAAGGTTTCAAAGACCCAACCAATCTACATGAGCTGGAAGATTACCTGTGGTACTGGATCCTGAAATTGCTGGATAAATGTGACGGGCATATACATTTGGAAAATTTAGAGTTTGTCAATGTGAAACTACTTTCATGATTTTGGATTTAACACTGATAGGGATCCCAGAAGTCAGGGTTAATGTGCTTCTAGGAAGTTAGGAAAAGAATTTCTAAACTCACAAATTTGAAAAATGGTATAGGTAATATTAAGTGAGGTAGAAACTTAGAGCTGCCATGGAAAATGGTGGAGGAAGGGGTTTTAAAACCAAAATGAACAATAACAAAACCCCTCTTTTTTGATATATATATATATATATATATATA
>NW_022104341.1:36350181-36353354 GCF_000313985.2 Echinops telfairi
TCACACAGGCTGGTGTGCTTCTTCCATGTGGGCTTTGTTGCTTCTCAGCTAGATCGTAACAAAAACCCTTTCACAAAATACTAACAAGCAAAATGTGAAAAGGATTACACATTGTGATCATCAGGGATTTACCATATTGTAGGAATTCGAAAGTGCTTCACCATATGGAAATCAAATAATACACTCTATCAATAGAATGGGGAGGGGGAAAAAACCCACAAGATCATTTCAACTTATAAAGAAAAGACATTTGCCAAAACCCAACACCCTTTCAGGATAAAAACACTCCTCATAAACTAGGAATTGGAAAGGAATTTCTACAGAGGATGAAGGGAAATTTTGTAAAGCCTGTAGCTGTAGCTAGCATTGCACTCAATGGTGAAAGCTCTTCCCCCGACGCTCAGGCACAAAACAAGGACAGCTAATCTGACCACATCTATTCAGTATTATACTAGATGTTCTAGCCCGAGCAACTAGGCAGAAAATATATCAAAGTTGGAAAGAAATTAATAAATAATTCACAAATCACATGATCCTATGTGTAGAAAACACTACACAATTCACACGAAAGCTACAAGAGCTAATGAATGAGTTAATGTAAATGGCAGGGCACAAGAGCAATACATAAAAACCAGCTGTGTTTCTATACTCCAATTATAAACCATCTGAAGAAGAAATTAAGAAAAGAATTCCATTTATAATAGTTCTAAAAGAATAAAATCCTAGGAGTAAATTTAACTAGAGAGTTGAAAGACTTGCTCATTGAAAATTATAAAACACTGCTGAAATCAATTATAGAATACATAAATAAATGGAAAGGTGTCCCCTGTTATGGAATGGATTAGTTAATATTGTTAAGATGTAAATATTACCCCAAATAATCTATAGATTCAATGAAATCCCTATAAAAATTCCAACAGCCTTTTTGCCAAAATGGAAAATCCAGTTTGCTAGTCCGTATACAATCGTGAGGGCCTCATCCAGACAAAGCAAGTTTGGAAAAGGACAAAATGAGAAGACTTCCACTCTCTGGTTTCAAAAGTGACAATACTCAAAACAGCATGGTACTGGCATCAGAGCAGACATATAGACCAAATGGAACAGAATTGAAAACCCAGAAATAAACTCCTGCATATGATCAGTTGATTTTTGACATGGGTGCCCCGTTCGTTCGACAGGGAAAGTATAGTCTCTGAATGCCTGCTGCTGGAACAGCTCGATCTCCACATACAAAGAGTGAACTTGGACCCTACTTCATGGCGTACATGAAAATTAACTGAAAATGGATCTGTGATAAAGCTGTAAGAACTAAAACCATAAAACACTTAGAAAAACAACAATAACAATAATGTTTCAGATAGTGGATTCCTCAACACAGCACCAAAAGCTTGAACAACAGCAACAAAACAAAGTATGTAAACTATATTTCATCAAAATTATACAAAATAATAATAACAACATATAATTGATCAAGGATTCACAGGGTGGTGGAGTGGGGGAGGGAAGGGAAAGAAGAGGAGCTTATACCAAGGGCTCAAGTAGAAAATGTTGTGGAAATGATGATGGCAATATAGGCACAAATATGTTGGATACAATTGATGTATGGAATGTTGTAAGAACTGTAAGAGCGCAAAATAAAATGATTTTTAAAACTTTGGTGCATCAAAGGACTTTATCAAGAGAGTGAAGCAACAACTCACAAAATGGAAGAAAATATTTGTCACTCATATGTCTGATAAGATTTTAATGTACAGAATATATAAAGAGCTCTGGTAACACAACAACAAAAGACAACCCAATTCAAAAGTAGGCGAAGAACTCAAGTAGGTGTTTCTCCAAAGGAGACAGAGAGGTGATCAATAAGCCCCTAAAACATGCTCAATGTCACGAACCGTCGTCATTGCTGTTGTGGTTAATTGCTCTTCAATCCACTGGTGAGCTTATCTATAAGAGAGCAAAACATTGCCGGATCCTGTACCATCTGTGTGATTTTGGTATTTCTAGGCCATGTAAGTCATGGGGGCAATGCAAATTAAAACTACAGTGAGAGATACCGCTTCACACCCACTAAGGTAGCTAGTATTAAAAATAATGCAAATAAGAAGTGGCGACAAGGGTGTGGAGAATTTGGAAGCCCTGTTCATTGCTGGTAGGAATATAAAATGGTAGCCCTCCTGTGGAAAGCAGTCTGGCAATTTCTCAGAGAACGAAACACAAAGTGACCATATGACAGAGCAGTTCCACTCTCAGGTATTGAATCAAACACTTGATAGCAAGGACTGAAAAAATACTCATACGTCAAGTTTCATTGCGGCATTTTCATAATATCTGAAAGCTGGACACTGCAAGAGGAAGTGACAGTTATTATTAAATGTGTACTAAGTTTCTAGGGTTAAAAACCACTCAAAAATGGGAAAATGAGGATGGTTATACATCATGGTGAATTTAACTACTGTCGCTAAATTGCACACTTAAAATGATTAAAA
Organism: Echinops telfairi; assembly: GCF_000313985.2. Taxonomy (NCBI): domain Eukaryota; kingdom Metazoa; phylum Chordata; class Mammalia; order Afrosoricida; family Tenrecidae; genus Echinops; species Echinops telfairi. Next base: position 36,352,668 of record NW_022104341.1, read on the forward strand.
TGACATGTTTTATTATACCTACATGTCATCACAATAAAATAAAACAAAACAAAATTACATCTCAGAGAGGAATAGTCACTGGATTCTTACCGGAAGGTCAAGCCCACCAGGGGCTCTGAGAGAGCACGAGAAGGCTGGCTGCTCCAGGACAGATTTATACAGTCTCAGAAACACTACCGAAGGCCGAGCTGAGGCAGAATTGATGAGATGGCAGTGTCTAATTTGAGGACTAAAGATTGAAGAGAAGTAACCATACTATCTCATTTAATTAATTAGCAAAGTCCTGACAAACTCTAAAATAGCCTCAAGAAAGAGTACTAAAAAAACAACTGACTAGAAGCCATAGTTGCAGGCAGATGTGGGCTTTTGATAAAGCAGATTAACATGGCCTCAGAAACCTAAGATGTGGTCCTTAATCCCATCGGATTTTTATATTCAGGAGAAGGACCAGTAGTAGTCCCCATTCACATGGGTTGCCAGTGGTTTGTATTTATGGACTTGCTCAGGGACTATGTTACATAACTCTCCTACCCTAGTTTGTGCATATAGGAAATGGGTGGTCTGGACATTCCACAAGAATATCACATTAGTCCACTCTTGTGGAATCAAGTTAAGTGGGCTGGATGAGAAAGAAGTGACATGTGTACTTCACAGACTGATAGATGAGCCCACAGGGATCCGCGGTGC
>NW_022104341.1:36353502-36373631 GCF_000313985.2 Echinops telfairi
CACTCTTGTGGAATCAAGTTAAGTGGGCTGGATGAGAAAGAAGTGACATGTGTACTTCACAGACTGATAGATGAGCCCACAGGGATCCGCGGTGCTAGTACAACTATGGACCTCCAGGTGCCTAGGGCAAGGGCTAGAAAATGTCCAGAGAAACGTCCGTTTCTGTAAGTACATCTTCATTGTGACACAGCCGTGTCCGTGTGTGTATAGTCCATGCGTGTGCACAGTGCATACAGTTGCCTTTATGTTACAATAGCAGCCTTGAGTAGATGCAACCGAGATCGTGTGGCTCACAAAGTCTAGAATATTTATTCTCTGGTTGGGAACTCTGCTCTATGGGGCTTACGTAACTCTAATAAGAAAAAGCACATACGCAGATTTTGGAGTAAGGCCATACACACGTAGCATAAAATTATGCACCATTTGCAAACAGCTCCAGGTATACTACGAGACCTTGGTAAAACAGAATCTCTGACCCGGCGACTTCCAGGGACTTTGGGGCAGATCTAGCCATCATGAGCTCGGTGCTCTCAAACACATCCAGGAAAGGCATGGAAGAAGCCCAGAACCCAGTACCTGCCGATGTAAAAGTCCTATTCATTAAAGGGGGGACCCTTCCACCAGGAATCCAGTGAGAGCGATTTAGATTTTAGGCCATAAGTGATTTAGATTTAGGCCAAATTATTCTCAGGAGGAAAGCAACAAAACAACAAACCATCTGTTCCCAGCCCATTGTATAGCTAAGAGAGACTCACACCCAGTCTGAAATCCTAGAACATCTATACAGGGGAGATGAGCCAATGCTGTGAGACACTTGAATCAAATGATTGGATTCTTAGAAGACCACAGGGATTCAGTGCTTCAATAAATGTCTAGTTGGAGTTGTTTATTTAACACGTGAGGCGATGGGAGTCAGAGAGGTTACGAGACTTGCCCCAGGTTGTGCTGGGAAAACAGTAGCAGATCTGGGACTAGAACCCAGTGCTGTGTTCCTGTTTCCTTCCCCATTGTGATCCCTAGGTCCAATGTCCTTCCTAACATTGTATATTAGACTAATTTGAACTGATTCTACATTTTGCAAGCACACCATATAGAGGGATGATGAAGAAGTCACCTTAGCATTAAAAATTCATTATAGAACTCTGCCCAAATAGGCCATTAGGCACACCAGAGTCAACTTAATTGCCTCAAATTAATTAATGCAATTCCATTCCGTTTTTTTAAGTTTTAAATTTAGTTTTTACTATTTATTTTTGACTCACACGTCTTCATTAAAATCCCAAAGATAATATTAGAGGTTTCCCTTCCATTCATCTCATAAAACAATTTTAAATGTCACGGAATGGTCATTTTGGACTGGGGAAAGGACATATTTAGAATTCGTCAAATGCTTCTAACTAAATTCTCCTAAGTCTTTGGAGACCAATAAAAATCTGTGCACCTTGCTCAGAATATTTCCCCGAACTCAGTGTAACAATTTTTCAAGGAGCTTAAATAATGCAGATATTTTTGTTTGCTTCACTTATTTGTCCTTACAAGGATAAAGCAGCTGTTCTTAGGTGCCGTCCAGTTGGCTCCCACGCACAGCGACCCGTACCCAACAGAGCAGCGCTGCCCGGTCCTGCGCCGTCCTCACCATCGCTAGGTGTGAGCCCGTGGTGGCCGAAACGGTGTGGATGCACCTTGTTGTGGGTCTGCCTCTTTTTCACTGATGCTCAACTTTACCATGATAGCCTTTTCTAGGGGCTGGTCTCTCCTGATAACATGTCCAAAGCACATGGGACCCAGTCACATAGCCTCACTTCTAAGGAGCATTTTGGCTGTACTCCTTCCAAGACAGATGTCTGCTCTTCTGGCAGTCCGTGGTACTTTCAGTCTTCTTTGTCAGCAATTGCAGCCGTTCCTCTCTGGTCTTCCTCATTCATTGTCCACAGGCATATGACACCATGGAAAACACCATGGTGTGGGCCCAGGTACCTCAGTTCTCAGAACATTATTCTCTTTAACACGGTAAAAAGGTCTTTAAGGAGGTCCTGCTGGGAGTTGCGGCCAAATGACCCCGTTCTTGTTCCTGGACTGCAAGCGAACGTTCTACATGGAACAGGTGCCCTGATTTTCCTCTCTCCCTCTTCTTGGTTGGGATACAGTGATAACTGATTCTAAGGCAGTTATCTTGGGCCTCCTAGGCTGGTATGTGTTAAAGACGGCAGAGTAAAAACTAGGAGAAGCCGGAGCCCAAGAGGCCATGCAGGCCCCACACTGCTTACTTTGTGACTTCAACAGACAACAGAGAATTAGATAGTGTTTAAGTCGCTGCTCTTTGGGATTCCAGGTGAACACTAACCCTAACCGAGAGACGAGATCTGCACTAACTTAATTAACATGGGCCTTACCTGTGTTATGCACACTAGATTCTGAAGACGTAAGGCAGTGAGATGGTAAATATCTCAATAACAATGTTCTATGAACTACATGTCAAAAGGATGGCATCTCAGATGTACTCTTTGACATACATACATTATTTAAATTAATCTTGTTTCTTTTCATCTTTTAGGTAGCTACTAGAGAAATTATGTATGACTCACAATATGGTTCGAGGGCGAGTGCTGCACCAGTACTGCTCTCCTCTGCTCTGGGAATGCACCGGAGAATAGAGGAGTCTGGAGATAGAGAGGCGCTACCCCCCCACCCCCCACATCAGCTCACGGTGGGGCTGTTTGCAGCCTGGTGTCCCCAGTGCGTTCCCTCACTGCACTGCGGGGCTTCTCAACTGAGCTCATTGGGTATTAGGCACCGAAAGGAGAATCCTGTACCACTCAGAAATTCACAAAGGCAAGCGCTTCTGGGGCTTAAAGAGTTTTATTGGGTGTTTCTCAAAATGTTGATAATCTGATGACTTCTGTAATATTTTAATCCCATATTCCCAGCACATGAACATAGAATGAAGACCATTGGGAGAAAAACAAAGAAATGAAGTGAAATTTATGGCATGACTCTACTACCCTTAATTCAGAGAGGATTCTATAACTTGAGAATTTTGTTATAGAGGAATCCCACAAATGGCAGAGCTGGGTAACCTCACAGCAAATCTTCCTTGATTGCTTCACTTGAATGTTCTGGAAGTTTATTTAATAAACCCTGTGACCAAAGAGAGCCCATAGGTGGTGGCTGTGTGATAGCAAAAGCTATCTCACAGCTTATTTCCCTTTATCTGTTGCTTAGACATCTGCCTGCCTTGGGCCATGGCCTCCTCTACAAGTACTAAGTACATTCAGCATGATTTCCACCTTTACTCCTGACCTCTTTTCTCCCCTCCGCTGTGATACAGTGCAGGTCTGCCCATGTACTTCACTCACCGGACAGGGGCACACTTTCTATTCGGAGATTACCTGGCAGCGTCAGCTTTTCTCCATCTCTCCCTACAGGGGATTACAGGAAGGAGCACTCTTACCTAATTGTGGTGTAGAGGCGTCAATATAACTCCTTGCTTGTGGGTAGTCAAAGACTTTACTGGCAGGACCCTCCATTATCCTGTCCCAGGGGTAGGCTAGAAATAGTTCTTTTCACCTTCGAGTGTTTCTGAGAGATAAGACAGCCTAGCCACCAAATGAATGTGGATGCAATCATTTGAATCTCTTTCTCTCTCTGCGGTACTGCCACTCCTGGCCGGAAGTGGTACCCAGGCTACTTAATTGCCAATGGAGCTACAGCGTGAAACTAACGAGCTGTTCAAGAACGCGCCCATTGCTCACTTTCTCCTTCCTGTGGCTTCTGTTCCTGCTTTAGAAACAGAATGAACAAGTTTTCTCATAAGAGGAATATTTGTCCTGCTGCAGTCAGTTCTTTGAACACTTAACTTCATCCTCCACATCATTACCGAAAACACTAAATGGCTCTGGGCCCAGACCTGACCCCTGCGGATCCCATTTGCCACGACCATCAAAGGCGATGACTCACCACCAGGAAGTACTTTCTGTATTTGGCTTCCAAATATGGGAGTGGTTGGGCAACTGTGGGTGGTTAGACTTTTCCAAATTAAATTCCTCCAAAGATATATTTAACGAATACAAAGAGAAGACAGTGCATGCCCCTGACGGTGTACAATAAGCTCAGAGAGAGCAAAAAACAAAACAATGTTCACATAGGATATTTATTGAAAACAAAACAAGGACACTGTGCCAATTGGTCTCTTTTTATTCAAATTCATCATGTCCACTAAGTATACAAAGTGATGTTCAAATATGCTGCACATTCCACTGCAATAGACCAGCTGAGTTTTTCTCAACTAAATAAGCTTGCTATCTCTAGAGCTTGAATGAACTTACTACCACCAAGAGGTTGTCTGGCTGTTCTTTGCTTTAGATCTAAACCAAACTCGCTGCCATCGAGGCGATTCTAGCTCACAGCAACCATGTAGGGCGGGGGAGAACTGTCTCTGGGCTTTCCAAATACGTAACTGTTTAAGGGCATAGAGAGCCTGACATCTCAAATGCTTTCAGAATCTAGACACTTTCAAATTGTGAAGTTCCTGCTTGTACGATATTAGAACATGAAGAGACTGTAATCAATTGGAGCTTTGGATTCCCGAAACTATACATCTTCACAGGAGCAGAAAGCTTCATCGTTCTCCCTCGAAGTGGACTGGTGGTTCTGAACTGCTGACCTTGTGCCCAACTTCAAACCCACCAGGCCCCATTCAACAGTTTCCACATAAACCTTGGTTACAACATATGGTGACACAGGGGCCATGTTCCTTCCCACTCATACTCCTGGATTTGCTGCTAGTTACAGACCCTGATCACAGGAGCAAGACTCCAGTGTCGTCTGAGAAGGAACCAGGTGTCTTTGATTTTCCCAGCTGTCTGCAGACAGAGGCTGCTACCGGCTGAATTGCAAATACAGTTGGCTTTTGAACAACACTGGTTTGAACAGCACGGGCCATTTAAATACGTGGATTTCTTTTCCTGGTGTGTTATTTTGGGTTAAGTGCTTCCAATACTCAAGCTCACCACAATAGCAAGAGGAAGTTGAACAACAAGTTCAAGGAACAACTACAAATTATGCTCAGATTTTTGACTGAGCAGTAGTTGGACACCCCTTATCCCCAGGTTGTTCAAGGATCCATTGTAAATGGATTTCCAGCCTCCCTCTGTGGTCTACTTCAATCACACTCCTCTTCCCCGGGGGCGTACAAATGAGAACATTTACAGTGACTGCCAAGCCGCTCAGGCCAGCCTGTTTTAGGCCTTTCCCTGGAGATTAAGTCAGCAGGCTATCTTTAATTTGGTCATTTTGCCCAAAATCTGTCAACAAGGGCTGAAGGAATGATTTGATCCTTTTCTGTTTGCTTTTATCATGTTTATTCTTCTTACATTAATAAAGCAGTCCATGTCTGAAGATTAGTTGAGTTAGGTTAGCCCTAGTTAGTGACAATTTCCTAAAGTTGTGGGAGATTTGAGACTAGGGGTATACCTCTGTCAGAATGTTTAAACCCCAAACCTTACATCAAAAATATCTCCTGAAGTTTTCTTTAAACCAGAGTTTAGCTGAAGGAATAAAGAATGCCTGCCTTGAGCATCGAGTTCATGTACAAATTACAGGAGGCGAGTTGAGAGTAGCAGAGCGAAAAGTAACTAGGGCACTTCAGGGGCAGTAGGTTTATGAGAGTTGGGGAGGAGTGTGAGAATCACTGAGCAACTTGAGAAACCTAATCAATGTCCCTGAAATGCACATGTAGAAATTGTTAAATTGGTGTTATGTCCTACTGGGCACATTCTAAACAACAATGATAAAAAGTCCAGAGTGAAGGGAGTTTGAGGCCACGCTGAAAGGGGGAGAGCGATGCAGCTTGGAGTGCACAGCAACTGGCAGGCCATGAGCAGCGCAAGGTGCGTCCCAACCTTCCCTCTCCTCCACCTGCAGAGTAAGACGACTTTGGAATTGCACTTGGGCCACCAAGAAAAAGAATGATTTCACAGGTCCCCTCTCCGTGAGGGGATGCAAGTGTGTCCATGCAATTGAATTCTAATCGACAAGATAAAAGGAAATAGGATGTAGAATTTCTTGGACGTGCACTTAAACGAAGGAGGCATATTCTGTAGTCCTCTCTGATGGATGGAATTCAAATAGTGATGGTGAGAATTTAAGCAACTCTCTTGGGCTATGAAATTAGGATGTCATGCATCATGGAGCATAAGATAGGAGGAACTTACGTTCCTGACATCACACTATTCCTGGTGCCCCTCGTTGGGCAGTTATGAGAGAAAGCAGCAAGCCTTGGTCTTGTTTTCATTACCTGGTCTAGGGAAGGCACATAGTTTTGGGCACTTAAAGCCACATCTACTATAGAAGCTTAGGTGGTGGTGGTGGGGGGTGGTGGGGGTGGCACAAAAGCAGGCCCCAGATTTTTCTCACATTATCCCTCTGAGGTAGAGCTAGTTAAAAAACCATCACTATTTTACTAGTGGAAAACTCCTTCACAAAGCTAATTAGGGTCTATATTCCATATTCCTTTTCCTTGATCTCCACCCCTCTGCCCACAACGTCTTCTAGCCAATGAGTCCTTCCATTTTAATTAATTCTTCATACTCGCTGCCATTGAGTCGATACCGAGACTCACAGAGACCCTATAGGGCAGAGGAGTAGAAAGTCTCATCTTCCCCCGGGGCAGCAGCTGGTGGTTTCAAACTGCTGACATTGCAGATCGCAGCCCAACACATAACCACTACACCACCTGGGCTCCTCCTTACACTGCTTATATTCTGCCTTCACTGTTTCTTGTAGTTAGTGCCTCAGGTAGACTATGACAACTTGGATGGAATACATCTCTTATTACTCCATCTCCCACTTAGACGGCAATACAAAGCATTCTTTTAATTTCAGAAATGCCATAAACCCCATAATGAAATTAACTTGGATTGCAATTTTGAGCCCCATGGACTAGCTATACAATTTCTTTTTCCCCACTCTCATCTTCTATCTTCCTGTTCTTTAGAGAAGTTATCTCCACAGGGGAATGAATTACACCCTCTAAAATAGAGACTTACTGAGGAGGTTGAAACTTCAGGTAATCCTTGAAATCTCTGAAAATTTTTGCAGGTGGAAATATGAATTTCTGGTGGAAGGAGAGGTTTATCGCTTTCATCATTGTTAAAAGACAAAGCAGCACGGAACCCAACTAGCCTAAGGGAAATAAAGAATACTTGGCTAAATCAGTACGCTCAATTGTTGAAGGGAAGAACTAAGAAATCCTTGGGTGATTCAATTTAAAAAGAAACCATATCCATGTTTCCTTCCCCAGTACCACCCTGACAAGTTGCCCCCAGTCAATTGCAGTTCCATTCGGATCGAAGTAGACCTCTGTTCCAGAGTTTTCAAAGTAGATCACAAGGCTTTTCTTTTGAGATGGCTCTTGGCTTTGAATTTGAACTTGGTTGAGCATCCCAGCTTTTTAGTTAACTGTTGAGTATGTCAACCATTTTCATCACCCATAGAGTCCAAACCTACATATCAAAGCAAACCCATTGTTGTCATGGGGATTCTGATCCAAATTGACCTTACTGGGCAGAGTAGACCGGCCCCACAGAACTTCCAAGGCTGCAGTCTTTAAGGTCGCAGATTGCCACAGCATCCTTCCTTAAAGCAGCTAGTGGGTTTGAACTGCCTCCCTTGAGTTTATCAGCCAACAGACTAATCACTGCACCCCCACCCCCACAGGCTCCCAAATCCACAGAGATTGATATAAATTTTGCAGCTTCAATTTTGGTTTGGTTTGGTTTTCTCTAAAAGGCTGAATTTCCACCCACAGTTTCAAGAAGAGAAGTTATTTCTTAGTCCCAGTGAAAGAAGTGACCAAACAGAAAATATCAAAGGGACACTGAGAATAAATTGAAGCAATGCTTTATTGCAACCACAAAGCACCAATTCAACAAGGCATTGACACACAGATCGAAGAAATGTCTCTTTAAACAGAGATGTAGATGGTCCACTTTTTCAAGTTCTTATATAAACAAACACTCAAGCAAAGTATCTGAACAATTTAAAAAAATATTACACCATCATGAAGATATGTATATATATAAAAATATTCTGTATTAGGAACAAGGCTTTTTGAAGTGTAACAGTTGGCAACTTTCTTCAGAAGCAAATTATTATAAACACAGATCATAGGGTGAAAAATGCTTTCTTCAGAAGCAAAGGACCAATTGAAAAGCAAATCTATGCAGAAAATACCATGACCCGCCCCGTGACAGCTAGCTGATGAATGTGGATGGGTGTCCCCAGTACCCCCAAAGAGGGTTCTCTTTTCAGAGCCATGGTTCTGCTTCTGAAGGGTGTTCGCTTCAAACATCACAGCATATCCCAATGAACCCTAAATAAGGTCAAGTGGAGGACCCTCGATAAAAAGAGGGTGTGGGCAATTCCATTTAAGGAACACGGGCTCAAAGGAGCAGAGGAATTTGGGGAGGACACACAGTTCCTTTCTCTTTTCCCCCCTCCCCAAGTTTTCTGGGTTTTTATCTTAAGTCTACAACCAAAAAAATATCCATTTTATTAATTTTTTAAGAAGGATTTTGTATAAGCAACCCAGGAAGGTAGTAACCATTCTGATTTCAAAGGCTTTGTTGGGGAGATGCCTAATCATGTCAAAGTTCATTCTCTTTGACAGACTCCACAGGAATACGCCATTCGATCCACATTGTGTCCTCGCTCCTGAGCTGAGTGCCAGGCAGCAGGTGGATTGCCTAGTCTATCCAATAGGATAACATCATTTGCATTGAAATTCTTACATATACACCTGTATGTATTCTGCTTACAAAGTTCCATCACATGAAACTAAATTACATGTTTATTTTATTTTTGAGGCCTACGACCTCAATTTGACACCGCTGTGAAGAGCTGTTCTTTAAATGCTTTGTCTGCAGAGGTTTTACATGATACTCATAGATTTTCAAGGCAGGCCCCAATTTTAACTGAAGTCCTGTCAACACATCATTCCTTGTCATCAATAGCAGGGATTTTCCATCAATTTCCTGGAATATAAGCAGAGGGTACAGCCAACATTTAAGTCCCAAAGTGCCAGGATAATGAAGATAAAAAGTCTTTCTTTTGAAGTTCCAAGGAAAAAGTCATAGCAACTTTCCCCAGCTAAAAACGTCATTTTCAGTTGTCAAAATTAAAAAGAAAAACGGACCTTCTATTTTTATTTCCCATCTTCTCCTTGTATTTTTAAATTAAATATAATCTCTAGATGGTCTCGCTTTCAGACACAGAAGATGAGATCTTAAAACACTGGTGGCAAGTTTAAAACAGATACCCTAAGGATCAAAACATTGCTTCTAAAAGGAATAACTTTTTATTTCTAAAAGATATTAAGGCATATTCAGACTGTCTTGCCTGTTTCTTTCCTTAAACAACTCTATGAACTAGAAGGAGTAGATTATGGCCCTCATTTTACACGCAAATCAAGGATCAAGCGAGAAATTAACTTTTACCTAAGCTAAAGAAAAAAAAAGTTTATCCTAGTTAACAAAAAAAAAACAATAAGAGTAGCACAGGTTTCCCTTGAGTACAACCAAAGCCAGTGCTAATTTCATAACTCCCTTCGGTTTCCCTTGCAATTAGAACTAGGTGCTGGCCTATCTAGTCACATTGGGAATAAAGTTTCAGGTTTTCTGGAATTTCATCAATCATAACAATGGACACTTGAACATTTACCCTCCTTGAGTTTGTTTCTTGTTCTTTAAAAGGAAAATCACCCTGCCTCAACCTCAGTATCAACTTCTCTATGCTTGAGAGTCAAGGGGCCCTGGTGGCATAATGGTTCCGCGTTGGGCTGCAACCCCCAAACTCAGCAGTTTGAAACTTAGCAGCTGCTCCTCAGGAAAAAGATGCTGAACGTCCTTACTCATCACTTTCTCTCACTCTTCACTCTCGGTGGACCCTCAAGACATGCAACGTGGGCATGAGAGCCACACAATTCCCTCCCCTGTTCTGCTTCTACTCTGCTCTCCGCACATTTCTCAGGCACTTTGGAGACCGCAATGCTTTGGGGCAAAATGAAAACGGGTGTCTTTCATGAAAGAGATGAGCATGTCAAATATACAAAGTGGTTTAAGGAAGCACTGAATGCCACTGTGGCATAATCTCCTGTCAAGTTTCCAAGGGGTGAAGTCTAGCCTGTCATTCAGGCCACAGCTAATGAGGCCCCCATGTGGGCCTGGCCCTCTCCTGAGTATTCTGGCAACTCCTATATTCCTCCCTGGAGCCGAGAGACACTTTCTGCTTCGTCTTCCTGCTGACAAGCCACATGGAGCTGTACTGATGCAGCCCGAGCCCTGGAACTGGAAGGGTCACATGAAGACCCATGCCAGTGCTGAGATGCTTCCACCACCATTGGAACCACAAGATTTCCACCCACTAACCGGTGATCTTCCTGCATTCAGCATCATTTCATAGCTGCGTGAGTATAAAGAGGAATTTATGGACTAGTATTGACATATGGGGTAATATTGGACTTATGGACTTGATCTGTACTGAGCTTGGATGTTTTCTTAATGTAAAATTGCTCTTGATAGAAAGTTCTCTCTTACACATATGAGAGCCTCTGGATTTGTTTTTCTAGTGTACCCAGACTAACACAGCCACCTGATTTTTATAATTGTTCACTGTGGGGAAAACCGAGCTGGTTCTTAGGAGACCTGGGTCCAAGAGTTGAACTAGCTGTGTGTGGTGAGTCTTGGCATCCTTGTTCATTATTTCACTCACATATTTCTGTACCCATCTCCCCTATTGACAGACAAAGGTACACAGAGTGCAACTTCAAAAAATACTTATTGTTTAACCTTAGGCAAGTCCCTTCCTCTTCTGTTTCCTGAGTAAGTGTGGCAGTTACATAATCTCCTGACGTGAGCGAAGGGGTGGAGTCTAGCCTGTCAATCAGGTGTCATAGCCAATCATGCCTCTGTGTCGGCATGGCTTTTTCCTGAGGATTCTGGGAACTCCTGTTTTCCTCCCTGGAGCTGGGAGACTGTTAAGACACTCAGAGAGCTGGATGAGCCATGTGAGGACGACCTGTTCCAGCATTTAGACGCTTCCACTGCCATTGGATCCACAAGACTGTCTACCCACTGACCTGTGATCTTCCTGCATTCAGCATCATTGCATGTGCTGCGTGAGTCTAAAGAGGAATTTATGGGCTAGTGCCAAATTTACGGACTTGATCTAGATGGGGCTGGGATGTTTTCTCAATATACAATTGCTCTTTTATATAAAGCTCTTTCTTATATACATGAGTGTCTATAAATTTGTTTCTCTAGTCCACCCACACTAACACAGTGAGTATTGTGGGAATGCTGGGATTCTGAACGGACTCCATGAGATACCCCTTTTGCAGAGAATCCCTGTGCTATCGATTTTATAATTGCTTGGCAGTATCCTCTCCATCATCATTGACAGGATTATGGTCTTCATTTCACTTGGACCAGACCAGAAGAACAAAAATTACTTTGAACTGGTCTCTAATATTTTTGAGGTTTTGAAGCTTTTATATATTTGGTTGACTCCCAGAAGACAGAAGTCATACTAATTTGTGAGAGAAATCTATTCTGAACCCTAACATATAAAGGCTGGTAGGGGAGAGTAAGACAGGGCCAGAGTGGGGATTGAAGGGGACAGGAATTGACCTTTTAATCCTGGTGGGGGTTTTACTGCTGTGGGTTTGTTTCACCTCTCACTCCCCTCAAGCCCATTCTGATTCATAGCGACCCTACCGGACAGGGTAGAGCTACCCCTGTGGGCTTCCAAGATTACTCTTTTCAGGAGCAGGAAGCCTCTATTTTTCCCCTCTCTGAGCAGCTTTCGAACCTCTGACCTTCCGTAGAGGAGTCCACCGAGTAACCACTACACTACCACAGCTACGCCTTTTTTTTTTTTTTAACTTAGGCAGCAAATAATGCTAAAGGTAATCCATCAGTGAAAGCTGCAGGTCTGAAAGAGGGCCGAGGGACTTTGGACAACTAGAAACCAACGCAGAAGACTGAGTCTGACGGCATGGAAAGGCCAGAGGAATGTGAATTTTAGGTTCCCACAGTCTCCTAGACAAGCCTCCTTATAGGCAACTCTTCATCCCACATACTTAGGACATGTTAGCAGGAGAGACCAGTACTGCTTGGTACAGTAGCGAGTCAATAAAATTGGGGAAGAGCCTCCAAGAGATGGTTGGCACAGTGGCTGCAACAATGGGCTCAAACATAGCAAAGGCGAGTCTGGTCCAGGAGCGGTGGGCAGCCTTTCATTGTGTTGCCCGCGGGGTCGCTCTGAGTGGGAAGTGACTGACAGCACCTACCACCACAAGCAAGGCTCATGCCCCTCATCCTGAGCACCGACATGCATACCGTTTCACTTGGAGTACTTTTTTAAAAATGGTAAAATTCTTCTTGCTCCCCTTCTTTCCATTGCTCATACTTATTATCTGCTTTAAATAGGCATCAAGAAGAGATGACACCACTTTCAACTTCACACAATAAGAAAGCAGCCCTGACTAATGGAGATAGGAATTTGAAAGTCCTTCTACAACTCAGCATTTTTATCAACAGCCAAGCAAGTCTGTGAAAAATGCTGAAATTTTGATTTTACTTAAGAAAACATGGAAAATCATGTTTCATGCTCCGATTTGATTTTTCCTGCAGTTCACTTCAGACCAGGCGTTGATCAAAGAAAATTCCAGCTGGAAACCCTCATTTGAGAATCCTTGAAATGCATTTTGTTCACTCACACTTACCACAAAGCCTACCTCTTTCACCGTGACGGCAGCAGCTGGAAGATGGGGTATTGGGAACGTGAGCTGCGAGGCAAGACCGAGGGAGGCCTGAGTTTTGTCCCCCCAGTGGACTGGGTGAGGCCCCGGGGAAGCGATTCAGTTTGCCCGAGCCTCGGTTTTCTTGCTTACATCCCTTCAGGAATTTCAGAGATTGGAAGTGATTCATGTCAGGTACCTAGCACAATGTCTGACATATAGGAGGTACTTGATGACAATTAAGTGGGAATTTATAGACAAAAAAAAAAAAGAATGTGTTTAGTTTCCAAATCTGCCTTCTGCTCTCTTTCTGGAAGTGAGTTCAGTGCTTGAGTGCTATCCTTTGCCAGAGGCATGCGTGCATATTCTTGTTCAAGTTCAGAAAATTTAATGAGATTAAAGAGGTTCAAAGACTACGTAAAACACTTCTCAAAAAAAATGTGAATGTAGGAAAATCCCTGGATTAAGAAATCTAATAAATTTATTACAACATTCCAGGAAAAGACTGTGATGTGAACGAGAGCTAAATCTGGCCAGAGTCTCACGGGGACTGAGGATGGAACTAGAGGGAGCACAGGAAGGGAGTGGGGACAAGTGGGTCTAATGCTGTCTGCTTCGCACACTGCCCTCCAGACCTTCATCTGCTTACTACACAAGTGGAGGGGTGGGCCTGTGACCAGGTCCACTTAGTAATTAAAAAAGAACCCCATGATTCTGCACGTGGATCATGTTACAGCCAAAAAAAAAAAGGAAACCCCAATTCAAGGAACCCGGTTAAAATTCAAGTGAAGGAAAACCTTGGGAAAACAAAAACGTTTGCAATGAATTTAATCACTTGACTATGTAAACCATTTACCCTTCAAGTCCCTGTTGGGTAATAAGATACAGAATGTCTGGATAGTTAATAATTTCCAAAAAGAATTCATGCGTTGATGTAAGATTTGGAGGTGGTGCCTGTAAATTTCCAATGAGGGCAAGATACTAGATTTTAAAATAACAAATAAGTGAGATCCACAGATATTACAGTTCAGTAGACAAGCAGGTACCTGAGAGTAGCCTACTGTGTCACCAATGACTAGATGGAGATTGGGGCCAGTTACTTATTCTAAGCCTCCTTTCCTTATCCAAGCAGGCAAGGGGACGAAGAGGAATAGCAAACGCACTTCTCTGCTGAAAGAGTTACTGAAATAACACGGGTTAAGTAGATTTCCTGATGGCTACTGAGCACAAAATGAATGGCAGCGATTAAGAAAACAGCAGGGGAAAAATCAACCCGTTTAACACATACTCTTACTCTGCCAGCGCTACTCTCCACCTAGCCATCTCTTTCCACTGAGCGTGGAGTCTCGGGCAGAAGGGGACAGTGTGAGAGAAACAACGTGACAAGAGGCGAGGAAGTGAAGAGCAGATATTGAGAAAGGGGTCATTAGGAAACGGTGAGAGGGGGAGGGGTGTAGACTCAGAAGGAAATGGGATTTATGATGACAGGGACTGCCACAGTGGACTCTTAGACAACCTTCTTTGGGCAGTGTCTCCACGGTTTCTCATGGGGAGTAGGAGAAACACGGCTCAAATCAGCGTGAGAAGCCCTGAGTTGGTAATCCAACTCGGCCGCTTGTGTCAGCATCTGGTCCATTCCTCCCCTCCTCTGTGAAATGAGAGGATGGACCAAAGTGACCTCTTGTCTATTCCAATTCAAAACACTCTATGTCTTTGACAAGCCTCGAGACTCACCAGCTTCACAGGAGTCTTTCGGGAAAAGAACACAGCAGCATCTACTTAGGATGGAGGTGAAGTAATCGCTGAACTCGTCCTTTGCTTCCCATTTCAATCCGCCCCCTTTACGTTCTCCAGCACCTTCTTGGTGACAACTCTTTTGCCATCGACAATGTGGCTGCACGTGGTGACCAGTCTGAAGTTCCGCATTCCGCTCTTGACGAAGGGCACAAATGTGCTGGAGGAAGCGGGCCTGGGGCCAGAACCCAAGGATACAAAAGTGGAAAATCCCGTGTCCAACACCGGGGTCACATTAAAGAAGGTGTGGAACCTCCTGGCCCTATCCACATGGCCAGCGAGGAAGCAATCTCCAGAGAGGAGGTCGTCGCCGTCGAAGCCGTTCGGCCTCTCAGAAAAGAGCTCTTCCTCCGAGCGGCTTGCCTCACGGCTGTCGCCCCTCTTTTTCTTCTTGATGAGCTGCCCTCTGCAGTTGTCAGAGTTACTGCGTTTCTCGGCATCAGATAAGACTTCATAGGCCTCTGCTACTTGTTTGAATCGCTCCTCAGCAGCCTCTTTGTCCCCGGGATTCTTGTCTGGGTGGACTTGTAGTGCTAATTGGTGATAAGCCTTCTTAATATCCGCTGAGGAAGCATTTGGAGGGACGCCGAGTACTTGGTAGTAATTCACCATTTCGCTTCTTCGCCAGGCCTTCCCTCTTGAGACACAAAGATGGTTTTCTGAAGAATCCCCACATAACGTCTGAAAGGAAGATGATGAGCAATTTAAGGCGACCCCAAGACCCTCGGAACCATGTCACATGGTTCGTGGGGTCAAGTCTCTCGTGGGGGAGAAAGGCTCCCTTCTCAGGCTACCCACTCATGAAGCACTGCCTCCGGTAGCTCAGCATGGCTGGAGTGATTATGATCTCAAAATGCTTATGACATACTTGCCTGGTGAGCACAGGGGTGGGGAATTGGGGATGGGAATTATCCATGTTTAAGAGGCTTCCTCTGTTTAAAACTTCACAATGAACAGTTTGTTAACAGAAAGAACTATTTGGCGTGCTCAAAAAAGCCTTTCCCTCACGTGTTAAATTAACCCAAACAAAACACACGCCCATCGAATTGATTCCCACTCAGCAACCCTACAGGGCAGGGTAGAACTGCCCCTGTGGGTTTCCGCAATTGTAGCTGTTGCCGGCAGTAGAAAGCTTCCCTTACTCCCTCGAAGAGGCTGGTGGTGGTTTCAAACTGCTGACATTGCGGTTAGCGTCCCAGCGCCAACCCCTATGCCAACAGAGCTTCTGGCAAAGTCACCAAAACCAGAAAACCAAACTCACTGCTATCAAGTCAATGCTGACCCATATGACCCCTGTGGGTTTCCCAGACTGTAACTGTGGCCGGGAGTAGAACGCTGCTGGTGATATCGAACCTGTCAGCAGACCATGCAGATCGATCGCAGCTCAAGGCTTAACACCACACCACCAGGGCAGACACACTTCAATCGGTACAGAATCCACTTTGACTCGCTGTGAAAGTGACTGCCTGCAGTGATGTAATGGGTGTGTCTTGTGTAACTTACTGTACTGTTTGGTGCTGGCAGATGATGGAGAGTAAAGGGGCTGTATTCGCCATCTCGGGACTGAAAGGTCAGAATCATAACCCACTAGCCACTGAAAGGAAAAAATATGGGGCAGCCTGCTTCTGTTAAGATGTATAGATGTTTCAGGGTTCTTTTTGTTCTTGTTTTTTTAAGTGAAGGGGAAATACACGGGAATTAACCCACTGGGGAACCAGGGATGGGAATAGCCTAACATGCAGAATGCGCTGGAAAGTGGATTGCTGCAGATGTCGTTAGGTTAAAATTGAGCATCCTATCATTTGATCTTTATGATCCAACTAAAGTTGTTCAAGTTCTAGTATTTTCTGATTTCTTTTCAATTGAGGCTTTCATCTGCTTCACTTTGTTATTCTTTTAGTTTTTCTTTTCTTAAAATGTTTTTCTGTATATGAACTCCCGGATAGGTACATTTATAGAGATAGTAACTAGATTGATGGTTCTTTGGGGATACAGCAAGGAAAGATGGTGGTGGGGCAGAGCTAATAACAGTGAGTACAAGCTTGAAGAAAATGTTCTAAAACTGATCATGGCGATGATCGTACGGCTTTTCTTGATGTGATTGAACTATTCAATTGTATGATATGTGAACTATATGCCAATAAAACTGTTGAGAAAAAAAGATGTATAGCCTGGAAACCATAGGTGATAATAGTTCTAAGCTGTGTGCTAGAATCAACTCAATGGTAACAGACTTTGTTTGTTTTGTAAACTTTTACGTTTAGAACCTTGTCCCATAGCATCTTCAACCTGAAGATTCCTACTTCTGAAACTCGGAAAGTTCAGTACCCTATTTTCTCTGTCATTGCCCACTTTCATCAGACCCACATTTTCCTTTCAGCTCCATTTTCTTCAACCCATCTGAAGTTTCCTTCAGACGCTTCCAAATCTGTACCCTGTGGCAGACCATGGAAACCTTCCTTTAACCAGCTCTTTCAAATCCCTAGGTGCCTAATCTTCCACCTCACCTATGCTACAAAACCCATAGAGGAACGGTCCAGTAGTCCAGCTTCTTTAACCCCTATAACCAGTACAGCTGGAAGAAGCAAAATCAAGAAACCACGAAGATAAAGCACTCCGTATTTGAAGTGTGCCAATCTCAGTTGTTTCAGCAGCTTACATCAGCAATTCTTTTATTTATCCTCAGTCAGCTCCTTTTCCCATTCCCTCCGGTAGCCAACCTTAAGCTTTATTGCTCTCCTTTGCTGTGTTGTTGTTAGGGGTGCCATCGAGCCGCTTCTGACCCATAACAACCTCATGTACAACAGAACGAAATGACATCCGGTCCTGTGCTATACTCACAACTGTTCTTATGCTTGAGCTCATTGCTGCAGCCATGGTGCCAATCCATCTCCTTGAGGGCCTTCTTCCCCTTCACTGTCACTCTACTTTACCAAGCATGAGGTCCTCCTCCAGGGACTGGTCTCTCCTGACAAGTGTCCAAAGAATGCAAGAAGCCTTGCCATCCTCACCTCTAAGGAGCACTCCGGCTGTACTTCTTCCAAGACAGATCTGTTTGTCCTTTTAGCCATCCATGGTACTTTCAGTATTCTTCACCAGCGCCATCATTCAAATGTATTGATTATTCTTCACTCAACGTCCAACCTGCAAGTGCATATGGGTCAACTGAAAATACTATACCATGGCTCCAGTCAGGTGTCCCTTAGTGCCCAAAGTAACATGCTTGCTTTTCAGTACTCTAAAGAGGTCTTGTGCAGCAGATTTACCTAAGGCAACTTGTCTTTTGCTCTCTTGACTGCTGCATCCATAAGCATGGATTGTGAATCCAAGCAAGACAAAATCCTTGACAACTTCAACCTTTCCTCCATTTACTATGATGTGACCTATTGGTTCGGTTGTCTGTCACACTGTGGTGGCTTGTGCATTTCTGTGATGCTGGCAGCGATGTCATGGTATTTGAAATGCCAGTAGGATCACTCAGAATGAACAGGCTTCAGCAGGGGTTCCAGACTTAAAACAGACAAGAGAACAAAGAAGAACTCAGCTCCTCACTTGGGAGGAAGAATCTGCCAAAAACCTTCAGCATAGCTTCCATGTCCTTGCAACTTCTCTCCTTTAGTTCTTTTTAAATCTCTACCCATCTCTGTCCACTGCAAGTGGAGAGAATTGACTCCTGTTTAGCAAAGGAAATACAGGCTGTCAAGAGCTCCCTCAAAATTTTCTTGTCTTTAGCAGATGGACATTGGACCTCCACTGAAGTACTTATTCAATGCAAGAACACTGTTCTATTAAATTGCCATTCCATGATGCACACCTTCCCGACACGATCGCTGAAGACAAATGTGTGCATAAGCAAATGTGGTGAAGAAAGCTGATGGTGCCCTGCTATCAAAATATATAGTGTCCAGGGTCTTAAAGGCTTGCAGGTAAACAAGCAGCCATCTAGCTCAGAAGCAACAAAGCCCACATGGAAGAAGCATACCAGCCTGTGTGACCAAGAGGTGTAGAAGGGACCAGGTATCAGACATCAAAGAACAAAAAATCATATCAGTGGGTGCCCACCTTCCCGATATGATCACTGAAGACAAATATATGCATAACCAAATGCGGTGAAGAAAGCTGCTGGTGCTTGGCTATCAAAAGATATAACGTCCAGGGTCTTAGAAAGGCTTGCAGGTAAACAATCGGCCATCTAGCTCAGAAGCAACAAAGCCCACATGGAAGAAGCACACCAGCCTGTGTGACCACGAGGTGCAAACAGGATCAGGTATCAGGCATCGAAGAACAAAAAATCATATCATTGTACACGAGGGTGAGCGTAGAGTGAAGACCCAAAGTCCATCTGTAGGCAACTGGACACCCACTTACTGAAGGGTCGCAGGGAGGAGACGAGCCTGTCAGGTTGCAGGGTAGCAATGATGAAACATACAACTTTCCTCTACTTCGTAAATGCTTCCTCCCCCCACTATCATGATCTCAATTCTACCTTACAAATCTGGCTAGACCAGAGGATGTACATTGGTACAGATAGCAACTGGAAACACAGGGAATCCAGGAATGATGACCCCTTCAGGACCAGTGGTGAGAGTGGTGATACCTGGAGGGTGGAGGGAAGGGGGAACTGACTAAAAGGATCTACATATAACCTCCTCCCTGGGGGATGGACAACAGAAAAGTGGGTGAAGGGAGACATCGGACAGTGTAAGAAATGACAAAATAATAATAATTTATAAATTATCAAAGGTTTATGAGGGAGGGGCAGTGGGGAGGGAGGGGGAAAATGAGGAGCCGATATTAACGGCTCATGTAGAAAGCAAATGTTTTGAGAATGATGATGGCAACAAATGTACAAATGTGCTTCACACAATGAATGTATGGATGGATTGTGTTAAGAAATGTACGCGCCCCCAATAAAATGATTAAAAAAATTTTTTTTTCTTGCCTTTACTTTTTTAAGCATTTTATTGTGAATTGGGTGAAGGTTTATAGAACACATCCTCAGTTTTACATTCGACAATCCGTGCATACTTTGTTCAACTCATCTGCTGCAATCTCCGTAATGTACCAACCATCCCTTAGCCCTCTTTCTTCCTCTGTTTCCTGCTTCCCTCCTTCCATCTCCCTTAACTCTCTGAATTTTGCCATTGGGTAAATGCTATGTTTGATTTTAAGTGGCTGGTTTTTCTAGCACATGGTTGAGTTTGGTTTGAGACCTACAGGTAGACTAAGGGCCACAGTCGGGGGGTTTACTTGTCTCCATCTGAACAATCCACCTGGTCTGTTTTATGATTTTTTGAGTTTTTGTTCCATATTTTTCTCCTGCTCCAGTCAGGATTTCTAATGTCATCATGTTCAGGGCAGTTGGTAGTGGTAACCAGGTATGTTTAATTCGTTTGGCCTCAGGGTTGTAGAGAGTGAAGTTTATGTGGTCCATCAGTACACTGAAACCATTGTTTCCATATGTCTTTTGATTTTCATCATTCTTCTTTACTCTGGATGGGGAGAGACCAAGAGCTGCACCTTAGATGGGCACTTAAGA
>NW_022104341.1:36374802-36391367 GCF_000313985.2 Echinops telfairi
GATCAGGTATCAGGCATCAGAAGACTCAAAACAAACAACCATTTTGATGCAAACAAGGGAGTCAGAGTAGAGACCCAGAGCCCATCTGTAGACAATTGGGCATCCCCTCACAGAGGGGTCATAAGGAAGGGACAAGGCAGCCAGGGTGCAGTATAGCACGGACAAAACACACAACATTCCTCTAGTTCTTTGTTTCCTCCCGCCACTATAGAACCCCAGTTCTATCTTACAAATCAGGATAAACCAGCACATGTACCCTGGTACAGATAAGAGCTCTCAACACACAGAAACCAGGACAGATACCTCCTCACACACCAGGACCAATAATGAGGGTACAGGGAAAGTTGGGGGAGAAGGGGAGAAAGGAAGAACCAATCACAATGATTGACATATAACACCCTTCCCCCGCCCCCCAGTTCCATGGGGTTGCGAACAACAGAAACATGGGTGAAGGGAGACAGTGGACGGTGTATAATATAAAAATAAAAATAATTTATAAATTATCATCAAGGGTTCACAAGATTGGGAGAGGGAGGGAGGGGGAAAGGGAGGAGCTGATACCAAGATCTTAAGTAGAAAGAAAATGTTTAGGAAAAGATGATGGCAACATATGTACAAATGTGTTTGATACAATTGATGTATGGACTATTATAATAGCTGTAAGAGCCCCCAATGGTAAGCAGTCGACCTTGGTATCTCTCAAGACTTTGGTGCTGATTCCCCAAGGCCACTGACTCATTTCCTCAAAGAGTTTGGTTATATTTAAGAAACAGAATTCACGACTTTGCCACTACATTCATGGATATATGTGTAGCGAAGGAAAATACACATACACAAATATCTGCCATCAAATCTCTATATTAGTGGTTCCCAACCTGTGGGAATGACCCTTTCACAGGGGTCACCTTATTCATAACTGTAGCAAAATTAGTTATGAAGGTGGCAACGAAAATAATTTTATGGTTGGGGGAGGGGTGTCACCACAACATGAAGAACTGTATTAAAGGGTCATGGCGTTAGGAAGGTTGAGAACCACTGCTCTATATATTTGTGATTATATTCCCATTCTCCCTGCACATTCCTCTTCCCGCACCTGTTCAGCCTGCATGTCTAGCTAAGTCTTTTCCGGTAGCTCACCACTAGGGCAGGATTATGTGAACAACAGTATTTGCTGTGGTTGAAGACAAGGGCAGTCTAATCTGCACCCATTCTCCTGTGTGAGCTTGGCTTAGAGGACGATATCCCTGCCTTGGTCAGTATGAATTTCTCCATACTCTTCATCTCATCTCTTTCTAAAATTCCCAGTAATTTTTAACCTGTCCAATACACTTGCTCTGGTGCTGCAGTGAGTTAAGTATTGGGCAGCTAACCGAGAGATCAGCTTGAACCCCCACCAGCCACTCCAGGAGAGAGAGCAGGCAATCTGCTTCTGTAAAGGTCTACCTCCTCAGAGACCCTGGGGAGCACTTCTACTGGGTTCTCTGGGGTCACTGTGAATCAGAAGAGACTATAAGGCAGAGCTTTGCATTTGTTTTAAATGCTTTCGACGACTTTCCTGCCTATAAATGAGTACCTCTCGCTTAAAGAAGAGTAACCCTGTCTATTGGTCCTAGAACTACTGACTTCTACTCTTGGAGTAGAAGGATCCTCTTGGAGTCAAGGATCCTCTGCTTCCCAAACAGCCCTCTTTCTCCTTTCCCCTGCCTCAACTCCACAGAAATTCACTGGCAAACTTCATCATCGACCTATTAATTCCCAGATCTGATGACACCCCCCTCTCAGATCCTGTTGGATTTGACATTTTTTGAGTTATGTGGTCTTATTCGCTGTAGTGGGTTGGATAAGTGGGAGTGCTCTCCAGATTCTTGACCATTGGGAATCTCACAATATGACTTGATTTGGAAATGTACTCGTTACAGATATAATTAGTAAGGAATCTCAAGGTGAAATCATCCTGAATCCAATGACCAGTATTCACTTACAAGGAGGAGAGGACACCGAAAAGGCACACAGGAAAGGTCACTGACCCAGGAGGCTGACACAGCAGGTGATACCTCGGCCTATTCGAAGCTGGAAGAAGGAGTATGGCCCTGCTGACACCTTGATTTTGGACTCAAGGACCTAAAGCTATGAGAGCATGCATTTCAATTGTGCAGCCCTAGGAAACTAGTTACTGACCATTTCATTGATCTTGAAACACTCTTGTCCACTGATTTCTTAAACCTTTCTAATGGGTTCTCTTCCCGCCACTGTGCGTTCCTTCTCTGCTGATTTCGCTAGCTGTGTTTTCTCGCCTCACAAAGAAACTTTGGTGTCCCTCAAGGTGCTGGCCTCCAGGGGTGTTGTCATTGGCCCTATTTTCTTCTCTGCTTTCTCCTTCTCAAGCACGCTTAAACTACTGATGATTCTCAGATATCTGTTTCTGGGTCTCGTTCTTTCTTCTGCAATGTCTGCTACATGTCTTTACTTGAATTTCCTACCAAAGCAAACACCAAACCCAGTACCATTGAGATAATTTCAACTTACACCCTGCCTATATAGGGATTTTGAGGCTGTAAATCTTTATGGAAGCGGCTAACTCTGTCTTTCTAGCAGAGCAGCTGGTAAATTTAAACTACTGACCTTACAGTTAGCAATCCAAAATTTACCTGACAGGGTCATCAAAGTCCTCAAATTTAATGTACCCCAATTTTTGCTCTTTGGCATCTTTTCAAAATTTACCCTCCAAAAACATTCTCATCATCCTGGCTAGTGGGGCCACCTTACAGTCAGTTATTCAACCTGAAGATCTGGGAGGCATCCACACCCTCACATTGGGCTCACTGCTGGGAATGTCACAGAGGAGCAAGACAGAACAAAACTTCACCCTCTACTGCCACTCATTCACTAAATTGCTTTGAACTTCACCCCCAAACTTTGTAATCTATCTCTCCTTTCCAGCCTTAGTGGGATTATTATAGGATCTTTCTTTATCACTGGTCTCCTTGTTCTTCCTGCCAAAATACAAGTAATTCAAAAATGCAAATCTCACAATACCACCACCCACTTTACCCTGCAGTGGCTCCCTGGTGCATCTCAGGCAACGTCTCTCTCCTGTCAGAAAAACCAGACCGTCTGTGCTCTGGGCCTTAGTCTACCTTTCTGTCTTTTTTCTTGGAACTGCCTGTTTCACACCTCCTATTTTCTAAGCAAATCAAGTTCCCAAAATAAACCATGTTGGTTCACATCCCCCATGCCTTTGTATCTGATCATCCCTTTGCCTGGAATCTTCTGAGCTTCCCACTGATAACTATCATGTGGGAATGGACATTATTTTGGTACTATTTTATTCTAATGAGCATTGGAACAAGTGCTGGTAACCGCAGAAACAAACGAGTAAGCCAAAGAAAGTGCTACACACTTGGGCAGCATGTAAGGTCTTACAACTATCCTCATTTTAAAGAAATGATGTATACAACCATTTTGGCACTGTTTTGTTTGTGTTTTTTTTCCCAGAAATGCTTTCTCTTTCAGTAAAAAATTTCAAAAAATTCCTTCCTTATCAGTTTTGTATTCATTTCTGTTGGCTATTTTACTATTGTCAGCATTACCTGTTTGCTTGTTATTTTGACTCTTTTTTCAACTTCCATGTGCTGAAAGGATACATCAGCAGAATTTGAAATGGCACATTTCCTGTTAACATGCTATAAAATATTTTAAGTACTTTCATAGCTTCCAATTGTGAATGAATTTTCAAAGCATTTTGAATACTGGGTAATATTAAATGCTGACAAAGTAATGTGATCTGTAATCTCTGGGATTTTGATTTGGTCTAATTCATCGTAGCAATGTTGTATTCATAATTTTGTAATTGTATAAGCTACATCAACCAACAAGCCTGGGTTTTCCCTAGGTCTACTAAGAAATATCTACCCAGAATCACTCCATTTGAAAGACACTCTGTGCTCAGAGATGATCTGACAGGCACCTGTGTCACCGCCATTCATAGTCACTTGAGAATGCATAGCAATGAGAAAGTTTCTCTTTAGTAAGTCAAAAATAAGTCTCCCCCCTCAAAAAAAAGTGTCCATCTTTGCATTTCAAATCAGTGGTTAAAAAGCCAGATGGGTATTTTAGAGTAAAACAGTATTATCATTCGTGGTGTTCTGCCATACGAGGAGACTATACAGTAAAATTAATTTGTCACCATAAGTTGTATATTATTTTTGCACAATCTTCTGAGGGGCGGGGGAATCTCAAAATACATTTGTTCTAGAAACAAAATTGATGTCACTCACTTGTTAAGTTTGAGAAACTTGAACATAAATTATATGACAATGATTAAGTAGAAGATCTTTATCTGTATCTTCTTCATATGCAGTTGGAATAGGTGAGGTAAGCAGATTGAGACATAACAATTAAGTGACTATGATATAGCACAGGCAGAATTGTCTTTGTGACCTACAAGTAGGGTTTGCTTTGGGTGGTGAAATTATTCTAATGGGTTGTCAGATTCCCTTACCTGGCAGTAAAGCACTGCCAATCAAAACAGATTACACCAGATAATGTAGCTCATTTAGCCCTCAAAGTCTAAAAAAATCCAACTTTTCCTGAACATTTTCTGTGAGATGGTGGAAGATGCTGTTAAATAAACAGGGCCAAAGGTTCTTTCTTAAAAGTAAAGCTCTTCACAAAGTCAAATTCCTGAGGCAACACTGGACTCCCGAAAGCCAGTCAGTCCATGTGAACAGACAAGTGACACTTCCTTATCATCTCTCCGAGTCACTCACACTCTTCACAGAAATGACGAACTCTCAAGTCGTGCTTGTGCCGTGTACCATGCATTAAAGTCTGACTTCAACAGAATCCGTTTTAAGAGAGCATTTTTTTTTTTTGGCTCAAAGCAGGAAGTCGGTCAATTGAGTGTTTGTTAAACTCAGCAGTCACTTTACAGAAATCTGAGTCCTAGGAGAGAAAATTTTAATCATCAGTGACCACAAGTCAATTAAGAGAATACAAGTCTGGCTCTCATTAACATTATTCACCACAAGCTGAAAGAAGGCACTAGGTAAAGTAGGCACCATGCCACTGTGTCTGCAGATGGAGTGAAATTGCTTGTCACGACTCTTTATCCACAATCCTTGTATCTCCCACCAAATGACTGGTGGGGTGCATACAATAAGGTATAGAGGCCTCTAACTTGGAGATTAGTCAATTTTATTATTCTTCTAGGTATAAAGAAAGCCATTTCAGAAGGAGTCACAGAGAATATTATGACCATCAAGAAAAAAGAGCCAAGAATGGAATGCATCTAAGATCCTCCATGGAGAACCACAGTGGCATGCAGAGTGGCACACAGAATGGAGGTTTCCCAAGTCACAGAACAAGCAAAGTTGAGTGCCTTCACTCAGGATGCTGGCTTGCAGAGTCGAGTGTCCTTTGGGACTTTACAAGCACTAACAGCACTTTATAGGAATTGCCCAAGCAGGGAAGAGGTCAAGGGGCAGCATGGCTGTGGGGCAAAGGACCAGAGAGAGAGTCATTCCTGTTGGCACAACTGAGAAGCCATGCTGAAGACCAAAGAACTGTATCCTTAACATTTCTGTTCCTGCCTTGTAATCTGTTAAATTCCCTAATAAATCCCTATGATCACGAGCACCATCTGTCGCTTCTAGTGCTCTGTAAACACTCACTCACTGCTTTCTCTAGGAAGGACTCCCACTGCCTCCTGCTCTTAAGGGGCCAAAAACCTAGTTGGAATACCTTTGTAATGAGGCAAGCAGACCGGACTCCCTATTGGACAAGCTGTTTCACAGAGTGTACAGTTTCAGCCTTGATGACAGACACTATAGGCCAACTGAGGTACAGAGATGTCATTGTCAATCAAAGGAGAGTGAATAGAACAGTAAAACAATCCAAGGCACAAACACACTATTGACACTGGGCCACTGACAAGAGGCTGTGCAGGGATTTAGGCTTTCTACTTGGCTTGATAGTTCTTTAGACTTGTAGTGGTGTGGCGCATCGGAGACTTGGAAGCAGGTTTACCAGGGGTAAACTAGTAGAAGATAATTAAGCTGCCTGCCTGCTCAATTCAAAGTATGCCTTCAGAGGGAAAAGGAGGTTATGCAAAGATTACCAGCTTAATACAGCTGTGCCACCATCCCCCAGGAAGATGGGATACCATTCCTGCCCTTTGGACAAATCTTGCTCAGTGGATTAACATCTTCCCAGGGCACGTGGCTAGAAAGCTAGATCTGAGTCTGGTTGCTACAGCAACACAGCATCCAGCAATGTACTGTGAGACCATAATGTGAGGACAGGCACTCTCCTGAAAGCTGGCCCATCTGATGGTGGATGTGTCTGGCAGCAATCTCAGTCATGAAGTCATGCAGCAAAAGCTCCCTAGATCACTGGCCACTGTGCTGCCCTTTAGGCTCTGCCCTTTTCAGAGTCACTTGGGAGACATTCTCCATCCTGCCACAAAGTGGCAGGGTAAAGTCTTCCCCGGGAGGATTTAAAACCACGTGCATTCTAATTGATTTTCAGCTGCTATGATCTAGAAGTGTGACATGTCTGGGGTTGCGTTTTGGTTGGCTGGGGTCTGAAGTCTTCCTAGGCAGGATGTTTTGGGTGAATGATTGCCAACTGTGGGGGAGACTGCAGGGGCAATGGCAGGACGATCTCTGGTGGTGAAACACTGTACCATGATGATGAGAGGGGCAGGGAGAGGGCCCTGCTCCTCCTCCTTCATGAAAATCACAGCACCTACGCTGTCTTGGTCACCTGACTCTGAACAGGGACTCCCTTCTCACCCTCTACCCCCTTTAAAGTGAAGAGAAAAACATGATGGGGCTTTCATGGTGGAAGAAAGATTTGAGAACAACTCAAGTTTGCCACTTTCCCCCACATTCCAATCCTTCCATGAGAATGAAGACATTTCAGCTGCCGGACTATGTTTGTAAAATCCCCGTCCCCTGAGGATTCATTTCTCAGGCTCTTGACTTGGCACGCTCAACACAGAAGCTCTTTTCCCCTTATGATGTCTACGACATGCCTTCAGAGAGTTTGCTCCTCGTTAATGAGATCACTCCTTTCTCTGTGCAGAGAGAGATCTGCACAGAATCTGGACGGTCCAGGGAATCTCTTCCCATGTTTTCATATCTTAAATTGTCCTCTGTCGCCTAGCCTTTTTATGATCAAAATTCTCAAACAAGAGGAAAACTTGTAAAGAATATTTATAGAGCTAAACACCCATATTCACATCACCTAGATTTTCCAATCAATGTTTTAGTGCACTTACTCTAGCACACATCTATCCCCCTAGTCATCTTTCCAGTCAGCCATCAATCCCTCTTTTTAGAAAACAGATGTCAAAGAAAGCTATATAGAGTATTATATTTCTCCATAACTACATAAGTTTGCAATTTCTCAGTATGTGTTGGCCATTCTTTTCCATTTGAGGTACAATGTCTAAGATATGCAATGCACAGATCTTAAGTGAACTAAATGCCCATGTAACTATGGAGACACAATGCCTCCCGCTGTAACCTACACCCTTACTGAGAAGCGCCATCACCCGTACCCCTCCTATGTTCCTATCAGAGGCAACCAGGGTTCCCATTTCCTTCCACTATTGAGTCGTTGCCTCTTCTAAAACTTGTAAATGGAACCGTTCAGTATCTTTTGTAAAGCTTCTATCACTCCACATATTTCTGAGATTTAACCATGCTATTGTAAATATCTGGTTCATTTATTTGTATCAGGGCACCACAGTGTCCACGTTCCTTGGAGAGGTGCAAATGGTTCGGCATTTGACTGCTCACTGGAAGTGTGGTGCTCTGCAGCCACCCAGAAGTGCCTCAATGGAAAGGCCTGCCCCTCCGGAGCAGGTCTACTCTGCACCCATGGGGTCGGCATGAATAGGAATTGTCTTGAAGCCACCTGGCTTTTTCACTTTGTTTTGGCACATTTACTCTCCTATTGATGGACACCTGGGCTTCCAGTTTCGAGTTCTTTTTGTTTGCTTGTGCTAATTTTCCACAGTATAAATGAAAGCTACTAAGAACGATCCTGTACAAATCACTTTGTGGTCATATGTTTTCATTCCCCTTGGGTTATGCCCGTGGTTGCATTGCTGGGTCAGGGAAAAGATGCATGAGCCTGCTTTACATTCCCACCAACACTTTGTGGGACTTCCGGCTGCTCCAGCTCCTCATGAACTTTTGGAGCTTATCAGTCTTTCTAATTTTAGTTGTTCTCCTGGATATGAAGTGACTTATTTTGGCAACTTTTCCAAACTAACAAAGGAAATACACAGGAAAATTTATTTGGAGGAAAGCTACTGATTGGCAAATTCAATACTAGAAAACATTATTTTATTCAAACTCAGCCCAGGCAGCCAATCACACGACAGAATAATAAACAGCGGAAGGAATGAAGAACAAGCAGCCAGACCAGCCTCGCCTCTCTGGTCTATAGCTCCAACTATAGTATAAAATTAGAAAAACAAAGTTGGTGTTTAAGAGACTACTGCCGTCATTAACAGAGAGAACAGCTTTTTCTACAGAGATAGCCCTTGTAGACTACAATGTGTTCCCCCTTCTTGCTCAAGCCCCTTTAGCCTCATCCCTACCTCTATTTTCCACTTTCTAATGTGTTTCCATTGAGGACACAGCTGTCCCTCCAGCAGCAGCAGCAGCAGCGGCTTTTGCCAAGATGCAGATACAAATGCACTATGTATCCCTCCTCTCCGCAGTGGTGACTGTGTCTCGGGCTTTGGGGTGTTTTTCTTGCAGGAGAGTCACTAATCTGTAACTTTCACTCTCCCCTTCCTCCGTCCCCTCAATCCCTGAGGTCCTGGTATCATCAGGAGTTAAAGTGGAGGACATGGAAGAACAAGGGCACCAGTGCTGGTCCCTCACTCCTCCTTCCTCACACCCTTCTTCGCTTGGCGACAGGTAAGTGTATAGGTACGTCATCATGAGACCGAGTTACCTGTTCTTGAAAAGCTCTAGCTTGCTCCTCAAATCCCACTGTTCGGAAATAGTTGACGACATCCATCACAGCCCAGTCTGCAGGATCGGGTGGCCTTCCATTCTCCACGGAACTACAAAACAAGCATGGCAGAGGTTGTAGTAGACCATACATTCGCTCCCGTTCACTGAAACCATGACCCTCGTTTCCCTCAAGGCCCAGACCCCAGCCTACCTCTCTTGGAACTATAATCATTTTTGTGTTTATTGGGCTCAAGTGATCATTACTCTAGTTAGCTCGTGGCTGCTTTCGTATTAAACCATTAGACCTTTTATATAAAGTATCTCCTTAGGGTCAGATTTTTTTATTCAGTGACAAGGAGAGTGACTTCTGGTGGTCCGAAATGATAGACATACTTCTACTTCAGTGGCCAGAACAGTAGGCTCTTGACAACATGGATCAACACAGTTCTCCTCTTCTCCCTTTATTAGTCCCACGGCTATCCACCCAGTGCCAAAGTCATGCTGTCCTCCTGGCCCCTCCATGGCCCTGGACTGTTGTCCATGCCGCTGGCCCTTTACTCATCTGTAGCTAACAAATGCTGCCATCTCTAGTTCTAATGCCGCCTCCTCTACTGGGGACTCTTTAGATCCACCAGACAAATGTTTTTGTTATAAGCTGTTCTAATTTATTCTAGAACTTTATTCTAATATGTATTATAGAGCACAGTGTATTTTATTCTGTGTACCATAGGACAGGCCTACTAGGATGACATTTGCTGATTAGACAGCCTTCCCACCAGGCAACAGCCTGAGCCAGTTCTCATTTTATTATTCCCAACATCAAGCACCAGGCAGTGTTTGTTCTGTGGTGCACAGGGTTGCCACGGGTCAGAACCAACTTGATGGCACCTAACATCATCATCATTATCATCAAGACACTATTATAAATGCAACTGATATTGCTCAAATGACTATATGTATGATAATCAAGCATTTGTGGGAGAGGGTCTGTGGATAACTCCCCTCACTTGATTGGCAGAGGAGGGCAGTAGATGTGGGAAAGAAAAAGAATGGCAAAGCTCTCCACTTAGTGTAACCGTGCTTTATTTCTGTTCGGAAGCATTTGGTTGGTTTCTATTTTATATAACTTGTAAATGCCCAATCAAATCAAGGGAACTCTTCAACATTATTTCAGCCAGAAGGACTCAGTCCAGGTTTGGCTCTGTCACTCACTGACTTGGTGACGCTGGGCTTTGTACTCCTTCAGTTTCCCTCCTGTAAAATGGTAGCAATCGAGCAGATCACAAGTCTGTGACTGACTTATAAAGCATGCTTTCTATGAAGACAATCCTTATTTACAGGCATCTATTTAGTTCATGCAATCAACAAATAATAAATATTTACACAAGGAATGCAATAGTGATAAGACTCCCTGGCATACAATTCATCAGTATCAAATTGCTATAGGTGCTATGATAGAGAGGGTGCAGGAAACGAGAGGTACAAGGAATGGCTAGTCCATTCTACATTGTATGAGTGAGGAGGTGGAAAAGAGGGGAAGGGAAGGGTCAGGTCAGGGGAAGTTGCCTGGGAAAAATTGATTTGGGGTTTGGAAAATATATTTTATTTTTCCAGGCAGAGAAGGTTGCCTGAGAAAAGTACTATAGTTTGTCTAGGAAAAGAACAACCAGGCATCTCCTTATCAGATGCCTCTCAAAATTTTGCTTTAGCCTTTGATTTAGGCCCTTTTCACTCAACTCTTCCTCTGGATGATCTCATTTACCTCCCAGAATACAGTTACTGAAATCTCACTCTTGGGTCATATATTCAAGAGCCCACTGGAATCTACACTCGGGTACTTGCCGTGTGCTTTAGGCCCAGCATGCCTAGTGTGAAATTGCCTCCTGTGCTAGATGCCCTCCTCCCCAAACCCATTCATCACCAGTTTTCTCTTCCTAAGTAAATGTCATCGCTTGCTACTCACTGCTCCAAACCAGAATAGCAGGGTAATCTGCTCCCTTGTCTGTTACTTATATCAATCAATAAGTCCCCTAAAAGCCCTTGAATCTGTCCTATTTTATCCACTTATTTTCAATTATTCCAATCCTGTGGTTTATTGTGTAGCCTCCTATCCTAACCTCCTCACCACAAGACTTGCTCCTTTGCAAGCATTTCTCTACACCCCATCCAAGGTGAGGATTTGTCTCATCCCATTGTTCGTCTTCTTAAAAGGCTTCCTTTTGGCCATAAGGTAAGTTCCAAATAGCTTAATCTGGTTTAGAAGATTCTTTAGGATAAAGCTTAGCCCATCTTCCAGCCAGGGAATAGACTCAGCCAAATAATCATAGAATTCACTGCCTACCTGCACATTGTGGTAAATGATATGAGAACAAGCAGACAATGCTATGGAAGACTGATATACTTGGATATGGAAGGCTAGGGGAGGTTTGCTTGTAGACATTTCATTTGAGGTGAAGTCTAAGTATATGAAGCTAGGAGCTATCTGTGTATAAATGTCAGGTGAAGATTATTCCAGAAAGGGCTGTGTAGAGCAAGAGAAATCATGCAGGTCCCAAAGACCATGTTAAGGATTCTGAATTTTTGTCTAAGAGCAATAGGAAGCTGTTCAGTAATCTTTTTTTTTTTAAAGAGTGACCAAACAGATTCATATTTTGAAAAAGAGGGTATTGTACAGAAACAAGAGAAGAAGAAAGGCTACCAGTTAGCAGTCTATTCAGTCTTCAAGCAACACATTACAGTGTCTCATATTAGAGCTGCTATGGACAAAGAGAGAACTGTGCGGATTTTGAAGATATTTAGTAAGTAAAAATTTACATGATTTAGTGACTCATTCGACATGGAGAATGAAGGAGATGGGTGAGCCAAAGACAAAGTTTAGGTATACAACTTATGGAACTGGATAGATGATACTATCTTCATTGGAAGGGTACCACAAGACTTCACTCGATACACTAAATTTGTGGTACCAGTAACACTAGAATAGAGCTTTAACATGCCAGCTTCAAAGAAACATGGCGTGACACACTTGGCTGAAAGCAGAGCGTACCAGAAAGGCTGTCCTGTATATTATTAACTAAGGAAGGCATTCAACTATGTGGATCGTAACAAATTATGCATAACTTTGCAAAAGGATGAAAACCTGTATGTAAGCCAAGAGACAGTTGTTCAAACAGAAAAAGGGGATCCTGTATGATTCAAAGTAAAAAAAAATGTGTGCCAAGGCTTTATCCTTTTGTCATACTTACTCAGTCTGTACACTGAGCAAACAATCCAATAAGCTGGGTGATATGAGGAAGAATGAGGAAGGTTCTTTGACAAACTGCAGCCATGGAGGACACAAAGTACCTTGCTTGCTGAAAGTTAAGAGGACTTGAAGAATTTGCTGGTTAAGATAAAAGATCACAGACTTCAGTATGGATTACACCTCAATATGAAGGGGGAAAAATTCTCACAAGTGGATCAATAAGTAACATCTTGATAAATGAAGAAAAGCTTGAAGTTATCAAGAATAATTTTACTTGGATCGATAACCAGTGCAGTCAGAAAATCAAACAATGTACTGCATTGGGAGCTATCTCTTTAGAAGCCTAACAAGCAAAGCAGTCACCTTGATGACTAAGACGCGCGTGACACAAGTCACGATATTCAATCACCTTATATGCTTGCAAACGCTGAGCACTCAAGATGACCAAAGAAGCATGGGAGTCTTGAATTACGGTATTGGTAAAGAATACTGGGTCTATCGTGAAGGGCCAGCACAAACAAAACTGTCTTGGAGGAAGCACATCAAGCATGTTTCTTAAAAGTGGAGATGGCTTTACTTGGCTTACCCTGGACATGTTGTCAGGAAGGTCCACGTGCCGGAGAATAGTAATAATAACACGTGCTATATTGTAATTTGGGCAGGTAAGGGTTTTCTTATTCTAATTCTTATTCTTCTTGGAATGAACAGAATCCATCAGGAAGGAAAACCACATGTGGTAGATTGACACAATGACTGTAAGAATGGGCTCAAACATACACTGTGAAGATGGAGCAGGACTGGGCAACAGTGTTTTATGTGCTTAATATTCGGTTGTCAAGAGTCAGCATCAACTTGGTAGCACCTGACAAGTGAGTCCTGAGTTCAAAGCATAGGACTGGGCTAGAGATAAGACACTTGGGAGACGGAGCTATGTAGATGGTGACCAAAACCTTGGGAGAGGTGAGAAAAGATGGGCCCAAAACTAAGCCTTGGGAAGATATAGCAAATATTGAAAAGATTCATGTTACTTTTAATGACATTTCACAAATTTTGGGATTTCTGAAGGCCTTTAAGCATCCAAATGTCAATGGTCTAGCCATTCTTAAGCTTCACCCCCAGCAAAATGTTTTGCTCATGAGACCCTACTAATAATATGACTTTGTCATTGTCAAAGAAAAAGAGAGTCACTGATCAGGTGTTAGTCATATTTAACTTAAAACATTTATAGTCAGTACTTACTAGTAAAAAGTGTTTTCCCTTTTGGGAATAGAGGCTGTGAATCTAGCAACACTGCGTACATCCTCATGTACACACACACACACACACACACATACACACACACCCTTATGCATAGATACAGACACACTTCCCACTTAATACACAATATTTATTGGGGGACAAAAATAAGTTCACTCAATCATGACCAAGCATTTGGTTATATATTTTAAAACCAATAATTCTATTTAAAATTAACACCAACTCAGTTTTTAAAGACTATCCACAATCTGGAATTTTCCATCATCCCATTAACATAGGCAATCATGAGAAGACACTGGGGACTCCCTTCAGAATACCATCTATCTTCCTGTGAGCCTAGAGGATTCCCAGGAAACATCTGTAATTGATCTCTCTGTGGTTGACTTTAGTTTGCTGCCTTTCCTCATAAAGATTCGTCATTTGACAGTAAAAAGAACACGTTATATTGTAATTTGAGGATGGAAGGCTTTCCTGATTCTTATTCTTCTGTAAAGTAAAATTATCGTTTCCATAATCCTTAAAGAACTCAAAGTGCAGCACAGAATGAAACCATTGAATAACTGTTGGCAGTGTACCATAAAGAAGGCAAATTCCAAACAGAGTCCTCTCACGCTCTGGGTGAGGGAATCCACCCAGAAAAGACAAAGGTATAGGAAACAAGGAATGCATTTAATGACTGACCCACCTAAATTCAATCCTAGAAGCAAATTAACTTTAAAAAAAATTGCATTAGACACTCATATCAGGAAAAGTGAGGCTTTCTACTACCATAAAGAGTTATAATCTTGATGTGAGGCAATCTGGCTGCGATTATCTGTCACCCCATTGATCACCAGGGTTGATTCAGCTGATCTGGCTGGCTGGGCGGGCATCCTGTTCCTCCCTCAGCACTCCATGTGCGTCCCTCCCAAAGCTGTGCATGCTCCATCCAAGTGAACGACCTTCAGACAGGACCACCGTCCTTTGGTCAAGTGTAGACGAGTAGCTACACTCCCCGCCTACAACCTCCAAACTAGAGTTACAATCTTAGAAAACCAGAGGGGCACTTCTGCTCTGTCTTATAGAGTCTCTAGAAGTCAGAACCAACTGGATGGGAGTGAATGTGAGTTTGATCCTAAACAAAGAATGGCCCTAACTTCATCTCTGTCACTCTCCAGCACCTAGCAATGGTTTGTTAAATTCATTTGCTACCCACCCGAGAGTACTTCCAGACTCCAGCACACTTTTCACATATTAGCCACTCAAATCCTTGTGGACTGACCCCTGTAATCCCCCTTTGAAGATGAGTACACTCAGGCTAAGAAAGCTTAAGTGACTCACCTCAAATCACACAATAAAGGCAGGATTAGAACCCAGGTACACTTGACTCCAGTTCTACGCTTTTTCTGTTAATCATAGATTCAAGACATATTTACTGTCTCCGTACCGAGTGAAGTGCAACAGCGTTCAAAGGGTAGAGAATGCATGGGCTCTGTCCTCAAGGAGCTGGAGATCTTCCAGAACTAACGAAGTCTCACGAGGAGCAAGAGGAAGTGGGGGCAGTTGAGGAGGCACACCTCAGAGGGCCCAGTATTACAGGGGTTTATTACAGCACGTGCGTGCAGGAACACATTGTCTCATTCTGGTTGTCTATGTTAATGTATGATCAATGATCTTCTGTTTCCTTCCAATGTTTTCAGCAGCAGTTTTAAGGAGAAAGCTCAGGATTAGCTAATGCATCATGACGGTGGGAAGACAAGGGAAGCCAGAGTATCAGAGAACATTTTGGAGGTTAGCGTTTAAGTGTCCCCTTGCCCTCTGGGAAACAACAAATCTCCTCAAGGGCCACTTTTGTGGCCCTCTGTTCTATAAATGCACACGTCTCTCCAAATAGCTTTTATAACGCATGTACGTCAGCTTCCGGAAGGAATTTTCACAGTGCTGTTTAAAACTCCTCCCAATCAGTGATTCCATTGTGGCTACTAATTTCCCACGGATCAAATGAGTTAACAGATATAAAAGTGCCATTGTCACGTAATATTTATCATTCACAATTCTTATAGCAAAATGTTTCTAATATACAATATAGGCATATACTTAGTATTCAAAATGGTAATTTAGGGAATCTCTTTTAAGGTGCGGATTGTTAAAATAATTTTGTTTTTTTACCTTATTACAACAAAAAAACAAAACTAGCAAGCTATCACATCAGTGTTTCTATTTAACCCAATCATCGATTGGTCCCTGTATACATGGACAAAATGAAATCATGCAGGAATAGCTCACACTAGGAGACAATTCCAACCCTCATCTGTGATGTAAGCTATCATACTCTGGTAGCTGACATGTTGCGGTGATGCTCGAAGCTGTGTCACTGGTACCAGCAGGATCATCTATGGTGGGCAGGGTTCAGAGGAGTTTCCCCACTAAGACTAGGAAGAAGGACCCAGCCACCTCTTTGTATAACGGTTGGCCAGTGAAAGCCTTATGAATGGTAGCGGAGTATGGTGTGTGCCAGATCAGCCCCTTGAGTTGGAAGTCACTCAAACTTCAACGGGAAAGAGCTGCCTCCTCAAAGTAGCATTGATCTTAATGATGTGAATGGAGCAAAGCTTTCAGGATCTGTATTTGCTGCTGTGGCATGGTGCAAAATGAGAAACAGCTGCAAACAACCACGACGAATCAGAACATGGAATGTACGCAGTGTGACTCTAGAGAAAGTTGTAAGTCATAAAAAGTTCAGTGGAACAAATAAAGCTTGGTATCCCGGTATTAGTAAGCTAAATGGACTGGTATAGGAGGGTCATTAAAAAAGAAGGCCCTCAATCAGAAGGATGGACACAGTGGCTTCAACAATGGGCTCAAACATAGAAATGACGATTATCTATTAGTCCTGGGCAGTGTTTCATTCTGTTGTACACAGGGTCACTAAGAGTTGAAACTGACTTAATGGCATCTATAAAAAAGGAAATGACTCTCTCTTAATTAAACAATCACTTAATTTTAAAAGGAATCTAGCGAGACACAAAAGGACCCTGGTGGCATGGCAGGTGGAGCAGTTGGGCTGTGAACAGAAATGCTGGTGGTTGGAAACAGCCAGCTGCTTT
>NW_022104341.1:36392151-36395938 GCF_000313985.2 Echinops telfairi
GGGTCACTGAGTCAGCATCAACACGATGACAGTAGGTTTGAGGTTTTGTTTATTGGTTTTGGGTTGGGTCTTTTGGAAGATATTATGGATGCTAAGGCTTGATCAAAGGAATGATCAAAATAAATATCCATATGCAATGTCAGATCTGCATTATATTCATTCATTACATTTCTTGCTTCAAAGTTCAGAACACAGTGATTTTAGATTTCCATATATACTCATGTATAAGCTGAGTTTTCCAGCACATTTTTTATGCAATTTTTGTGGTAAAATCAGGTGCCTCGGCTGATGTTCGGGTCGGCTTATACTGGAGTATATATGGTACTAGTTAGCATAATATAATGATGTGTCCGTCACATCTCTCCTTTTATCAAATGAATCTGTTACTTCGTTTACCTTCAGAATTTCACTATAACTGGTTGCTGCATTGATCTTTATAACTTATTTTCAGAATCAAATGAACTTATTCTTTGTCTCCTGTCTTACAACAACCTTTGGCTAATGGCAATTTAATTCTGATTCTAATACATTAATAACAATCCCTTTGTTTGTGACATGTTTGAGAAAGATCCAAATGAGGTTTAGTTTTATCTTATTCCTTTCTCCCTCTCCCTTCATGCTAACAAGCAGAAATCTATCTACAGGGCTCCAAATGCGAAGAGATGATTCAAAGGAGCCTGACAGGGTCCTTTTCTACTTTTGATATTCAGACGGACAGCAGCTGCCTGCATGTAGCCGAAGCACGCCCGTGCGATGAAAGCGAACAGCGCAGAGCAACTCTTCTGTATGCGCCCAGTTCTTTATCTTGGCATTCGGAGGCTTGACTCAAACGTAACTTGCTAGGCTGATTTCCTATTCCAATCTTTTGAGATCCAACTGGACCACATCCTGTATTTTTCCAAATCCATACTTTTGTCACTCAAAATCATGTCTAGAATCCTCCTCTTTTTTTAAAGGTACTATATAAACACTCCCTTTCTACTACCTGCAACTAATCTTTTATTCTAATAAAAAATTAACTCTTAACTTGCCTACTACGAGCCATGCACTTGATAAACTGGAACTCACAGTCTGGTGAAGAGTATAGTCTCAAATCAACAGTGAGAAGAAGAGGTGATGTTTGCTGGTCTATTCCATAAAGGAACAGAGGAATCTAGAGATGGAGAAAGGAGGGGCCAGAATTAAGTGATCATATCAAGGCAAGCAGGGCTTTAGTAGGTGTGTGCGTGGAGCAGGGACAGACGGTGGCATCTTATTCCAGGACAGTTGGGGACACGTTCCTGTTGACTTTCTCCGGATTGGCAGTGTGCCCTGCTGTACCACTACCAGTGACCACCGAGCAGATTCCGGCTCATGGAGACCCCTTGTGCACAGGGTAGAACTCCACAGGGCTCTCAAAGCTGTGACTTTTTTTTAAACAATCATTTTATTGGGGGCTCTTACAGCTCTTATATAACAACTCATACATCAATTGTATCAAGCATATTTGTACATATGTTGCCATCACTATTTTATAAACATTTAGTTTCTATTTGAGCCCTTGTTATCAGCTCATCATTCCCCCCTCTCTCCCCCTCATTTGATTTCTTTTTTTTTCTTCTAATCGTTTTATTAGGGGCTCATAGGCAGTAGATTTTCAGGCCTTTCTTCTAAGGATGCCCCTGGATGAGCTTAAATGGCCACCTTCCTTGTTTTTTTTTTAAGAAAAAACAAACACTTTATTGGCACATACTTCACTTGTCATACAATCTAACCATTTAATCACATTAAGATTTGTGCCATCATCACCACAACCAATTTCAGGACATTTTCTTCTCACACTCAGTCTTGTTCGTGCCCATTTCCCCTCCTCCTCCTCTGCCGTGGTCCAGGGTAGCTATTAATCCAGTTACTGTCTCTATACATCTACCTAGTCTGGATTTCAGATACGAAAAATAATTCAAATCACAAACAGAAAGCAAGCAAACAAAAAAACCTAACCCCAATGATCATTTAAAACATATAAAAGCCTCAATGAAAAAGAAAGCAGAAAATATTAAAAACAGAAACAATTTTAAAGTGGGTCAAAATGGAAATCAAATGATAAGGTATTACATTTTAACCTAACTAAATGGAGTCCTGGTGCTGTAGTGGTTACGTGTTGAGCTATCTATGAGGCTGGCGTTTGAAACCACCAGCCACTCCTTGGGAGAAAGATAGGGCTTTCTACTCTCAGGCAGAGTTACAATCTGAGAAACTCCCTGGGGCAGTTCCACCCTATCCTATAAGGTAGCTATGAGTCTGCTTTGACAAGGAGTGTGTGTATGGGTGTGTGAGAGAGAGACAGACAGACAGACAGAGAGGTGGCATAATTGACAATCGACTTTACAATGATCTCTTTTGGTTAGTATTCCAAGTACTTTACATTTTTTGAAACCCAAGGTGTCCCAATACTAGACCTTGGAATACTTCTGCCTATAATGTCTCCCACTTCATCTTTTTTGGGGGATAAAATGTTTGCTACTGCGGGGCCTGCCCCAATCCCAACTATGTGCCCCCCCCCAACACACACACCCCACCCCTCAGAAGAATGCACTTCAGAGGACAGCACTGGGGCTACAGCTTGGGGAGAGGGGACATCGGATTAGAGCACACGGGAGAAATGAAAGGGATGGAGAGGGAGGAGAGGAAGGCCATCCTGGCCCACCAAGCACTGAGGATGATGTTGCTGCTCAGAGCAGACAACACGCACGCAGGGAGGACCGTAGAGCTGGCCCCACCATGGGACACAGCATCCCTCACTGAACCATGGTGCTCCGGGGGACAGCACTGGAGACACAGTGTGGGAATAGTGCACGGTCTGGCTCCATCACACTGGAGCAAGGCATTGAGGGCATGCAGCAGAGCAGCAGGGGGAGCAGAGTGATGAAACCCCCGGGGAATACCAAAAATAGACTTTGGACACATAGGGTGGCACCCCATCAGACTCAACTGGAAAACACTTGAAAAGTCCAACAAGCAGCCCTTGAACTATTTATAGGCTTTTTAATTTTTGTCAGTGGCTTCCTTTTGGTCATTATTTTGTTTTTTGTTGTTATTGTTTTGTTGGTTTTGGCTTCCTTCGTTGCTTTATTTGGCTTTGCCTGGTTTTTGCACTTATTAATGTATCTGCATGTCTATCTATATAAGATGTGGTGGATAAATAATTCAGAGATGAAAAGAACAGGACCAATGGTTCCAGGGGGGATACGGGAGAAGGGGAGGTGGGAGAAAGGAAGGTGGAGGGGGTGGGGGGAACCAACCCAGGGACAAGAGAACAACAAGTGAACTAAAATCAACGGAAGGAAGGCAGTAGGATGTCTAGTGAGGCTTAATCAAGGGCAATGAAGCAGCGAGGAATCACTAAACCCGAATGAAGGCTGAACATGATGGTGAGACAAGAGGAATGTAAAATGAAATAGAGGAAAGAACCAGGAGGCAAAGGACATTTATAGAGGTCTAAATACAGGCTTGTACATATGTAAACATATATATAATGAGAGAGGAATAGAACTATGAACTCATATCTATATGTCAAGAATTAAGATGGCAGATGGACATTGGGTCTCAACTCAAGTACTCCCTCAACACAAGAACATTTTGTTCTAACAATCGGGCATTCTGTGATGCTCACCTTCCTGACGCGATTGCTGAAGACAAAATGGGTGCATAAGCAAATGTGGTGAAGAAAGTTGATGGTGCCTGGCGATCAAAAAATATAGTGTCTGGGGTCTTGAAGGTTTGAAGATAAACAAGCGGCCATCTAGCT
>NW_022104341.1:36396461-36405573 GCF_000313985.2 Echinops telfairi
TAATCTATAACTTATCAAGGGTTCATGAAGGAAGGAGGGCAGGTGGGAGAGGGAGGGGGAAGAAATGGGGAGCTGATATCAGGGGCTCAAGTGGGAAGAGAATGCTTTGAAAATGATGATGGCAGCATATGTGCAATTGTGCTTGACACACTGGAAGAATGTATGGATGGTGATAAGAGATTTAAGAACCCCAAATAAAAGTATTTGGGGGGAAAAAGTGTTTACAATTGCTTTCTCTCCTATCTGTTCTTAATTTTGTAGTAAATAAAATCCTTTGAGCTAGTGTAAATAAGGACACTCTGAAGAGACTCAGTGACATTTTATTCTCTCTCTCTTACTGCCATTGAATCAATGTTGACTCACAGCAACCATATAGGAGAGAGTAGAACTGGCCCCGTCAGTTTGCAAGACTTTACTGGAAAAGAAAGCCCCTTTTCCCGCCGAGTACGGAGCGGCTGATTGCTTCGAACTGCTGACCTTAAGCATAATCACTATGCCACCAAGGCTCCTTCAAACAAAGTACATGTGTGCCAAGCACAAACTTATGAATATCCTAATTAAGAATAATAAGGACAATGGCCTGAAGAACTTTCCTTCCCTGCTGAGTCACGTCACACTGTTCACCATTCCATAGGACTTAGTGTGGCTTTAATGTTCAAACACACTTGCTTTTCATTCTGTATGGATCTCAATAGCAAGACAAAACCTATGGAGAAAACAGCAAACTGTCAGGGCAGCCAACTGACATGTGAGAGAGATGTATACAGTGCAGGTCTGCGGAAATCCTCTGGCATCAATTTAACTTCCTTTTGTTTTCCTACCTAAGATACAGTGTCTGTTAAGAGGCCTATCACACCGTATCGTTGTATGCATTTAACACTCGAAATTTAGGGCATCTGACCATTATGGCAGTGGACAAAATGGTATATATCAAAACAGGAACCAGATTCCATTCTAAACCTAAGTTATCATTTAAGGGAATAATTAAACAGTAAGTTATTTATCATAGGACCACATATAATAATAACTTTAGAAGAAAAAATAGTAAATTTTAGCTAAGAAAAATAAAATTACAAGTTGCAGCTATCACTATTAATGTTGTTATTGGGTGCCGTTCTGTTAGTTCCAAATTCAGTGACCCTGTGTAGAGCAGA
Organism: Echinops telfairi; assembly: GCF_000313985.2. Lineage (NCBI taxonomy): Eukaryota > Metazoa > Chordata > Mammalia > Afrosoricida > Tenrecidae > Echinops > Echinops telfairi. Next base: position 36,397,616 of record NW_022104341.1, read on the forward strand.
ATTAAGAGGTGCCTAGTCCTCTACCATCTCACAATTGTTCTTGCACTTGAGCCCACTGTTGCAGCCACGGTGTTAATCCATCTTGTCAAGGGCCGTGCTCTCTATCGCTGCTTCTCCACTTTACCAACCATGATGTCCTTCTCCAGGGACTGGTCTCTCCAGGCAATATGTCCAAGTACATTAGTCTCACTATCCTTGCCTCTAAAGAACACTCTAGCTGTACCTCTTCCAAGATAGATCTGCTTGTTCTTTTGGCAGTCAACAGTACGTCAAATATTCTTCTCCAACACCATCGTTCAAATGCAGTGATTTTTCTTTGGTCTTCCTTATTCCATGTCCAACATTCACGTGCATGGGAGGAAATGGGAAATACCATGGCTTTGTCAGGTGGATCTTAGCCCTCAAAGTAACATCCTCGCTTTTCAGCACTTTTGAGAGATTGACCTAATGCAATGTGTCATTTGATGCCCTGACTGCTGCTTCCACGAGCACTGCTTGTGGATCCAAGTAAGACAAAATCCTTCATGATGTTAACCTTTCTCTGTTTTGTCATGATGCCACCTATTGGTCTAGCTGTGAGAATTTTAGTTTTCTTTACATTGGTTTGTAACCCATACTGTACGCTGCAATCTCTGATCTTCATCAGCAAGTACTTAAAGTCTTTTCCACTTTCAGTAAGCAAGGTTGTGTTGACTGCATATCGCAGGTTGTGAATAATATAAGCCTTCCTCCAAACCAAATACCACATTTTTCATCATATAACCCAGTGTCTCTGCTAAACTGGTCAGCATACAAATTAAATAAGTATAATGAGAGGATACAACCCTGACACACACCTTTTCTGATTTTAAACTGTACAGTATTCCTTGTTCTGTTCAAACAACTGGCTATTGATGCTTGGGCAAGTTCCAAATGAGCACAATGTAGTGTTCTGCAATTCTCAACATTTTCAAGGTTACTCATGGTTTTGTTAAGATTCACACAGTGAAATGCCTTTGCATAGTCAATGAAACACGTGTAAGCCTCTTTCTGGTATTCAACTGCTTTCAGCAAAGATCCATCTGCCATCTGCAATGATATCCCTTGTTCTATGTCCTCTTCTGTATCCAGCCTGAACCTCTGATAATTACTACTGCAACTGTTGTTGGGTGATCTGCAGCATAATTTTACTTGTTTGTGCTATCAGTGATATTGTTCTACAATTTGAGCATTCTGTTGGGTCACCTGTCTGTGAATGGGTACAAACATGGATCTCTTCTAGTAGGTTGGCCAAGTAGCTGCCTTTCAAGTTTCTTAGCAGAGGTTAGTCGAGTGTTCCAGTGATTCATCAGCTTGTGGAAACATTTCAATTGATATTCTTCCATCTCTTCCTGGCGTCTCATTTTTAGCTCATGTTTTCAGTGCCATTTGGGTTTCCTCCTGCAGTACCATTGGTTCTTGCTCATATGCCACCTCCTGAAATTGTGGGCTGTTGACTCGGTCTTTTGATATGCCTTTGCTTATTATTTCCATCTTTTTTTGATGCTTCGTGCAGCATTCAATTCTTTTCCCCCCTAGAATCTCTCAATGTGTCAACTTGAGCTTGATTCTTCTTTTCTTTAGTTGTTTCAGTTTAAAATATGCTGAGCATGTCCTACCTTTCTGGTTTCCTAACTCTAGAGATATGCACATTTCATTATATTTTTACTTGTTTCCTTGGGTTGCCCTTTAAAATTTTCTGTTCACTCTTTGATGTCATCATTTCTTCCATTACATTAGCTCCTGGATGATTAAGATCGAGTTTCAGAGACTCTTCTGACATCCACTTTGATTTTTTTTCTTTCCTAGTTTGTTTTTTAATCACCTTTGCTTTCTTTGTGAATGATATGCTTGGTGTTATCCTAGAGCTCATTAGGTCTTCTGTCATTAGTAGTCCATGCATCATATCTGTTCTTGAGATGTTCTCAAAATTTGGATGGAATGGACTCAAGGTCATATTTTGGCTCTCAGGACTTGTTATAATTTTCATCAACTTCAACTTGAACTTACCTATGAGTAATTGATATGTTCCACAGTCAACCCTTGGATTGGTTTTACCTGCTGATATTGAGCTTCATCATCGTTTCTTCTCACAGATGAAGTCAATTTGATTTCTGTGTATTCCCCTGGAGAAGTCCAGGGGACTTCTTTAGCGTTGTCGAAAAATGCTATTTGAAATGAAGGCATCATTGGTCTTGCAAAATTCTATCATGCAATCTCCAGTTTCATTTCTATCACCAAGACCATATTTTCCAACTACTATTCCTTCATTTCCAACTTTTGCATTCCAATTACCAATAATTATCAATCCATCTTTATTGGTCATTTTCTGATTGTTGATAGAGTTTTGTGGTTGTTGGTAGAGTTCTTCAGTTTCTGCATCATTTGCTTTTGTTGGTACATAAATTTGAATAATAGTTGTATTGACTATATTTCTTTATATGAAAAAAAAACTCCTAGTGCAGACAACATTTTACTTTAAGACAGATTATGAAATGTCCTTTTTGAAGATTAATGCAACACCATTCCTCTTGATTGTGATATTCCCGACAAAATAAACCATATGATTCAAAACAGCTCATATCAGTCCATTTCAGCTCATTACACCTAGAATAAGGATCTTTATGTGTAGCATTTATTTTTTAATGACTTCTGCTCTTCCTAAATTCATACTTTGTACATTCCAAGTTCCAATGATTCATTAATGTTTGAAACTACTACTTCTCATTTGGAGTGGTGCCAATGCAGGACTTGCAGGCTCCCCTCCCTCTGTGTCATTATGGTCGACTCGACTTTGAGAAGGCAGCTCTTCTTCTATTAGAGTTTGAGTGCCTTCCAACCTGAGGGAATGTTCTGTTTCTGTTCCTTTGGTTTTCACTATTAATACCTATATAGTATTCATAGTCAAGAAACCATATAGGTCTATAACTTATCCCAGCAAACACTGCTGCTAAAGTGCTACCTAAGATCATAAGTAGAAAGACCACTTTTAAGGAATTATTGTCTTCATTTACTTCTTTTTACACCTTCCTTCCTTCCCTCGTCTCCCTCCCTTCTTGTCTTCCTTCCTTCCTTTCCTTTTCTCCTTCCTCTTTCTTTCCTCTCATTAACAAGCTACCTGCTAAGAGACATTTAGCATCAGCCATTTTGATTGTTTGGGGTTTCATTTCCCCTTGCTTTTAGCCTAGAGCCCTCTCACCACACAACACCAAGAACAGTATCCGGCAAACCATCAGGTCACCTCTTGCAGGTGAAGTCAGGCATGTGGCGATGGGGCCTTGATAGGGAACAAATGTGGAATGGTTGAATAGTACATGGACTGTGAATATGGGCACAAGGGAGGGGGAGCATTCAGGAAGTAACAAACAAGCTGCATAAAATCCCCAGATGGCATTGTTTTCAAAGAACATCATTTGAAGACTTTTGATTATTTATGTGATGCCTCAAGGGGACAGGATTAGGTGTAAATGAACAAGCTGAAGTCCCCATGATCAAAAGCAAACCAACAAGCAAACATTCACTGGTGTCAAGTCAATGCTGGCTCATAGCAACCCAAAGGTCAGGACAGAACTTCCCCTATGAGCTTCCAAGGCTAGCATTCTTTACGGGAGTAGAAAGCTCTGTCTTTCTCCCACGGAGCAGTAGGTGCTTTCTATCTGCTGAGTGTGGATTGCTCCTTAACTTGTAGACCACCAGGGGACCTGAAACCAGTGATCAGGCACACAGTATGCCTCCTTCACTTTCCCATGCCTGCTTCCTCAAAGGACCAGGGTAAGGCTTCCAGGAAAAGAGCCATAGATCTTGTGAAGCTGTTTACACGACCTAAATAAGCTTTTCATTTTTCAGTTGTTCTTTGTGGGTGGTAGGGTTAAATGATCACTTCCCTGAGGGATGGAGACCTAACTTATGTGTGGATTGCTGCATGTATAAACATTGCTGTTTGTTTTTTATAAGTGGTTATAATTGTTGTGTGAAAAACTTTCTTAAGTAGTTCTACAATGAAGTCAAAGTTCTGAAAGTCTAGCAATACCAAGAATAGCACCTAACTAACTTCCACCATTGACCATTTAATCATCTCATTCATATGGGCAAACTTGATCATTCTTAACTTCAGAGCTACATAGTTGTACAGTGGTAAGCCTACAGAAGTTATTTTAACAACAATGTTACAATTTTAATGTAAATTTAAAAGTTTGCCATAGGTATAGATACAACATTCAATAGCCCCTCCAAAACAACAACAACAACAACAAAAAACAATCAAGTATTGCTTTGTCCATTAGGAGTGGAATATCAGTTCCAACAAAAAAGAAACATTTGCTTCATAATGGAGCAATCGCCAACTGAAGGCAAAGGCAGAGGGATATGATCAGACATGCATGCTGAAGAAAATATGTTGTCATTCAACAGAAATAGCTTCTTCTCAGAGTCCTTGCTAAACTCTATTCTGTGCACTTCCGATTGTGGGGCAGCAACTCCACTGAGGGGGCGAGGGGCGTGGTGAGGGTAGGGGTAGGGGTGGGGGTGGGGAGATAAGCCTCTTCCTGTTGAAAGCTGCTAATTTATTATAAGCATCTATCATGTGGGAAACACGGGTTCCTCTTCCTTCCTAGGATAAACGGGAATGAGAAAAAGACCAGCTAATGAAAAAGGGAGTGAGACTAAGTGACCACCAGAGAGCTCCACAGTGAGTGTGTGTGATTTGACAGAGATGCACGTCCTAGAATGTGTCAAATGCATAGGTCTTTGTTTTAACATGTAGCAAAACTGAAGCTCAAACAGGAATGAATGGTGTGTCTTGTAACAAGGGTTATGATGAATCCAAAATCTGTGGATCTGAAATCCACAGAAGAGAATATCGTGACCCATTTGTTCAAAAACGTTCATTTATATGTGTTCCTACAAGTAACTTCGCATATAGGTGGGTATATAGATTAAAATGTCTAGGGGGACATGTTGCAAACTACACAAATGTCTCATTCTTAGCTATTGTTACTTCTTTTTAATACATAGTATGCTGCCATCAACCCATCAGGCAAAAACAAAAGCTGTGTTTTGGCAATAATTACATCTATCCCTATGGTTCAACCCCCCCATCCCTGCTTCCTCTGCTCAAGGTAATCGTCATCGTAAACTGCTTGTTATTTTGACTTTTCTCCTAGTGCATGTGTGCGAGTTTATCCCCATGACACTCAACAGGGTAGCCATTAGTCACATGTGAAGAGCATTGAGCTACTAGTCCAAAGGTCACCAGTCCAATCTCACTAGTCACTCCTTGGGACTAAAGTGAGGCTGTTTATTCTAATAAAGACTTACAGTCTAGGGAGAAGTTCCCCTCTGTCCTGGAGGGTCACTGTGAATCAGAATTGACTTGATGACAATGGTTTTTGGGGTAATCACATGTGCTTCTGAAGCATTTAAAATTTGACTAAGGTACTAAGTTTAACTGCTCAATTTCATTTTAATGAACTTAAATTTTAAACCACGAAGCAATAGGCAATGCTTCTGTGAAGTACAGCGCCACTGCTTCAGTATGGCTACACTTCATTTCATGTTGCACTCACACTTACTACTGTGGAGCTGTAGCTCTATCTTCAAGCATGTGTACCCTCCTCAGTAGTATCCCACAAAAACATACTGCTAATCTAGTTGGTGTTATTAGACTGACTCCGTTCAAATGATGTTTTCCTATGCATCCATGTACTATGAAACTATTTGTAGAATAGTTAATGCAGACAGCACAAAGTATGGGGATTCACTTTTATGTTGTAACTGGTCACTAAATTGACATTCTTGCTAACTTAAAACTTTGGTTAAAAAAAATAAGTCTGGATAAATTTTAAAATTTAAAACAGCCATGAATCAAATAGCGATGTAGAAAGTGGTATCTGGACCAGAGTCTAAAGGTAACAGGGAAGTGGAAAGGTGTGTTGCAAACATTGCAATAGAGAGTCCATGCAGGTTTCTAGGGCAGCCCTCACTGCCATCCAGGAGATGCTGACTCACAGAAACCCTAGAAGGCCAGGGTAGACCGGCCCAGGGTTTCTGAGACTGTACCTCTTCATGGGAGTAGAAAGTCTCGTCCTTCTTCTGCAGGGCAGCTGGTGGGTTTGAACAGCTGATTTTGTGGTTAGCAGTCCAATGTGTAACCACTAAGCCACCAGAGCAGAGAAAAGGAAAAATTGCTTGACGGGAAAAAAAATGTTAAAGACAATAAAGTGGACACTATTAACAGAGAGTTTCACATATATATTGTGAATGCCGAGAAAACTTATAGTTCCTTAACAGCTCTTGGAAGTCCACGTCAGTAAGATTCAATTAGGTGCCCTTGTGGTGTCGTAAGCTACACGTTAGGCTGCTAATTGCAAGATCAGCAGTTTGAGTCTACCAGTCACTCTGGGAGAACAGTGTGGCTTCTCTATTCTCTATGTTTCCATAGTCAGGAATCCAGAGGGCACACTTCTACTCTTTCCTGTAGGGTCAGCACAAATTGGAATCAACTCAATGGCACACAATATTGAATTTGACGTGTGAGTTAATCTATTTAACTCAGACAGATGTATAGTTGTAAAACTGATCTTCTTTGGTTTCAAAGTTAAATGAAATCTCCTTAAAAAGATATGGGTGCAATTATTAAAGGAAAATAATTATCTGGTGCTTGTTTTGTTTATTAGAAAACGTTTCGGGAGGGTGAAGGGAAGGTGAGGGAGAAAGGGGGAAGAGATTACAAGGGTCTACATATAACCCCCTCCCTGGGTCACGGACAGCAAAGAACTGGGTGAAGGGAGACATAGGACAGTGTAAGATATGACAAAATAATAATAATTTATGAATTATCAAGAATTCATGGGGGAGGGGGAAGCAGGGAGGAGGGGAAAAACGAGGAGCTGATACCAAGGGCTCAAGTAGAAAGCAAATGTTTTGAGAATGATGATGGAAACAAATGTACAAAAGTGCTTGACACAATGGATGTATATGTGGATTGTGATAAGAGTTGTACAAGCCCCCAATAAAATGATTTAATTATTTAAAAAAATAATCAAAGAAAACATTTAACCATGTTTGGAAATATTTGGGGATGTGGCCCTACTTTTCTAACTGTGAAATTTATGAATGTAAGTTTACATCTGAATTGAGACAGTTTCTAAATATGAAATATATATACAATGGTTCAGAAATTTTGGTTGGTATGAAAATGTAAAATACTTCACTAATGTGTTATATTGACTACATCTTGGTAACATTATGGATACAATTGTTAGCTAAAAATTATTATTAAATTAACCTCATCTTCTTAATTTACTTAAAAAATATGACTACTAGCAAATTGAAAATTATATACATGGCTCAAGTTTTATTTATGAGCAGCACAAGTCTATATGTAGAAATGGAATGGCTTGGTTATGGAATATTTAATTGCTCTATTCTAGAAGCTAATGAAAAACTGTTTGCCAAAGTTGCTGTACAATTTGCACTCCCACCAGTACTATAACCTACACATTTTTGCACTTTCTAATGATTTGTATGAACAGATTCTTAAACATTTCTTAAATGATCTTGAATTGCATTTTCTTGGTCACTAATGATATTAAAAGAAGAGCTGGTGGCAAAGTGGTTACAATGCTTGCCTACCAACTGAGCAAGCTTGACTGCTTGTACCCAGGAGCGCTTTGCAGGGTGAAGAGATGACAGGCTGCATTTATAAGGATTTACACCCTTGTGAGTCCTAGGGGCAGTTCGACTCCGTCCTATAAAAAACAAAAACAGAAACTGTCACTGCCACCAACTAGACTCCTACTCATGAACTGCCCCTGTGGGTTTCTGAGATTGCAGCTCTTTCTGGGAGCAGAAAGCCTCCTCTTTCTCCCACAGAACAGCTGGCGGTTTCTAACTGCCACAGGGAAGTACTCTGCCCCTTTGCCTGCCGTGTTCACTGTAAG
>NW_022104341.1:36406422-36423571 GCF_000313985.2 Echinops telfairi
TGTTTCCTCTTCTGTGAAATATTGACTCATGTCTCTTTCCAGTTTTCCATGGGATTGTTTGTGCTTTTCTAATTGGTTTGTTGCTAATCACTGTTGAAGACCCTAAAAGTAAAATATTATTTACAATAGTATACAAATCCTGAAGCATTTAGAGGTGCATCTGAAGACAGACGCATACGACCTATACACTAAAAACTGCAAAACATTGCTAAGAGAAACTCAAGAAGAGCTACGGTCCATTCACGATGGGTCAGATGTCAATTTGAGAGGTGTTGGCGTGAACAGAAACAGAGAGCCATGGAATAGAGCACAGAGAGCCTGATAACTAATTTCTGCAGAAGCGTGAGAGGGTAGTTTCAGCAAATGGTGCTAAAATAAATATCTGTAGGCATCAAAACAAAAATGAAACAGCAACCAACACTTTAATCCTTACCTCATTCCATACATACAAATCAACTAAAAATCATAGATCTAAATCTAAAACCTGAAAATATAAAAACTTTAGAAGAAAACATGATATGTACAATCTTTGGACTTTAAGACAGATTTTAATCATTACTCATAAAGGAGAAATTGATAAATTAGATTTTATCTAAATTAAAAACTGCTATACTTTGGAAAACACAGCAGCACAAATGAAAAGACAAGTCATGGACTAGGAGACATTACTTTCAAATCATTTGTCTGATAAAGGACTTGTATCCAGAATACATAAAAACTTTCTACATTGTCTAATATAAAAACAAAACAATAAATGAGTAGCCAATATATCATCCAATCAGATATATAGATGGAAAATAAACACATAAAGATATCTTTAGTCATTGGGGAAATGAGAATTAAAACCACAAGTTGATCATACCTGTGTTAATGAGGTTAGGAACAACTGGAGAATTCACACACTACTGAAAGGGCTACAACCCCTTTGGAAAACAGTTGAGCACGTTCGTAAAATGTTAAACATGTACTGGCCATCTGGCCCAGCCATTCTACTCTGACATATTCACCTAAGAGGAACGAGAACATGCCTACACAGGACCTGTATACTACATTCAAAGTGGTTTTATTCATAACAGTGAACATTAGCAACAGCAACCAAGTATGGGCCAACATGTAAGTAGATGAACAATGAAAAAAATTGTTATGTCCATGAAATGAAACATTATTGCACACTAACAGGTAATAAAATATTGATAAGCAAAACAATGCAGATGTAAGGCCAAGAAAGGACAGGAGAGAGGGATGAGGAAACTTTGTAGGTAACGAATACATTCATTATCTTAATTGTGATCAAGGTTTCACAAATGTGCACAAATATCAAAGCTTTTCCAATTTCATGCTTTAAACATATGCACTTTATTATCTGCTCATTATCCTTCATTAAAGTAAAAATTGGCCACGATGTATTGAAAGTTTAGTTCATCAGTCCCCCCATTTTCACTGTCCTCAGTACACATTTTCAATGGCCACATGTGGTAGTGGCTACCATAGTGGACAGGACAGGTATAGAACATGCCTATCCTTACAGAAAGGTCATCAACTGGACAGCGCCATTCTAACTCAGACATCAAAAGCATCTTTTTCTTTCTTCCCGCCTACATCTGCCTACCCCAAACTTCAAGACCAGGGTGGGAATCGGTGATGTAGCAAAGCACGAGTACATAAACTACCTGAGGAATTTAAAAAGCAGGGCTAAGTTTATTCTAATGTGCCTTTGCTGGGAAGTACTATATGCTTTTTATTCATAAACATGCAGCATACTATCTCCGATGTCACAGCTTCTATGGATTATATTTAATTACTTTTCACCAGAGCTCAAATGGAGGGCAATTTTAAATCAAAGAAATTGGGAAAGATATGAAGCGGTTGGAAAATTATTACATTGGTTATAGTTTCCATATAGCCCATCAGGGAGAATATAAAGTTTTTCCTACGTTCAGTCATGTGATCTTCTGGGTTTCAAAATATTGTACATAGTATATATTGCATACGTAAAACATGTTACAACCAGATTTTCCTACTTACAATAATCAAGCACATAACCCTTATACAGAAAAAATATCAGATGCCTCAAGTGTAAGAACAAACATTAAAAAATAATTGCACTGCTTAGTATATATAGTACAGTATACTATCGTACTATAGTGTAAATACATATATTTAACAGACTATTATAGCATGAAACATTTCACGTGCAACCAACAGTTTAAAAAATTAGGACAAAGAAGTTATTTAACTTGATGTTCTTACTATAGCTTTTTTTTTGTCTTCCTTTAGTGTAACTCTCAATTTTGAGAGTTTTGGATGATTTTTATTTTCACAAGAACCCCAAACTCCATTTTCTGTCCCAACCCTGGTAGCCTTGTGGACGTGAAAGGCAGAATCTATGTTTGCTCTGTGCTCAATATGCAGAATGCAGGGCTCCAATCCACAACTGCCCTGGCAGTTCCAAAGCTTCATCTACAAACCCTTCAGGCACATTTTGGCAGCTGAGGAATGGAATACAGAAAAAGGCAAATGGAGTTGAGGGGAGGAGGGAGGTTGGTGGCCAGAGCAGACCAATCAAGACAATCCCCAAACAATGTATGGTAGTTGATGAGAAGAATAAACAGAAACCAAGTCCCTCTGTTATGTGCAGAGGCAGAACTCAGAAACCAGTTTCACTTACTTTTTTACACCGACAGAGCCATTTTCCTTGTTTTCCATGTCAACAGATAGCATGGGAAGGCTGCAGGGTTCCTCTACTTCCGCAACTAATCAATAAGGGAGAAAAGCTCATATTTAATGCTTAGAAAGTGAGAGGATATGTATTCTACGTCGGAAACATAAGGATGGCTTTTGCAGCTTCACACCGGTTCACGGATGTTTGTTTAAATCTCCAGCTCCCTCGGCGCTTGGCGAGTGTGACTGAAGCACAGAATTGGAGGAGACGGACTGGGGTGCTTTCCGATGTGCCGGCACTCCCTGCCTCCACAAAAAGCATTTGCAAATGAAATCGAATCCCCTGTGAACACAAGTGCTGTGTGAACTGGGCACTGCTTCCTCTGGGTGCCAGGCTCTCCCACTGAAGACACTGCAACTCACAAACCAGTGAAAGTAAAAAATCAAAACACAGGAGGGAACCCTGTTCCCCAACCCCTCCACCATGGGCTATGGTTTGTTTTTTTTTTAATGCATTCATTTCCTTGACCAGTCCTACTGCTTCTATATTTTTCCATTACAATGCAGAAGGGTACTTAAACCCTTTGTCAGCAAGTATTTCCCTACCTCACACGTTCTCAGGGAAAGCCTCAAAAGCCTGTCTGTGAGATGGTCATGCTGTAGCAAAGCTGGAAGCCTACAAAAATGTCAGATAGTCCTTAGCACAGAAAGGTGGTGCTGGTGTGTGTGCGTGTGTGTGTGTGTGTGTGTGTGTGTGTGTGTGAGAGAGAGAGAGAGAGAGAGAGAGAGAGAGAGAGAGAGAGAGGCTGACTCTGACTTATAAGACTTACGTAAAAATAATCAAAACATTCAAGAAGGTATGGTAGTATCCAAACACCTATCACTTTGTCTTTTTGTTCTGTAGGATACGGACTCTGAAGAAATAAAAGCCTCCACAATTAAGATGCAATTAGCAAGATGAAAAAGCTCTGAACAAAACTGCTTTAAAGAAAGAAGAAAAAACTAGTCCGGAAACGTGCTTGCTCTTCTACAGCTGAAACCATAAATTAAATCCATTTCCTCTCAAATCACTTTCTATCTCGGCACTCCTTCTCTGGGGATTGCTCTGACATGGCAAGTGCATCGTTTAGTATAATCACAAGATTGTACCACTGTTAAGAGAAGTAGATGATTAACAAATAACACTGCAAGTGTGGGATAATTTTCACTCAGGTAGAGACACACACACACAGACACATGGACTTCCAGCTGCTAAACCACTGGTAGAGAAATCCGGCATTCACTCGCCACAGAGATATTCACGTACATCCACACGCCGTTAGAGTAGACAAGAAGCTTGCACTGCTGCTCCATGCCAAAAGAATGATTTCACTTCAGTTGGAAACTTACACACTCACCATTTTCTAAGCATCTCAGCAAAAACAAAACCAAAAGCACAGTGAGACTCTGCAACATCACACTGTATGAGCTTATTCTTATTTTGGTGGAAAGTAAAAGAAAACCTACCCATAAGCAACTAAGACATATTTTTTATAGGCTTATCAAGAACAGCCAAAGAAACCCCAATGTTTTCTTTCACAAAGTAGGCTGGCAAAGGAATTCAATAAGGAGGTACAATTTGACACAGTGAAATAAAACCAGGCTGGCTCTCAGCCAACATGACGTTAGGAATCACATACAAGCTGCACCAACTGCCTTCTGGTTCATGGCTGACTTTTTAAAGCTACAGTGTCTGTTCACTTTTGCTAACGATCGCCAGCACAATTAGTGGAAGTGAATGAATCCCCAGTCCCAAACCCCAGAATTCTCTCTGCACCTGTCTTGTACAAGGAGCAGCAAGCTCTATGAACAGAGTTGTGCTTTCTCCCTCCCCTTCAGGGTCGCAGCATGCTATGGTTCTACTGTTGTTCTGAGCATGAATGTCATGTTTCAAACTATTTCTTCCCCTCTCTCCCCTGTGGTAAAAATAATAACAAGAGCCCAGTGCTTATCAGACTACGACCAGTGAAGGCTCAGAGGCTGTATTCCCGTGTTACTCTTTGTTCCTAATAGAGATTTGTGGAACAAGTTCCCAGGCCTGGCTTCTAAGTAATCCCTTTGTGGGAATACGGACAGTACTGCCCACAAGAAAATCCTTTTTGCTTCATTATGCAGGAGGTAGCATATTTCAGAGTGGATGCAAAATAGATGACCAGCTCTCCTGAGGACGCCCACATGATTTTACTTTGGCATTCATCCTACTAAATGAAGTCAGTAGAAATCCAAACAGAAAGAAAACAAAAGTATTCTAAAAAATGAAAGCAATCTATTCTGGGAGGTTTACTTTTTGGTGTTTATACAGTTGTTTACCCCAAAAAAGGCATAATTCAACCTACATTTATTGAGTACCTATGCGTTCCTGGTACTGTATCAGTGAGCTCTAAATGAAAAGACATCATGTCATCTGCGAAATTAATACTACCTCCCACCACCACCCTCGATTTCCATTCAGGAAACTGGGAGATGGGGTCAAGCAGCTGGTCAGGACCTTTTGATTGAGAGCGTCCAGGCTATCTGACTCTCCTCTTGCTTGGCTGGGAACCAGTGCTGAAGAACATTCCCACCCCACAAACACTCCGCACATACACAGGAAACAGAAACCAAACTTCCAAAACTTCTTGGTTAAGATGTCTAGAAAGCCACGCAAGACAGGCCAGAGAACGGGGCTCCCATGAAGGGTCCTGGAAAAAGATACCTGCTGCTGCAACGCCGCGTAGTGAGCGTTCAGGCAGAGCCGGACGCACTGCTCACCTCCCGTTTCTTCCGTAATTTTTAGGGCCACCAGGAGATCAGTAACTGTCATCTAAATTTGGTGTCTGAATTTCAAAGTCAGATTTTGCATTTTCTCTCCTTACTATAGAGCAGGAATATTAGGAAATTTGTCGTCCTTAAAGACCATCACTGAGAAAGACACGATTTCAAGTGCTCTCTCTCCTTATATTTCCTATTATCAGGCTAGTGATATTGGCCTAGGAACAGATTCTAAGTGCTCAGGGTTCTTAAGTATGAAACCCAAAGCAAACCCACTGCCACGGAGTCTGTGCCAACTCTTATCAAGCCTATTTAGGGTGTCCACAGCTGTACCTGAGCAGCTTCATCTTTCTCCTGGGAGCAGCTGGAGGGTTTGAACCACTGACCTTGCCTTTAAAAAGCAGTTCAACTCAGGCATTAAAAAAAAATCGCTGCTGTTGATTCTACTCTACTGAGCAGAGTAGAACTACTGTATTGAACACAGTTCAGATTCCCTGTTTTATCGGGCTTTGCTTTGTTGTACTTCACCAAAACCGAACACACTGAGAGTCTGCTCTGGTTCACCGAGACCCTGTAGGACAGGCTAACCCTGCCTGCCCCTGGGTTTCTGAGACTGTAAATCTTTATGAGAGTAGAAAGCCTCATCTTTTCCCTGCAGACCAGCTGATGGTTTCCAACGGCTGACCTGGCAGTTAGCAACACAGCACATAAGCACACCACCACCAGGGCTCCTCGGTTGTGCTGCACCGATACTTCATTTTAACAATTGGAAGGTCGGTGACAACTTTGTGTGGATCAAGTCTATTGGCACCATTTTCCAACAGCATCTGCTCACTTTCGGTCTCCGTATCACATTTTTTTAATTGTCACAAAATTTTGAACTTTTCCATAATGCTATGGCACACTTAATAACTACAGTACAGTGTAAACATTATTTTTAGTGTGACATGTATTGCAATATTCGCCTTATTGTGGTGGTCTAGAGCCAAACACACAACAATTGTTTCTGAGGTATGCCTGCACTATTTTTAAACGTAGGCCACCCAGCAAATCCTTATAGCAATACTTAATAAATACAGAGCTTTCTGGCCAACAGATCCCATAAAGTCTTTGTAGTTTATTTAAGAGTCCTTCATGGCTCTCTAACTAAGGGGCCCTGGTGGCATAATGGATTGCACGCTGGGCTACTAACTGCAACGTCAACAGTTCAAGCCAAGTAAACACTGCAGGAGAAGGAAGAGGTGCACTGCTCCTGCAAAGATTTACAGCCTTGGAAACCTCCCAGCCTTGTCCGGCCAGCCCCCAAACAGAACCAAGGTCACTGCCATCAGGTTGAACTGCCCCTGTGGGTTTCTGAGACTGAGTCTTTAAGGGAGAGAAAGCCTCATTTTTCTCTTGCAAGGTAGCTGGTGGTTTCAAAGGACTAGCTTTGTGGTTACCAGGCCAAAGCACCACCAGGGCTCCATTGGAAGCCCAAGGGGGCAGCTTTATCCTGCCCTGCAGGGTTGCTATGAGTTAGAAGGGTTCAATGGCAGTTCATTTGGTTTTTCCATTTTGGGTTTTCTAACTAAATTCAAGTGGTAGGAGCTGGACGGTGAGTCTTGAAGACAGGCGGGGTCGTTTCCATGTTCAGCTCACCCCTCTGGAGGACAGAGGAGGGGAAATACAGTTACAGCCAGTTCTTTGAGACACACTCAGAGGAAGGATTAGCCAAGTTATTGTACACTTAGAGAAGGCCTTCCCCTCTCCTCTTCCATGCAGTGATCCAAAGTTTGTCTGTTAGGCACGTGCAGGGGGCTTGAGATGGTGTAGGTGGGGAATTAATCCTGTTCTATAAAAAGGGAGCCCAAAGCATTCTAAAACTGTGACAACAGGAGCGTTCTCTTATCAGCTAGTTTCTGACTTTGAAGATAAGCTGATGTTTACATATATAGTTATATGTTGACATATATGGAGCTCTGTGGGCAAAGTGGGGAATGCATTTGACTACTAACTGCAGGATCCTCTGTTCAAACCCACCAGGAGGAAGATGAGGTCATTTCCTCTGTAAACTTTACAGCTGCAGAAACCCCATATTAGATCCCTGTGAGTCTGAAGGTACTTAACGGCCCTAAGTCTGTCTCTCAATGCCCATTCTGTCAAAGAAGGCTGTTTCACATCAACTGCCTTCTGTTTAAAATGATGCTCATGTGTAGTGTGTTGCTTACGTGAATGTGGTTTGCTTACATTGTGTCATGTGTGTATTTTATGTGGTATGTTGGTGGTGTATGTATTATCTGTCAGGGGTGTTGCCCAGGGTGTTTGTGGAATGAGTAGTATGTGTGGTATGTTTGTGCTGTGTGTAGCGGTAGCGTGTGGGGGGTGTTTAGTTTTGTGTGGTGAGGATGAGGCTGTGTGCCAGGGAGATGCAAACATGCACGACCTATGGAATGTGCCAAAAGGACTCTGGAGTTCCTTGGGGCCGCCAGGTGTGGCCTCAGGTGAGGAGAGGCGCGTCCCAAAGCGCAGGACGTGATTGTCCCCATAGGGCGTCTTTTATTGACTAGTCCCCTCCTCCAGGCAGGCTCACCACGCGCGCGCGGTCGGTATCGACTGCATGGCAGTGCCTATGGTGATTGGTTTTCCAAGCAGGAAGGTGCCCTGGGGAGGATGGGGGTTATCGGCCCTCCCTAAGAAGCCTCCCTTCCTAGATGGGACCCAGACTTGGGTGCATATGGCCGCAGAAGCCGCCTCAGGAAAGTTACTGAGGTGCAGCGCCCATCCATCTTGATGGGCGTCGCTGCACAAAGGAAGGAACCTACCGGTGAGGGGGCGGTGGGGGCACAGGGAGGTATCGCTCTGCCTCTCCCACCTGCCACTCCAGCCCAACGACTCGCCTTTGGCTCCAACGACAGAGTGGGGACTTTGACTTTCAAGGGGTCTTGGAGTTTGGGGGCTCTGCGGGAGCTGGTTGAGGGAAGGGCTGTGTGAAAGCTGTGGCATTTGCCAAGCTGCGCCCCACAAGGCCCACTCTGCGAGCGCAGCGGCTTCGCTTTGCCCCCAGTGCCAGTCTGGGCTCCAGTCCACGTCGGGGTGCCACACGCGACGGAGCGCCGGCCGCCGGGCAGAGATGCGGGCCGGGCAGGGCGGCGAGTCCTGACTGTGCTTTTCTTTGGTCCTAGAGAGTGGGGGGGACAGGCGGGCCGACCCAAGGCGCTGCCGCACTAACCGACCACTTACCTCCCCGCGTGGCCCCTGCGGGAGGCTTTGCCCGGAGCCGTTGAGTGGCGGCCGGGCGCAAAGCCCCACGGGAATTGTAGTCCTCGGCCGGCGGGGCGGGGCCCGAGGGGCGGGCACAGCGAAGAGGTGTGGTCCGGAGGGGTCCTACCAGTGTCGGAGACGCCGGGGCGGTGGCCGCCGGAACCTGGTGGAAGTCATTTGCCAGAATTGAAAACCTCCCCGGAGCCGGTGGGATGGAAACACGGTTAGAAGGTTTCCAGTGCGGATCCTTGTCCAGCTCTGACGGGGCCGCCCTGATGGAGTGTTCACTTGGGCTCTGGAGTCCCTCGGTCCAAATGAGTACTGTTTAGGGCCCCCCTCTCCCTCATCCCCTTCATGCACACGATACACTGCTTGAAGCATCTCTTGTTCACCGAACGAACGACTCGCTAGAAACCGTGAGCATACGAAGGGAGCACTTTAGAGTTGGCAAAGCTCTTTTTTACTGAATTGGTTCATCCTATTAGAATTGTACAACAACACTGTGACTTGGGCCGGGCTGGGGAGGGCGGGTGGCGGGAAACTAAAGATACAGGCAGTTTTGTGTACTGGCAAATGCAGAGGTTGGGGCCCTAGACAATCTTCATTTCCTTCTCTATTTCAACAACATTGGCAGCTGGGAAGAGAGTTGGGAGAGGGGACCCTTGAGGACAGATGTGGGTGAAGAAGGGGAGCCTGCTGTGTAGGACTTCCTTGAAATGACAAGTGAACGTAATTCTTTTTAAATTGGGCAGATAAGCAAAACCAAAAGAAATATCTTAGGGGTTGGAGGAATGAAGTAGGAAGGAAAGGTGGACAGGATAGGTGTAGAGACTGATTATAAGGCTGTGGTCAGGCTGTCAGCAACGTGGGCAAGCTGCGTCAGAAAAACAAAAACAATGAACTACGGCTTTTAGAAGCCAGGAAAACAAGGAATTCTGGTGGCACTTCTGAACTACCTCTGTGCCCCTAGATAAGTTGCACAATTCCCGTAAGCCTCCTTTTCCTCATCTTTAAAATTTAAATAGTAGTTTCTACTTTGTAACTTGATTTCATGGATTAAAGAGAAGGGAAGCACTCAGTGTAGTGCATGGCACAAAAGAAGCACTTATTGTCAGCTCCTATCATTATTGTTACTCGGAGAAGTTCCTTGTGTGGATGTGTACAAAACATATTGGAGTAGAAGGACCATTGGGCAGCTGTGGCAATATTCTAAGATATTTGTAACAACAACTGGAACTATGGAGCTACAAGATACCTCAGAAGGAAACTGGACCGAACAGTACAATCCATTAGTTGTGGGCAAGGAGGAAAAGGGATCCGAGGTGGCTGTCATTTTGAAAGGGAGTAAAGAAGGATGTTGCCTTTCACATACGTACAAGTAGACGTGACTGAAGGAATAACAGGGTCGGAGGACATAGATTTGGGACATCGTTGTCTTGAAGCTTCCTGGCAATGACCAAGTGGCAATTAGAAATGTGGATTTGGATATTGTGGTACTTAGATATGTCAACTAGACAACCCTGAGGAGGGACCTAGTTCAACCTGTCAATCAGGTCCCAGCCTGATGATGCTTCCTTGGTGGTGTGCCCCTTTTTCAGGGTGAAACTGGGAAATTCTCTCTTTCTCTCTGCCCTGTTGTGTCCCTCCTTCACTAGGGCTCTGTGTCTGCCTCCAGGGGCAGCCCCATGTGGGCCATCCAACCCCGAGCGCTGTGGGTGCCTTGCTTTGTTTCAATGACCTTGCATCCTGGCAATTCTGCCCCCACCAGCTTCTGAGCATCCTGCATCCCACTTCACCTTTTTGGGTCATCAGCTCACAATGAGCCTGTAGCTCTGTGAGATTGAAGAGGTCCTCGGCTGGCAATGGACACGCAGACTAAAGCTGTTCTGGGCTAGGATGCCTTCATAATATGAAGTTCTTCTTTATACATCTCTGACTGTCACTGATTTGTTTCTCTAGACAAACCAGGCTTAACACAGATATATGGGGGAGAAATGCAATTTGGAGAATCACTCACTAAGGGAAAGTCAGCTAAGCTCTGCCAAGAAATTTGGGAAAAAGCTATCTGGAAGAGATCCATATTTGTACTCATTCCAAAGAAATGGAGTTTCTTTGACTCAGCAGAATGCTCAAATCATAGAAAAAACATTTCTATCAAAGGCAAATAAAATCGCTGAAGAGCATCTCACAATGGTGGCAGCATTACTTTGACAGGGAGCTGCCAGAGGTTCAGGCTAAATCCAGAAGAGGATGTGGAACAAGGGATATCATTGCTGATATCACATGGATCTTGGCTGAAAGTAGTGAATACCAAAAAGATGTTTACTTGAGTTTTATTGACTATGCAAAGGCTTTTTATTGACTGTGTGAATCATAACAAACTGTGGATAGACTAGAGATGAATGGGAATCTTAGAACACATGCTCTTGCAGAATTTGTACATGGATCAAGAGGCAGTGGTTTGAACAGAACAAGGGAATAGTGCTTGGTTTTAAACCAGGAAAGGTGTATGTTAGGGTTTAATGCTGAGACCATACAAGTCAATGTATATGCTGAGCAAATAATTGAAAAAGCTGGGTTATAAAGAAGAGACTGTGGCATCAGGATTGGAGGAAAGTTTATTAACACTTTCAACATGAAAATTTCAATTAACACAACCTCGCTTGCTGTATGTGAGGAGGACTTGAAGAATTTGCTGATGAAGATCAAGGATTGTGGATCACTATTCAATGTGAGGAAGATCAAAATCCTCACAATTGGACCAGTAGATAATATCACAATAAAGAACATGTTGCAGTTGTCAAAATTTTCATCCTGCTTGCAAGATTTCATCAATGCTCATGGAAGCAGCAGTCAAGAGATCAAAGGACACATTGCCCTGGGTAAGTTTGCTTCACAAGCCCTCTTTAGAGTGTTGAAAAGCGAGGATTTTACTTCTAAGACTAAGGTCCTCAAGGCATGGTATTTTCAGTCACCTCACATGCAGGTGAAAGTTGGACATTGAAAAAAGGATAACCGGGCAAGAACCAGTGCATTTGAATTATGGTGCTGGTGAAGAACATTTAAAGTATCATGAACTGCCAACAATCTATCTTCGAAGAAGTACAGCCAGAATTTTTCTTACCTACTTTGGACAGGTTGTCAGGAGAGACCATTTCCTGGAGAAGGACATCCTGCTTCGTGAAGTACTGGAACAGTGAAAAGGTGGAAGATGTTCAATAAGATGGATTGACCCAGGTGCTGCATGGATGGGCTCAAACACAAGAAAACTTGTGAGAGTGGCACAGGATTGGGCAGTGTTTTGTTCTGTTGTACACAGGGCGGCTGTAGGTCAGAACTGACTTAAGGGCACCTGACAACAACCGAAACAGCAACAGTAATCCCACCACTACCGTATGAATGCAGATGCTGGGACAGGATACCAATGCATTGCAACAATGGACCAAGCAACGGTCTGAAGTCTGCCTACACACCGTCAGCATGAATGCATCCATGCGGCTTGGTCAACAGGACAACCCCAAGCAGGGAACCTCTTGGATGGCCATATTTATCTTCCAATCAGGCAGGCAGGTATACCTAGGGCAACCCTACACCCCCAGCACCATGTACAAACACTTACCTGTAAAGCCCAGCAATTGGGACACATTTAATACTACATAACACCAAGAAAATGTCAGGGCTTGGCGGTTTTGCCTCCTTGATGTTTCCTTGCCCAGCTGCTCTCTGTCTCTGCTGATATTGGATGGTAGATGGAGACATTGACCAAGCACAGAGCTGCTGCTGAAAACCAGACTTGCCACCCCCTGACCTTATTACCCAAATAAACCAAGAAGTGCAAAATGTAGTGTTGTAAAACTGTAAGGCATTAAATAGTTTTACTGCTGTCCATGGGGAACACCTGGCCTCATCCACGTGGAATGTTCTGTGGATATGTCTCCTCCTGCAGCCACACCATTTCCCAAGCCCTACAGCAAAGGCAGGGCCACCTTTCTACCATTCACCAATTGTTGGTTAACCCATTTTGTAACTGGCTTAATGCTTGATCCTGTACTTGGGAAACCACCCTAGTATCCATTGTGGGAACTCTTGACCTTGAAATGGTCTTCCGTTGCAACATTTATTGCTGTTACAGTCCCTAGCTGCAAATCTCTGATGCCTGAGTCCAAGGAATAATGTGAAAGACTGGTAATAAAATTGGAAAGGCCATTTAGGGCCATTGGAGAATAGTGTAGAGACACAAACTAACATTCCAAAATGGTTGAACTTGAGCTCAATGTTCAAGTTGGACCCCTCCCCACATGTAGTCGGGCTGGAGCACAGCCAGACACACAGGAATGATTCCCTTTTCTCCCTTAGCACAGAGGTTACATTCGTGTGTGTGTGTGTGTGTGTGTGTGTGTGTGTCTATGTGTCTGTGTGTCTGTGTGTATTGGAGGGGTGTATGTGGAGACAGTGGGCAAACTATAAAAAAATAAACGTAAAAGACATAATCCAGTACACATAGTGGCAGTAATTTAACCATAAATTCCAGGTATCTAAAGCACTAGTGCAAATCATTTCAGTAACCCACCTCACTCAAAGTTGTTTATTAACTAGTATAAAAGCACCCTTATTGATTCTCCATTAATGAATCCTTTCCTGTGCAGCTGGGTGCCACTGATTCCGAACTACTTTCCAGGCCGGTGAGCCCTGTAATACAAATAGACAGCTGCTTCTTAAATGGGCTCCAGATCCGTGTGGTAGCCTGGCAGTCTCTCCCTAACGGGAATCTCTCCTTCTTTTGAGCTTGAGCCAAACAAGAAGTAGGGAGAGGGTCAATAGTGTCAAAGACTACAGAGAGGTTGCCAAAGACAAGAGAAAAGAGGCTTCCGGGTTTGAAGTTTAAATGTCATTTGTTTCCCTGTGGGTTTAGACTGGGGTGGAACGGCCATGGGTAAATTTACCAGAATGGTTTGACTTTTCATCATGACGGTAGGGGCTACAGGGATTACTGGCTTTTAGTTGGTGGGGCCAGGGTTGCCAGACATCTTGCTGTGTCTAGGACAGTCCAGGCCAACACAGAGCTGTGCCGCACGCTGTGCAACTCCTGACTGTTCCACTGCCCATTTATAGACACGACAAACCTGTTGCGGATCATCTACGTGTGTAATCTGTAGTGAGTGGATCATTTTAAGATTGAATTTTCCTGGAAGGCAGCTACCGCATGGATTGAGGGGAACATATACTTTCTTTTGTACAGAATGTGACCGCTGCCTTAACTGTAACGTCTGCTCATGGCATTTGAGTCCCCAGTGCAGTCCATTCCGAGACGTGCAATTCCACAGATGGATATGCAGACTCTGGCTACTCCATTGTCTCTTTTCCGCTGCCTTATCATTTCCCACTGAACCATGCATTATTTTATTATAAATTACTTCCTCGAGCTTGTCTCTTATGTTAAGGTAAAATCATTACTTTGGTTTAGAAAAATCATATATAAGAGTAGGTTCCGACTTTTACTTCATGGGAGTAAAGAGAGTATTTGCCCAGATATGGTATAAAAAAGGGGGGACACTGGGTTTGACAAGGCTAAAAACCACTTTACTCGTTAAGTTTTAAACTATCTTGAGTGCTTATTCGGTATTAGGTGCTATTAAGATCTTCAACAAGCAGAACAGAAAAGGTTTTTTGCCATGAGGGAGATTACATTCATGTGTGTGTGCAACTATAAGCAATAAATATAAATGAAATAAAAAAAATCTGTAGCCCAAGTATATTGGTGATAAATGCTATGCAAAATAGAGTAGGATCAAGGGGATTGACAGAGGACATAGGTGAAAAATTAATTATAGTGATTAGGTCCAAGTTCATGGACAAGATGGCACTCAAAGATCTGAAGAGGTAAGAGAATGGCCTTGTGGATTTATGAGAGAAGAGCAATTGTGCCCCAGGCAAGTGTTTGCACAAAGCTCTCAAGAAACAGCAGTCTTCAAACCAAACTCCCTGCCATCCAGCCGATTCCCCCGTAGAGCAACCCTCGAGGGTAGGGTAGGTTTCTGAGACTGTGGCTCTTAACGGGAGTAGACATCTTCCTCTTTCTCCTCAGGAGTAATTGGTGTACCCTCCCCCGCCCCCATGCTATCAGGGCTCCAGCAAGGACGAAGAAATCAAAAACCAAACTCACTGCCTTTGAGTTGATTCTGATGCATGGTGACCCTACAGGACAGGGTAGCACTGCCCCTGTGAGATTCAGAGGCTCTAACACTTTACGGGACTAGAAAGCCCTGTCTTTCTCCTACAACGCGGCTGGTGGTTTCAAACTGCTGACTTGGCAGTTAGCAGCCCAACATAACCACTACCCCATCAGGCCCCAAGTACATCTAAATTGGAGTGAGTTAAAGGAAACCAAAAACCAAACTCCCTGCCACCGAGTCAATTCTGACTTACTGGGAGGGGCTAGTGATGGAGGCCTTGCAGGGGATTGCAAGGAGGACAGTTTTGAGTAGACACGTCCTGACATATTTTTAAGGGCTTATTCTGGAGGCTGTATTAAGGATAGATCATAGTGAGTGATGGGAGAGTAAGCATAATGCTAACAATCCAGGCACGCAATAATAGTGAGTCAGAGTGTTAGCAGTGAAAAATGGTCTCACTTCGACTGGTGGCGTGGACGTGGGAGAGGAGTTCATAATGGTAGGCACATGGTGGGCAGAAGGAGTGGAAATTGGAGGTAAGATTTGGGGTTGTGCAAAGCCTTGTGGGAATGAGTGTGGGAGTGACCGGGGAGTCTGTGGTGACAGACAGACAAAGAGTGTCATGAAGTCAGACTCAGAGGAGTCAAGATGACAGGAGCTGTAAGTGGGGAGGAGGTCTGCGTGCTTTCGCTCCCTGGCTCTATGGCTGGAGGTGAAGATGTCTAAGAATTAGATGCACTCCTGGTCCGTCTTGATGGAATGCTGAAGACCTGGGGATGGGGGTGTCAGTCCCAGCTGTCGTGGTTAGGGGCCATCAAGCCAACCCCGACCCATAGCGACAGGCGGAACAAGTGAATGAAGCACGATCACCCTCCCCATTGTTCCGATGCTCGAGCCCATTGTTGCCGCCTCTGTGTCCATCCATCTCACTGAGGGCCTTGTCTTCTTCCACTGCCCCTCCGCTTTACCGAGCATCATGTCATCCAGGGACTGGTTTCGGGGGTACTGCTCCTTCATGACTCATCCCAAGAGAGAGGGTGGCCCCTGCCCTTCTGCCCCTGACATTTTTAAAGTGAATTTTACCTTTTTGATGGAGGTAATAATTCAGAGCCAAAGCTGGTAGTTGCTGTAAGCACAGAATGCCCTTTAGTGCCAATACAATAATGTGTATGTATATCTAAAACACAGATGAAGGTAAATGTACACGGTATGCAAATGAAGGGTTCAGATTACTTTAGAGAATGTTGACCAACAAGAGGAAGCTGACGCTGAAGGACTGGGTCACAGGAGAAGATTGTCATTGGAGGTGCCGTGAAGAAGCCAATGGAAGTAGAAATATGAACATTCAAACTCAAGAGGGTCATTTTAGAGACGATGGAATGATGAGGCTGATGGTTTATCCCTGGGCTGAAAGTAAACCAGTTCTTATAAGAAAGGCAAGAAAACAGAATGAGTGAAAATCCAGGGAACGACTGAAGGCATAAAACACTTAAAGTTCTTGTCTGTGCATTGTGAAAGCAAACGAATCCTATGGTAAAATTAAAACAATGAAAATAAATAATAGAAAGTGAAAATTCCCAAGAAATCTATGGCAGGTAAACGCCTGTTAAAGGTATGGTGCATATTGTTTGTCATTTTTCCTGTGTCTGTGGTTTCTTTTTGTAAGTTTGTATGAGTATGTTGTTAGTGTGGTTATTCACACACTCCGTGACTGCTGCGGGCTGCGGGCGACAGGATCCTGACTCACGGCAGGCAGTCGTCCTGAGCACCGCCCAGGACTGGGCAGTGGTTCGTTCTGTGTTTGCGCACGGTCACTCTGAGGCAGAACTGCCTGGACAGCGCCTAACGTCGGTCCATCTTTTTCCTCTCCCGGCTACTTTTGATCGGTGCTTTCACCTTGTTTTCTATCGTGTGCTTTGTGTTTCTCTATTTTTGTTTTGGTTTCATCTTCTTTGTTATTTAACTATTGCTGTATATTTTTAAAGCGTGCCTTTATTATTCCGTATTTTCTGTGAGTCTAGAATCCTAACATGGGTTAGACGAGATCCTGGACGTCAAGGTTTCTCACCAGGCTGTAGTCGGAGGGGCGGCCCAGGCTGTGTCTCTGCCGAAGGCTGCCCTGGGGAAGGACTCATGACCGAGCTAGCACATGTGGTGGTTGGCAGGCTGTAGCTCCCTGGGGCCGCTGAGCGCAGGGCCTGCTCCGTGCCATGCAGCAGGGCAGCGGGTTGCCTTAGAGCAGGCATGTGAAGAGAGCTGGGAAGTGCCAGCCAGACCGGTGAGGG
>NW_022104341.1:36424806-36438871 GCF_000313985.2 Echinops telfairi
AAAATGCAGCTATATAATTGAAGTATTCTACAATATTGCTGAAATTAATTTATGGGTAAATTTTTAAGTTTCCTGGCAACCAATTCAAGAAGGAAGAAGTTGAATTAGATATGCAATTTTCATTGTCCTATAAAGCAAACCTTCTTGTTATTGAGGGAAAGAAGCTTTGAACTCTTTGGGGGGTGGGGGGAACTCTCTGCCATCAAATCAATGCCTATAGGACTGGGTAGAACTGCCCCCTGTGAGTTTCTGAGACTGTAACTGTTTCAGGGAGTAGAAAGTCCCTTCTTTCTTTGTGAAGCATGTGGTGGTTTCAAACTACTGACCTTTCTGGTAACC
Source organism: Echinops telfairi (assembly GCF_000313985.2). Lineage (NCBI taxonomy): Eukaryota > Metazoa > Chordata > Mammalia > Afrosoricida > Tenrecidae > Echinops > Echinops telfairi. The sequence continues at coordinate 36,425,146 of NW_022104341.1, forward strand.
ACTACCACACTGAGGTGGAAAAGTATATATATGTACATATATCCATATGTAATATACCCATATATATAGGTATATCATATATATATAAACCAAACTCTCTGCCAGTGAGTGAATGACAACTCAAAGCGACACCCTGTGGGTCCCTGATATTATAACTGTTTACAGGAGTAGAGAGCCCAGTCTTGCTCCCGCAGAGCTGCTGGTGGTTTTGAACTGCTGATCATGCAGACCACAGTCCAAAGTGTAACCAAAGTGTAACCACCACACCACTGGGACTTCTTATATATAGATCGTATATATTATATCTATACCTATGTATGCACATATATAGAAGTGTATTTGTATATATAGTGTGTATATATACACACACACATATATGGAAATGGGTAGCTTGATTAGAAAATGCAATAGTCGTTCATTAAACTCATAGCCTTGCGTAATGAAAGCTGAAAACCTCCCATGTAAGCAAACCAGATGAAGCAAAGTCATACAGCCTCAAGTCAGCGCGATCCAAGTCTGTTCAGAAGATAAAATCTCTCTAGAAGAAAAAATGGTATCTTTTCTTTCAACAATGCTTCATAAATTTCATATGAGTTGGATAGGGAAAGTTTGATAAGAGAATAAAATAGATCTTATTTTATATATGCTGACTTGAGAATAGATCTGTATGCTTGAAGTGAGAAGTTTGGAACTATTGGTAAGGTTGACAGCGCTTTGTGAACATTGCTGCATGTGAGATTCTCCTGGGATGCTGGCCATTGCAACTGCATGTAGAGGATGGCCAGCAGTAAACATATTTTAACCGTGTGAGATCTGTTTCATCACATGAAATACATGAGCATTGCTGAGATTATTTAGTCTAGAAGGTTTACAAAACAGTGATAACTATTCCTTATGAAAATAGTTGCTCTGATACATAATTATTATCCATAAATCAGCTTCAAAATTTCAGATAATTTTAGTTGTTGATATTATACCAGGATTCATAGCAATGAGTAGGGGTTGGACCCAGGTGTTAGTTGGAACTACGCCTGATCTCTCAGAACTCATGATGGGAGTATACTTGACCTCATGTTTTCTAGAGCAGGAGGGGATACATCTACAGATTTTCCAACAATTGTATTCCATCTTTCTTTTTATTCTTCCCATACACTTTTTTTAATACCCAGACAGATGGTATTAAATAGCAAAAATTTGTACAGTCTAATTCCCTTATCAAAAGGTCAAACTTTTGGACATTCTCCAAAATGCAGCAGCACTCTTAGAAAGAGTTAGGTCTATGAGAGTTAGAAATAACAAGAAGATAAATGACCTCTACATTTACAAACATGATATTTCCAGTAGAAGGATGATCAGTAAAAGACAAGCAAACCAACTCGCTGCCATCAAGACAAAACTGACTCACGTTGACCCCGGTGGTTTCCGAGACTAACTGTTTAGGTGAATAGAAAGCCCAGTCGTTTTCTCCCAGAGCTGCCGGTGGTTTCGATGTCGATCACAGTCCAACACATAACCCCTGCACCACCAAGGCACCTCGGCAGAAGTACACCCAGAATGTGCCTTAGAAATGAGGGTGCTAAGACTGCATCTCATTGGACGTGCTATCAGGAGAGAGTGGTCTGGAGAAGGACATCACGGAGGTAAAGTGGAGGGCTCATAAAAAGAGGGAGACTCTCAATGAGATGAATGAACACAGTGGCTGCAGCAGAGGAACTCAAACAGGAGAGTTTGTAGCCATGCCCCCAAATCTAAAAACAAACCAAACACAGATCAACCTCATTGCCATCGAGTTGATGCTGGCTCATAGTGACCCTTTCAGGACGGGAGAACTGCCCCTGCCAGGTCCTGAGACTGACTGGTTACGTGAGTAGAAAGCCCAGTCTTTCCCCCACAAAGCTGCTGACCACGTTCATCGCAGTCCACAGTGTTGCCACGGCGCCAGACTTGGCGGAAAGAGACAGACACAGTAAATAGTAGACGTAGGGTTGTGTTGGTTTCGTTACAATAATTGGTATTCCATAATTCCATAATTATGAACCCAGAATCAGACAATAAAAATAGAAATAAAAAATGCAAAGGACTTGTCCTTTAAACACTTAACCTATGTGACAAAATATATAAATCATCACTTAAATTCATGGATAAATTTAGATAAATAAAGTAATAAAGTAATTAAAAAAGCAACGTGTGAGGAAAGAGAATTCTAAAAGTGTCAATTATACTTTTAAAAGAACAAAGTATAACTTCTACCAGTGAGTTAAAAATTAAGTGAAAGGATTGACAGTAGAAAAGACCATACAGTATATATTTGGTCAAAAATGTACCAATAATCATGAAGCTGGTGCATATACATAAATTTGCCAAGAACTAGAGAACCACTTGATCAAGGCATTTACCAACAAGAAGAAGCATAGACCAGAAAACCTTACCCAGAAAGAAGAACAGAGAGGCAGAGCTGGAAAGTATCAGGTTAGGAGTCATCAATAGAGTTTCAAAAGGCTCAATGTTTTGCTAACCAAAACGATAAATGATGACAGAGGAAGGAAATACGTAATACTTGAAGGGACAGTGAGCGAGATATTTTTTATTATTGATGAAAGATAGCAATTTCAAATTTCCTAAACCAAAAAGAAACCCAAAGATACCAGTTTAAACACACGTGTGCGCACACACACACCCTAAATAATTTTCAAATTCCAGAATGCCAAGACCAAATATATTAAAATAGCCCCCCCAAAAGGTAAAACACACAGAACCACTGCCACTGAGTTCACGCTGACTCATAGCAACTCTATAGGACAGGGTAGATCTGCCCCCTGAAGGTTTCTGAGGCTGTGATTCTTTCCAGGAGTAGAAAGCCTCATCTTTCTCTAGCAGAGCAGCTGGTGGTTTTGAACTGATGACCTTGCTCTTAATCCCCCAATGTGTAGCCCAGTATGGTATCAGGGCTCCCTCTGAAGAGAAACTACAGGTTTTTAATAGAAGAATGACAATTAGTTGATTTCTAAGGAATAAAAAATGGAAGACAAAGATTATGGGAAAATATTTGTAATGTTCTTAAAATAATTATAAGGTAAAGTTATTTACCCATTAAAATTATTAGTCAAAATTAGACTATGTTATGCTAAAAATTTTAATTCTAAAACTTTTATGGCTTAAAGTAACAACACGTCCACATTATACATCCAGGTTGATCAAAGGGAGGTCTGCTCCACACTGTCTGTCAGGGATGCAGGCTGGCAGAAGCTCTCCTCTTTCCTTCCACCTGCATCAACTGGAGCTACATGGCCTCTGCAGTCACTGCAGCAGGGAAATGGCGGCTTGGAAAAACATAGACTCTAATTTATCTCCCACTGGCACTTGTCACTTCTAATTGCAGTGTCCAAAATTAAGTGTGAGGAAGATAAGCAAATGTGGGGCATCATATATCTACTAGCACCATTTCTATCAAATGCATTCTGGAGTTCAAACACAGAAAGACAAGAAAAGGAATGGCACGTTTACAAATTACAAAATAAAAAACAGAAACAAACACATCGCCACTATGGACAGATCATGTAATTATCCACATAGAAAAGGCAAAAGAACTGTGAAGAAATGTTTAAAAACAAACCAAACTCTCTGCCAACCAGTCCTGAATGACTCTTAGGGACACTGCTGTTATTGGTAAGTGCCATGACGTTGGCTCTAACCCGTAGCGACCCTACGTACAACAGAGCAAAACCCTGCACCATCCTGCACCCCCTCACAATTGTGCCCGTGACTGAGCCCATTGATGCAGCCCCGGTGTCAATCTATTTGTTCAGGGTCTTCCTCTTTTCAGCACACCTCCAAACATGACGTATTTCTCCAGGGACCCATGTCTCCGGACAAAATGTCCCAAGTATATAAGACGAAGTCTGCCATCCTTGCTTCTAAGAAGCATTCTGGCCTTCCAAGAGAGATCGGTTTGTTCTTTTACCACAACTCAAATGCATCTATTCTTCTATGGTCTTCCTTATTCAATGTCCAACTTTCACATGCATCTGATGCCATGGAGCGTACCACCACTAGTCCATCAGTTTGTTGTACTGTGCCAGCTTGTGTGTTGCTGTGATGCTGGAAGCGATGTCACTGGTATTTTAAATGTCGGCAGGCTCACCCAAAGTGAACACGTTTCAGCAGAGCTTCCAGCCTAGGAACAGACAACGAAGGAAGAAGGACTTGGCTCCTCACTTTGGTGAAGAGGCTGCTGAAAACCTTATTCATGGTTCCACACTAGACCTTAGCATAAATGGAAACTTGCAATATAATGAAAATGTCATTGAAAATAAATTGATAATTGGCACTAAGAAAGGCAATTATCCATGTGGAGGAAAAGAGAATGTAATTGGATCTTTGTCTCATGTCATAGAAAAAATATATTTTCATGTAGATTTAAAACACATAAGCATAACAAAATTTAAATTTTTGGAAGAAAATTTGAGATATTTTTAATTCCCACAAGATAATAAAGGATTTTGTAAGCAAGACACAACGATGTAAAGAGAAATATTGAATAGACTTGATTGTCGTAAAATTAGAAAGCCTGCTTCGTCAGAACACGTCACAAACTGGGAGAAAATATTTGTAAAACATTTAACTGACAACACTGTTAGTATCCAGAAGTAAAGAAGCACTGTAAACTATTGAAAAAATTAAACCAAGCAACCAAATAGAAAAAATAAGCATTCATAGAAGAGGAAACCATAAGGTGAGTAAACATTTTCAAATACTAAAGCTTGTTGTCATTAAAATCAGATCCTAAAATACAGTTTTGTACCCACCAGCCTGAGTAAATTTAGAGTCTGAGTCAACTACATGTTGGTGAGGCCATTGGAACAACAGGAACTCCTTTACCCTCCTGGAGTGAATGTAAATGAGTTTGATTGGTTTGGAAAAGCATTGGCATTGCCAGTAAAGTAAGATCCACATTTTCACCATCATTCAGTGCCTCTATGCCCATGGGAGACAGAAATATGCCCTCCCTGCTCAACTGTGTCCATAGCCTAATCCCCAGGATGTACAAATATATTAGGTTACATGACAACGGCAGATTTTTGACAAATTTTATACTATCTCTGATCTCAAAATCATTTTGTTCCATGGCACAAATTGTTCTTGTGGTTAGGCGTTGTTGAGTTGGTTTTGTCTCATATTGACCCTATGTACAACATAACTCAACATATACTCATGTATGTTATGTATGGCGGGGCTACGCCCTCCTCAACATTCTTCTTATATTTGAGTTCATTTTGCAGCCACTGTGTCAATCCGTTTAATTGAAGGCCTTCTTTTTTGCTGCTCCTCCACTTTACCACACACGAGATCCCTCTCCGGGGACTGGTCTCTCCTGAGAAGCATTCTGACTGTACTGTCAGGGGAGCCAGCCCCTAACAAATCATCACAGGCCCAGCAGGCGCAATTGTACAGTGATAATAAGTAAAGATTAAAGCCATAGAGAATAAGAGAGATTGAAATAATGGAGTCAGACATATTTCGTAGTAGCATGCTCACCTCAGCTCCTTTTGGTGATCCATGTGGAGATGGGAGATGAGGGCAGGAGAGAGGGGGAAGGGAAGGAGGACAAGGGGAGAGGGGACAGGGGAGCAAAGGTGGGGGCATGGGGGGGTGGAGAGGACGGGGAACGAGAGAGCGCTTTATTTCTAACCAAGGCTTACATACCTTTGGGGGTGTGCAAGCCCCCTAATTACAGGTAAAGGCATACTTCACAGCAAAGGGTTGTACTATAGGTAATACAACAATGGGAGGGGGACAATCTAGGGGTATACACGCAATAGGAAGAGGAGGGATTAAGGGTATACATGTGAAAAGATGGGTGGATCCTAGATTCAGGATGGCGGCCTAACCTTGGTAGTTCTAGAGCTGGAGGCTTTATTTAGCCTAAGCTTTTGGGGGAAGCAATCCACTGTCCCCAACAGAGGGAGTGAGCCCTACCTATTGTAAGAGAAACAATGGGGTCTGCTTGCTCAGGATGGCTGGAGTCTTCAGGGAGATAACTTGACAATCATTTACCATTAGTTGCAAGCAGTGTCCTAGGTCTGACATATGTATTTGGGGGAGTCGAACTGGGGAGCAGTCTTTTTATAGCCCACAGCTGTACTTCTTCCAAGACAGATTGGCTCGTCCTTTTGACAGTCCCTGGTAGTTTCCACATTCTTCACCAGCACCACAGCCAAAATGCACTCATTCTTCTTTGGTCTTCCTTGTTCATTGTACAGCATTCACATACATGTGAGGCAACTGAAAATACCATGGCTTGGGTCAGGTATACCTTAGTCCTTAAAGTATCATCTTTGAATTTCAACACTTTAAAGAGGTCTTTCACAGTAGATTTGCCACGGAAAGTGCTTTGTGTTTGTTTTTGAAGTCACCTGAATGAGACTGAGATGGTGTATTACTGAGAGAACTCGTCTGCCATCATCCACTGATTACAGTGACCTGTTTTTCAAAGTTCTGTTTGGAACAAACCTGTGTATGTATGAGCTAGACCCCTAGTGGCAATACATTAGGCTTACTCTCTCATAACAGCAAAGCAATGGCAGACACATCACTAGAATGAGTGGTGGCTTCTGGTGGGAATGTAAGGCATACAAATTGATTAAGGCCAAAGGAGCTTCCTCTCAGACACAGTGGTTTGTTTCATTGTTATGGGTTGTAACATACGTAAGAGCATATATTGCGTAGGTTATTGTGTGTGGGATGCAAAAGGGTTTCCCCCAGGTTGTACTCCAAATATGTGCCAAATCTAGGCAGTTGCTCGCTAGCTCTTGGTGGGAGGTCAGCTGCTTTGAAGTTTTCTCCCTGAGGGTATCAGCCATTTAGAGAAATCAGACCCTATTGTCTGTCCCACCATAGGTGGGGCCCACTCCCTGCTGATAAGGATAGTGGGCTGTTTCCCTGAAGGATAGCCCAGAAACCAGGTAAAGGCAACTCAAAGGATCAAAATTCTGCTGCCATATTGACTCTAGGATCCGCCCATCTTGTCACATGTGTACCCCTAGCTCATCCCTTTCCTGTCGTGCTTATGCCTTTTGGACAGCCCCTTCCCGTTACATATGTGATTACCTGTAATCAGGAGAACTTGTATGCCCCCTAAGTATATGTGAGCTTTTGTTAGAAACACACTCTCTCTGCATGGGCCTGGCTGCTGAGATCAGGTTCCGGAGGGTGAGCATGCTACCATAAAATGTGTCTGACTCCTTTATTTCACTTTCTCTCCTATCTCTCCTATCTTCTATGACTTTACTATAATCTTTATATATTATTACCATACAATTGTGCTCACAGACCGCCCGGTTGTCAGAGACTGGTTTACTCTAACAATTGTGTAGGCATCAAACATCTCATATTAGAAAAAAAATAAGAAAAGAAAAAAACTAAAACAAGTGAAAATCTAAATACGGCTTTTTTATGGTGTTTGGACCAATTAACTAAATTGACTGAGGTGTTATATTACAATGAACCCTGATTCTCAAATTAGTATTAAAAATGCAATTTTTATATAAAATCAGTCATGGAGAGTGTTAGGTGGCAACTGACCCTTGCCCATTGCATCAAAGCCAAGAAATGCACAAAGACAGTAGTCTCATGGAGAGTACCCTGGAGGTCAAGAAGGATTTCTGGCATCAACTCTGCTCCTAAATATGGACAATTTTCTAGTGCAAATTGCAATCTATGTCTAATTACATAGCAATCCCCATAATCCTATGAAACAGGTACTACTATTCTCTCCATTTTGCACACAAGGAAACTGCCACCCACAGAAGATAAATCAGTTGCCCATTGTGTTAGGCCAGGCTGACTAGACAAACAAATTCAGTGGCACTCATGTCTGTGCTTTATATGGAGATGTAGTTATATAGCAAGCAAACATTCCAACCCAGTCCAGATCAAGTCCATAAGTCCAACACTAGTCCATAAATCCCTCTTCACACTTACACAGTCACAAGCAATGATGCCAAATGCAGGCCCGTGGGTGAAAAGTCTTGTAGACCCGATGGCGGTGGAAGCATTTCAGCACAGGCACGGGTCTCCACATAGCTCCTCCAGCTCTCTGAGTGTCTCAACAGCAGGAAGGTGTATATTAAGGAAACATCTTAATCCAGATCAAGTCCGTAAGTCCAATATTAGCCCATATGTCCAATACCAGTCTATAAATTCCTCTTTAGACTCATGCGACAAATGCAAATGACGCCAAATGCAGGAAGATCACAGGCCAGTGAATGGAAAGTATTGGGATCCAGTGGTGGTGGAATCATCTCAGTGCCTATGCGGCTCCACATGGCTTCTCCAGCTCCAGGGCTCTGGCTGGGATCAGCATAGCTCCATATGGCTTGTCAGCAGGAAGACCAAGCAGAGAGAGAGTATGTGTCCCACTTCAAGGGAGGAAAACAGGAGTTCCCAGAATCCTCAGGAGGTGGTCATACCCACAGGAGAAGGTCAGGCCTCATTGGCTTTGACCTAATTGACAGGCTAAACTCCACCTCCTCGCAAGTAGACAGGAGATTATGTAACTGCCATAATTCCTTAGTGTCACATCTTTTCTTTCCCCAAATCCTTCTTTTTTTATTTTTTGTACTTCCCAAACTATCCGTAATGGAGTTTCAAGGCACCATTCATGTCTTCGAATATTCTTATTTTTTTCTGCCTAGAAATATCTGTGTACCCTTTTTCAACTAGCTAATGCCTACCAACCCTTCAAAGCCCTGGAACGTCATTTTGCATCTTCCCTCGATATTGTTCTCTGGAATAGCTCACGGCACAAATAGACTGCATGGGAGCGTGTAGTGTATTTCAATGTTTCCTCTTCGAGTACTCTGCAACAACAATGAAGTGTTATACCGTTTATCTCTACTTCTCAAATACCTCTCCAGAACGTACCGCTGAGCTAAATTTTAAGGTTGGAAAAAATTGAGGCTTAAGAATCACATCTGATTTTATGATCTGTGTAATGTTTATCTGAGCCTGTCTTCCCCGTGTCTAACATAGTGCCTGTACTTTCCTACCGAGACGTATGTAGATAGATGAATTGTGATAAATCCTGGTTTATTAGGAAGAAAAACAAGAGGCATATTGAGAGTCAGAGTAAGACCAAAAAGTCCTTGGCCTCTAACCAGGTGCTAAGATAGAAACATTACAAAACAGCTGAGCACATCAGAGGTGATTAGCATGGAAAGCAGGATGGAGAAGAGTTTGGCACAAGAGGCTGTAGATCAACAGGCAGCATGGAAAGAGGATCTGAGCCCAGAGGCAGGTGCCATTGCAGCAAGTTTTCTTTGCAGAAGGGCTCTGTTGTCATGCAATATTTATCTTACTTCCTCAGATGGGCAGATAGCAATTTGCTATCTCTGTGTACAGCTGTGACTAGAGAGATTGATGTGGGCACTTGGTCTAAGTGCATGTGCCCCACCTTTCTTTTTGGCTTGTATTCAAGGCTGCTGGTGTCTGAAAATAGAACCGATGCTGCCTGTGACTAGTCCCTTTTCACCTCATGTTCTCTGTTGTCCAATTGATCTAAGAGAAGCAATTCGTCTCTGATTGCTTGCATGTTAACGTGCCAGTTTGTACAAAAAGTCTGAAATGTGAAAATGATTGCCAAGAGATTTGAACTTTCCTGTGTTAGTGAATGTGAATCAAGGTAAATGTGTGTGTGAATGAAAAGGTTTTAAAGAGTTCATAAATAATTTCATCATGTTAATAACTTGGCTAGATGTTTATCTCAGGGTCAACCTAGGTTAACTGTATAGCCTATTTGTGGGACAAAGGATGTACCCAGGACATAGCATAATTGAGCCTCAGTGTTCTGAATTATGCTTCGGGAGCCTAAGATACTTGTGCCTATCAATGGAGCTTTCTTAAAAGAGAGATTCCTGTGCCTTGTCCCCCCAACACGGAGTCAGTAGATTTAGGGTAAGGCCCAGATCTTGATGCTTTCTAAAACAACACGCTTGATTTTACGATCAGCTCGATTTGAGAAAGCCAAAGATTAAAATCTTCTGGCATAATTCGATTTGTTTAACTTCACCTTTCTAAAGAAAGGCAGCTGGGAGGGTGTTGGTTATCGTTCCTGCTGCATAAATGATCAGCCTTAACCAAGTGTGCTCAACAGACATTATTGCTCCCAGGTCGTCGGTGGGCTTCTGGGTGGCACACATTGCCCAGCTCTCGATTCTTAGCTCCAAGGTTGGTGCCTCCAGCCTTCCTTGACAGCCCTCTGGAGCAGGTCTCCTCTGCACACACGGGATTCCCATGAGTTAGAAGAGTGTCCACAGCAACCAACATCACAGGTAAAAAATGGGATGATCTTCCTAAGGAGGGAGAAACTCTGATTTTGTTGATCCCGAATCTTCCCCAGTTTGGAGAGACCTGGTTTAAGGAAAAAGAAAATCAAAATGCAAAATTAAGTATAAAGTACAAAATTAAGTACAGCGCCTAAGAAGAAGCTCATGTAAGTGGGAGATCCTATTCCTTTAGGCAACATACCTTTATGGAAGATCTGTACAGCTTTCTCGTACTGGAGTAAGTCAAAGGATTCTTTACTTGAAGTGTTTTATTGTTCTTAGCTGCCATCAGGTCCACCCCCACTCGTGATGTCTCCATGCACAACAGAACTAACCACTGTCCAGTCCTGTTCCATGCCCATGATCAGCTGCAGATCTGACCAATGTGATCTATAGGGTTGGCACTGACTACACCTTTCTATATATTAAACAAACAAACAAGCACGCCTACTGCCATTGAGTTGATACCAACTCAGCACAACCCATAGAGGGATACCAAGACTGTAAATCTTCATGGGGAGTAAACAGCCTCATCTTTCTCCAAACGAACAAATGAACTGGTTCGTTTGAACAACCGGCCACTCTGTTGGTAGCCCATCTCCGGGCCTATAGCGTTACTAGGGTACCTTTCCTATATATTAGGCCAACTGAATTTGGGGAGGAAAGTGGAATTTAATTTGGCACAAAAGAACCTGGAGCTGAGTGTTTAATGCCATAGGAGTTTTTTGTTTGTTTGTTTGATTGCTGTTCCTGATATTCCCTGAAAGTGTGGAAAGAGCATCAGGGTTCCTTCACCAGCACATGCCCTCTGTTTCTGCGTCTCCTCAGGCACACAGGCGTCCTGGTTCTTTTCAGAACATCCCCAGAACACTCTCACCTTAGGCTCTCTGTACTTGAGGCTCCTCTTCCTTGGGAAAGATAGATCCTAAAATGATCTCTCTGCATTTACAGAAATGAACCCTCCGGGTTGACAAAGTTAAATGTGTTGGTCAAGTGATTAAAAGCCAAGAAAACATCTACAAGAGAGTTTCAAAAGGTTCATGAAGAAATTCCACCATTTTTAATTCAATTTGTTAACAAACTATTGGAAAACCTCGTATACAGTGTTTTATCCATTCACCTCATTTTTGACTTCCCTTTCCTTTCATACTCCATCCAATCTGGCAGTAAAACCTGTTGTCTCTACCTCCAAAACACATTTAGAGCCAGTTCTCCCAGTCTCCACCTTTACTACTAGGTGGGGGCAATCAGCATGTGCTGCCTGAAATGCTACCATAGCTTTCTACCTGGCGTCCCTACTTCCCCCTTTGGCCCTATTATCTATGTCAATACAATAGCCAAAGTGGTCTTATAAAAATATAATTTACATCACACCATTTCTTTACAGATAACCCTATGGTGGGTCTCTATTTCCTTCAGAGTAAAAGTCAGTGTTCTCCCAAAGGCCTGCAAAGCTGTACAGCTATGCTGTCCAATATGGTTAACAGCTGGTTTGGGGTAGAAACTAGTTTATTTATTTGATTAACCCACATACATTTATTCATCATTAATAAATATACATGTGTGTGTATGTATGTGTGTGTATACCTCACTCATTTTGTTCTCTCTCATCACACACACACACACACACACACACACACACACACACAGAAATACAATTGTGTGTCCGATGCCAGGATGGAGGCTTCTCCTGACTCAAATACCTGGGGGCCACTGTGGTTTATAGCCCTTTCCTTCATAGTCAAAGCACATCAGCTCAATGTCTGCGTCTGTCCTCACATCCCCTTCTCCTTTTGTTCGGACTCCTCTCGCGTCTCTCTTACAAGGACAATTGTTATTATGTCAGACACACCCAGACAATCCAGGATAATCTCGCCATCTCAAACAGTTTAATTTACTCACATATGTAAAGTCCCTTTTGCCATGTAAACATGTTGTTTGCCATCGAGTCTGCTCTGATTCATAGAGGCTTTATGTTTAGCAACCTGAAACATTGTTCTGCCCTGTGCCATCTGCATGCTTCTTGGTGTGTTAAAAGTTCACTACCATCAAGTTGGTTCTAACTCAGTGTAACCCCACGAGACAGAATAAAACCACCCATAGGGTTTCCAGGTCTGTACATCTTTGTGCAAGCAGGTTGCCAGATTTCTCTTCTGTGGGGCAGCTGCTGGATTGACTTTTTAGTTAACAGTCAAGTGCTTAACCAGTGCATCACTAAGACTCCTATTGGCATGTTAAGGGGACACTTTTCAGCATAACACAGTGGACAGTGTGACAATTGCTACACTATAGTGAGTACCAAATGCAATGTATGGGATTATGGGCAACAAGGGAGGAGCAGGGTGTTCTATAGAGTAAGTGACTCTTGAGCTAAGGCTTGCGTGGTGGGGTGAGTGGTTAAGCGTGGTTACATGTAATGGGAAGGAAGTATAAAGAGGGCATTTGCATTAGTTATTTATTCTGTGACAACAAATTACCTCAACTTTCAATCACTTAAGACAACGAACATTTACCTTCTCCCTCAGTTTCTGAAGGTCAAGAATGCAGGATCTCCTTCACTGAATTGTTATATCCTAGGATTTCTCAACAAATTGCAGTCAGATATATATATATGCTGCATTAATCTGAGGGGCAGGAGAATCCACAGCCAGGCTCACTACTGTGACAGGGGGCTTCAGTTCTTCGCCACATGGACTTTTCCATAGGGTTGCTCACAAGACATGGAAACCACCTCTCTTCGATCAAGTGACCTAAACTAACCCTGATATACTGCAGAAAGTGAGTACATATGGGTATGAGCATCAAGTGGCACGGATTGTTGAGGCCCATCTTAAAATCTGGCTATTATTGTTGGAATTAAGAGCAATTCCCCAATGCTGAAGTGTAGGGCAACAATGAAGGACTAGTAGGAAATTAAGCTGGCACAGAAAGGGATGGCTAGAGCATGATGAAGGCTGTACACTTGGACAAGGAACTTGAAGGTGATATTTTCAGTGATAGGAAGCTATTGCAAAGGCTTAGTTGGTGGGCTGGAAGAGCATCTTTGCTGCAAACAGAAAGGTTGGAGGTTCAAATCCACCCAGAGTCATCTTAGAAGAAAGATCTAATAATCTACTTCAGAAAAAGCATTCACTGAAAACCCTATGAACACAGTTCTATTCTGTTACACAGTGGGTAAATCTGAAGTGTAATTCACTTATTGGAAACAGGTGGTGGTGATTAGTCAAGGAATTTACATGAACACATAGCTTTTAAGAAGGATCCCTATGGTGGATGGTGAAGCAAAGAGAATTGGGAGAAAGAATGACTACAAAGAGACAGAGACAGAGATAGATGATTAATAGATGATAGATAGATAGATAGATAGATAGATAGATAGATAGATAGATAGATAGATAGATAGA
>NW_022104341.1:36438971-36440055 GCF_000313985.2 Echinops telfairi
AGATAGAGAGATAAAGGGAGAGACCGAGAAAGGGAGACAGACAGAGAAAAATAGATAGATACAGAGATAGATGATTAATAGATGATAGATAGATAGATAGATAGATAGATAGATAGATAGATAGATAGATAGATAGATAGAATTAGAGGCCAAAGATGAGGACAGTAGTGTGAGAGTGTATTCATGAGGTGGTATGGTGAGAAAGGCAGAATGGGGAGGTGTCTCAGGACGACTGTCAGATTGTTGGAATAACTAACATTAAATTAAGACAAAGAAGGGCAAGGTTGGCATGGAGAGTGGCAAGAGTTAAGATGTTTAAATTTGGCTACACTGAGTCAGAGCTGCCTTCGGAACAGAAAGAACTGCTGGGCCCTTAGAATGGATTAGACTTACTGGCTGAGTGCTTGATTTCGAGGCAAAGGTCGGCAGTTCAAGCACCCTCAGAGCTCCTCAGATGATAGGCCTGAGGCTTTGCTTTAGAAGCAGCCTTGAAAACGTTGGGGAGCAATTACACTCTGCACACATGGGGCCACCATGAGTGAGCGTCAATTCAACAACAATTAACAACAACACAACTAACCGCTCAAACTCACTGCTGTTGAGGCAATGATGGATTCACAGCAACCCTGTATGATGGGGTAGAACTGCCTCTGTCTCCTAGACTCTAATTCTTTAAGGGAGTAGAAAGCCCCATCTTTCTCTCTCTTAGAGCCTGCCGATTTTGAACTGCTGATCTCGCGGTTAGCAGCCCAATGTGTAATTGCCATGCCACCAGTGCTCCCTAGAACTAACCACGGCAAGGGCTTTTAAAGGATTGTCAAGAGGGACTGTGCACTCTGGTCAGAAAAGAGTGCTCTCGGTGTTGGTGCTTCGTTCTGAAATAACGTCATTTTCTAGACACCATTGTCAAATTACCATCACCATTGAAATGACTGTCTATTAAACATTTGCTGTGAACCACACTGAACAATCACTTTGCATACATCTATTGCATTTCATCTTCACACTGACCTTGTCAGATATGCAATGCTGTCATCCTCATTTTACAGGGAAGACTCAGGCTTAGGTGGTTTAAATACATTGT
>NW_022104341.1:36441959-36455499 GCF_000313985.2 Echinops telfairi
AATCATTTCAAGAGGTAGGAGATGATCAAGAGCCAAAAAAAAAAAAAGAAAGGAAAAAGGGGTGTGGGTGGCGGAGAATGTCAGGCGGAGCGTGTCTTTCTCTGGAGCGGGTTCCCGCAAAGGCAAGTGGATTGCTTTGTTAGGAGCTATCAATCTTCCTCTTCTTCTTTTTAATGTCAAACTCAAAAGAAAAAAGGAAAACAGGAAGGTTCCCAGAGCCAAGATTACACAAGTTCTGTAGGATTTTAAGAGAAAATAAAGAGGAGACCAGTCATACAAGCTTTTGTAAATGGCTGCTAGACTAGCCTCTGTCCAGGAGAAGCTCCAGCCACTGCCCCCCAGGCCTGGGAGCACAGGGTCCCCGGGTCCCGGCGACAGGCAAGACAACCTTCATGACTTCTCTGCAGTGGTCTGGAATTTCCCCGAGAAGGCAAAAGATAAGGCTAAATATAGCCTTTCACCTTGAACTGTCATAATGGTAATAAAAACAGGGCATGGTGGGTGGTGACAAGTGGGAATGCTCCCACTTGACAACTTATGTGGGTTTCCAAGCAACAGAGCTTTTTGACATTCGAGAAGTGGAAAAGCAAGTGATGAGCCAACCAGGCAGAGGTTTGCCCATTGCAGGCATCTGACTCCTTTGGACACAGAAGAGCAGGCTCCATCCCTGCCCCTGTTGTACAGTGAGACCCATCTCGCCACGCTCCACCTTTGTCTGCCTCTTCATCTCTACCCCACAACCTCCAACGCCTTGGGAAATCCATAGCACAGATTAGCCAGCCAAGCTCTATTTTTTCCTTCTCCTCACGGGTAAATGAACAAATGTCCTATCTGTACTCTCTTGCTGTATCTGGGAGCCAATGTTAGTAGCAAAATTTATTCCTTCTTCACTTCCTTCATTATATATTGGGTAAGTAGATAAAGTGGCTCAGTTTAGGGGAGGCCTAAGTTCTAGTTAAGCCATGATTAAACTTTGGGATGCAACTCTCCCTGTGGGGCGTAGCCAGTTAAACTCAACAGAATTTCTGCTTCCTTTATAGGGCTATAATGCATGAGTGCTTAATTAATGCTGTGCTGTGTTGTGGGCATGGTCCTCCTGGCTGTCCATCATTGAGATGAACCATATTATCAAATATCAAAACAAAAACTTCCAGGAGGTTGAATTAGAAATTACTATGCTTCCTGTTCCACCATCTGTCTGTCACTTTGTCTTATGGTGGTGGCTTGCATGCTACTATGATGCTGGAAATCATGTCATCAATATTTCAAATACCAACAGGATCACCCACTGGGGGAAGTTTCAGCAGAACTTCCAAATGAATACAGTCTAGGAAGGCAAGCCTGGCTTCAGAAAAGTCATGTAAAAATTCCATTGCCTCTTAATTCCGTGTTTCCATGAACGGTTTGGAGTCCCCTTATATTTTTGAAAAGTAGCCAGTGATAACCCTGAGGATCACAGAATATCGTTAACCTTTGGACTCACTTATTGGCAAGCATCATCAGGAGGACAGATCACAGGAGGAGGGATTCATGTTCGTTACACTGGAGGGCCTGTGAAAGCAAAAAGACCCCTTAGCACAATGGATTGGCTCTACAGCAACAATGGACTCAATCAAACATATCCATGCCCATGAAGACGGCCAGGCCAGACAATGTTGCGTTGTTTTACACAGGGTTCCCGAATTTCCGTTCGACAGCTGTTCATGACAACCCCTTCACCAACTAAGATTCTTTTCCTCAATTAATTTTAAACCATGCTTTTTATGTTCAACTTGCATATTATCATTAAAGAAAATAGATATTAAATGAAAGAAAATGATAAAACCTCTGCTCTCAGGATTAGTAATTAATATGGTCCTTAGGCACCCATCATTATATTTGTTTATAGAAAATTGTAAAGATGAGTTGTTTCTCAGAAATGGGATAAAGGAATAAACCCAATATTTATACTGCTTAACTAGAAACTAACCTGCAACCCAGGAGGACTACAATAGTAGAGTCAAATACAAATACATTTTATAGGACATGTTAACACATGATTCCCATAAATTATGTTCGGAAACCAGCTATGGAAAACTATTTCAGTGGGCAAGCTCAGCCCTTCTGGGGCACCATTCAGATTCCGGGTGGTCAGTGTCTATGGGACTTTAGGATAAGGATATTAGCACGTGTTGGAGGAGTTCAGCCAGTATGAGTTTCTCTTTTAAAAACTGAGCAAGAGTTAGTAGCAATTTTTGATTCTACAACTTGCTCATGTTTTCTGTAATTGATTGTCTTGCTAGTATAAACTTTCCACTGTCCATCTGTCACTTGGCTGTTCTGCCATGGCTTTCTTGTTGCTCTGATGTTGGAAGCTATACTAGTGGTATTTCGAATACCAACGGGGTCATTCATGGAGGAGCTCCCAGACGAAGCCACTAGGAAGATCTATTTCAAAAAAATTAACCAATGGAAAAGTCATGGATCAAGCCAGGATGCTGTTCAGTGTGCAGGCTGGCGAGCCCCATGTCACCACAACAGTGGACTCACACATACCCGTCATCGTGAAAAGGGCAAAGGGCCCGGTGGTGTTTCATTCTATTATGGAAATGGTCACCATGAATTTGAATAAGCTCATTGCCCACTAAGGACCATATTATAAACTTGGCCTGCTCAAGACATAATTTTATGATATTTGGGGAAGGACATTATCTCAGGGATTTTTAGGGATCTAGGATGAAGTCAAACCTTCCTCTTCTTAGGAACACCTCCATCCCAGGGAGAGGTAGCACCAGAAATACAGACCTGGGAGGAGGAACCAGGTTGGTGTTCCATGCTCCTGAGATCCAAATGGAACAAGCCACAGAAGCCCTGACATCTTACTCTGCTCTAATTCAACTCATCTTCTCCTCCTGGTTTGTGCTCTCATTAGCTTTTCCAGTTGTGGAGCTCTTTTCCCACGGATGAGTTTCCTTTGTTGCCTTCTTTCCTAATGACTGTTTGGTCTCCCCTTCCTCAATCTTGATTATTGACTTCTTCTGCTCAGCCCAGGATATCTCTGCAGTGTCCCCCTGGTGCCACTGCTCCTGGCCCACTTCAGCATTTTAAGGAGCCCTCTGCTAGTTCCTGGTTGGAGGAATTTTGTACTTTCCACACTGTTTGGCTCCTAGGTGAGACATGACATGTTCTATCAGTGGCCTTCCCTCTAACCAGCTAAGTCCAGAAGGAAAACACTCACATGTAGAAAGATTTCTCTGCTCAGAAAGCATGATGGGCTATGGTTTGAGTTGGACCTATGTACCACATAGGTTCATTGGTACACATTGTAGTCTAGGAAATAAATTCTCACTTGATCAGTCACCAGCAAGGTGAGGATTGGCAGAGAATACCCAAGATCAGGAGAAATATGGGGAGCTTTTATATTGCCATTTTATTCACCTTTATCACCTAGAGGAGTTGTGACATCCTAATGGGTTAAGCATTGGACTACTCTCTGAAATGTTAGTGGTTTAAACCCATCAGCGTCTCTGCAGTAGAAAGGGGAGGGTGTATGCTCCTGAAAAATCTAAAGTCTCAGAAACCATAAGGAGCCGTTCTACTTGGTCATCTAAAGTCACTGGGAGTCAGAATTGACTTGATTGCAGTGGGTTGGTTTAGTTTTATCATCTAGGTGCTTTTCATCTCCCTCTGACTTCATTGCTTATGGACTCCTCAAGTACCAGAGGATTCAACTGCTAGTTCCTTCTTCAGACGCCTGCTCTGTTGTCCTGGCATGCTGACGAAGACGGTCTCTTTGTTTTCTGTTCATGATGAGCCCAGATAATTGCTCTCCAGCTTGTTTAAATGGCCTCCTGGCTTTCCATCCACATTGTTTTGAATGCAACGGTAGAAATTATTTTCTACTTCTATATTCTCTTAAAGGGATTCCATGTCCACATGTCTCAGCCTGTCCTACAATAATGACCAGGTGAAAAATTTCAAAACCATATAATTAGCCACTATAATATAAATAATTCTACCAACTTCTTCAGTTTGAAGTTGAAATTGAACAAACAAGCGATCAAGATGCATTGATAATTATTAGCAAATGGAATGCAAAAGCTGGAAACAAAAGAAGGAATAGTAGTTGTGATATATAGCCTTATATATAAGGAACACATAATCAAATATATATTATATTTCATAGGAACAAAGCTAGGGATTGCATGATAGAATTTTCTAAGCCAACAACTTCTTCATAGCAAATACCTTTTTTCAGCAACACAAACTGTTACTCTTCACGTGAGCTTCCCCAGATAGAATACACGGGAATTAAATTGACTACATCTATCTGAAGAGACAATGGAGAAACTCAATATCAATGACAGAGATTCAAGCCAGAAAAAGAACTAAAGAAAAAAATTCAAGCCTCAATTGCAACACTGAAAGATTCTACAGGAAAAATATTGAATGGTGCAGGAAGCATCCAGAGAAAATGGGAAGAATGCACAGAGTCACTGACCCAAAAAGAACTATTTAATAGTCCACAATTTCAGGAGCTAGCCTATGAGCAAGAACCAATGATGCTGAAGGGACAAGTTCAAACTGCACTAAAAGCATTATCCAAAAACAAAGCTCCAGAAATTGACGGAATACCCATTGAATTGTTTCAGAAAGTTGAAGAAGCACTCGAAGTACTCACTCGTCTGTGCCAGGGAAATTGGAAGCAAGCTACTTGGCCAATTGACAGGAGGTGATCCATACCTGTACCCATTCCGAAGGAAAATGACAAGACAGAATGCTGAAATTATAGAAAAATATCATTGGTATAGCATGCAAGTAAAATTTTCCTGACAATGATCCTCCAACGGTTGGGGCAATACATTGATGGGAACTGTGAGAGTTTCAAGCCAGATTCAGAAGAGGATGTGGAGCAGGGGATATCACTGCTGACAGATGGATCTTGGCTGAAAGAAGAAAATACCAGAAAGATGTTTGCTCGTGTTTTATTGACTATGCAAAGACATTGAACTGTGTGGCTCATAATAAACTATGAATGGCCTTGATATAAATGGGAATCCTAGAACAACACTTCATTGTGTTCATGTAGAACCTGCACATGGATCAAAGGACAGTTATAGGAATAGAACAAAGGAATATTGCATGGTTTAAAGCAGGAAATCTATGTGTCAGCATTGTATCATCTCACCAAATTTATTCAATCCATATTCAGAACAAATCATCAGAGAAGCTAGATTGTCTGAAGAAGAATGGGGCATCAAGATTGGAAGAAGATTTATTAACAACCTTTGATGTTCATATGACACAACATTTGCTAAAAGTGAGGAGGACTTCAACCACTCGCTGACGAAGACCCAGATTGTAGCCTTCAGTACGGTAACAACAAAGGGTAAAGGAAACCAAAACCCTCACAGCGGGACCAGTAGGTTGGCTCATGGTAAATGAAGAAAAACATTGATGATGTCAATGATTTTTATCTTTCTTGGCTACACAATCAATGCTCATGGAAGCAGCAGACACGATGTCAAAGATGCATTGGATTGGGTAAATCTGAGGCTCAAGACCTCTTTTTTAAAAAAATTTTATTAGGGGCTCATACCACTCTTATCACAATCCATACATACATTGATGTGTCAAGCACAATTGTACATTCATTGCCCTCATCGTTCTCGAAACATTTGCTCTCCACCTAAGCCCCTGGCATCAGCGTCTCATTTTTTCCCCTCCCTCCCCATTTCCCCCTCCATCATGAACCCTCGGTAATTTATAAATTATTATTTTGTCATATCTTGCACTGTCCGACGTCTCCCTTCACCCACTTTTCTGTTGTCTGTCCCCCAGGGAGGAGGCTATATATAGATCACTGTAATCAGTTCCCACTTTCCAACCTACCCTCCCTCCACCTTCCCGGTATCATCACTTGCACCACTGGTCCTGAAGGGATCATCCTCCTCGGATTCCCTGTGTTTCCAGTTGCTATCTGTACCAGTGTACATCCTCTGGTCTAGCCAGATTTGTAAGGTAGAATTGGGATCATGATAGTGTGTGTCGGAAGGAAGCATTTAGGAACTAGAGGAAAGTTGCATTTTTCATCGTTGCTACATTTCACCCTGACTGGCTCATCTCCTCTCTGCAACCCTTCCGTGAAGGGATGTCCAATTGCCTACAGATGGGCTTTGGGTCTCCACTCCGCACTCCTGCTCATTCACAATGATATGCTTTTTTTGTTCTGATGGTGCCTGATTCCTTCGACACCTCGTGCTCACACAGGCTGGTGTGCTTCTTCCATGTGGGCTTTGTTGCTTCTGAGCTAGATGGCCTCTTGTTTACCTTCAAGCCTTTAAGACCCCAGATGCTATATCTCTTGATTGCTGGGCACTATGAGCTTTCTTTGCCATATTTACTTAGGCAACCATTTGTCTTCAGCGATCGTATCAAGGAGGTGAGCACACAGTGATATGATTTTTTGTTCTTTGATGCCTGATAACTGATCCCTTCAGCACCTCATGATCACACAGGTTGGTGTGCTTCTTCCATGTGGGCTTTGTTGCTTCTGAGCTAGATGGCCACTTGTTTACCTTCAAGCCTTTAAGACACCAGACACTATGTCTTTTGATAGCCAGGCATCAAAACCTCTTTTTAAAGTGTTGAAAAGCAAGGATGTTACTTTGAGGCATATGGTGTCCTTGACCCAAGCCATGGTATTTTCAACAACTCATATGCATGCGACAGTGGACACTGAATAAGGAAGACTTGCAAGGGATATCATGAACGGTCAAAAGAACAAACCAATCTTTCTCAGAAGAAGTATAGGATACACAAAGAATGCTCCTTAGAGGCCTGGATGGATAGACTTCTTCCCATGTACTTTAGACATGCTATCAGCAGAGACCAGTCTCTGAAAAGGGACAGCATGCTTGGTAAAATAAAGGGACAGTGAAAAAGAGAGATGTGTTGACACAGTGGCTGTAACAAT
This sequence comes from Echinops telfairi, assembly GCF_000313985.2. NCBI lineage: Eukaryota > Metazoa > Chordata > Mammalia > Afrosoricida > Tenrecidae > Echinops > Echinops telfairi. Next base: position 36,448,915 of record NW_022104341.1, read on the forward strand.
GGACTCAAGTATATGAACAAGTTTGAGGATGATGTGGGACCGTGTGGTCTTTCGTTCTGTGGTACATCGGGTGACTGGCCATGAGTCGGAATGGGCTTGCCAGCACCTAACACCAACAGGAAAGTGGTGTGGATGGGCTACCGATCCAGGCTTTATCTTCTACACCTTTTTGTCCCTTCTCAAAACAAGTCATAGATTTGGAAGCTGCTGCTTCCTCTGCAGCACTATCACCATAAACCATCATAAATTTGCTGCTGTTCTTGCTTCAATTTTCGTATAATTCATGTTGTTCTGATAAGAACTTTTTAAAAGTAGATGTCTCATCCTTCAAATTAGATCCTGTTCAGACATGTGATAGTTAATTCCCAACTCAAAGTCACTGTCATTGTGTCAATTCCTACTCTTAGTGACCCCGAAGGACTGGGTAGAACTGCCCTTGTGAGTTATAAGACTGTAACTCTTTACAGGAGTAGAAAGCTCCACCTCCCTCCCTTAGAGCAGCAGGAAGTTTTGAACTCCTCACTTTGTGATTAGCAATCCAATTTGTAACTCCTATGCCACCATGGCTCCTTATGACAAGTTAGTATGAGTTTATTTTGGTGCCAAAACAAAACTATTCATTTTTTAAATAATGCACATTTTAAAGAACCCTTTGAAGCCCTCTTATAACATCTTCTTGAGAGTAATCTGTTAAAAGAATGTTGGTGTTATGAATTGAGTTGTGCCCCCCCGATAAAGATATTTTGCAGTCCCAACCCCTGTATCTGAATGTGAACATTTTTGGAAATAGGCTCTTTGAATAAGTTAATGGTTAGGTTCACATGAGTTCATATAAAAGTACAATGGATCCTAATCTTATATGTCTATTGTCCTTACAGAAAAGAGGCAGGGAAACAGAGGACACCATGTAATCTTGAATTTGCCAGCTAAGCAATCCCTACAGCTGGCAGGAGAGAGACCTGGAAGAGTTGATCATTCTCAGAAAGACTCACAATGACTGATCCAGTGATTTGAGCTATTAGCCTACAAAACTCTTAAGCAATCAACTTCTGTTCTTATAAGTTACCCAATTTGTAGTATGTTGCTATGGCACCTGCAGGAAACTAACATCGTCCTCCAAGAGTTGGACCGCCACAGCTCAGGAACGGAAAGAAGCAGGGACCGAGGTGTTGGGGGCGCTCTCTGGGTCTCATCTGCTGTTCCCTGAAGCTTTCTCTCTTTGCCGCTGTCTCAGCCTCCCTCTCAAGGTATCGCACGCTCATGCTCACTCTCCACTTTGCTTCTTGGTTTTCAAGTCTGCATTTGAGAAAAGTGATGTAAGTACTTCTGGGTGTGTCCTGTTTCAAAATCAGGCATTGTAGAGAAGTCCTAGAGTGCTAGTGGAAAAATACATCTTCCAAATTCAGGGAGAAGGTTTCTTTTGTTCCAACTTGGCTTAGGTTTTACCCCTTGGCCAACGAGCTAAGGAAATAGGATCTGGGGGGACCCGGACCAGTTAATACTATCTAGGGGACGCTGTCATGTCTCACAGGCTGCTGTAGCTGGATCATATGAAAGTCTGAGGAAAGAGGAAAATCCTAGCCTAGGGGTGCTGGTCATTCAACATTGTAGAGGTCATTATCTCAAATGCCTAATGGGTGGACAAGTGGTAGAACTGAGTCTTGTAGGCTAAGTTTAAGACAATAAAGAGTGGTAGGTATTCTGGAAAACAGGAGTTGAATCTTAAGAGCCAGTTGATACTAAGCTCTAGCTGATTGTTACAATGAGTATCTTGGTTTGGTGACTCTACATATTAGTATGACTGAACCTTTTCTTTTCCCAAGAGAAAATAGAAATCCAATTTTTAAAGTAGCCATTCCCAAATGTTAAATCCTGGTTACTCATTAAACATTTTACAAATGCTGTGGATACCAAAATAAATCACATTGTGGGGTGGCTCTGTCCTAGAGTTCCCAGTTTCCCACTCTATGTCAGGGAGGGACGGGTAGCACTGAGGAGACTGTCCAGAAAACCAAGCTTAGTGGGGAGAACCAAATGATGGGCATTTCCATTAAGGGCTTCATCATTTAACCAAGTGGTGCTTTCCAGAGTCCAATTTACTTCCTCTATACAATTAAAATAAAAATTAATATGACTAACCTATGCTTGTCAATTTAAGCAAATGATATATTTGGCATTATTTAAGGGAAGATCTCACCTGGTGACAAGAGGCAGTGAAACTTCCTATCAGTTGAATGAGAAGTATTACCGACCTTACCACTGCTTTAAAGAAACGTTGTCTTACTTTATTAGACATTATTAGTATTCTTTAAAGAACAGAAACATAAAAAAGTGAGAAGAAGCCTTATTTCTATGAGAGCTAAGAAGTCACTAAGGTCCTTCAGGAACTAGCTTCATTAATGCTTTTTTAATTTGCTAGGCCAAGCTGTCTGGAGAAATAAATCCAGTGACCCTCATCTATGTATAAAAAGAGTTTTAAATCAAGAAGTAATTATACAATAAGAAGGCACCCCAGCCCAATCCATCTCAGGTCCATAAGTCTCATGCTAGTCCTCTTCAGTCTCAGAGCTGTATGCCAATGACGCAGAATGGTTACAGGCTGGTGGATGCACAGTTGTATGGATCCAAGGTTGGTGGAACAAGGCAGGGTGCCAATAGTGCACCCTGGGTGGAAGAGGTCCAGCAAGCAGGAAGACAAAGGGGAAGAGAGAGGGAATTCCCAGTTTCCTGGCTTATTAGAAGGTCCTGGAGCTGATTGACACGTTGGATTCCACCCCTATCATTTCAAACATTTTTAGGATGCCAGGCAAAATTCACCCTCTGTGTCCAAACCCAGAAAGGCGCTCTGGTGCTTTAGTGAGTTACATGTTGGACTGCTTGCTGCAAGATCAGCAGTTCAAAACCACCAGCTATTCCACTGGAAAAAGACGTGACTTTCTACTCCTGTAAAGATGTGCAGCCACAGAAACCCTATACAGGGTTGTTCCAGGTACTCTTCGGCCCTTATAGCTACCACAAATGCACAAAAAAAATCCTTTGAACAATGCATTAATGCAGAAAACATTGTTTGCAAAGTCACCTATGTACTTTCCAGCTTCATTATTTCCCAGGGCTCCCTTATCCATGTACAATCAAATTCACTGGGTGTGTTAGTTGCATAATCTGGTGTCAATTTGGGACTTGAGAGGATTAAAAATAAAGGGGTGGTCTAGCCTGTCAATACAGACATAGCCAATGAGACCTTTTTATGGGCATGGCCTTCTCCTGAGAATTCTGGCAATTGCTGTATTTTCCCACTTTGAGACAGAAGACACTTCTCTCTCTCTCTGCTCACTCGCTGGGAGACTTTAAAGCTGACAAGACACATGGAACTGTGCTAGTGCCCTGAGCCGGAGAAGCCACTTATAGACCCCTGCCCGTGCTGAGATGCTCACTACACTACTGGATCCAGAAGACTTCCAACCCACTGGTCTGTAATCATCCTGCATTTGGTGTCATTGCATGTGTTTCATGAGTCTGAAGAGGACTTTATAGCTTGGTATTGGACATATGGGCTAATATCTGGCTTATGGACTTGGACAGGACTGGGTTGGGATATTTTCTTAATGTACAATTAACCTTTATATAAAACTCTTTCTTATACACATATTCGTGTTTATGAATTAGTTTCTCTAGTCTACCTGGACTAACTCACCTGGCTAACTTCTGATGGTACTCCTTCTGTCTCCAATTGCTTAGAATCTGGAATTTCTATTCCACTGTGGCCATGTCTACACCCATGCCTAGGGTCCATGTCAAGAAGCACTCTGAATTCAACCCTCCAGCTACTGCTCAACAGGAAATGGCTTCTTTCTTTTTTTTTTCTTGGAAAGAATATCCCTTTGCAGAACATCTGTTGACTCACTGTTTACAAGAAGAAGGAAAAATTATACCTTGCTATGAAAGTATATTAACCAGATAAGTCAAAGAAAGATAGGGCCACTGACCTGCACATCGCCGTAATCTCTTTCAGCTCTACTGGGAAAGGTACATCAACCAGACTCAGTGGAAATGTCCTGGACTAGAAGGTCCTGGGATTGATTTCTGCCCTTTCCACTATATTGCTGTGTGTGTGCTTCCAGCTCTGAGCTCAGGTGCTTCCTCTATAAAAATGGACCGAATAATACCTTCTTAGTGGAGTTTTCAAAGAATTAAATACGATTTTTAAAGTGATATTTAAATGTAATGTTTCTTACAGCTCTAACCTCATTTGTCCAGCTCCCCTAGGTCCTGATTTGGGGAAGGAGTGACACTTGTAATGGTGTTTGCAATGAACCTCTTTTGATATTGTAACTGAAGCTCCAGGGACTATGCACCTTGCCCTTTGGAGGCCAATGACATTTTTTTCTGCTGTAATCATTGTTGTCCTTGACATTCTCCACTTGGCAGTGCGAAGGTCTCCTCCTGGCTTTTTTGTAGGCAACAGTAACCCCTGTCTAGCCCCTTCCTGCTGAAAGCACTGCTGTGATTAGCTAGTACAGCGTCTGTCCTTTGCTTCAGCCACCACCACAAGCTCAGGATTTCCACCTGTAGCCCGGGACCTCACTGGCTCAGGGATAAGAGTGGTTATCTCCCCACCAATGAGGGCCACTTTCCAGGCCATGGTTCTGAAGCTCAAGTAAAGTACAGGTTCTTTTAAAAGAGAAGATCATTGTCACAGATCCTGAGAACAAGGAACAGGACCATGCATTATTTGCCAGATACCGATTGCAGTCTTTGTAGTATTCCCACAGCACCGGTAGAATTGCTCCTAGGGGGTTCTGAGTCTGTAACTGGTTACGGAGGTTGAAAGCATCATCTTTCTCCCCAGGAGCGGCTGGTGGATTCAAGCTGCTGACCTTACAGTGAGTGGCCCAAAGCATACCCAGAGCTCTCATAGGCTCCCTAGGAGCGGGAATTCACTCAATGTCAGGCAGGGGTAGCAGAGGGGAAGCCTGAACATGACTTGTCTCAAAGGAGCCAGTGATCATCCTCCTGACACCCCGTGAGTTTTCCAGCTGGAGATGTAGGCAGGCGGTGCCATCTAATGCCCTCGTCACACAGACCAATTCTCAATCCCTTTCCCATGAGGTCTTCTGGGACATTTAGGAGCCCTTGGGCAAATCCGACTCCTGGGGGCCTTTCTGACAGATGCCCCAGAGTGGGTGTGAAGACTGGATTCCTCGCGGTTCTCTGTCTACACAAATGGACATAGACATTTCCTCGTCATGGTTGAGTCTGTGGAGAAAAGTGTACAACTACAGTTTAGGGTTGGGGCCAGTTCCTGGTTTCCAGAATCGGTGAGCCCTTACTCCTGCTCTCAGTGCTCAGCCTCCCTTTCTCATACAGTAGCCCCTTTTCACATCTGGTCTCCACCTTCTCTGGGCATGAATTGGCCTCCTGTTCCTCCAGAAAACCCCGTCTGATGGCGACTTTCTTCTTGTCTGCCTGCATCTTGACAATCATGTCCCAGGATACTTAATTACGCTGTATCATGTCCCAGGATACTTAATTACGCTGTATCTCTTCCCTGCCAGCCTGAGGTGAGGAGATACTTTCTTCATTCGTGGACTTGCTGTTTCCTGGATTCCCGTGAAATGGGGGCCAATGAGAGTCAATCCAGAGACTCGTGGTAGGGTGGTGCTGGGGGAGGAGTGCTGGGCTGCTGACCACAGGTCACCTGTCCCTTGGAAGACCGATGAGGATGAGGCTGTCTTCTCCTATCAGGAGTTCTCGTTTCAGAAACCCTCCCAGACAGCGCTATGAGTGAAATTTGACTCCGTAGCAGTGGGAGTTCGGGCATGCGCCCTACGGACCCTATCATGCTAGCGGTGGTGGGGTCATCTTGGCTGCCACATGCGTGCAAACGGCCTTGGAATGAAGGCGACGCTGAGCGAGAGTGAGGGAAGCCTGACGATTTGTTGAGCTTTCGAGGGAGCTGTGCCTGGATTTGTTTGCCCCCAGTGAAAAAGGAATCCGCAAGTTCTTTTTCTCATAAACCGGTTGGGTTTCTGTCGCCGGCAACCGAAAAGACCTCTGCTGGAGTGTAAATGGCACAAGGAAAGCGCTACGGGTGTTGTTCATCCTGTCAGCGTTGGCTAAATACTGACGATTCCATCGCTTCCCCTCACTCCCTTCTCTCCTTATCATTTTCTTTCCTATGGGTTAGGACTCCCTCTTCCTCAGAGAAGACGGTGCTCAAGCCCCTTTTCCATAAAACAACAAGGAGACACCGGCCTCCAGGAGGGCATTCCCGCCTAGCCTTGGCCTCCTGCCTCTGTGTGGTCACCCCGATCCTCCATTCATGGTGCCATTGGGGACCGGGGGTCTTTGTTGTGTGAGTGAGTCAGGAATCATGGGGGGAGGGGGGGATGTCTTCACTCAATCTCTCATTCTCTCTTTTTAAACATCCTTTAATTGGGGCTCTTACAACTCTTATAACGACCCATACATCAACTGTGTCAAGCATATTTGTACAAATGTTGCCATCATCATTTTCTAAACATTACTTTCTATTTGAGTCCTTGGGATCAGCTCCTCTTTTTTTCTCCTCCCTCCCCCACCCTC
>NW_022104341.1:36455855-36457239 GCF_000313985.2 Echinops telfairi
GGACACCCGGAGACAGGGATCTCCCTTTAGAGCTAAAAGCGAAAGAAAGCTTCCCTTGGAGCCAAGCCCCTGAATTCAGCTTCTAACCTCCTAAACTATGAGAAAATAAATTCCTTTGTTAAAACCTCTCATTTGTGGCATTTATCTTACAGCAGCAGTGAATAGCTAAAAGTCTAGTCTGAATCCACTGCAACCTGACTTCTATCCTGTCTACTTCAACACTGTCTACTTCAACACTGTCTGACACCAGTGACATGAAACCATGTGGTCAGCATTTCCTGTCCGTCACCCTTGAGATTGTCTGCACAGCCCAGAAACGTCCTTTTGTCACAGGCAGTAAGATGTCCCTCAAAGTCTCCTGAGTCCTCCCTCTGCTTCTCAACTTTGAACTCTTCCTTTTATCGAAGTTTCTGCTTGGATTTCTGACCTTCCAGGAACAGAGTTTTGGGAAAGCACACACACACACACACACAAACACATTCTCTCCTTGACCTTTGTAATTTGTCCCAGATGGCGAAGTAGGCTAGGTTCTACCATCCAGGGTGTCTGAGGCTGCAGTATTAGGGAAGGGGAGCATGGCTGTGGGGCTCAACCCTCCTCTGAGACTGGTGCTTTGGGGCTCAACAAATGTCAGAAGCCGGTTTCTGAGGTCAACCAGAATAGTCTCAGCACTTTCCAGAATTAGGACTGAGCTGGATTTCATTTTAGTTGGAGTAGTGTATCAGTAAGAAGCCCTAGGAATTAATAATATAATGGACTTTGAAATTTCAACTAGGCTTTCTTCTCTTTAAATGCCACAAGGAGTTAAAACAGGAGATAGTATAGGTCCCCAAGGATACAGCGCTCATTTTATCTGGTAAATGCCAGGTTGTTTAAGGCCGTGGTGCTCAACCCTGGCTGCACACGAGAACGTGCCAGGCATTAGCCTGGGACCTGGGATTTCTGGCACTGTCCCTGGGTGATTCTCATGTGACTTTAGGTTTGGACATTATTGTGATAGTTTGCCCTTTACCTTCAGAACCGGGCATAACCTCTCAGTGTCACCAGCTGCGTAAATTCTCCTTTCCTGCTCGAAAACAACTCACTTCTTGATTGTGTAACTGTTCCCCTGCGGCGTTCTCTCTCTCCCTTTCGTACCTCAGTATTTTTCCTGTCTGACTCCTTTTGCCACCCATTATGTATTATTTTTATCTTGCTGTTATCATAAAGGACTTAAAACTTAGCATGATGCTTCAAATTTGGTGTTTATCCTTCTGAAGGCAGACGTTCAAAATTCATCTCACAAGGGTAATGGGAAGATATCAATACTCTGAACTTCCTGGAGACTCCAGGGGAAAACTTTTTCCTAGCTTTTCCCAAATTCTAGCTGCCTCCATCCCTTGAC
>NW_022104341.1:36458264-36460079 GCF_000313985.2 Echinops telfairi
TAAAGCTGCTAGGGAGACAAGAGTGGAGTCTATTTTGATAGAGCAGAACTGCCCCATAGAGTCTTCAAAACTGTAAATCTTTTTTGAAGCAGCCCGCTACAACTTTCTCCTGCCAAGTAGCTGGTGGGTTTTAGCCATGAACCACTCAGCTCATGGCTTAGTGCTTACCAACTCCACTACCAGGGTCAACTCTGACTCAACAATCCTATTTCAAGTTTCCAAATCCACAAATCTTTAAGGGAACAGACAATCTCATCTTTCTCCCTGGGAGGTTTGAAACCACTGATTGTGGTAATCAGCCTAACACCTAACTCATAGCCACTAAGTCTCCTTCAGGTAATGATTAACCTTGGCCAATTATAGCTGTGTGAGATGTGGGCCTAGTGTGCTGTATCTGATTTTTTTTTTCCCTCAAGAAAAGCCAGAAATTTAGACTTTCTTTTTGTAAATGCTGGCAACAGTTTAAAGGACCATGCAAACCAAATCAAACATATCTATTGCTTGTAGGAGAGATCTTTAAAATGTTTGGGAATGAAATGGAATGAAATGATAATGCAATTTTTCTGTGAACTTTTAAAATTCCTCTCATGTTTGACCTTGGGCTTCTGTTTGTAATCTCTGCTCTCTATTCTTTCTGAATGACGATCTCATTATGTCCAAGCATTCAACTACCACATCTGCTATGACTCCTCAAGCCTGTAGGTCCGTCCAGACCCTTGTGATGAGCTGAGAACATCTCAACCACATGCTAGGCAGACACTCAGACAATGGAAATCTGCTTCCTAAGTCTAAAACCTGGGAATGCCTCACCTTCAACTTCAATGGCCACAGGTCTACAATCTGCTTCCTCCTCTGCACTGCCGTTGCCCTTCTGAGGGTCTTTATTGCCTCTTTACTGGATCATGATAACACTCCTTTAACTTGTGTCTTATAGTTATTTTTTTTCCAATTCCAATCTAGTTTTTAAAACGCAACTAAGATCAGATCATGTCTTTGTTTTACTTACCGTTCATCAATGGTTCAAAGTCCTTGCAATCGCATATTGCAAGGAACCAGTTGGAAATCCTGCCCCCACCTTTGCTTCTTACCATGTTTGGCTCATAAGTACATAGCCCAGAGCTTTCATCGCAGAAACACCTAGTAGTATTTCTGAACAAACGAATGTGTCAATAGAACAGTCTTGCTAGACAGATGGCATCTGTCCTATTTATCATCAAAATTCTCCCCAAGGAGTTATACTTCTTTGATGGGTTTCTTGTTTCTCTCTCCAAGTAAGTTGCTATTTTCCGCCAGCTACAGAAGCTCATTGAATGAAACGCAGGATTCAAAATTGACTGCCAAGAAACGTCACTTCGTTTCCTTTCTAGAATAATGTGATTTTCCCATCACCCAGACAAAACAACAACTCTTGACCAGTGTTTCATGACAGTGAGATCTTTTTTGGGGTGGGGGTGGGGGGTAGGGTTAACAGGAGCTTAGCTTTGCTGCTTTCAGAGGTCTTCCTAGGAGTTTTGGGGGTGTCCTGTCCAGATCCCAAGACTCCTGGTTGAATGCCTAGAGGAAGGCTGCGCTAGGCCAGGCTTCCATCTCACAGTGAGGTGTTAGCACCCTGGAAACCTTGCAGGCTCCTGCAATATAACCATAGATCCGGCAGTGACAACAACTCACAAGGCATTTCTCTCTCAGACAGCAAGCAGATCAGTCATCTTTCAGAAGAAGAAGAAACAGACACAAAGGGGCACTGGACTCCAGGAGGAGCCCAGCCAGGAAAGCCTGCTGACCAGCCAGGAGAGCGGGCTGCTCTTAGCCTCAAAG
>NW_022104341.1:36461719-36464159 GCF_000313985.2 Echinops telfairi
TCTCCCATGTCCCCCCGGAACTGTCGGTCCTGTTGTTTTCTCCTCCAGATTGTTCATCCAGCCTGTCCTATCCAGACAGGCCTGCGGCTATGCTAACACCTCAGCGTTATTCTTCTGAGGTTCATCATGTGCTGTTCTCGGCTCCTGCATGATAGTCGCATGGTGTTAACTTGTCTCTATTCTTAAATTCATTCTCCTTTTGATGGATACTTACTTTTCTTTCTTCTTCTTCTTCTTTTCAATCACAAATAATATTTTGACGAGTCTCTTAATCTCAGGGCATCAGCAGAAGAAATTTTACTAGAGTTTATCAGGTTAGCTTTCCAGCATAGTTAGCCAGCATATGAGAGCGCTTCAAAGGTTCATGGAAAATTCCCTCATCTGTCCCAATAGCAGAAGATGAGATTTTCAATCGCTCCATGCCTTTACAGAAAGTTCGTTGTGCAGCTGTTCAGATGTGCCCAACTGCAGTGTATGCAAGGAGCCCTGGGACATAGTGCTGCCTCAGGGGGCTGCTAGAGAGAGGCTAGTTTCAAACCACCAGCCTCTCCGATGGGGCTTTCTAACTTCCATAAGAGTTACAGTCTCAGAAACTCACAGGGGTAGTTCTACCTTGGGGTCCGATAGGGTCACCAGGAGTCTGAATTGACTCGATGGCACTGTGTTTTGCGAACGTGGATGCAGTAGAATCTTCCTGTGCTTCTAACCACTGTATTCAAAACAATTATACGCTGCTGTCTAATCAACACTTCCAAAATGTGGTCTCTTAAAACAACCAGTTTATCCGTTTTCATGGATCAGAAATTCAAACAGAGAAGAGTAGAAATGGCTTGCCTCTTTGATGAGTTGCCTGGGGCCTCAGCTGAGAACAAAACCCAAACAGCTGCGGGATGACTGGACGGATGGAAGCTGGAAACATCTGGAGACATCCTGACATGCTTGTCCGGTGGTTGTTCCACATTGGTTGTCTATGGAAACCTCGCCTGAAAATACGGATGCAAATACTTACTTGTCTTGTCCTCTCTAATTGTGCCCTGGGCTTCCTCACAGCCGAGGACTTCACGAGAGCTGAGCTTCTTACATGGTGACTCAGGGCTCCAAAGTAGAATGCAAACGAGGTAAAAATTGCATTGCCTTTTATGATCTAGCCTTAGAATTTACCCACCCTTACTTCCACTGCCCTACATTGGTTAGAAGCCAGTCACAAAGATAAGGAGAAATTTAAAATACCTATAGAGTCCCTACTTCTCAGTGGGAAGAATGTCAGAGAATGTGTGGACACATTTAAATCTGCCTGAATACTCTAAATGTGATGTTTGTTTCTTTGCTGTTCATTTTCTTTTTAATGTTATTAGTAAAATAACATTAAATTAACAAGGTGGAGTTTGTTTTGAATAACATTCTTATATTAATTGCATGAGCTGGCTCTTTGTCAAATTTCACATTTTATTGTTCCAATTGTATTATGTCTCTAAATGGTTTATTGAAGTATGAAAGTGGTGATGAAAACGACAAACTAAATACTTAACCTCATAAATTTAAATTCTAAATTGTGGTGTGAATTCCAGCAAGAATATTAATATTATATATTGGGACAAGTAAATCTCTTAGTTTGATGATTTCCAACAAGCAGTTGACAAGATAAATGTGGGAAAAGGAAAACAAACAATAAATCTTTGGATGCAAGGTTTTGTAGGATTAGTTGATTAGCACCTCCTAGTTCATGGGGTGAGGAGGCCTGGTGGCATAATGATTACCTGCTGGGTTGCTACTTGAAGATCAGCCGTTCAAAACTACCAGCTGCTCTTCAGGAGAAAGATGAGGCTTTCTACTCCTGCAAAGATTGACAGTGTCAAAAACCCACAGGGGGCAGTTCTACCCTGTCCAATAGGGTCACTAAGAGTCCAAATTGCTTTGATGGCAGTGAGTTTGAGTTTATTAGGACCATTTCCTTGGGTGTGGTCTGCTGAAAAACCAAAACTACACCACCACATAGGCACCAAGATGAGGCTTTCTACTCCTGCAAAGATTGACAGTGTCAGAAACCCACAGGGGGCAGTTCTACCCTGTCCAATAGGGTCACTAAGAGTCCAAATTGCTTTGATGGCAGTGAGTTTGAGTTTATTACGACCATTTCCTTGGATGTGGTCTGCTGAAAAACCAAAACTACACCACCACATAGGCACCAAGCTGAGAAGCAGGCACAGAGAGAGAAATCCTAGGACCACTGGAAGAGGAGCACCTTTGCGATTTGTCTGAAGTGATGCAGGCAGAGAGCAGAGGCATCCGAGACTATGGCTCAGAGACAATGGGACAAAGCAAAGGATCCAGGCCAAGACCAGAGGCCGAGACAAGAAAACCATGAAACAGAACAAAAGAGCACCACTTAGAAGATTCGACTGCTAGGCAGGTAGCAGGTGGGCTTCCTGGTCCATGGAGG
>NW_022104341.1:36464287-36466221 GCF_000313985.2 Echinops telfairi
TAGGACAGGGTAGAACGGTCCCTGTGGGTTTCTGAGACAGTAACTCTATGGAATGGAGACAGCCTCATCTTTCTCCCATGGAGCAGCTGGTGGTTTTGAAGTGCTGGGCTTGCGGTTAGCCGCCCAACTCATAACCATGAGGCCACCTGTGCGGCCATTGCAACAGAACATCAAACCCAGCATGGAAATAGAGTGCAGGATAGGGTAGAGCGGGATGGAGGATCAAGGCATGTCTGACCCATCTCGTAGCACTAGGGAAGCCAGAAGAGGTCAGATATGACCCATCCTTACCTTTTAGATGGTAGCAGTCAAGATGCTCTCCTTAGCAAATGGCAGATAAAACAGTTGACTTGCATAATCTGGAAGCCTGAGTCCCTGGTGGCGTAGTGGGTTAGAAGCTTGCCTCCTAACTGCAAGATCAGCAGTTCAAACCTACCAGCCGCTGTGTGGGAGAAAGATGAGCTTTTCTACTCCCATAAAGATTTACAATCTCTGACCCTACATGGGTCAGAATTGACTTGAAGGCATGAGAGATAGATAGATACAAATAAAGAGAGAGAGAGATTGAGAGTCCCACTGCTTTAAGAAGTGTGGAAAAGTAGACCCCAAACAAGTGACAAACATTATGCATGGGAGGCAGGCAAAAGGAGCAAAGAGAATGCCAGTGACATGCGATCAGGAGAAACCATGCATTTCGTTTTAGGGTTTGATGAAATGACTGATGAGTTGTTATTCTGAGAATTCTTTTCCTTTTTTTTCTTTTGTGTGTTTACATGTTGAGTATATGCAAAAGTGCCCTGCATCTCCTGTTTACCACATGCAAGAAACATTTTATTCGGTGAGTGACTATCTTCTGAGCCATAGTGTAATCTGAAATGAGGTTATCAACAGATCAATGGGCAGCACAAGGAGGCCATGACCACTTGAATGAAAGAGGCTTTCTCTGGATGCCAGCTATCTACCCCATGTATTCAGAGCACAGTCTGCCGTGAGCTCAGCTACTTGCGTCCTGACTGTGACTCGGTCTGAAAGAGCAGTCTGAAAGCGCACAGCAAAGCAACTTGGCTGTGATCATTGAGTCTTCAGCACACTGGGTCGAGAAAAGGCGAGAGATGATACAAGAGTCTTTCCCCACCCATTTGATCATAGTCTGGCTATTGAAAGGAACACGTTCTCGTGGGCTTGGGAAATGAGGACGAAGGTAACAACATTTTATCACGGCGATGATAAAGCCAGCACAGGCATTTCCGTGACACCCGGTGGCTCGCTTGAGAACATATCTCAGCAATACAATACCTCATTTTCAATCCTGAAAGGGTTGGGATGTCTTTTTTTTTTTTCTTGTGGAGAGGTAAATATAATAAAACATTTGCCAGTTTATCTACTGCTATGCATGTACTACAGTGGCATTAATTATGTTCAACATGCTTTGCAACCATGACAAATATCTCTTTCCCCAAGTTTCCTCACCCTTTGTAGGAACTCCATGCTCCTTTGTCAAGATGTCCCTATTTCCCCTCTTGTCTGGTCATCACAAATAAACTTTAGTGTCTATGTTTATTGGCCTACCCTAGATATATGAGTGGGATCATACTGTATTTGTCTTTTTGTGCCTGGCTTAGTTCATTTAGCACAATATCTTTAAGGTTGACCCATGTTGTAGCAAGCATGTACCAAGACTTAGTTTTTCCTTATGGACCAATAGTATTTCATTGTATGTATGCTGTGTTAGTCTGGGTAGGCTAGAGAAACAAATCCACAGAAACTCATATGTATAAGACAGAGTTTTTTTCTAAATCATTTTATTAGTGACTCATACAACTCTCATCACAATCCATGCATACATCAATTGTGTAAAGCACATTTGTACATTCATTGCCCTCATCATTCTCAAAACATTTGCTCTCCATTTAAGCCCCTGGCATCAGCTCCTC
>NW_022104341.1:36468156-36473391 GCF_000313985.2 Echinops telfairi
TATTTATCCATCCATCTTTTGATGGACACTTGGGTTGTTTTCATATATTAGCTATTACGAGCCATACTGCAAAGAACATTAGTGTATCTGTCTTTATTTGAGAGGATTCGGATTTATTAAGAAGATTAACTTTGTGAATGGCTTGCATGCTAACAATAGAGTTCTTGAAATATTTAATTTTAATGGATAAAGACAGCAGAACTTTTTAACTGAGCATCTGCATTTTATTTTTTATTAATTCTCTAATTACACATAATACAAACAATTCGGCCAAGTACAAAAAAGAAATTCTAAAATAACCCCAAATAACCCTTAGTAACATCGTTCCAGACTCAGTAAAATTGTTTGATACCATGTTCATTTTACTTTAAAATTTAGTTTGCTAGGAGAAACAGAAACAAAAAGAAATGTGATTGATGCTAATAGAAGACAAAGAAGTTGAAATGAAAATTAAAATTGCTGATTAATGATCTTTTCCCACAAAAGAATTCCAAAACTATGTCGAGAGGTTAGAGTTATTATATTATTAAACCACATGGAGATACACCATGGACTGCCAGAAGATTGAACAAACATGTCTTGGAAGCAGTAGAGCCAAAACGCCCCTGAGAAGTGCAGATGGTGAAACTTCGTATCATGTACTGTGGACCAGCCCTGGAAAAGGACATCGGGGTTGCTAAGTAGAGGGTCCGTATAAAAGAGGGAGACCCTGCATGAGCTAGCCTGACACAGTGGATGCAGCAGTGGGCTCACACATCGTTGCAATTGTGAGGAAGGCACAGGACCATTGCGCATGGTTTCTTGCTAGTTGGAATCAACTTTATCACACCTAACAATTGATTTCAGATTGAATTAGCTGTCTGGCATAAAAGGTAAGCAACATTAGCAGTCATGACTTTTGTCACTTTCCTTACTTGGTTTTAATTTTATTCATTAATTTTATAAAAACTTGCCAACGTTTATGACATCTTGATATTTAATATTTGCCACCACCAAAAAAATTTAGAGCTCTTGCTATCAAGTTAATTCCACCGTCCAGTCGCCCTGCAGAACAGAGTAAACCCACCCCACAGGGTTTTCAAGGCTGTCTGTCTTTGGGGGCGCAGGCTGCTGCATCTTTCCCCTTCAGAGTGGCTGGGGGGTTCAAACCCATGTTTTGGTGAACAGTCCAGGCTTACTCACTGCACCAGCAGGGTCCTTTACAGTTACCACAGTTGTGTGTAATTCATGCAAATTTAGGCACATTTGTGTTCATCAGGAGGATTTTTATCACCACTTCTTAATGACTACGTTCTTCATTTTGACTGCTGCTCAGCTGGATGTAAAGGGCCCATGAGACGGCTTCTCCTTTCATGGTTGCTTCAGGGTGGATGCCTGTGCCTTTCATTTTAATTTTTAAACTTGAAATTTAAACACGTTGCCTTTTGGCATTGAGGATTACTGTGTGTGATATTTCTGAAGCCAGCCTGATTTCCCTACTTTGAGGGTAACCTTATTTTTTTCAAAAAATTTTATTGTGACATTCAAGATATAAACATGAAACTTCATTTTAGTCATTTTTAAGTGTAAGATTCTGTGGCAATCATTGAGTTCATAATATTATGGAACCTTTACTGTCATTTTCCCCAAAAATTGGTGATTTCATTCCTGTGCATGAAATTTTAATCATTGAGGTTCCACACCATTATGAAGCCATGTCTTGGTGTGGACTGTTCAGTGTCCATTTTTCCTGAAAAAAAAAAAAATAATGGAGGGCCCTTTCTTCATGTAAATCTAGATCTGCTTTTATTTTAGGGAAACGTTTCTATATGACAAATTGGATATATATTTTTTCTATTTTCTTTAGTAAGCTCTTGATGTCAGAGCTCCAGTAACGGATCTTCTTTGTCCTTGATGCCCGTTACATTTCTGAACTTCTTTTACCCTCGGAATCATTACTCTCTGTACTCCCTATCATGAGATCACGTGAGTAAAAGCCTTTTCTCCTGGTAGTAAGCTTGTGGCTTTAGTATTCGCTCACCATGCATCTTTCCATTCTGTTTTAGATCTGTGGAGATCTTTATCTTGTTTGGGATACAATGAATGTCCTTTGAGATATTTTGAAATATGCTCTGTAACTACTATTCATTTGAGGAGGGAGGTTGGAAGGAGGAGAAGAGATCTTTAAGATGTCACCCTGACAATTCTCTTATAATTTTTAAAAGCTTTTGTTGTCTATCTAATTTCTTATTCCTAATCATGTTTCCAGTAATTTAGTATTCCTAATAATTGGGAAGATATCTACCTGGTTAGCCAACTAAGGTGAATCCATATTTATGAAAAATCCAGTAGACTAGAGAAATTATCAAACAATATCACTAATATCACATGGTAACGATCATTTCTAAATAGTTCAGCAGTACAATACAGGGAGCTGCCTGAAATCACGGTGGATCCAGGAAAGGATGTGGACCCTGTTACCATGTCAGAATGATCTTTGCTAAAAGCAGAGTCAGAGAGCAATGCTGACTTGTGTTTTGTTGACTATGCAAAGACTTTGTATGGAGCATAACAAATTATAGATAAATTTGGAAATGTGGAACCTGTACACAGGTCAAGGGCAGTCCTTAGAACACAGAATTTGGCGTGGTTTAATATCAGGAAAGATGTGTATCAGCTTTGTGTCCTTTCACCAAGTTACTCAATCTGTAGACACTGAAATAGATGAAGAAGAACGCGGCTCGGGATTGGATGAGGACTCATTAACAACCTTCAATATGCAGATGACACAATCTTGCTTGCTGAAAGCCAAAAGGACTTGAAGTACATATTGACCAAGATCAAAGGTGACGGTCTTAGTGTGAATTACACCTCAGTATCCAGAAAAGGAAAATCTCCACAGCTGCAGCATTCAGCAACATCAAGATGAATGGAGAGGAGCTGGGCATTGTCAAGGACCTCATTGTTCTTGGATCCATCGAAGCAGCACAGACTTAAAGCAATGATGTCACTTGGAGGACTACAGTGAGCCTAGACGAAACCGTGGTATTAGAAGTGCCTCGTCCATGTGCGTGTGAAGACGGGGCAGTCAGAACAGTAGATGGAAAAAGAATTGATCCCTGCAAATGACGGTGGAGAAAATTAGCAGACCCGGCGCTCCTTTGAAGTGAAGATGGTGAGACCTGGGCTCACATACTTTGGCCTTTCCCTGGAGAGACCTGATGCTGAAGAAGGACATCATGCTTGGCAAACCCGAGGATGAGTGAAAAAGGGTAAGACCCTCAGCGATATGGTCTGTCATAACAGCTCCAATAATGGGCTCAGGTGTCACAACAGGTAAGGTTTCATTTTGTTCTACCTCGGGTGATTCTGACTTGGTGCCAAGTTGATGGCAGCTAACATCAACAACAACGATGCTTACAAGAAATCTCATGTCATAGTGGTTAAGTGTTCAGCTACTAACAGTAAAATCAGTGGTCCCAAACCACCGGCTGCTCCCCTGGAAAGAGACGTGGCAGTCTGATTCTGCGGGACAGTGCTACCTTGTCCTATGAGGTTGAGGAGTCAGGATCAACAAGATGGTGATGAGGTTAATGATGTTTACCTTGGGACCTGTGGTAGTTACACAATTTCAAATCAACTTGAGAAAAGAATAAAAGGGTGGAGTCTCACCTCTTAATCAGGTCAGAGCCTGATTGATCCCTCCTGTGGGTGTGACCTTCTCATGAGGATTTAGGATCTTCTCTCTCTTATTTCTGCCATCAGAAGAGGTGGGCCGCAAATAAGCAGTAATCTAGCTCAGAAGCAACAAAGCCCACGTGAAAGAAACACACCAGCCTGTGTGATCACGAGGTGTCAAAGGGATCAGGTATCAGGCATCAAAGAACAATGGCTAGACCAGAGGGTATACACTGGTACAGATAAGAACTGGAAACACAGGGAATCCAGGACAGATAATCCCTTCAGGACCAGTGGTGATAGTGGCGATACCAGGAGGGTGGAGGAAAGGTGAGGGAGAAAGGGGGAACTGATTACAAGGATCTACATATAACCTCCTCCTTGGGGGATGGACAACAGAAAAGTGGGTGAAGGGAGACATTGGACAGTGTAAGATATGACAAAATGATAATAATTTATAAATTATCAAGGGTTCATCAGGGAGGGGGGAGAGGAAGGGAGGGAAAAATGAGGAGCTGATACCAAGGGCTCAAGTAGAAAGCAAATGTTTTGAGAATGATGATGGCAAGAAATGTACAAATGTGCTTGACACAATGGATGGATGTTTGGATTGTGATAAGAGTTGTACGAGCCCCCAATAAAATAATTAAAGTTTAAAAAAAGAAGAAGACGAGGTGGGGCACTCTCTTTCTCTCTTTGCTTCACATGCCATTGACAAGCCACATGGAGTCCTCCTGATGGCAGCCAGAGTCCTGGAGATGCGTCCTCCACCATTGGATCCACAGGACTTTCCACCCTCCAGCCTGTGATCTTCCTGCATTCGGCATCATTGCATTTGCCTGCGTTTGAGTCTAAGGTGGAATTTATCGGGCCTATAGGTTCATAACGGACTTATGGACTTGATCTGAACTGGGCTGGGATGTTTTCTCAATATACGGTTGCTCTTTGATATAAAGCTCTCTCTTACACACATGAGTGTCTCTGGATTTGTTTCTCTTGTCTACCCGAACTAACACAGGACCTTTTTTTCTTTCTTCATTTCCTTAGACTTCTCAAAGGCAGACTCCTTTGATCAGTCCTGACAAATAGCAGATTTTGGTTTTATTTATGAGTATGCCACAGTGTTGGTCTGCTTACTGCTCCTCGTTCCACTTGGAACCACTGCCCCCAGCAGCCCCACCTTCAGGGAACAGGCAAGTAGTTTGGTGGATAAAGTCATCATTGGGTCTGACACCTGGTGTGCAGAAGACTCAGGCTTGACAAATAATAATCTCTCAGCTAAACAGTCACCTTTTAAGATTGAGCAATGTAAATGAAATGCATGAAATTCATTTTGTGCGAGTCACGTCCTTTCACAACTGGTCCTTGGAGAAAAGAACACTTTGTACTTGAGTCTCAAACCTATGAGAAAATAAACTTGTTTTTAATGTGTGTGTCCCTAGTCATGGAAAGATTCTGGTTGCAGTAATTGAGAATGAAGCCTACCATGAAGAATAGTAGAGGCAGTGAAAGTAAATCCTGACTACAAATATGTATACCTATTTAGCCAGTAGGAGCCCTGGTGGCATAGTGGTTATG
>NW_022104341.1:36473842-36475216 GCF_000313985.2 Echinops telfairi
CAGGAGAAAGATGAAGCTCTCTACACCTACAAAAAGTTACAGTTTCAGAAACCCAAAGCAGCAGTTTTACCCTGTCCTATATGGCCACTATAAGTCAGAATTGACTCAATGGCAGTAAGTTTGCTAATTTGTTTGCTTGCTTTTATCTAGTCTTTATCTTTTGTTCCTTAATTCCTTGGATTTTCCTAAAATTTATTTCTCTAACGTCTTAAATTTTCAATTGATTTTTAGTCTTTCCTATATTCTAGTAAATGTTTTAAAGAAAAACAATTTTCTTTAGGCAGTTTATTTTTGCCAATTTCATTACTTTTCTTCCTCTAGTGCAGTGGTTCTCAACCTGTGGGTCACAACCCCTTTGAGAGTAGAATAACCCTTTCACAGGGGTCGCCTGATTCATAACAGTAGCAAAATGACAGTTATGAGGTAGCAATGAAAATAATTTTACGGTTGGGGGGTCACCACAACATGAGGAATTGTATTAAAGAGTCGCAGCTTTAGGAAGGTTGAGAACCACTACTCTAGTGTTTCAAAATGATAATTCTTACTAAGGCATTATTTAAGGAGCCCCGCTTTTTTTAAAACTAAGGAGCCCACGTGGTGTACTTGTTTTAATCAGGTTCTACTTAAAATTTTAGCATGTACATGTATAATGGAGTCTAACATTCATCCATGCCTAGTTCCATCTCAAGTAATACAAGGACCTTAACATGCCTGTACTTCTGTCAAACTCTTGCTTTTTTTGCATACAATATGCTCTTATTCTTAGATCAGCATCCTTACCCCAACGCCAACCAAATATTGAGCACTGTAGTCTCACATAGTCAATGTGGGCTTGAATCCACCACATTTCTGAATGATCATGTTCACTAATTCTTCATTCTGGAATCTTTGTTCTTCTCCCCAGTGAACATACCTGTTGGTAGAAAAGTTTCCCGATTTAATTTAGTTGGGACCGTCATTATTTGATATTTTCTTTTAAATTAAAAGATCATGTCATTGGGGGCTCTTACAGCTCTTATAATCCATACATCAATTGTATCAAGCATATTTGTACATATGTTGCTATCATTATTTTCTAGACATTTATTTCTATTGAGCCTTTGGTATCAGCTCCTCCTTTTCCCTCCACCGCCCCACCCTCGTGACCCCCTTGATAAATTATAAATTATTATTTTCATATCTTACACTGATCACTGTCTCCTTTCCCCCATGGTTTCTGTTGTTTGTCCCTCTGAAGATGGGGATGATGGTGTGGTTATGTGTTGATCATCATGATCAGTATCCCCTTCTTCCTATGTACATATATTTATATGGCAATACATTCAGGTAGTGGACAGACTTCGGGCCTTTGCTCATGCCCTCCCTCAATGCAAG
>NW_022104341.1:36477279-36479082 GCF_000313985.2 Echinops telfairi
GAGTTGCTTGACGCTACAATGCATACGACAAAAGGTCTGCTCTGCCCAGCACAATTCCAGGTTTTGGGGGCTGTTCATCCTTATGGAGTAATGCAACTCTTCATGTCACATGATTGATGGTTTTGTTTCTGCTACTGCATTACGTTGGGGGTTACTCTCCCCGACTCTTGCCTAAACTACCAAATCAGGCCTGCTTTTCCTACAAAAACCCGTGGGGAGCTTTCTCATCTTGAAAAGTGAGATAGCAATCTTAATAGAACACAAAATTCATAAATGAGGGAATAAGGGGGTTAAGATGAAACTAAGTAGCAATTTTGTCCCAAACTAGAAGACCCGTGTCTTTGGGTGAAATAATGTGGGAGACAGCACACCATTTACAAGTAAGAGTGGAGGAAGCGGCCTTGCATTGTGAAAACCGAGAAGGTTCCTGGTGGAGAACAATGGTGTGGATTCCTAGTTTCATTGAAAATGAAACAAGGAGAAAGTGAAGACAGTAATTAGGGAAATAGCAGGAGGTCAAACTATGAGTGGTTTTGATTTTTCATTAGACTGAGGTAGACTTGCAGGTTTTTCAGGGAGGCCTGGAACTTCTTGAAATTTGGAATTTCTTTAGACTTGTTCTCCAGTGAAGGTGGTTTTAGAAGAAACTTTTGTGAAAATCATAGGTATTCAGAGAAAGTTCTCCCATTCTTGATTTACCACTTATTTCTTACTTCTCTGTGAAACCCTTCTTTCTACTAGTAGGTTCACTGAGCACACAGCCAGGAAAAGGTAATCCCGTGTGAGTCAATAAAATAATTGAGGGCAATAATATCAGCCTTTTAAAAAAGAAATAGGATTTAGAGTCATATTTGTTTGTAAATAACTAAACCCAAAAGTTTCGCAAATACATCCCTAGTTTTCTATTTTTTGTTTTCACCTTGATTGTATTATATATTTTAAGAACTACAGGCAGAAATTAAAAAATAAAAACTCAGTGATAACTGACAAAGTCAAAATGATTTTATTTACACTGAAGTTTAGCAAGTACATTTTAACAAAGAAAGTGTACTTTAACCTAATATATACCAGACCAAAGAAACAATACTTGTAAGTTTCTAGTTTCTAACACACTATTGCATTCAGCCACGCTGAAATGAGCACGAAAAACCATGAGCTTTTGTGACGTTACTTTAGCCATGAAGACCTGGATCATATTCGTGGACGGGCCAATCTTCTAACGCAAGAACAATGTTTCCATCATTGCTTTGAAATGCACACACACATTCTTTTTCTAACTTAATAAAAATAATATCAATTCGGCATTTACTTCAGTAAAGAAAGCTTTGCTGATTAACACAATTGAAATAACTCCATAGCGAACAGTATCAGAGACACACTGGAATCACAAGCCTCTTCATGTCTGTAATGCCAGCGAGGACCTTCAGGCCGAATAAAATTGTTGTGCTAAACAGTGCTAGTTACCTCCTGTAAAGAAAGAAAAAGTTCGTGCTGCTGAGGAACAATACTGATACGTGTTAACAATAGAAAACGTCTGTCTTCAGAAACGTAAACGGATCTAACAGGTTTGATTTAGAATTGGTACAATTTACACTTCCGAGAATGTCTATATATGAATCTGTGATTTTACAAGATGTTTCGCGCTTCCTGCTAAAGCGTGTGGTCCTCCCTCAGCAATGAAGACATCAAAGACTCATGAGAACTATTGAAAATACACTTTAATGTTGGTACTTATCTCTATTGTCAGTTTTCTGTTTGCATTTAATAGTGCATTTGATATATCCCCATGAGTTACCAAAATAA
>NW_022104341.1:36482531-36483725 GCF_000313985.2 Echinops telfairi
TTTCACTCAGTGCCTCTCACAGCCCTCCAGTCGATGCACAAGCCTGGAAGACAGGGTAGAACCGCCTCTCAGAGTTTCTGAGGGTAACTCTTCACCAGCAAGCCTGGTGTCTCTCGCCCGCAGAGTGGATGGTGGTTTCAAATTGCCCACCTCGCATACTGCAGCTCAATGCATAACACTCAATGACTAGGGGGTGTGTTCTTTGCCGTATATGACTGATAGGAACTTTCTGGTTCACGTTTACCCTAAAATTGGACTTTATGAATGAGAAACTCCTATTTCCAATTGTGACTGAGAGCACTTTACCCCATTGCTCTGTGAGGCTTTTGGAAGAAAAACCACCTGCACAACTTCAGTTCATCCGCCTTCCTTCCTTCCAATCCTCATTTATCTTATTAGCCGTGAGAAATCCCATTCTCCTGACAGGCTATGAGAATTAGTTTTGATTTTGTAATCCTCTTGTTTTTAGCTAATCAGTTCATTTGCCAGGCCTGACATATTATTGGATATAAAAGTCCTTTTTATTTGTTCTTATATATCTGTCTCTGAACAACTATAAAATTTGCTGTCCCTGAGGTCCTAATTTTATCATATGCATATATCATTTTTTCTTCTCTGCTAGCTTTCCATATAATTTATAAATTTTATTTCTGAACCAATGTACCAATAGCTAAATATGAAAGTCTCCTTTTATTATCCTATGTAATACTTTTGTCTCCAAAACAGTCTGATACTAATAGTGTGACTTTTATTTTCTATTTAGTCCTAAATGCCTGCAATCTATTTTAAATCTATTTTTAGTCTTTGTGTGTCATATTTTAGACATACATCTTGTAAAAAGCACACACATACCTTTAAAAAGGCACTCAGTATTTTAAAAAGAATTTAAATTTTTTAAAAATTTAAAAATAAAATCAATTAAAAATTTCTTTGAAGAAATACTGAGTTCATTACATTAAAAAATTAAATCCATCTCTTTTGAATTGTTGAAAAACTGTTTCTTATGCTTTTGAAGAAAAAAAAATTAAACTGTGGCCTGAATCTAAGTTTCTCACAGTGAATCAGTTCAGGTGTCCTTGGGTGGTGCAAGGCACACTTGACTGTTGAAAGGTTAAAGGTGTCACGAGGTGCCGAACGGATCACTGAAGACAAATGGGTGCATAAGCAAATGTGGCAAAGAAAGCTGATGGTGCC
>NW_022104341.1:36484576-36498077 GCF_000313985.2 Echinops telfairi
AGCATGCTTTGAGTTGCTGTTGGTTCAACTGCAACTGGTTTAAATGAGTTCAGTTTAAGCCAAGTGTAAGTATTTGAAGAGAAACCCTGGGTTATGTCGGGCTGCTAACTGCAAGGTCAGCAGTTTGAAACCCCCAGCTGCACCATGGGAGAAAGATAAAGCTTTCTACTCCTGTAAATAATTACAGTCTCAGGAACCCACAGGGTCCATCCTTCAGGGTTGCTATGCATCATAGCCCATTCCACAGCAATGAGCCTGGAGCTTTGGGAAGCCTTTGAAGGGGCTCAACGCAAGCCTTTCACTGTGGCTCCTCGCTCGGAGACACAAGGCAGTTACTATAAGGCTTACGGAAAATGTAGTTAAATGAGCTGCAAATGGCTAAGTAAGGACATGCCAATTTTTTTAATAAGAAAACATTCATTTGTGTTAAGCCCTATAATAATGACAAAATGATGCAAGAATTGTTACAAAAACAGTAAGCACCATTTTCTAAAATCCATCAATATTTGTTTACAGTAACAATCAGCAATTAAACAAAATGGTAATCTACTAAATTATCTCTAAAACTTTATTTCTTGAGGTTAAGGAAAACTAAGGAAGCATACCCTAACCAACCTCACTAAAATGGGCAGGTAAAGTGAGGCTCAAACACACTTCTGAGAAAAGCAGTAAGAAGGTATAGTTTATTATTGCAATGTAAGGGTGAAAGATCTTAACAGAAATTCTGTAAATATGATAATTTCAACATTATGATAGGAGTAACTTAGACCAACAGCATGGAGAATGAGGAGAAATTAAAAAAAAAAAAAACTGGCCTGAATCTAGGTTTCTTTGTAAGTGACCCATTTGAGTAGGTTGGTGGACACTCCTCCCCCTATGACTCTGCTTTCACTACCACAAAAAATCAACCAAAGTGCAGAAAAACGAAACATTTGCACTATTAGTAGAAAATCTGAAATCTGATAAGAGCATCAAGTAAGATTCAAGACTCAATAAATTATTTTATCCTTCGAAGATACTTTAATTTTGCATTTATTGATTAATTAAAAAACACAGCTTTTTTCAGCATTTCCTAGCTATAGTAGTGGGCATAGGAAATGTCATTCTGAACAAGAAATAATTAATGAAATAACAACACACCTTAACATTTTACATTGATAGGCTACAGTTCACAAGGTGCTTTCACATACATTATTTCATTTGATTCTTACAAGCAGAAAAAAGGGGGGAAACCGACAGTGGAAAGAAAAATGATTTTTTGTCAGGCTTACAATGAGCGTTTTCTCAGGCCAATGGGCAGTCAATACAAGAACATACCAAAAACAAGACAGCAGTACCCACAAGCCACAGTTATCTTTTGGTAGGTTGACAATTTGATATCCATTGGGTATTTAGCATCAGTGAATATGGTAAGAACTGGAGCAGACACTAAGTTCTCATGATATTCAAAGACTTGTAAGAACACGGTCAGAGATACAGAGAAGATGCCCTAAGATATTGCCTCACCGTGACTTACTTCAAGCATACTACTCCTTCAAAACATCAAATGAAAAATAATCTTGTCAGAGCATGTGAAAGCTAGAAGGGACCTTACAAACTGCCCAATCCAACCCTTCCCTTTGACACAAGTGCCCTGCAGTCAAGATCACACTCAGTGACACCTGACGTGACACTCGAATGTCTCGGCCTGGAGTCTGGGGCTCCTTCCTCTGTCTGCACTGACTGCATAACGAATGCAAGTTCTTCTGCTTTTGATCATGAATTTGGAGTTAAATACTGATTCGTGGTGCATTTTTTATTCAAGCTTTTATCAACATTCTTGGCTAAATTGTGGCTGAAATTAGAAATTTTATTTACTTAAATAAATTAATTTTGTGTACTTTATAGGTTGGAAAGACTCCCTTGACATAATTGAAAGCTTATTCATATCCTGCAACAAAGAGTAAAATGGAATGACCGAATCGCCCTCAAAACCTGTGGCTGCGTAGGGGTCAAATCTCATAGCAGGACATCTGGGGTTGAATTACCTAACATAGATTCTACAGCAAGTTGTGCTGGACACTAGTAATTTTGTAGAAAAAAATATTTTTAGAATTCATAGAAATCTTTTCAATTACTGAAAACTAAAATGTAATAATCAAATTGTCATCCTCATGATTTATTAAAATAATTTTACAGTAATATACAACCAAGCTACCATAGAATTTATAGCATAGATAGGATACAACGATCAGCATGTTCTTGAGTCTACACGTAATACAAAAAATTAATTAAAATATTTTATACAAATGACATTTTAAATTTATTAACATGATGATATATATATATATTATAGCTTTGTTGCTTGCTACAGCAAAGAGTTTGTTTTTCTTGAACATTGTAAATACAGGTGGACAAAATGCAATTAGCATCAGTCTGTATAGGACATGACTGGATAGAAACACTTCATAACCAAAAGAAAGACAGGTTGGTAGGGAGAACATCTCAGTCAGGCCTTTTCCTTGTCTTCAAAGGTTTTACAAAGATGATATGAAGTGTCAGTGACCTACTACACTGACAGTGAAGCAAACAGAATAGTTATATATATGATCACTTTGATTAAAAACAATTTTTATGCACGTAAATTGATCATTTAAAATAAGCATTTCAAACTATTTTGGTGTGCTGTTTTAAGATAGGTCATTGAGACACAGAGATAAAATGAGATAAGAAAAATTAAAAGTAAAGAAAGCAAAAAAAAAAGTAAGAAAAATGAGTTAAACCATGGATTCTCCACAAACACTGAACTAACTGTGCAAAAATGCTTGAAATTTCCATAAGACAGCAATGTTATTTGAGTCAGTTGGCAAAAGTATTAAAAAACCAAGCAAACAAAAAAGATCAAATACTAAATTATACCTGCAGGAACATACATTCTGTTTACTGAAAGTAAAGAAATGAGACATAATGACATATCTAAACATATCACACCTCAACAGGGAAATACAGCTGTGGCAGCTTTATCAGCGTTACCCCCTTTCTTCACGGACTGGCCTGGGAGAGAGGAGACGCTGCCCAGCACTCCCACAGTAGGCTGAACACAGTGCTCCAGACAGCCTCTCTTGTTCTTCAGTGCTCCACAACAAAGCAAAACGAAACAATAAAAAACACTGGAAAGAGGGCCTTAATATTTGTTTGCAATAATCAAATCAATTGTTGGCATAGCAAAGTTTCTCAAAACTAATATTCTTTCTACCTTTTATTTTTCTTTACAACGTTTACAATGAGACTATCTTAGAAACTTCATCACTTTCATTCGTGATATCCCTTCTAAAATACTGGCTAAAACTCAACTCTTACGGAGAAGTTCAGGTAGGTTTAGAAACCTTAGAACTCTTCTCTAATACCTACAGAAATGCTGGGACCAGGAGAGGCACTCTGGGGGATGATCCATCATTGGTTTTTCCTGCTGAAAGAGACACGTGTGTCACATCACACAGGCTGGCCACTTAATTACTGCAAGGAGGATGACAGGAAAGGAGGTGACGGCAAAGAGAATTTAGCGTCTATAGGAATCCAAACGACTGCATCTAGCTATTCTACTAGTCTATACATTCCCCCCAAAATAATGAGTTCTAAGGAAGTTATTGGTTTAAATTAATTTGTATAAATTTCCTTTGTGATAAAATTATATCCTTAAAGAAAACTACCATTAGTTTTGGCAGAACGTAGTCAGAACTATTCAGAGTAAAAATAATCTTAAGAACTGACTGCCTCAACTCACTGACCAACAAAAACATTGGCAAGTACTACTAAAAGAAACACATTGATCCCTTCAAATATCATGTAGCCGCAACACTGCCCATTTGAGACACACACTAAAATGGAGCACTGATTGGAAAGAAAAAAAATATATATCAACTAAGGCAAAGGGAAGAAATGTGTGCGACAGGACTGGAGAAGACCAGAGAGAAGTCGATAGTGGTCTAGCACTGGGCTACAACACAGACAATGCTTGCTTAGCGGTGCCTTGTTACAGAGGTGGATGCAGAGCGCACACACAGATGATGGCAATAAAGATCTCGCTCAATCGTTCAGATGAAGGTACTAGATAACTGCTTCAACACAGGACGGTCTCAGCTCCACCTTATTTCTCAACAGAGTGCAAAGATTGAGGGTGAGCATTCATGTCATCTCGCTGCTTATTTTTAAAATTCACCAAATTCTTTTCCACATTTTTCTGTTATAGAGACACGAATATCTTCTTCTTCATAGTCATCAAAGTTGCTGGTATCTCCAGAACCTCTGAACTTTGGTATGAATGGAGCTTCAACCTATCATTGGTATAAAGAAAAATAAGAAACAAGAAAAATGAATGTTTGGGAGTTTACAAAGCTAAGAAAAATAAAATTTCCATTATGATCTCACACCAGCATTTTAATTATGTCATAAAGTCCTCATCAGATAATTGCATTAGAAGAAGCAACAGTAAATTTGCTATTCAACTCAGCATTTTCATTCAAGGAAGAGAACAAGTAATAATCATTTGGTGAATGATTGTGATGGAATTGCTAAAAAAAAATAAGTGTACTGGTTTCAGGTCATCCGTCCTGACCTTCTATAAGACTTGTTAACTAAAGTACCCTATTTAATTACTTATGTTCAAATGAGCTTTGAAATGGATGAAGGCCTCAGTAATCCAACAAACATCTAGTAGGCATGCCAACAACCATCAGGCTCCTGTTGGATGCTCACAAGGAAGCATTTTACAGCAATATGCTGAGTAGAAAAGTAATAAGGAAAAACACCCTGGCCCCGAAGGAGGATTCAGAGAAAATATACTAGTGGTAACCCATAATCTGGTGTCTAGAGAACACCTTTACAAGTAAGGAAAACTTTCACAAAGGTAATGAATATTCCCAAATTTTGGAAACATTGAGTACAAGCCACAGAGTCAAGATAAAAAATTGCAAGACATCTGTTGAATCTAGGAATTAAATGATGTTAAGTCTGCCTGTGTGTAAGTTCTTGCAAATATATGTAAACAAAAAATGTTTGCTTACATATGTGTAATGTGGCTTTGTGTCAGTTTTGAAACTTTAGCCCTTAAAATATTGTTTAATGCTATATAATTGTCACGATAATTATAAGGTAAGAGATTTGAATAGGAGAAATTTAACAAGGAAAACATTTCAGATAAATGGTCAGAATAAAATATATGCTGCTGCTTTTATTGTGGAGAAAATTATGGGCTATACGTTATTTTATGTTTGGTACCAAATTAATTAAAGTTTAAAAAAATTAAAACTACATTAAGTTGAAACTATTGCTACTACATATAATTTAAATACCAATCTTTCAAAAGCTTTTAATTGAAAAAGCAAAAAAAAACCCAAAAAAAACTCCAACACACACAAAGACCTAGCTTCCTCTGGTAAATAGCAATCCAATCTGTCGTTGCGAACCACTTGTGAGTTTTTATGTCACTCACACCATTCTTTAGATTCCCAAACCGCTTTGTCAAATCTACCTGGAGCAGGTTCCTTAGAAGGTCTTTGAGATCTGAACTGAAGTGAGACGGGAACCGGACCTGCAAAAACACAAAGGCACCATGCAGTAAGCACACACTCCAAGACCTATCAGGTGATATTTGTTTTCATTTTCGAAAAGACTTTTTTATTTTGTTTTTAAAGTAAATGGATCATTACATAAAAACCTGTAGTGATGACTTTCGAATACTACTAACTACATGCTGCAGTCCCCATAGTAATCTGGGAGAAGAAAATTATTTGAGAATGATCTAATACTGTTTTCTAAGAGTTTTGTTTTGGCCA
Organism: Echinops telfairi; assembly: GCF_000313985.2. Lineage (NCBI taxonomy): Eukaryota > Metazoa > Chordata > Mammalia > Afrosoricida > Tenrecidae > Echinops > Echinops telfairi. The sequence goes on from NW_022104341.1 coordinate 36,490,390, forward strand.
TATACCCTTTTTAAGAACTTGGGTTCTCCCCAGACCCTGCCCGAAAAGTGTGCATACAAATACAACTTTTCCACTAATGTCAGGAGGGTCCACATTACAAGCTTCCAGTTTAGAGTTAACTAAGTCAACTGATCATTTTAAATAAAACTAACACCATCTGAAGGACATCAGTATGAACGTTTTTAAGTCATTTATCAAGAAGTAAGACTAAAAGGATGGTTAAACCCAGTACTTTGCACAGCACTGGGAGTGTTTTGCCTTTACCAGTTGACTACTTCTCCAGGACTACTTCTCTCTCTCCAGAAATCCTGTAAACGTAAACACAATTATGCTATTACGTCATAATCTACACACTACTAAAATGGTTTAAATGAAGAAGTTGTGAGTCACAGGGCTGATATGAGTTGGAATCCACATGACAGCAATGAGGTTGCTTTTGTTTTTGGTTTAAATTATGACGACTTAATAATTTGTTGGCTGGTCGCCTGCCTTAAAAAAATACAACCAAAAAAACAACACTTATCACTAAAGGTGTTTATGTTAGGCAATTGATAAAATTAAAGCACCCTTCATAAAAGACCCAGGTCACTTTTGTTTGTTTTTAATCTTGCTTTATTTTGTTGAAAACACATGCTTTATCTGCTCAAACCTGTCAGTTCCTACCCTGGTATTGTGAATAAGTTCTGTAGAACTGGGTGTTCCGAAGGGACTCGTCACGAAGGAAAAGATGCAGCTACGTGTCTCAGACTCTCCTTACTCCCACCTTCCGGAAAGCCTTTCAAAGTAAGCTGAACCCTCTTCCATTTTACAGGTGCAACAAGGTAAACAAAAATTGAGTAGCTTGCCCTAATAAATGGCAGACACTAGGATTCCAAAGCAGATATTCTAACAGGAATGTCTCTTTTATATTATTCTATACTTCTTTCATGATTAGGTATCCTGAATATAGTTATTATCAGGGGACTTCTAAAATTTAAAGTTTCGTGTAAAAATATTTTGCTGCACATTCCTCATTGATATTTGTTTGGGAAATATACTAGAAAATAACAGGTATTCAACAGATATGTTGTCACCTTTAAAAATACTGACATTTTTCCAGGATATATTCTAAACTTGTTTAGATTCCAAAGAAATAACCAATTCAGAATCCATCCATCTTTGTTAGAACAGAGAGCACTGAACTAGTCAATGCAGTGTGCTGGTTATTCTCTTATGATGTCTAGAGTAGTGGAAAGCAATCATCGTCTGAGCTTAAGTGATGTGCAATACAGTCCAGGCAGAATATGAGTGCCTAAATAAAATAACCTAAGTCCAGGCAGAATATGAGCACCTAAATAAAATAATTATTTTGTAATGCAAATAAAGTGATGGTCTCAATCACTGTGTATATGTATGCTTAACCTTTGGAACAGGGATTTTCAAAAAGAGAGTGGTAGGGCTGTGCTAGAGATATCAGAATCATTTGCAAATTACTCCAATTGTCGAGCTCTCCTCCTCATCTTCATATCACATGCTCTCCTTCCCATAGACACTGATAGGAAGGCCACACTTTCATCACGAGCCATGTTAATGATGAGAATCTATCATTCAAGTACATAGGGGGAGTTAAAATCAGAATCACCACAGAAGTATTTTTTCAAAAGCTGCTTTGAAATATAATCTGAAATGTAGTTGCTTGATTGATAGAAGTTTCTGAAGAACTGTTGATTTAGCAGTACCAGGGTTCAAAACAAAACCAGAAAATAATTTAAATAAAATGTTTTAAAGATAAGACAATTATTTATATCAACCTGGAAACACCAAAGATTTCTATAAAGGAAAGAGAAATTATAGTTATCCTTCAAAACTGCATCAAGAAAGGTATTTTTCTATCATTATTAGCAATTATAACTGCTATAATAAATGAAAAGGAGCCCTGGTGGCCCAGTGGTTTGGGGCTGCTACCCGAAAGGCGAGCAGCTCAAACGCGTCAGTTGATCCGCAGGAGAAAGACAAGGTTTTCTACTCCCATAAAGAGTTAGTCTCAGAAACCCACACCGGCAGTTCTACCTTGGCCTATTTAGCTGTTACGCGTCGGAATCGACTTGATGGCAGTGCGGGTAGGAACTGAAACCAGAAGCCTAGAATATTGGAACCAGGAGTCTACAGTTTGATTTAGTCCAAACCTTCAATTTAAACTAAGGAACCTTCGTTTCAGTGAGGCTATCGTTCAGTCACAGATATCTTTGGGACAATAACTTAAGCCTTCTGACGTCTACACATATGTACTTTCTGTCAGTCTGTGGCAGGGCAAAGAAGTGCAAGTAGTTGTAATGCCAAATATAGAAACAATAAGGAGTCTAAGTCTAATTAGGCTCGAGCGATTAGGAATCATGTAAAGGGTGATTATGTAGTACACACTTTCTAGAGTATTTATTTTTGGTGGGTGCAGTGCGGTGGGGTGGGGAGGGTTGGCTCTTTTCCTTAGTATGTTTTCCAGTTAGGATTCTTTTATTGTTTCCGTTACCAAGTTACTTCTGAGTTTCCTAATGATATAGTGTTGAAATTCTGATTGTGAATAATCTATTTCTACAGTATTTAGGATACATAGGAATAGTATATCCTATCGCAACCCATATTTGTACCAGAAACATGTGGGGTTATTTAAAATAGACTGTGATGGATTAAAAGTGTAGACTGTGATACAATTTAAAGTATAAACTGTGACGGAGGAAACTATGGGAGGTAGAGATTTACTAGGAAGAGTACCGATCAGGAGCTTAAACTTCACACAGGTTGAATTTGAAGTATTAAACATCCACATGGAGTTTAGAAGTAAGACATGATTCTGGAAATCAAGAGACAAAAAATAGTTAATTTCAAGCCATGGGAGAGTGAAGGATGAAGGATGAGGCCATAGGAGGAGGGCAGAGAAGTGAGAGAAAAGGACCAAGTCAAGGAGTTTAAGAAGGTAAAACCAGTAAAGCAAGAATGTGAGGAGTCAAGCCAAGTGAAGGGTCAAAGAATTAATCATCAGACTAGATTCTAGTCCTTGCTTTGCCACAAACTAACTTTGGTCGTTGGCCAAATGAAGGGCTTGATTGGCCAACATATGAAAAATAGTGCAACATCTTGCATCTCAAAAATTCTACCAAGCTATTTCCTTAGTAAAAACAATATTTGGATTCCAATACCAAATCGCTATATCCACACTCTATACACTACCAACAACACATTTACCTTTCTCAGTTTAATTTTTCTGTTATAAAATGTTGGCAGGCATTAAAATGGAGTTAGGTAACATGAAATTGCCTCATACCATGTCGTGTATCTTGTGGGTACTAACACAGCTTATTTTAAAATTTTTTCACTTTTCCATTAAAATAATATTTTAATAATCTGAACCTGAATCTTGGACTCAAAGGAGAAACCTGAGAGACAGTGATATCTATTCTTGATGTTTCCAGCATACCTAAGGACAATCTGAGCTAGAAAAGTCATTTGGAAAGTGAGAGTTCCTCCTTCCTTCTTTCTTTCTTTTTAAATTAACCATTTTTTTGGGAGATTCTTATAACAATACATCATTCAACTGTATTAAGCACACCCGTACATATGTTGCCATCAACATTTCCTAAACATTTTCTTTCTACTGGGGTCCTTGATAGCAGCTCCTCTTTTCCCCCTCCCTCCTTTTTGTTTCATGTTCAAGTTGGAAATTAAAGGAATAAATTCTTCCTAAGGTAGTCGGATAACTATCACTCTGTTTTATAATCTACCTGACAAATATGGCTAGACCAGAGGGTGTACACTGGTAGAGATAGGAACTGGAAACACAGGGAATCCAGGGTGAATGATCCCTTCAGGACCAGTGGTGAGAATGGCGATACTGGGAGGGTGGAAGGGAAAGGGGGAACCGATTACAAGTATCTACATGTGACCTCCTCCCTGGAAGATGGACAACAGAAAAGTGGGTGAAGGGAGACGTTGGACAGTGCAAGATATGACAAAATAATAATTTATAAATTATCAAGGGTTCATGAGGGAGGGGGTAGTGGGGATGGAAGGGGCAAAACGAGGAGCTGATGCCAGAGGCTTAAGTGGAGAGCAAATGTTTTGAGAATGATGAAGGCAGTGAATGTACAAATGTGCTTTACACAATTAATGTATGAGTTGTATGAGCCCCTAATAAAATGATTTAAAAAAAAAGAATATCATTCTGAATATAGCTGTTACCTGAAACTTATAAAAGCTATAAAATTAATGTTATTTGCCATAACCATTTTATAGTAGAGAACAGTATAAATCATCCCCTGAGGCATAAGGTAAGCCTATTGATGGTGTTATTAATTTAGCCAGTGATAAAGAATTTAAAATACTTTTGAGAAAATGAAATCATGTATGTATAGGCTGGCTTCAGACCATAATAAATGAATTGTTGACTTGTAGAGATTAAGCTCTTAAGTGACTGGAAGCTACTTATACAAGCAATGGAGGTGGGTGATAGAGTAAAACTTTCAATAACATTCATTCAAAATCAACTACAAAATGACTTGGAATTGAACAAATTCATTCAAATATTGTGTTTTCAACAGCAGACTACGAAGTCTCACATACTTTGGTTTTAAGAATGACTATTATTTTCTAAAAATTTAAAAGGAAGTTATAACCAACCAACAATTTAATACATGTTGTCAGGGTCTCTGTACTTGCTGATATAAATGAACTAGCTTATTTTTTGATATATCTTTCCTTTGGTAGGCTAATTATAGACATTACAAAGTAGATCTTCGACTGACAGAAGAACAGAAAAATCCTACTGCTGTTTTTCTTCAGTTGTCAGGGAAGGGTTGTTTAGTGACATTCTCTTTTAGGTGCTGAAACACCATTTACTGACTTAAATGATTCAAAAGAGTTTAATACAGGCAGTATGCAACACTTCACTAATTTCTAACCACAAACATACTGAAATACATTTTAAGAAACTCTCCAAATTAGGTACAGTAATTTCTGAAAAAGCAAAACAGGTATTCCACCAAAATATGTATATATTAATTTTTCAAAATGTTTAACAACTTTTCATATGTTATGTTTTGTGCAGATATGGTGCCAAGTTCCAAACTGCCCCAGAGAATTTTTGATCCACCTGGATCTTAATATATATGAACTAAGTCATTTAAAAATACTTATAAATATTGGGATTGGGATCAGATTTGTAGACGCTCTAATCTGGACTCACCTATGTAGAAATAAAAGCAGATCTAAAAAATCCACATAATGCAGAGGGTTATGAGCCCAACCTCAATCATCTATACGCTAGTGCCCACCCATATCCAAAACAAGGGCCCAGTGTTATAATCATTTGTCCACAGGACTAATAGAATGAGGGGCTGTCTCAAAGCAGGTATGAAGGAAATTTTCAAAGGACCATAGCAAGATGGTAAAAAATGGCCCTTCACATTTTCTGACAATGACTTCTGAGTACTTCTAGGTCTCTTTAACTATAGCTACAGTCAAGTAGAAAATGGTATTGCATTTCCCAAAAAAGCATTAACACTAGCACATGAAAAAGTATAATACACATATCTGCAATGTGTATATTATTTAGAAAATGCAAAGTGTGATGAAGAATTAACAAGGTAAACCTGAGATGATTATCCTTAGAAAGATGTTTGCAAGGTTGGCCCATGTTGGGGACTAGTAAGTTGAATGGCAAACATTAATATAAAGCTTTCTCTAAATGATAAGATAGCTCTACGGTACCCTGGCTGTTTAAACAATAGGGCTTATGCGGAATATCTGCTTTCCTTTAAGAAGTTTGGAATTTTGGTATACGAGGGAGTCCCTGCCTCCTCCCCAAAAATCGTTTTTAAATTTTTCACAGCTATGTATTTAAATTTTTTTACAAAACAACCTTATCAGCTTCATAGTACTCTCCATTATACTTAATACATTTGTCAAATCTGTGATCCATTCTTGGGAAACATTTTCCAAGCTCATCTGTTTAGATGGCTGACAGCACCTCCCTTGTTTTTTTCTTCACCTCATCTACATTGCCAAATCGCTGTCCTTTCATGCCTCTTCATTGGCAGAAACAAAAAGAAGTTGCAAGGAGTGAGGTCAGATGAATCAGGTGCGTGGGGCAAGAGAGGCATGCTGTGTTTTGCCAAAAACTGGTAGACTGAGATGACTGTGTGAGCAGCAGCATTGTTGTGGTGGCAAAACCAGTCTCCCGCCTGCCACAAATCAGGCCTTTTTTGTTGCACACGGTTATGTAATCTTTTCAGAAGTTCTAAATAGAGAGCTTGATTAACAGTCTGACCTGGTGGAGTGAACTCCAAATGTACTACGAGCTGACATTTTAATCTGTTCTCATACATTTGAGGTCTTCCCATAGCATTGTTCTTACATGCTGTGTTCAATATCACAACAATTTTTGCAGCAGTTTTCCAGAACAGGAAACAAAATTTCAGATACATGCTGATCTTTTAAATTGGCCTTCACAAAAACCGGGTTCAAGGCAAACTGCTTTGATTAAAAAATTCACTGTGACCAGAGAGAACCTTTCCAGGTGACGCACTGAGTGCCCTGAGAACAAGTTGTTCAATGCTTGCTAGCGGGAAAAATGTGTACTATGAAACTCTACTCTGCTCTGCTCAGCGCAAGACCAGATTTTTTGGTACCCCTCGTATGTGCTACACAGAGGATTCATATGCGATTGCATAAAATAAAAACGTTGGGCACTGCCACTCTAAGCAGCGTCCCTGGTAGCTAACATGTCAAACATGATCAGTTTGTTGCTAGAGGAATTATGTTTGTCCTGTGCAGTGCTCTTGGGAGCTGGTTTTCTCAAGACTTCACTCACGGCGCCTTTTCCCTTTGCTGATTTTGCTTTGGCTAGTCTCACTGCAATAAACCTCAGCTGTGAGCACAATTACATGGTGAGTTCTGTGAATCCTATCGGACAACCAAGCGTAGGAATGGTCACGAAACTGTGACAACAGAACAGAAATGCCTTTTAGTTGTTAATCCATTACTCTTCCATGTTTATGCAGAGAAAAATGAAGTAATTCTTTTATCATTCAGTATAAACCTGTTTACAACCCTATATATTTTTATAGTGTCTCCTTGTACATTGTTAGGGTTCCCACAACAACTGTTACTTGGTTGCTTTATTTGCAAGTTAATTATTTTGAATACAATTTTATCATTTATATTTCCATGGGTAATACAGCCAGATAGAGTTGCTGTGGAAACCATAACTGATTCTTGTCATAAAGTATATAGCACTGAGGAATGAAATTTAAAGATTATATACAGAAACTCTTCATATGCATTACCAGGATAAAGTATTGTTAGTATGAGAATTTTAGGACTATTCTGTGAACTATTCACTTCTAAACCTGAACTTTAATATTGCATGCATAATTTGACATTTAAATACCACCTCCTCTTTTTTTTGAAGGCAAAATATGTGTAGGAGAGAATCTAACAAACTGATTGATCATCTTTTTGTGCACTTAAAAAGGCCAGTTTGAGTTAAAATACTGTAATAGAAAAGGTTTTAATAACCCAATATTCAAATATAAGTAATTAGTGAATTAATCACTGATTAAATACATGTCAGGGTAAATTTGATAAGTCATTGGTATTGGCAGTTTCATAGCATGGTTTCAGAATGAAAATTACAATCCATAAAAATGTTTTACATA
>NW_022104341.1:36498596-36533506 GCF_000313985.2 Echinops telfairi
AGGGAATGATGAGGGTGGACATTGGAGACAGGGCATGGTGCCCCAACAGGCTAGACTGGAAAACATACAAACACACACACACACACACAAAGATTTTAGAACATATGAAGGCTTAAGGTCAAAGTTATTGTTGGATATCAAGTAAGATGTGAATTAAAAACATATCCATAAGTGTCAGCTAAAGAAAAATTAATGGAAAACAATTGACAAATTGAGGCCAATTCAGGGTTTAAAATACATGCACTTTAGGTAATGCACTTTTACTTAATGAATAAAATTTTAGTTGTGACAGCATCAGGAAATTTGATTTAACAAGTAGCTAGGTACAAATAAAAGCAATAAAGATTCAGAAGCTTTATAATTAACTCAAATTAAATTATTTGAAAATACTACCATAATTTCTGCATTCTTAGTTCTTATATTAATGAAACAATATTATCCCATTCAGTTAACGTGTGTTAGTTCTCTTGTTCTTCATATGATCTTTGACTATTTTTCTCTTTTGAGATTTTACATGTTGATTTCTGAACTTCTTGAAAAATCTATCACTGCCTTGGTTTATTAATTTTTTAATCCTTTCTTTTATTTGCCTCAAAAATTATTTTACTGTGATTTCTCAGTTTTCTATGGTAAAACAGTAAGACATTTGAAGCGTAGAGACATACAAATGTAACAGGAACAGCAGTGCTAATTAATTAAACTATTTATTCTGTCCTCCCATATTATTTTGTCAGTATAAAAAATCCTTCAGTACTAAGCTTAGTTCACTTATCTGTAAGAGGTACACGTATGCTTTTACCTTTGACAAAGTGTAGATATGTTCTTCATTTACTAAACTAATTGTCATATTGCCACAATATAAAGCTTCCCCTAAAAATGCTGTAATAAAAAGCCCACCATAAATCTTTCTCCATCAAATGAAAAATTTCTGACCTCTATAAACTGCACATGTACTGTGAGATTTGGGACATCAGTATGAAATTAAGCTGTGGCCCCTAAGTGCTTGGAAAGACTCATTCTATTCCTAAAGGTCTTGTACTTAGAGTCAGTACAGCTGTATAGCATCCATGATTTAAATTTATTTCTTAGCAAAAAGATAAATTACCATATTACATATTCATGGTACCTTGTGAGCCACACTGTAATCTTTAAGTTTTTGAATGCCAAAAACTAAACTATCAAACTAGACCTAGAGACTGAGTCTGGCTGGGATACCAAGAAAGACTTTCCCTTATCTCCTTCCAGAGGCTTTAGGATGATTAGATTCATTTTTATCTAATCACCAGATCATACTTTAAATAGGGGTGGGGGTGGGGTGGGGTGGGGGGGGGGAAGGAAGGAATGTAAAAAGAAAGAGTTTTTGACCACAAAAAAGTATGGAAAACATCCCATTCCATACAGTCTATTATAAATGTAAAGAAAGCCTCCTTTGGGGAACGTTTACGCCTACACTTTCTTTGCTGCAAGGTGGGAAGAATCAGGCTCATCTCTACTAAAACAAACTAGCATTTTAAAAGATATCTTCTGAGGTAAGAGCAGAGCTAAAGCAAATGATGCTACGCAAAATAATTTTGAAATTCAGATAAGAATTATAAATGGAAAAGAAGGAAAGTTTAAAGAGTAATTAGATAATATAAAATGTTCAAGTGAAAAAGAAATGTTCAAATGTATAATTATAGTGATTTTGCTCATGGAAAAAAATAAGTGTTACCAGCTGAAAATCTATGGCAATTATAATTACAATAAACACGAACAATTCTGTTAAAATAATTTCTATGAATGTCTACCTTAAAAATGCTTATCTATTTTATGTTTACATCTAGCTGTATTGTTCGGAATGAACTACACAAGAAGCTTCTTCTGGAAAAGCAGGGCATACAAACCCTCTCCAAGGCTACATCTATAAGAAAGAATGGAAGACTCTTCTGTTTGAGGAGTGTTGAAAATGAGAGCTCTGCTTCTATGTTTTAAAAGTGATAAAAATACTGAAAAAGAAAAAAAACATTTTTTACTAATTTGTTTATATAACAGCCTTTTTTTTCCTTTAAGGGATTTTAATAATTCAATACTTGAGTTTCTATATTTAATGGATGATATGTACAAGGGTAAAAACTATCTGTTTTCCTCAATTCAGGGTGACAGTAAAATTTTAAAAATAGGGGTTCTATCTAGAATGCTTAAAATTTATCTACAAAGAAATAATAGTATATAATAGAATATATTACTTACCTTTCCAGAAACAATCTTTTCATAAATCTGAATTGGTTGGTCTGCAAAGAATGGGGGATAGCCAGCCGCCATTTCGTAGATTAGCACTCCCAGTGCCCACCAATCCACCGCCTTATTGTAGCCCTTGGAGCAAGCACACAGAAACATCCACCGTGACGTCATTTAGAAGAAAATGAACTTATAGACAATTTCAAAATAATAATATAATAATTTTCAAACATGGAACTTTTAAAAAGACAGTTTCTGAGGAACTTTTAAAGTAGATATGCTGGAAGTGGTTATCAGGAAAGATTATTATTATTTTAAAACAATTTTACTGGCATTTACTCAACCTACCATATAATTCAATAGTTCAATCATATCAAGAACAGTTGTAAAACCATTATTACAATCAATGGTAGAACATTTCTTCCTGTTATTAGTTCCCCACATTTCCCCAAACTCTTCTGCCATACCACCAAGAAACCATGCATCAAGTTAACCGCCTCTAAGGCTTCATCTTTCTCCGGAGAAGCAGCTGGTGGGTTTGAACCACCTACTCTTATAGTTAGCAGCCCAATGCCTAACCCACAGAACCACCAGAGCTCCTTAACCGTGCACAGGCTAGCCAAGTTTCAGTTATTCAGCGGGTACTTTATTCAGGTGCGGACTATCAAAGCACATCTTCTCCTTTCCACTTTCCTTGTTCCTCCTTGTGTCCAGTTACTGTTAGGTCCACCTTTTTTGTTTTCACCACTAGGACCAGTAGAGGAAAGGAAAATGGACAGAAATCACACCATCGTTTCAGATGTAATTATAGTTTCTCTAACCACATCTCAAAGTTTGGAAAAGCAAACTTTGTTTGCTTTGCTTGTTATTAAAAAGTTATTGTTTTTAATAACAGCAACGAATTTATTGCTTTAATTCCCATTACCCCCAAACTAAACCCACAGCCAGCGAGCCATCTCTGACTCGCATCTCTGACGCTATATAAGGTTTGCAGACTGTAACAGTTTTATGGGAGCAGGCAGCTTCACCCTTCTCCCACAGAGCAGCTAGTGGTTTTTGTAAACCCTGAACTTAGAGTTAGCAGCCCAACCCTTATCCAGTACAGCCAGTAGAGTTCCTTATAATTTTCATAGATCAACTTAAGAACTATACTCAATATACTTTTTTCTTTAAGTAAGAAATGTGAAACAAGGGAATAACTAATGATTAATATGTAGTCTCTTAGCTTGCCATTTCACATAATTCATAGAAAAGCTTCCTGTCTTCTTTCTTTTGTTGGAAATAATTATGAGAAGGTTATGCTTTTGGTATGAATCTAGGAGTCAGATTATTTACACACTTTTTCTAAGATCCAGAGTTATAATTGATAGGTTATGTGATTTATGGTAGACTATAAATAATCAAATGCATTTAAATTCTTAGATTATATAAAATTAGAATAATAAAGTTTTTACAAACGTTTACAGTGATGAATGCTCCATATTTCTAATTCTTATATAACGTCATTATGAATATACCTTGCTGAGAATTATTTCTGGAGCCAAATACTCTGGAGTACCACACAATGTCCAAGTTCTGCCTTTAACTCTTTTGGCAAACCCAAAATCTGTGACCTATAAAAGGAAAAAGAATACTGTGACCATTTATTATTTCAATTATTAGACCTATATTTGAAATTAAAACTTCCAGATAAAACTTAAAGCCAGGAAAAGAAAAAAACAACAGGAGAGAAACTAAGACAACATGTCATTGAGACTAATACATGAAGCCACTAGTTAGTGATGAAGGGGCTGAAAAAAGAGAAAAAGACCCATGCCAGCGGGCTCCTCCTCCACCCGAAAGAAAGAAGTTAACAACAAAAGAACTTCGATTAATATAAAATTACAGATCCAAGGAATAAAAAAAAAGAAACTAGATTTTTTAGACTAGTGCTTGTCCCCAGTCATTAATGGTTCCATCACATGTACCACTGTGAAAACGCTATTGATAACAGAGTAGAAAGAGATGCCTCCACTTTAGTAACAGTGCACTGGTACTTGTTTTGTTTTTTTTGCAGTTATATTGTATGGGGAAAAAACATGGTTTATGGAGACACACTGGATCAAAATCCTGAGCATCATTTATTGGTATGCAACGATGCTGTGCCTCCGGTTTCCCTAGACTTAAAACAAGGATTACAGTACCTATACCTTACAGGGTTATCAGGATTGAGTGTTAATACATGTAGAACACTTGAAAATTTTCTGAAACTCATGGGTGCATACAACATTTTTTTGGTAGGACCCTGTGCTAAGTTTATACATACAAATTATTGAAAATGCAATGAGGTTCCATTTTTTGATAGGGCTCATGGTTGTTTTTCAAATAGTGGCAGAATTATGAGTTCAATTTAAGTCATAAGAAAGAAGCAATTATTCCCCTCAAAGGGAAAAATGTATCAATATTGATAGTTGGGGTTTAATACGTACAATGTCTTATCTAGTATTTTCTACTATAAAGTATATATATATTGTATGTTTGGGTCATACCTGGATATAACCTTGGTGGTCAATTAAGAGATTTTCAGGTTTCAGATCTCTGTAGATGAGGTCTAGTGAATGGAGGTACTCAAATGTTAGCACTATCTGAGCTGCATAAAAGCGTGCATGAGGCTCACTGCAAAGGACACAAACATTAATATTCTGAAAAATGAGAAACACATAGTAAGGGGTACATAATAATACAAAATTGTCCCAGGATAGAGGCATTGGAGCAAACATTATTTCCTTTTAAACGTATGCAAAGAATTTTATTAGTGCCAAATATTTAGTAAATTTATAACCATCTCACAATAATTGTCTGAAATATTTAAGAGCAACATATGTTCAGCAAAAATAAGGCTATAACAAAACCATCTTAATGAAATCATATTTCTCATATTAGAAGATCTTTATATCTACTTATGTCTGAAAATAAGAAAAACTGAAAAGCAAATGTGTCAATTAAGATTGTGGAGTTCACTGTTACTGTTGATAGGCTTTATCTCCCTTTCTCATACACATGTGATATACATAAAGAATCTCAATACCTAGAAACTCTTTACTTTAGCCTACAGATTAATATAATTAAAATCTAAATGAACTATTAGAAAAGTAATAACATACCCTTTACAGGAAAACATCGTAAAACATTACTGAAGAATAAAGAACACTGACAATTCCACCCAGAAGTCCTAAGTGAAGTCTTGAATTCCCAGAGTTTCTACTATGCATGTTAATGCAGACATGCAGACATGTGTATGCTCTGCATGTTTGTGTAAGTGTGCAGTGTTTGCCATATAGATTAGATTGATATGTTAGTGTAAACTGGATGCCATTTCGGAGTATCAATCCAAAAAATTGTACTGATTTTCTAACTTGAGTTTCCATTTCATCTTCTAGCAGATTTCACTGAATTTTGCAAATTTACCTTATAAGCTGCAGTGACTTCCTTATTTGTATCAACAGTGACCAACCTTAATTATGAATACAATTTCTCATAAGATGAATTGATCGGGTAGCCCCAGAAATAGAAATTCCAAGAAAAAAGTCATATACATAGTACCTATATTTTCCAGGTGCTTGGTAAATACATATTCGTAGAATAAATGTGCGCAGGAAAATACTTTTGAGGGGGACATTTTATAGTACCTTCCATTTTCAGTCCTATCTCAACCCTATAAAACTCTACATGATATGGTAATGGTAGGGGAACATTAGAAGGAAATATTGGGAGAATCATCCTGGTCACTAACATTTATCCCTAATCTTGGAAAAGTTTGACCTGGGAAGTCTGCTCCTACTTTTTTCCAAGTTAAGTCCTCAGCATTTTATACTTATTTTCACACAATAATATTTGGAGAAACCCAGAAATTACACATAGATCCATATCAATATGCAATTGGGAACCCTTATGGCATTGTGCATTACATATTGGGTTGCTTTCCGAAAGATCTGCAGTTCAAAACCATCAGCTGCTCTACTGGGGAAAAAAGATGAGATTGTCTAATTCCATAAAGAGTTACAGTCTCAGAAAACTGCAGGAGATTGCTGTCCTATAGGATTGCGATGAGTCAGAATACTCAATAGAAGCTATATTCAATTGTGGAAAAACAAAGGCAAAATTTTCAACTGCAATTTGTCACTGGATATTTCTCCATCATTTTAAGATACTGCCAGAAGGTAGAATAAAGATTTAATGCTGTAGCAGCTTTAAGTCCAAATACTAATTTAAGAGAATCATAATGAATCCATTTATTCCAAATAAAGCCATGCTCAACAATAACTCAGTATTCTCATTATATCTAAGTTTCCCGGCCCCTTCTCGATACAGTCAAATAGAAAGTGTATATATAGAATGTGTGAAATGTTAGAAAAGATAGTATCTTAGTGTGAATTATGTTAATCAACTTGCTTTCCTTTTAGTACCAAGCCAATTATTGGAAAAATGAGAGTGTGGGGGGAGAGCTGCAAAGGAAAGAAGTTAATTATAGAAAATCACAAAATATCTTTGGGGGACAGGTTTACGTATGGAACTTCAGTATAAACTTTTAATGAGTATAAAGCAATACGAGGAATCCGGGCCAGCAGAGACAGCAGTAAGAAGTACAAGAGAATCATCAGAGGCAAACTAAAGTTACTTTGTATCAGCACAGTGTCTGACATCTATAAAATACCCTACACATATTACATCAATGCAACAATCTTAGGCCCAAAGTGACCAAAATGTCTACTTCCCACTGAATATCATTCTGTGACACTACGTTATCATCATCTTTAGACTGCATTGCCGCCATCATTTGTTGCTGTAACATTTAGGAGAGCTACATTGGAAGCAATGAAGTCTCCATCGCCATTCTCATTTTAGAGTATTAATTTTATCTTTATTTAACTCAAACCTTTTGCATAAAATTATATTAATATTTGCACAATAAACATATGCATTACATTTTTCCATAAAATTTTGCATACTATGAATCCTTCAATTAATTAGGACCCTCTTCAAATAATGGGCCCTACCAATTAAAAACATTTAAATTGGTTCAAGATATTTTTACTTCATTTTTAAAACTCACATATGGTAGACTTCTTTTAATGTTTCTATCTAATGTTTTCTATTACTAAACACAAAGGCAACATATAGTAAGGGAGCAATCACACAAAATCACTAAAGGAAAAGAAGACACAGTGCTGCACAAGAGTTATAAACAACAGGCGTTTATATACACAAACTTGCATTATCAGTTATCTACACAGGCAGACGGACAAGATGTACAGAAATGAGAATGTCGAAAGGAATTAAAATCACGATCACATATAAGTTTGGCAGAAAATATTTATATGTACATATTTATGTGTTCTCTACATTTAAGTATGTTCATAATAGAACAAACTGGAGGCAAAGGTAAGGTATCTAAACTTCTGAGCCATAACCAAACACCTTGAGGGAGTAAGTGACTGAGCCTGGGGGCTTAGGACCATAGTCACAGTCAAAGCATAAGATCATCAACAAAATCAAGTTCCACATCCTACTTTGGTAAATTGCAACTGGGATTTTAAAAATTATGTGAGTGACCACCTAAGGTACGACTACTGGCCCCAACCCACCCAAGGGAAAGAAGTGTAAAGGAAATCAAGGATGCAGGATCGTAAGTACTAATGGACTTCAGCCTCCAAGACCCTCAGACCAGAAGCACTACATGGTGCCTGGCTCCCACTGTTGAGCCCTCTGAAAGGGAACACAATAAAAGGTCCATTAAAGATTAAGAGAAAACTATGAAACAAAACTCAAAATCATAAAATAGATCAGGCTCACTGGTCTGAAGGAGCCTACATGGTGAAACGCCTAAGGCTAAAGCCCTTGACCACTCTTCAGTCCTAGAACTGAACTTACCTTCATGGCTCAACTTCATGGAAACAACAGAGAGACCTACGGGTGAACAGGTACACCAGGGAGGTATGCATTCCTTAAAACAATCAACAATCTTAGCTCAAAACGGAAGCCTCTATCCAAGGATAATGCTTAAAGGCAGTAATGGATAGGAAAAAGGGACAATGGAAACAGAAAAGACAGGAGGAAAGTGGGAAGATAATATTATATTGCAGGAATTTTAATCAGTGTCATGAAACAAATGTGTATGAATAATTAATGAAAAATTTGCTGTGTAAACTTTCACCCAAATAACAATAAAAACTAAAAAATGAAAAAATAAGCCAGAGTTTCAAAAAAGTTTATGGCACCAGTAAAACACCCAATATTCCTCTGGTTCCTTGAGGGTTCTTCAACCCCCACTATCATGACCCCAGTCATGCTTTTCACTGTGGCCTAGACCGGGTCATGTACACAGGTACAGATAAAAGATAAGAGTTCACGACACACAGACTCCGGGAAGAGGAATGGGCGTAGTGATACTAGGAGGGTAGGGAAGACAGTGAGAGGAGGGGAGGAAGGGGGACTGATTGTAATGACTGACACATAATTCCACCCCCCCCCCCAGGGTGACGAGCAGGGTGAAGGAAGGGAGATAGCAGTTGGTGTAAAATATGAAAATAATGATAATTTATAATTTATCAAGAGGTCACGAGGTGGGTAGGCGGGGAGGGAGGGAAGAAAGAGCTGACACCAAGGGCTCAAATAGAAAGTAAATGTTTAGAAAATGATAATGGAAACATATGTACAATTGTATCATACAAATATGCTTGATATAACTGATGTATGGATTGTTATAAGAGTTGTAAGAGCCCCCAATAAAATTATTTTTAATAAAAAAAGAGGTTAAAAAAGTTTATAGAAAAATTCTGTCATCTTTTTAATTCCATTTTTCAACAATATTTTGAACTCTCCCTCTTATATTACTAAATTTAATAAAGTAAAATTTTGGCATTGACAATAATTAAATTATTTTATTTTAAACAAGCACAAAGCAGATAAATATTGCAGAGAGGAAAGGCATCGGTTACCTGAATCTTCCAATTCTCCTTAGATGTGAAAACATTTCACCCCCAGGGACATATTCCATAACCATGTATAAATTAGAATTATCCTATGAATAAATAATAAGAACTAGTAAATCAAAATTATGTAACATAGATTACTTCTTAAAAACAATTTTAAGAGGGTAACTTGTTCAATTTGAAAATGGCAAAATTTAAACCTTTTAGGTTAATATTGGGAAACAGAATAAGTGTAAATTGATCTGGCTTTTCTACACTGAGATACTCATGTTATTTTATTTTGTAATCTCATCACAAATTAGCATGGGCCTTTTACTGCTCCTGCGCTTGCAGAGAACACTTAAATTCTTGAACAAGTAAACACAGGCATTTTATTATACTATAGTATATTATATAATCCTATAATACATTCGAAGAAGTAACAGATAAAAGCATTTTTAAACAGTTGATATTACCTACATCTCATATATTTGATCTGAAAGATTAGTAATTTTAATGGGATTTTAAATACGTCCATCTTCATTAGATTCAAAGGGAAACAAAAATGTTAAAATAATTCAAATGAATAAGTATTATAGAGTTGTCAAGTGTTAATCTAATCTACATAACTGAAAATACATTTTAAATGTATTTAATTTTAAATTAAATTTTAATTTTTAATTAAATTTTAATTTTAAATACATGTTTTTGTGAAATTTTATGAGGCATATCAACAGTGGGTCAAAGATTATCCTGTTCATATAAATTAAAAGACTATAATACAAATGACTAAGTAAAAAGGTAATACAGTGGCAGAAAGCGCTTAATGAAAGCTAAGGAAGGCGAGTAGGTGTATTCATTTGCATGAGTATAAGAATCGCTTAATAAAATATCACCATGGTTTCCGATAAACTGAAACATTCGATTTTATAATACTGTCTCATGAAGAGTTACATGTGTCACTTTGAACAATTTCCCCAAGGACAATCAAAACCTTTTCAAATGTTGACTAAGTTTATACATACAATAGGATTAAATGATATATTTTATAGATACTTATTTGGATAAGTTACCAAAATTTACCTTAAAAGAATACTCCAGCCGAACAAGAAAAGGAAAATTCACAGCCTGTAATATTCTTTTCTCATTCAAAGTATGCTCTATTTGCTTCAGTTTAACAACCTATAACGGAGAAACATATTTAATGTATTTGGACAAAATAACAAACTTATTATCTTAAAAAAAGTAAATTGCTTTCCATATGATAATGAACTTGAAATCCTTCATAATTAGTTTCTAATGTCCACTGCAGTTTTGGTTTGTGCTAGACCTTCACACATCATCTATTGTCTACTACTCTGACTTGGAGTGTGAAACACATGGGTACATAGGACTGTTCTGGGTGCAGTAGCAAAGCTGATAATAACATATGGCCTATTTTCATTATTAATAGGGGGAAAATATACAAAGGTATGTCTGAGCAGTGGGTTCATTTGTCTATAGCTTAGGGCAGTTTTTGTTAATATTTGTAATTAAGTACCCATAATTGACAGAGAAAAACTAGTAAGTAACCTCTGGGAAGTGTATTCTGCTTTATTTTCAGAATTAATATAAATTTGGTATTTGTTTCTTACTAGTTATCTTGGTTTCAGAACATATAAATGGCTTAAATTGTCACTGATTTTTTATTTTTTAACATTTGAGAAGTTATTAATAGGGAGACAGGCCAACTTCCCTACTTCACCCAGCACAGTCCTGTGTACCTCTGTACATCATGCTCCAAGTCAGAACAGTAGAGCATAGAGTACATGTAGGGGTCTAGTGTGAGTTAACACTGCAATGGAGCTTGGAAGAAAATGGTAAGGGATTCCAAAATAGATTGAAGAGTTCTGACTTCATTTAGTAAATGTAAAGAAGCATTTTGATTGGGTGAGTGAAATGATATATTAAGAAATTGTCCTTGGTAGTAAGAAGGATGGATTAGTGAAAGTGAAACATTTGGGTCTACAAATATCTATTAAGATGTCATTAACCCATCTGCAGAGTATCTAGTCAGATGGAGCTGATGGCAGATCCACTCTAGCCAAAGCAAGAGTCTACAACAGCCTTCCTATCAGGCAGAGAACATTGTAATCCTGATTATGCAGGATGGAACTTAGTACCATGCCATGTGTCCTCCCTATAGAGAAGCTCTGAATTAGTACTGGGTGCAAGTATCTCTTAGATGTCCCATGACAGAAATTTCTTCCCTGGCTTTTCTTAGGCATCATTTGTATTTTTGCCTTTATGCTAATATGATCTTATCCTTACTGCTTTAGTGTGATTTGTCTTTCACTGTTTTCTGTTGGGTTTCCCAGCTGTGAGTCACAGGAGGAATGGATGCATGATGATACAAGGTGTTGTGGGGAATGCAGGGGTGGAGGATAGGCAATGGGGAGAGGAGGGGGATTTCATGAGTGAACAGCGAGGGCGGGAGAGGGGAGGGAGCACTAGAATTGATAGTAATTGCACAACTCAGTCTGAAGGCAATGTGACCTGGGGAGGGGGCGTGTCTTTAAGATAGATGTGGTGGTGATTGTACAACTCCCCTTGATGTGATTAAATGACTGAACTGTGATATGTGAATTATCTGCGAATAAAACTGTTGGGGGGGAGGTGTCATTATGAAATGCCAGTTGTTATTAATGAGGGATCAAGCTAGAAATAACAAGTAGATGTTAAGGAAAAGATTTTAAAGGATGATAGGAATAGATGTTCGACCAGCTAAAGTCATATTCTTGGCTTAGCTTACATGTTCAACTTCGAAAAAAAATTAATGGATAAGTTGTTTATAAAAGAAGATTAATGTTATACAATGATGTGAAGATTCAGTGCTATAATATAGATCAAGTACTTAGAAATGCTTAGTTTATAGTACTGAGCGAAGAAGCAGTCAAAATAAATTTAGTTGAAAAATTTGTGGATTTATTAACAGAAGTAGATATAATAGTTTTGTTTCATTACTATCTATATAAAATTAAATTTGGAAAAAATCTAAAATATAAAATTATTCCTTTGAAGACTAGGATATGCCTGACCATGGAATTTTCAATTTGCTGCACAAAACAGAAGGACAATGAATAATGAAGACAAAAGAGCAGTGATGCTTTAAATTATGGTGCTGGTGATGATTTAAATATATTATGGGGTAAACAAGCAGCCATCTAGCTCAGAAGCAACAAAGCTCACATGGAAGAAGCACACCAGCGATCACGAGGTGTCGAAGGGATCAGGTATCAAGCATCATCAGAACAAAAAATCTGACCATAGTAAATGAGGGGGGGAGTGCGGAGTGGATACCCAAAGCCTATTTGTAGGCCACTGGAGTTCCCCTTGCAGAGGGGTCTCGGGGAGGAGACAAGCTAGTCAGGGTGCAATGTAGCAACGATGAAACACAACTTTCCTCTAGTTCCTAAATGCTTCCCCGCCCCACTATCATGATCTCAATTCTACCTTACAAATCTGGCTGGACCAGAGGATGTACACTGGTACAGATAGGAACTAGAAACATGGGGACTCCAGGGCGGATGATCTCTTCAGGACCAGTGGTGTGAGTGGCGATACTGGGAGGGTAAAGGGAGGGTGGGTTAGAAAGGGGGAACCTATTACAAGGATCTACATGTGACCTCCTCCCTGGAGGACGGACAACAGAAAAGTGGGTGAAGGGAGACATCAGACAGGGCAAGATATGACAAAATAACAATTTATAAATTATCAAGGGTTCATGAGGGAGGGGGGAACGGGGAGAGAGGGGGAAAAGTGAAGAGCTGAAGCCAGGGGCTTAGGTGGAGAGCAAATGTTTTGAGAATGATGAGGGCAATGAATGTACAAATGTGCTTTACACAATTAATGTATGTATGGATTATGATAAGAGTTGTATGAGCCCCTAATAAAATGATTTAAAAAATGTACAAATGTGCTTGACACAATGGATGTATGTATGGTGATAAGAATTGTATGAGTCCCCAATAAAATAATTAAAACAAAATCTCTCTCTTATACACACACAAAAAAACAAACAAACAAAAATATATATTATGGGCTGCTAGAAGAGTGAACAGATCTATATTGGAAGAAGTGCAGCTAGAATGCTCCTAAGAAGCGAAGATGGTGAACTTAATTTCACATACTTAAGATGCCATCAGGAGGTACCAGTGCCAGTGCTTGTAAGTAGATGGTTAGCACAAAGGAGGAAGACTGTCCATGAGGTGGACTGACACAGTGGCTGGAACAATGGGATCATAGGAAGGATTATGCAGGTAGCAAGACTGGACAGTGTCTGCTCTGCTGCACAAGGGGTCACTGTGAGTTAAGCCAACTGGAAAGTACCTAGCAACAGCCACATGCATAGATTCAGAACGTTGTTGTTGTAACAGACATTACTTTTAAATAGCAATTATATGGGAAATAATATATGCCAGTATTTTTCAAGAAGTAACTTTCTCAGTAATTTACTTAACAAAAGGAATGAAAACTTCTTTCCTAATACTACTTGAATGCATGAAAATAGCATATTTTGTAATCCTCTTAACATTTTATGAGTAAAAAACATTCTGTTCATTCCTAAAGAAAGATAACATAAAAGATCAGGGAGTATCCAGACAGCAACAATGGTAGTGGCAGGTTTAATCAAGAAAATAAATTTAAAGTATTTTATTGTTGCTGACCTCATCTAGCGAGTGAAGGAAAGAACTAGACTGTCTGTAAGAGCTCTAAACTGAGACTATACATGCAATTTGGATGTAGAGCTCGGGGAAGCATTGCAATCCTTAGGGAATAGCACAAAATGACAAGGTATAGACTATGAAAAAGGGAAGAAGGACTGGTGCAGAGCCCTAGAATGAACAACCTTTAATGGCCGGGCAAGCAACTCATGAAAAGGGCCAGCAAAAGAAGAGCTCCCAGAGGCAGGGGACAATCAGGAGAGCACGGTATGCAGATGTCCAGGGAGAAGTGGTCAGCAAAGGAAGTGGTGAATCAAGGAAGTGGTCAGCAAAGTCATGTTCTAAAAAGGTAAGAAGAGCAAAAAGAGTCTACTGACTTTGGCAGCAAGGTCACTTGATTTAGAGACCCTAGGCAGAGTCTCACCTCAGCAGTACGAGGTGAGACATAGAGGCAGCCCACATTGTTGTAGGTTGAGGAATTAATAGGAAGTGAAGAAGGGGGAAGCAATTGTATTTTCCAAGAAATATGCTTAGAAAATAAATGTGGGCCAGGGAATAAACGTTGCACAACACACATACAAAAGCACATGCATGGTATATTGAATATTAAAGCGACTTAAGGCATTGTTCCCTTTCATATTAGGTTAATTTTCTTTTCACTTTTGTTTTAATTAGAGGTTAGATTACAAGTATAAATATATATCAAGTTTTGAAGATATAGCATAGAAAAAAGGTACAAAAATATATGATTCAAATTAACCTCACTTCTTTTTTTGCACATTTTTTATGTGGCTACTAGACAACAAAATTAAAAGCATGTGGCTCAAATTATATTTCTACTGAACAGCACTGGTGTAGACATTATCTCTATTCCACACTATTAGATCAGTATTCTTTCCACCACATTTGGATACTTATCCCACAAATCACCCACTGCTTCTCACCAAATCATTCTTGGGACATAATTATCTATATTACTATACCAAGACTGTCATTTTTTTTCTTCTCCTTCCCTTAATTTTAAGTAAATGCTATGCAATTAGAAGCTTAATATTTAAGGAATGATTAATTCATATATTCTGATCAATGGGGTATGCCATTAAGTATGTAGGCTTCTTAAACTTTTCCTTGCTTTAACTGACATTTTAAATTAATCAAAACCCATTAAAATTATATAACTAAAATTAGTACATATCTGTTATTTATTAATTGGTCCCTGAATTTTTCTACAAAGAACCATGAGTAGCATTGCTTGTTCTTTACATATTTAATTCAATATTTTACAGGTAAAATGTTATAGTTACTGAAATAATATATCTCCATATACTAAAACTGTTAACTATATATCATGTAGTCACAATAAACAAGAATTAAAACAAAATTCAACAATAAAATTATTAAACACTGTTAATAGTATGGCATCATATTTTATCTTTTGAATATGCTACCAGCTAGAATCTAGACAATAAAACTAATTTTCTCTGTAGGTAAATAACAAGCATATGCACAAACCTTCTGCTTATCTAAGATCTTCATTGCATAATACTGCTCGGTGGCTTTATGTTTCACCAACATGACTCTCCCAAAAGAACCTGTCCCAAGGGTTTTTTTCCTTTCAAAATCCTCAAGTCCGGCATTATTCTGAACATACACGGAAAAGTAAAATAAATCAAAATGAAACTTCTTACAAGAAGATATTAACCATACACAGATTAGTATTATTTAATCAGAGGGATCATTTCATTTACAACTTAAAAAAAAATGAGAAAACTATTGAGATTCCAGGTTATATATTCTACTTTGTTTTAAAAAAATTTGGTAATTGAGAAGAGAACTTTATTCCATAACAAGGCATAATAATATTGGGAGGAAAAAAGAGCCTCAACTGAAATATTAAAGGACATATCTCAACATTAATTCCTAGAATTCATTTTCTAATAAATCAGTTATATGCCTTAGTAATTACACTGACTAGAAATACACTGATAAAAATATTCATGTAACTCATACAATCTTAGTGCACTTGCAACTAATGATAAGGAACATAAACTGAGCGACTAGTCCTTTCAATGCAGATATACGTAAGGAAGGCACTTCAAATACAACTTCATATAAGTTATAGAACTAAATAGCAGCATGTAAGATCCCAATGGCTTTCTTCATCTGATGTTATAATAACCCTGTATTACTACAAACAGTAGCAATAAAGAACAAAGATTTCCTCATTCCCACCAAGATAACCAAAATTCAGAGTCCCAGAACAATAATGAGACTTTTATTCTCATTGAATAGAGGTTTTGTTTGGAGCAAACATCTTTGTTTGGTTTTGACTAAAGCACGGAGACAGAGTTGGAGGCAGCAATCTTTTAAATTTGTTGCTGCCACAGCAAAATGAAAATTACTAGGAACAAATTATCTAAGTGCTAAATAGCAACAAGTGGTAATTGCTGATCCATTTGTTTAATGTTTTCATTACAAAGATTTCCATGAGAATCATGAACAAAATATTTAAGTGCTTAGCATGAGAAAACTGTGGTGAATATGTTTTTGTGTGTAAATTAGGAATCTAGATAACTACTGGCATTCACTGTGGGCGGACTTGCTATTTGTTGCAAATCAAACCTTGCCTTTGGATACAAAAATAGCTTTTCGTTGGATCATTAAAGAGAAAACAACTCTTTTAAAAAAGTTTTACTTATAATACCTATTTTCATCAGACTTTAGTTTCACATTCCCAATAATTTAATGTTACTATGAGAGTCTCTATCAATGCAGAAAAAGTGCTCATAAAACTAGAATGGATCATTTAACTTTAGATTAATATGTAATGTAGTTTTATTAACATATAAGAGATGAAAATTTTAATACAGTCATAACCAAATAACAGAAACAAATTTCATTAGTAGACAAGAGAATATCTCTTCTGGTAGGCATTTCTTTTGTATAATAATGAAAAATAAGGTGCCATCATGCATATCTCCATTAATGCTTCATACCACATAATGCCTATTTTTTTTATAATCACTACAGAGGTTATGTTTTAATTTAATGGTCATTCTGCAGCTTGGTAAAGCTGGTGTCACATGATACATTTCATTTATTTTGAGTTAAATATCCTTTAGTAAGGTTAAAAAAGAAAAGAAAAAGAAAGAAAAAAGTTTGCTAGAGAATAACCCTTTCATAACGTAATTTATAATTAAAGATCATTAATTATTTTCAAATTGGGGGTAAAGTATAGAAGCTCTTTTTATGTTTAAAAAACTTTTAAATCTTATTTGAGACCTAAAGTATTCATAATATACTGAACTTACCTCCTAAAATGTTTGGAAACCAATCCTGTACATTTGATGCACTGTTGATAACCTAGTATTTTTATTAAGAACTTGAAACTGCACAATAGCATCCCCACTGTTGCAATTAATAAAAAAAGTATGCTATCAAAGGCATAATTCAAAATTAATATAATATTAAGATATTTAGAGTTTGTGGCAACTTGGAATTAGTACTAACATTTATACTGGGGATTTTAACTGGAAATTAGTTCTTTTCCTAATTTAAGTGTACATACATAAAATTATTATTTAATGAATAAGATGCTAAGGTAAAATTTTTATTTTAAGCTTGTATTTACTAATACTACTTGAAAAAATAATTTCTGAAGTGGTAAATTACTTAGGCAAGAATCATGATTTTACTTAACATAGGATTTTTAAATCATAGAAAATTTGAAGTATTTCTTACCTGAGCAGGATTTTCCCACTTTTTTAAAAAGTCTTCTTTGGCTTTGGCTAGAAACTCTTTCACTGAAAATACATAAGAAAAGTTTTGTCTTGTAAGAATATTTGTATTATATATAAATAAACTTACTTTATAAAAACAATTACTGAGGAGCTGATGCCAGGGGTTTAGGTGGAGAGCGAATGTTTTGAGAATGATGAGGGCAATGAATGTACAAATGTGCTTTACACAATTGATGTATGTATGGATTGTGATAAGAGTTGTATGAGACCCTATAAAACTATTTAAAAAAAAACCCAAAAAACAATTACTATTGCCATAGAACATGTATCTTTGCAGCCATGATACACCAGAGAGCCAGGTATTTTCTAAACAAGAAGCTAATATCATCAATCAGGTCAAGGCCGAGGGCCTATGTGGTAGAACAAAGCATCAATTGCTCAAATGGAAGTTCAAGTTAATGCTGACAAAAAGTAAAATAAGTGCATAAGAGCCATAGTATGACCCTGAGTATATTCCACCTGAGTTTGGAGATTCTCTCAAGAACAGACTTGACACACTGTAAACTAAACGGCCAGAAAAGTTGTGGGGGACATCACGACATCATACAAGGAAAAGGCAAAAGGTCTTAAAAGACAAGAAGGAAAGAACAGAACAATTTAGATATCAAGAGAGCTGTTGAAACTTGCTCATGAACACTAAGAAGCTAAAATGAATAGAAGAAATGATGAAGTAAAAAAATTAAATAGAGGATTCCAAGGGTGGCTAGCAAAGTCTTATGATAAAGTTTTAAAAGTACTGGAACTAGAAAACCAAAACAGAAGAATAAGCTTGACATCTCACGAGTTGAAAGAACGAAGAAAAAATTCAAGCATCAAGTTTCAATACTGAAGGATCCTATGGACAACAAATGAAACACGCTAGGAGGCATTAAAAAGATGATGCAAGGAATACAGAATCACCATACCAAAAATAATTTGTTGGCATTCAAATATTTCAAGTGGTATACCTGATCATAAGCTGATGGAATTGAAAGAAGTTCAAGCTGCACTAACTAAAAAGAAAAACAAAATTCCCTACCATCAAGTCAATTCCGACTCAGATAAGTGGTGGGGCAGAGTAGAACTGCCCCTTCTGGACTCTGGGACTTGAACTATAGAAGAGGAGGCAGTTTCACGTTTCCACCATGGACCACCCAGTGGGGTTGAACTGCTAGGTTGGTAGAAGCTCAATGTATAACACACTAGCTATCAGATCTCTGGGTTGCACTAAAGGCACTGGAAAAATACAAGTGATTGGCAGGAAACTGGGTTGACTAATCAACTAGAAAAGCCCATTACAAAGAAAAATAACCCAATACTACATATAGAAATTATTGAACAAAATCATATACAAGTCATATTTTATGGAAGATAATTTTAAAAACAGTTGCAGCACTACACTGACAGGAAACGACCATATATTAAAGCTAGATTCAGCAGAGGGTATGGAAAAATGGATCATTGCTTACATCAGTGGATCCTGGTCAAAGGTAGAGAATACTAGAAAGATGTTTACCACTGTTTTCAATGACTTTGCAAAGCTAGGTCATATCAAATGATGGATAACATTACCAAAAAAAAAGGGAATTCCAGAATACTTAATTGTGCTGTATTGGATTTGTACATATATTAAGGGGCAGTCATTTGAAAGGCATCAAGGTTGCATCCTTTCACCATACTTACTCAATCTGTATGTTAAGCAAATAACCCCTGAAGCTAGGTTATCTGAAGAACATGGCATTAGGGTTGGAGGAAGACTCGTTAACCACCTGCAATATATGAGTACAGATGACAACCTTGCTTGCTGAAAGTAAAGAGGGCATGAAGCACTTACTTATGAAAAACCAAAAACAAGCATAGCCTTCAGTATGGTTTAGAAATCAAAATATAATGAAAATCCTTAGAATTGGACCAAAAAGCAGCATAGTGATAAATGGAAAAAATACTGAAGTTTTCAAGGACTTTATTAGAATTCATAATCAATGCCCAGGAAGCAGTGGTCAATCAAATAATGTATTATGCTGGATAAATCTGTTTCACAAGACACCTTTAAAATGTTAAAAAGCAAAGATGTTGCTTTGAGAACTAAGGTACACCTGATCCATGCCATGGCATTTTCACTTGCCTCATATGCATACAAATGAGGACAGAAGACCAAAGAAAAATGGATACATTTGAACTATGCTGTTGGCAAAGAATACTAAATACAATAGGGCTGTAGGAAGAACAGATAAATCTGTCTTGAAAAAGTCAGAATGCTGCTTAGAATTGGGAATGGCAAGAGGTGTCTCATCTACTTTGGACGTATTTTCTGGAGGGACCAGGTCCTGAGGAAGGACATAATACTTGGTGGATTGGAGGGTCAGTGTAAGTAAGGAAGATCCTCAAACATAGTAATTGTGAGGATAGTGTAGGACCAGGCAGTGCTTCTTTCTATTTTCCATAGAGTTATGAGTTAGGATGGGACTCACTGGCCTCTCACAACAAGAACAAGAACAGTTACCTGCTTAAATTTCTAATGATCTCTAGCTTATTTCCTAAGTTTTCCAGAGTATTGTTCTTTATAGAGTTCACTTTGATACTTTGAAATCTAATACATGACTATTCCTGAAAACAAATCTAAAAATGATCTTAAAAAGTTAAAAATCAATCAAGTCAAGAATACAGAACATAAATAACCCAGCAGTAATATTAAGCCTTTTAAGCATAAGAACTGAAAACTTTGAGAGGACATGAGTCTGTTGATTGATGAGTTTTAAAAACTAACTGATTTTGATAACAGGCTATTTGTCGGTACAAACATCTATGTTTATTACATTGGTGTTCTTGTTATTAAGGGCAAGAGAAAAGGGAACACACACACACACACACATGCGCACATAAATGATATTCACAAAAACTTCTATACCAAACAAAACAAAGCATCACCTACAAGAACCCAAGCAGCTTAAAAATCTTATTCTAGAGTTGGAAGACAAAACTGTCTGAACGCCTAATTTTAAAAGTGCACGAAAGTAATGCTTTTCAAACCAGCTGCTCATCAGTTGATCAATAATTCACATTACTTTATAGCTGTGATTTTACGTTTTAGACTTTTAAATTAAATTATAATTCAATTAAAGTATTCTTTTTTAAACTCTTTACACAAAGCTATTAACAATGTTTTTTGTTTACCACATGATTGTTCACATTCTAGGAAGAAAAAATTCAGAGAGCAAAAATGATATTATGAAAATGTATTCTTGTTCCTTTATTTAAATGTGAGAATAAAGCCAAAGCACAGAAAAGGTAATTATGTTAGCGCTTCTTTTTGGTTTAGAAAGTTCTCAATATTTCTGAATACTGACTCTGTAAATAAAGAGGCAAATGGTAAGAATAAGATTTAAGTAATGTTAAAATAGTAAAATGTCAACAAGGAAAAATTACTTTGGATATTAAAACTTGGAATTTTGAGTAGACAGCAGGAACCTGAAGTGGCACACTTGTATTTATTTCAGAAATGCCAAGAGTGATGATGATAATACAATAATTAAAAGCAGAAGTGAGGGACTTAAAAAGTAATGTAATGATCAAATAGAGGAATTTTCATGCTAAATGGATCGGGGTGGGGGAAGAAAAAAATTAATTGCTCAAAGGAAGAACTGGTAGTAATTTTCAAAAATGGTAACTTGAAGAAACATTTCTTTCTCCCTGCTAGTGGGTAAGCTAGAGAAAATAAAAGTATGTCTTAATTTCCTTCCAAATATTCCTCATAATGATCTTTCATGAGGATTATCAGATGTTTATGAATTAAAGATATTAATTTTGTGAATTACTTCAACAAGTAAAGGGAAGGCATCCCTTTCAGAATGAGGAAGAGCACGAATGATGTCAACTAAACCATTCCATGAAAAACCGCTCCTGAATCACAAGAAATAATGTAAATGTATAAGCAGACACAAATCCTCTAGCTTACATGGGCATGCTGAATTATGAGTAAGCTTAAAAAATAACAGGCAATCCAGGACCATACATATTTACTTTGAATGTTAATTTTTTTAAACATTGGTGGGTTTCATTTTTTTTTAAACTATGTATTTATTTTTTTATACAAAGCAGCCTCATCCCCTTCAAAGTACCCTCCATTCCACTCAATACATTTGTCAAAGCTGTGATTCCATTCTTTATTTTTTTAATTGGATTTCCTTTTTTAAATGCTCTCGGTTATTTGAAAAAACGTTGTATTCACTATCAAGGTGTAGGCACTATGAGTCGGAATCAATTCGATGGCAGTGAGTTGGGTGGTTTTGTTTTATTTTGCATAATCCATTGTAATGGGATTATTATCATTCCTTCCTTTACCTTAACAGTAAATTTTGTGAAAAGCAGAATTTGAAGGGACCTCTGTTTTCTGGGTAGCAAGTTTTCCACCTTTGACACTTTTATTTCTTCATTTAGTGGGAAATGCAGTAATTTTCCTACTTTGATAGGCTCCACCTTACACAGGAGGTTCTGGAAAAGAACTTATTCTATTGAAATTTTAAAAATAACTAAATTTCATTTCCTTACAAATAAGCACATAAGGCTAAAGAAAAATGGATACATTTTAATTATGCCATTGACAAACAATACTAAATATAACATGGACTGCAGGAAGAAGAAATGACTCTGCCTGCAAGATGCAGTCAGAACGTTGCTTAGAAGTGAGGATGGCGGAAGTGTCTCATATACGCTGGTGTCTTTCTACTAAAAAAATGTTTAGTGTTTGTCAGGAAAAAATCCAAGATGGAACTTGAGTTAAGTCACTTATGAAACTACCAAGAAAGGGGGGCGGAGGGGGAAAAAAGAGGAGCTGATACCAAGCAAGGGCTCAATAGAAAGTAATTGTCTAGAAAAGAATGATGGCAACATATGGACAAATATGCCCGATACAATTGATGTATGGATTGTAATAAGAGTTTTAAGAGCCCCCAGAAAAAAGATCTTAAAAAAAAAACAAGAAAAAACTACCAAGAAGGACTAGCAACAAATAATACATTATAATCACTTCCAAAACTAGAGGGAAGTATAAATTTGTGAAGTACACTACTTGTCTTCTCTCACCCCTTAGTGCAAACACTCATTTCCCTAGACCTCTACATTTATGACTTCCAAGAACACCACCACCACTACCACACATACATTCTACTTTGAACATTTTCAGTAAACAAAGAAACTAGAAACCAATATTCTAACCGGCATAAATTACCTTATAAGCATACAATTTATAGCAATCAGAGTACTATTCTTTAAAGGTTAGTTTACTGCCAGATGCTTCTGGTGATTTGAGTGCTTCATTTAAAAAGATTAAATAACACATAAACTAATATATTCACAAGGAGTCACTGAGCATACATATTCAAGTGTTTCATATTTCTTATAAATATAAGACCAAATACAGATGTAAATATACCAGAATTCTAAGAATGTGTGACTATTCTGTCTCATATCTAAAGGGTGATTCTTATGTTCACTTTTTTGAACAGGCACTTTATTTAACTAATCATATTTAAACCACATATTCTACCATAACCTTAGAAATGATCAACCAAACCAAACTCTGCCAGCTCATAGCGACCCTATAGACAGTGTAGAACTGCCCCAGCGAGTATCTGAAGCTCCATCTCTTTATAGGAGCAGAAAGCCCCATTTTCTCCTGCATGGGAGCTGGTGGTTTCAAACTGCCAACTTTGTGGATCTCAGCCCAACTCATAACCACCAATACATCAGGGATCCTTAGAAATGATAGGTCTAAATAACCTTTATTACAGTAACTGTATTTATGCAGTTCAGTGGATGGGACCATATCTACTTTTTTTAAATCAACATATCAACTGGTCTTTGCACTTGGAAATTTAACAGCAATAAAAGCTATATTTCATATTATAATATTTATTTTATTCTTCTTTCCTCATATGCTTTATTATTAGCTAATTCTTAAGGTCTTGGTTATAAGTGAACAGTATTATTGATTATCTTTTTCACTAAAGTGTCAAGATATAAAAAGTTTTTTATGCGCTATATTTAAATAGTATCTACATGGACAGATGGAATTCTATGTGTATTCATTCACGACTAATCACATGCACATACTTTCATGCCCAACTTGCTCTCTGAAGGTGCTGGGGGTTTTCTAAGGCATTTAAGCCATATGTTATTGGAGACGTTCCCTTCCAGATTTTATAATGAAAATTTAAACTAAATGTATCATCAGAAACCTACTCACTCAAATAGTCTTTGAAATGTTCCTTCAAATGAATTTTACTTCTTTTTAAATCATTTTATTGGGCACTTGTACAGCTCTTATCACAATCCATCCATTATGTCAAGCACATTTGTACATATGTTGCCATCAACATTTTCAAAACACTTTCTTTCTACTTGAGCCCTTGGTATCAGCTCATTCCCCCCCACCCCATGAACCCTTGATAATTAATAAATTATTATTTTTTCACGTCTTACACTGACCGATGTCTCCCTCAGTGAAGCTTTTTCCTAGAGAATTACTGTATCTACCACAATCATATGTCATAGAATTTTTGAGACAGTTCTGAATTCAAATATTCTGTTTTGTTGTCAGACAAGAGTCACATGTGGATTCCAGACAATAGGGGCTGTACATTTTCATTTCAACTTAGCTAATGACAAATGGCTCAATAAATAGTCGTGCCACCGTACATTTCCACTGCAATGAGGTCATGATATTCAATCTTGTCATCAAAATGCGTCATTGTGATACTTGCCAGTTTCTGCTAAGAGTTATAAAATCGATCTTCTTGGTAAAAACTAGGTAAATATATCAGTATTTTTTTTCTTAAATGTTTTCTACATATTTTAAAAGATTCATCCTTTGGTTTTTCAGGCCTTTGGTTGCTATTATAAATGAGAACGATATATAAATTACCTTTTCTGCTTGCTGGTAATAAATAGAACATCATTAATGTTTCCATATTGATCTCGTAGCTGTAACTGGTCATTCTATCTGATTATTATTAGTTAAAAATAACATTTGTAGACTATCTCTGGATTGTTTATGAGACAATTCCACATCATTTGTGAAATGTGGCAGTTTGTTCCCTCCATCTTTATGGTCTTGTGAGGAGGTAACCATTATTATTTTACAATGGCAATGATTATCCATTTCCAATTCCTAACTTCAGAGAAACCTTTTCTAAACAATTTTTCTTTTCCCACTTCATTTGTAAAGCTATAGTAGACTCAACACATACATTTAAGAATATTTCTTCTTTTTCAATTATCTGGAAAACTTCGTGTAAGATAAAAACTTTTGTGTCTTAAACGTTTCCTAGAACTCAATTGTAAAACCGTCTAATTTTATCTGCCATGTTTGGGTAAAAATTTTAACTCTGATTCGATTTTTAACATAGTTATAAGAACAATTAGTTACTTAAAGCGAGTTGCCCATTAACTATATTTTTGGCTTTGATGTATCTTTATTTTCCATTCCATTCATTTTTGTTCATGTCCTTGTTTTTTTCTTCTTTTGAACTGACCATGCTCTGCTTTGCCTTAAGTTGTTTACAAGAATCCATGAATCATAAATTCTGTTGTTCTCCTTATAATACAATTATTCAAAAAATTCTTTCTAAATACATGGAAGCTCTTTTGATATATACTCTAACTGTAAATTTATATTATCAGTTAACTCTTAAGCTACAAGTTATGTAAAAATATAAAGCATATACATTTTTGTGTTTTTCGTTTGTTTTAACTTTTTATTATTGGTTAAACTTAATTATCTAACTATAAGACAATTAAGTTGTATTACTTCTTTGAATTTTGTTGCATATATTAAGCTTACAATCAATTTGTAAGTTTTCTATATATTTCAATGAAAAGGCTTTATTCTCAAATATACTCTTTCACTGAAGTTATCATACTTGGAGAACCATGGCTTTATGAAGTAGCCTAATAAACCCAAGCCAAATGGATCAAAGAACTTGTCTTCTGTCTCTGGGAGATTATTTTAAACTGGACGTATGAAAATCTCTTCAGGATGGCTGAAGCCTGCTTCCCTCCTTACAGCTCTGGTCTTCATTTAACCCTTTACTTTTTGGACTTTAAGGATATCTAGTATATTCTCTAGGAGCCCTGCTGATGTAGTGGTTACACATTGGGCTGCTAGCCTCAAGGTCAGCAATTTGAAACCACTAGCTACTCCTTGGGAGAAAGGTGAGGCTTTCTACTCTTGGAAAGAGTTACAGTCTCATAAGCCCACAGGGGCAGTTCTATCCATATCGGGTCATCATGAGCCAGATAACATTGTTTGGTTTTAGAATATAGTCTCTTTAAGTTCATCTGTTCTTTCAATGGGATGTGTAGTAGTTACATAATCTCTTGTCAACTTGAGGGTATTAAGAGTGAAGGGGTGGAGTCT
This sequence comes from Echinops telfairi, assembly GCF_000313985.2. NCBI lineage: Eukaryota > Metazoa > Chordata > Mammalia > Afrosoricida > Tenrecidae > Echinops > Echinops telfairi. Next base: position 36,524,662 of record NW_022104341.1, read on the forward strand.
AGCCCGTCAATCAGGTCACAGCCTGATGATGCCTCCTTTGGCCTTCTCATGAGGATTCTGGGGTACTTCCTATCTGTCTTCCTGGAGGTAGGCCACACTCTCTGCCTTCGCCTTCCTGTGGACAAGCCATGTGGAGCTGGGTTGAGGAGCCACACTCAGAGAGCTGGAGGAGTCACATGGAGACCTGTGCCCGTACTGAGATGCTTCCACCTGCATTAGATCCTCAAGACTTTTCACCCACCAGCCTGTGATCTTCCTGCATTCGGCAGCATTGCATGTGCTGTGTGAGTCTGAAGAGAAACTTACAGACTAATATTGGACATATGGGTTAATATTGGACGTAGGAACTTGATCCAGCTTGGGTTGAGAATGTTTTCTCAATATACAATTGCTCATTTTTTCCCTCCTTTTTTTAACATTTTATTAGGGGCTCATACAACTGTTATCGCAATCCATACACACATCAATTGTGTAAAGCGCATTTATACCATTCTCAAAACATTTTCTCTCCACCCCCGGCATTAGGTCCTCATTTTTCCCCTCCCTCCCCGCTCCCCCCTCCCTCATGAGCCCTTGATAGTTTATAAATTGTTATTTTGTCATATCTTGCCCTGTCCGACGTCTCCCTTCACCCACTTTTCTGTTGTCCGTCCCCCAGGGAGGTCACATATAGTTCCATGTAATCGGTTCCCTTTCCTACTCACTCTCCCTCTACCCTCCCTGTTTCGCCACTCACACCACTGGTCCTGTAGGGCTCATCCGCCCTGGATTCCCTGGATTTTCAGTTCCTATCTGTACCAGTGTACATCCTCTGGTCTAGCCAGACTTGCAAGGTCGAACTCGAATCATGGTAGTTGGAGCGGGGAGGAAACATTTAGGAACTAGAGGAAAGTTGTATTTTTCATCGTTGTTACATCGCACCCTGACTGGCTCATCTCCTCCCGGAGACCCCTCTGCAAGGGGATCTCCAGTGGCCTACTAATGGGCTTTGGGTCTCCACTCCGCACTCCCCCCATCATTCACTATGGTAAGATTTTTTGTTCTAATGATGCCTTATACCTGATCCCTTCGACACCTCGTGGTTGCATAGGCTGGTGTGCTTCTTCCATGTGGGCTTTGTTGCTTCTGAGCTTGATGGCCGCTTGATTACCTTCAAGCCTTTAAGATCCCAGACGCTATACTTTTTGATAGCTGGGCACCATCAGCTTTCTTCGCCACATTTGCTTATGCACCCATGTGGACCTCGTTCTTATACACACATGGGTGTCCCTGTATTTGTTTCTCTAGTAGACCTAGTCTAACACAGAATGCTCGTTATATTTTATTTAGTCTTTCTGGGTGCCTTAGAAGATTTTTCAAACTACCTTCTCTGCAAATTCTGGCCTTTTTCTTTATAGGAAAAGCTTCGTGTTGAATTGTAAGATACAGAGAGACCTGTGGAAATTATTCTTTTTTCTTCACATTAAAGTTTCCTAAAAATATATTGGTATTTTTCCAAATGCCTGTCAAAACACAATGAGTTCTTTCAATTTACAGAGATTCAGGTTTTTGCTTTAACTCAGTTTCCCTAAATCATATGTTTTATTATTACTTCTGTTAGTTATGATCTGGGAATGTTTTGCATTCCATTTGAATAATTTCCTACTTTCACCTATAAATTTTCCCTTCATAAATTTTATCCAATTTCCCTTACATTCTGGGAGGGTTTATCAGGTTAAATCTACATATCATTAATTTCTTTTCGTGCAGTGATTATTCTGCTCTTTCCTGCTTCTACTTCAACTGCACAGTCTGCAAATGCAGGTTTATTTTCTTGTCATTTCCCTTATCACATCATTATGCTTCTTTCCTGTTCTTGTCTCTCAGCCAACTCTCCTTTCATATGTCATTACATCTTCTCTTTAGTGTCTTATGCTCACTTGAAATATTTAAGAATTCAATACAGAGTCCACCAATAATTTATATTTACAGCCTTTCCCAGAAATATTTTCTGAAAGCAAGTTTTTTCTCTTCTTGAAGGAAACCTTTTTATTTATCCTTTAAATGTGCATAATCTCTTTAATAGGTATTCTGTCTTCATTTTCGTGTTTGCTCATTCATGAACAACGAGAAGCCTTTCAAAATTTGATCAATGCCTCAAATAAGGTAGGTACTGTTAAAATCACCTTCTCTGATCTTTAATTAACACATATTTATATTATTAGTTAAATAATTAAATGGGAATAAAGCCAAGATACAGGGTTCCTTCCAGGTGGAGTTGCCCACTGTGTGGCAACTAATAACTGTGTGATTATTTACGTAATCTTATTACAACTTGAGGATATTAAGAGTGAAGGAGTGAAGTCTAGTTTGTCAATCATGTCACAGCCTGATGATGCCTACTTGTGGGCATGGACTTCTTGTGAGGATTCTGAGAACTTCCTCTCTCTCTTCCTGGCGGCAAGCCACACTCTCACTCTGCCTTCGTCCATGTGGAGCTACGATGAGACTTGAGTGAGCCATGCAATAGAAACTTGTGGAGACAGCCCTGCGATGCTTCCATGGCCAATGGATCCACATGAGTTCACCCACTGGCCTGTGATCTTCCTGCATTTGCCATCATTTCAAGTGGCCACGTGAGTCTCAAGTGGAATTTATGGACTAGTGTCGGACATATGGGCTAATATCAGACTTATGGACTTGACCTGGACTGGGCTGGGATGTTTTCTCAGTATCCAATTGCTCTTTGATATAAAGCTCTACACATATGAATGCTTCTGGATTTGTTGTTTAGTCAACTCAGACTAACACACCCACCATAACAGGGCTGAGGCCTGCCATATCTGGAAGAAGAAAGGCCTAACTTTTAACTTAGAATTAAGAATAGCCTAAAAATGCTTGTTTTTTCCAAAGCAGTTACTTGAGAATGAAAGTGTAAGCAGCTTTGGACTTCCCATGAAGCTACTATCTTTGTCTTTTCCGTGAAGACAGGTTACTCAAAGCAAAATGGTTACACTTTAGTATACAGTCTTCAATTTGATCCTACACTTTCTGGGCAAGTGTCCTTCTTTAACTCCAAGATTGATGGACTGTTTTCTGTTTTATAGTCTTACAATAATTTCAATCAGGATCTAAAAACGGAAAATATTTTAATGCTTGTGCCCAACTATGAAATTTTCCTGCAATCTATAATAGACTGATGTCTTCTGGGATTTGTCCTCAACAATAGCTGGGCCAATCAGAGCTCTAACCTGAGATTTTTTATATAGTGCTGCTAGTTATGTTTTGATAAGCTGATATCTAGAAGCATATATAAACTCTCAAATTGTGGAGTGACTGAATTACATGGTGTGCAACTAGGAGAACAGTCTATTTCATGTAAATTGGGGGGAGTAAAGAGGATAAAAGCAGAGAAGTCGAGTAAAACTAACATGTAGTCCCAGGGGGGAAAACTGAGAAAGACTGGTTTCTGTCACCTTTCCAACTCCCAGCTCCAGTCCCTGATAACACCAACTCTATTATCTGCCTTGGAGCTCTGAGATAATGCCGCATCCTGAAAACACACGTGTATTTTTCTGCTTAAGACCGTCTGAATCATTTTCTAATACTTCGTTAAAGGGCCATTAGATAATTACACTGCCTTTTAAAGAGGTTCTTTTAGTATTTCTACACAAAAGTTTGCTAACCAAGAGCAAAAGTTAACAAAATGATATGACTAAGAAAAAAATTAAAAGTAAAAGGTTCTTTCACACTAAAAATATGTATTTTTTAATACTAGAAATATATTTTAAAGTTGTCCTTGGTACAACTAAGTTTCTTATTTTGTCAGACTTTATGCTACACAGATTCAGGTATAATAAAAACTAAGCATTATGATTATCATGTTTTCTGAATAAAAATAAAGAATATAACTGATAGTTTTCACAGGTAATATAAGATGAATATTTATAGTATGTAAAATTTTATGTTTAAAAAAAATCCTTTATTTATTACGTATAGTTGAGCACTGGGGTTAACTACTTAAAACACGCAGATGTATAAGGTATGCCTTCACTTAAGGAATTCAGAGGCTAGAGATTGGAAACTAACAAGTAAATAAATAATTTCAATACTACAACTGTTATGGCATAGATTTGCTTAAAAAGAGCCACTTCACTCCACTCCATTAATGATGAAGCACTGTTAAAGCATGGTTGGTTTTCAAAATGTTTTTGATAAATGATATCATTATAAAAAAGTATATACCTTACTTATAGCAAGGTATATAAGTATGACAGCATGGTTAGATCAGAGAATGTTGTGAGATGGATGCAACAGATAGGCCATTGATCTAATATGCACTATATACATGTATACACCACTGTATAGTTACAGACTTTGGTTGAAATAACATACAAAAAAACCCCACTTGCTTATTTTTATGAATAAAATCACATTTTTACTTGTGATTTTCCATATGCTAAAATGTCTTGGCCATTCAACCATTTATGGCTAGAGTTAACATTATTTGCAGTTGGATATCCCTAAAAAAATCAGATGTCGAGCTGTGATTATACTGACTTCGATAATCGAAAAAGACTATAAAGGCATATTGATCTGATCAAGAATATAAACTACTATCTGAAAAATCCACAGTGCTTTTGGAGGTAAACACAACAAAAAGAAAAGAGAGAAACAGTAGTAATTTTCTTTAGCTAAAAGCAACCCATTCTATTTTAAAACCCACAGAATACCAAGGGGATAACCTAAAGATTCTATGGCATATGGAAAAATCTTCAGTGAGAAAATGCCTATTGGTATGATTCAATGACATTTTGATATTTTATGTATGATTACCAGCTTCTATATTCATAAAAGTCCTATGGAATGGGCCATATTCATATTCCGCTTCTATGTTAATAAAAGTCCCATGGAATGGCAATACGTTCATTTTGTAACATTAGTCCACAATTAAAACATTAGATCAACTAAGTCTATTTACTTCGATAACAGGAAAATAACACTCCAGATAAAGTCTTAATATCTTACATATAAAATGCTACCCTGAAATCTGATATTCTATAATCAAATACCTAACAATGAGTTGTAGAGTTTGCACTGTGTTACAACAGAATAAAAAATACTTATTTTTTTAATAAGTGACAATGAGGTATATTCTGTTATGAAAGAAAAGGTTCATGTACTATTTTGAATTCTATCACTCATTGTACAGCAAAAAATCACATTTCTTGAATTCTCAATCCCAATAGCTAACATTTTCACGTATATTGTTATCAGAGAAACCATATATTTTTCCTATAAAAGACATCTGAATCAAAGCTTAATTTATAAACTTGGCTTTTTAGCTTAGCAAAAATATGCTAATGATATATGCTCTAAGCGCATATTTCTCACTCTATCAACAGGATATCTATATTTAGCTACAGGTTTGGCTTAAAGTGAATAGACCTTACCCTACGGTAAACTGCAGTATATACTGCAGTTCATTTTCTCAAAACAAAACAAAACTGTTGAAAATATCTAGAAAAACACATCTTACTAGAATACAAAAGAGATTAATTATCACAAATACACTCATTCTAGGATATTTCCTCCAAAAATTTGCTTCTTAAAATTTTTAACAAAAGCTCCTAAAACTAAAATGCATATATTTATTTCATTGTTCAATCCCTATTTCTCATGTAATTTTAATTGCAACCAACAAATGGACAGCCTATTAGTTTCAAGATTAGTATTTTTTATAACCATAAAGAAGATAATAAAAATTGTCAAGGATAACAAAGCTAATTAAAGGAAAGTTAAACAAATTATCATCTGAACTAGACCCTAAAAAATCTTTTTTTATTATGATGGGTCTTTTATTCACTAATTTATAACAACAGACCCTAAAAAATTACCATAATTTAAACCATAGAGAAACCGATTACTACTATCAACTCTTATTACTATTAATTATTTGCAGTTGTTAATGGCTTTTAGAAGCAGTTTACTATAAAGACTAATGGCAAAAGCATCAACATAAAATGTAACATATTGTCCGAGCTTGATAACGGTCCCTTTAAAAAGCATTTTCCCTCTTAATAAGTACTTTAAAATTATACCATTTTGGAGTCTTCGAGAGCATACTTACCACTCATGATGAAAATCAACCTTTCCAAAACATATTGTTCAAAACAATCCAACAGCAAAGGGAGTTATGCTAATCTCTAGAGGTTGAGGAACCGATGGTGTAAACACACACACAGGAACATGCAGCACAGCAAATGAAAAGAGCTTTCTTTTGTTAAAAAAAAAAAAAAGCCCTTAGAAGGAAAGCATAACTGCCAGCCGGAGATATCACTAGTAAACAACAGATAAATACCAAGGAGAGGTACAACTAGATTTCACATTAATTCCTTTCAAGCTAGCTGTCCTTGCCTCCTTCATGTACCACTACAACAACTCAAAATGGCAGGGAGAAAATGTTCAAACCAGGATGTATAAGATGTTCTCAATTATATCAGCATGAGTTGTTACCACGGCAACATTAGACCAGAATTATCGGTTCACTTGTAACCAAGGAGTAGCTTTTCTAAAGCTTTAATCAACCAAGATAAATAAAATACAATTGTTTCAGAGCACATGACTTTATTATTCTCACATTTCTTAAATTTAAGCTCTGATATACCCTTTTACATAATTCACAGATATAAAAAAAATTGCTGTTTTCTTCAAATACTCACACAATCCCATGTTGAACCTGGCAAGCAACAAACAGCAGAATGATTGCACCTAAACGTCTTTCAATTACAGCAGCTCTTACTGCTTGCTGTGGACCTCACTGATATTAAAATGCTGTGTGCTCTTGCTAGTGACTATTGGCGATGAATGTTATTGCTCAGATTGCTGATAGCCTTCATTTTTCATGAGCCAGAAAGCTATACTGCAGTGTAAATGTTAACCACTTAAACATCCTGTTTTATAGAAGAGAAACAATATAATACTGCTTAATCCAGTATATATAATGGTATAAATTAATCATAATCATTTAGAAAAGCAAAACTAAATTCACTGCCAAGGGATCCAATAATTACTCATTTTAAACAGAATTAAATTCATGATTATAAATAGGGTCAGATGCCATTCACGTAATGTTCAAAAGAGGACAATGTATTTTTAAAAGCTACTGGCAATCACTGTTAACGTATAAAATTCCTGACACCCAAATAAGATGAAGATGACAGATTGTACATCAAAGGTTGGCAGACTGGACAACAGGGTAAACAGACTGTTTCAGTCCCTCAGAGATCCAAAATTTGTACCAAAATGATACCACTGATCTATAAAAAGATGCATCGTATAGTGGAACTTCAGCAAGAGAAGTTGCCATTTTCAAAGCTGACAGGTGAGGCAGGACTTCCGGTGATGGCACAGTGATTAAGTCAGCAAATCCTCTCCCTAATAACCAATAAACATTGGATAAAATTGTCAAAAACAATGATTTCTTAGTTCTAAAAACTGAGCAATTACAATCAGCAAGCTAAGAAAGATTTGCTCATTAAAACCTGCTGACGTAACTGCAAGAATTTGTTGTTAGCAAAATTATTAAATCAAATCCTTTAGGTAGAAAGACAACAACTCTAGGCAAGAATGCCAATCTACAAGGATAAATGAAGAGTACAGGAAATGGAAATATATAAGTAAACAATGGTACAAATATATATTTTTTCTTCTTTGAACATTTTTTTAAGACAAAACAATGTATTACAATATAACATTGTATTGTTGGGTTTGTGTAATATATAGATGTAATATAAGTGATAATAACACGATGATAGAGATGAAATGAAGCTATAGTAGATTGAAGAAGCTATATTTTACTAGAGTAAATCTGTTAATTCTAATACAGATAAAATAAAATGCATAATACAACACTAATACAACTTTTAAGTAAATAATTTTTTAAGTTAGTTTAAAAGTCAAAAAATTAAAATGGTATAGTATAGGTATTTGCTTAACACAAAAGGCCATTTGAAGAGGAAAAGTGGGACAACAACAAAGCTGTGAGACATACAGAAAAGCAACAGTAAAATATGAGTAATATAACTCCAACCATATCATTAATTACATTACATGGGAATGGATAAACAAATCCAAAGGCAGAGATTGTCAGCATGATAAAAAGCAAGGTCCAACAAGATGCTTACAACAAGACAAAATTTAAAAATCAGACACAAAAATAAACTGAATGTAAACAAAAAGATATAACATGCAAAAAGTCACTCTAAAACAGCTAGAGTGCCTATATTAAGATCCAATAAAATAGGCATTAGATAAGAGATATTAGAGGGAAAAATGACATTTCATGCTGATAATAAGGTCAATTCACCTGAGAGGTAGAAAATTAGAAATATATATGCAGCTAACCAGTTACCATTGAGTCAACTCCAACTCATATGTGCCAGGACAGCACTGTGCTTAACTGGGTTTTCTTTTTCTTTTTTTCCCCAAAAAAGATTGCCAAGCCCTTCTTCTGAGGCTACTCTGGGTGGATTTAAACTACCATCTTCTGATTAGCAGTCAAGCACATTAACTGTTTTCAACACCTAGGTACTTAACAATGAACAATTAGAACCCTCAAGATATTTAAATAATAACTAATAGAACTGAAGGGAAAATATATAATCCAATAATTATAACTGACGTTTCCAATACTCTACTTAGAATAATTAATTAGAAAATAGCAAGGATCTTAACACCATCACAGAAAATTTAATATTAATAAACACTGCTCCCAGCAACAGCACAATAATATTTCATACATGGAAATTCTTGGTATTAACCAAATGATATCATATATATATATATATATATATAGAGAGAGAGA
>NW_022104341.1:36533606-36535183 GCF_000313985.2 Echinops telfairi
TAGTTCATTTGAAAAAAATTGTAAAAACCCAAAATATGTTCTCTAATCATAGCACAGTAAAATTAATAATCAAAATCAAAATGAAATTTTTGAAATCTCCAAATAATTGGGTATTTAAACCACAAAGAATTTCCAAGGGAAATTAGAAAATGTTTTGTGAAAAACAACACGATATATCAAATTCACAGGGTCTTAGGTAAAGCAATACCTAAAGAGAAATTATAAATAACTGTATAAAGAATAAAGAAAGGCAATATCAGAGTATCAGAACAGAATTCAATGGAATAGAAAATAGGAGACTATAGAAAATAAAGACAATCAAGTCTTTTTGGTAAACCTCTAGCTAGATTGACCACAACAATCAAACCAACAAACAAGACAACAATTACCAAAATGAGAAGTGAAAAAGAGGGCACCAGTGACCCTAAAAAAATTCTGAGATTTTTATAAAAGTAATATAGTAATAGAGTAAATTATATTATACTACAAGTATATATTACTTACAGTAAAGAATTTTATGCCAACCATATGAGACAATTACATGAAATGGGCAAATTCCTAGAAAAATACAAATTACCAAAATTAACTCAAAAAGAAAATGTGACTAGACCTAAATTGAATTAGTTATTAAAATTTTCCCACAAGAAAGCTTAAGTCCAAATGGTTTCACTGAGGATTATCTCATGCTTCAAGGAAAGAATAATACCAATGCTACACAATCTCATTCAGACAAGAGTAGGAAACACTTCCCAGTCTGTTCTGTGAAACTGAATAGCAAAATTAGAACAAAATCAAAAGAAACTACAAACCAACAGCTTTTATAATACTGATGTCAATATCTGTCAAATATTAGCAAAATAAATCCAGAAATACTTAGGCATACTTCGGTTTAGTGATAGGTTTTGTGCCAACTTTGTTTGGCCAAGATTGGCATTAAGTCTGCGCTAATAAAATGCAGTCACAGCCTGATGACGTTTCCTAAGGGTGTCACCTGTTTTGATATCTATAAAAGACACTGAAGGCACCCGGTGGCACAATGGGCTACTAACTGCAGTCAGTGGTTCAAAATCACCAACTGCTCCATGGCACAAAGAAGCTTTCTACAGTGGGAGTGTGCATACAGACCCCATCAATGTGCACCAAACCCTGAGGGCAATGTAACCAGGAGGAGGAATGCATGAAAAGTTTAGGCTATAGCGCCAGCCCCAACCAGAGCCAAACTGATACCTTCCCTAGAAGTAAGTGCAACAGAGAACAACACTAAACCTACAGGTTGGGGTGAGTAGCCAGCATACCATGCCCACACAGAAGCAAACCAGGAAGGGAAATGAGAAAGGGACATCCTGTCTAGATCCCATATTGGCACACCAAATGCAGAGGACGACATCTTTGCACGGAGCAGCTAAGACACAGAGAGGACTGTAGGGCCAACAACAGCTCATGACATGTTGTCCCCTTACTGGAGCATAATGTGACTGAGAACAATACTGGACACACATGGCGGGGAGGTAGTGCGATCAGTTACACACACACACACACACACACACACACACACACACACCCGGCCCGCAGCAGGG
>NW_022104341.1:36535283-36536832 GCF_000313985.2 Echinops telfairi
TTTAGAACCAATCATATGGAGTAAATGTTATTTATGTGTTTCAGGGGTGGTAGATAAGCTAGAGATGCAGCTCAAGGAAGAATGCCCTGTGACAAGATGCCTCAAGCTAGCAAACACACACATACACACACACACACACACACACACACACGCACCAGCCCGCAGCAGGGCATACCAAAAAGGGAATATAACAGATCAGCAACTGGAGCAAAGCCAAGCCACAAAGCCCCTAAAGAGCCCCGCAAAATGACTTCAGGCTAGGAGGGGTAGCTCCTGGAATTCCCCCAAGACCAATGGGGAGATCGTCATAAAGGTCAGAGGACAGACCTGGAATGATGTATGTTTTCTCAATCCTTTGTTTTCTATTTGTTTGGTCTATGCCATTGTTGGTTTGCCTACTTACATAAGGCAGAAATGGGAAAAAAGTGCAAGGAGAAAGCAATTAGTCCAATGGTCCTGGAAGGGCTGGGGAGAAGGATGAGGGGGAAGGGTGCATTGAGCAAACAACACCATAGACAAGGGAACAATGGGAATTAAAATCAACAACAAGGAGGATATAAAGATGCTGGGGGTGTAGGAGCAACAGCAATCTAGCTGAGAAGAAGTACTATGAGGCAGAAGGAGGGCAAGTGTGATGGTGGGGAAGAAGGATGGTAAAAGGAAAGAGGAATGATCTAGGAAGCAAAGCTATAGATAGAGATATAAGCATAGATGTGTTTATATATAAATACATTAATCCATAAAAATGAGAGGTATTGGCGTATGTACATATATTTATATGACAATACACTGAGGTAGTGGATGGACTTCGAGCCTTTGCTCATACCCTCCCTCAATAGAAGAATGCTTTGCTCTAACAATCGGTCATTCTGTGATGCTCACCCTCCCGATAAAATCAATGAAGACAAAATGGGTGCATAAGTAAATGTGGTAAAGAAAGTGGATGGTGCTTGGCTATTAAAAGATATAGTGCCTGGGGTCTTAAAGGTTTGAAGTGAAACAAGCGACCATCCAGCAGAGAAACAACAAACCCACATGGATGCAGCATACCACCAGTCTGTGTGATCATGAGGTGTCATCGGGACCGGGTAACAGGGATCAGAAGACCCATAACAAACCAACAAACCAACAAACAAACCATGTAAAAAACATATTGTGGAGAACGAGGGGAATTGGAGCAGAGACCCAAAGCCCATCTGTAGCTCATCCTCCCAAAGAGGAGTCACAAGGAAAGGATGAGTCAACCAGGGCGCAGCAAAGCACTGATGAAACACACAATATTTCTCTAGTTCCTTGAGGCTTCCTCACTCCCCACTATCATGACTCCAGTGCTGTTTCTCACTTCGGACTAGATCGACCATGTACACAGGGATAGATGAAATAAGAGCTCAAGACACACAGAAACCAGGAGCAGGTATGGGAATAGTGATACCAGAAAGGTAGGGGCGGGCGGGGGCACTGATCATAAGGATCAACACATAGTTACACAGCCCCTTCAGGGGGAAGAACAAAAGAACCATGGAGGAAGGGAGAGTGGTCAGTGTGAGAT
>NW_022104341.1:36539244-36542614 GCF_000313985.2 Echinops telfairi
ATTAACAGCAATCTGGTTTTCGCTCTCTAGAAAACCCTGTCTAACATAACTAGCAAACAAAAAAAATAAGTCCTGTGATTCATTTTATTGCACGATTTACTTTATCAGGGTGGTCTGGAATAGAACTATCAATATCTCTGAGGTTGTCTGTACAAACAACAAAAATGTGGGTGAAGGGAGACAACGGACAGTGTAAGATATGAAATAATATTAACAATATGTAATTGAGCAAGAATTCATGAAGGTGGGAGAGTGGGGAAGGGAGGGAAAAAAAGGAGATTAGACCAAGAGCTCAAGTAGGAAATGTTTTGGAAATGATAATGGCAACATATGCACAAACATGCTTGATCCAATTGATGTATGCAATGTTATAAGAACTGTTAAGAGCTTCCAATAAAATGATTTAAAAAACAACGAATTGCAGATCATGACCATTAAGATTTATGAAAGCAAGATTGATTTAAATATAAAAATAAATTAATGCAATACTTCATATTAATGATATAGGACAAAAACCACATTATCACCCTATAGAAGCAGAAGCATTCCACAAATCCAAAACCCATGAGAAAAACTCTCAGTGAACTAAAAAGAAAATTTCTCAACCCAATGAAGGCATTTAGAGGAAATGATTAAAACAAAGCCAAAAGCCTGCAACAGCTTGTGTATTATATTGGCACTGAAATAATGAACACTTTGATGCTAAGGTTGGGAATAAGGTAAGTATGCCTACATTATGCAACTTTATACTGCAGCTGCTTGGTAGTGCAAGAATTTTTTTAAGCACATAGAGTGGTAAAGAATAAAATTAATCTTTATTTATAGATTTTATCTTATATGCTAAAAGGACAAACCGATCTGTCTTGGAGTGCACCTTAGAGGCAAGGATGGCAAGACTTCATCTTACACACTTTGGACATGTTGTCAGGAAAGAACAGTTCCTGGAGAAGGACATCATGTTTGGTACAGTAGAGGGCAGCAGAAAAGAGGAAGATCCTTTGAGGACATGGATTGACACTGAGTAGCAACAATGGGTTGAAGCTATAGGGACAGTTGTGTAGATGGTGCAGGACCATGCAGTGCTTCTTTTTGTCTTGCATAAGGTCGCTATGGGTTAGGACTGACTGGATGGCACCTAACAACAACATCCTATTTGCAGAAAATTCTAAAGAAGTAACAAATAAACTACAGAACTAATAACTGAGTTTAGCAATATCAAAAGATATAAGATCATATGAAAATCAATAGAGGTTTTTATGTATCAGTAACAAACAATCCAAAATTAAATTAAAAAGCAATTTCATTCACAACAGTAACAACAGACATAAAACACTTGTGAATCTTTTTAACAGAAGAAGTACAGGCTTAAAATAATTTTTAAAAAGAAATACAGGTTTAAACACTGAAGAATGGAAATACTTCACACCACCAGACTGGCTACAATCACATAGACTGATAATGTTGTATTGAAGAGGATGGAGAGAAACAAACCTCGTACATTGCTGGTGTAGATCTAAAACTGTACAGCTAGCACCTTGGGCAAAGTTTGGCAGTTCCCAAACTTCCCACATGACCTAGCCATTTCAATTCCAAACAACTGCCCCCAAATAAATGAAAGCATATGTCCATACAGACTTGTATACAAATGTTCTTAGCAGTATTATCCAGATAGCTAAAAACTGGAAACAATGTAATATTTATTAATTGCTACATGGACAAAAAATGTACTATATCCATATTGCATTCTACAATTCAGCATTAAAGAAAAACTAACTACTGATATATTCTACAGCATGGATGAGTCTCAAAAGCATTATGTAGTAAAAGAAGCCAGAACATTTTATTCGATCTATATAAAATGCCCAGAAAAGGAAATCTATAAAAAGCAGATCAATGGTGGTCTGAGATCCGGATGAAGGTAGCTATCAACAGTAAAAACATACAAAGAAGTTTTGGGGAGTGATTAGGGTGATGAATTGTTAGTAAAATTGAATTTTGGTGATGGGTGTCCAACTCTATAAATTTATGAATAATTAAAATTTATATCTATAAAGTGTAAGTTTTATGGTATATTGTATATTATAAGTTTTATGGTATATTGTATATATGGTATATAGCTCAAGTTTTTAAAAATTAGGTAACTTAGAAGAAATGGGTAGATTTCTTAAAATATATAAACTACGTACATTATAGATCCAAAAGAAATAAAGAACCCCAACAGTCCCATAACAAATGAAGGAACAAAATAAACAATCGCCACAAAAGAAAAAGCACTAGACCAGATGGCTTGACAGGGGGATTCTAAAAAAACATTTATACATCTAAAATATAATTTATACAGGAAATACCTTCCCCCAAAAGAAGAATCACTACATTCATTTTACAGAACACTGTCATTTTGTAAGGTATATACTACACAGAGATGAAAACCAGACGACAGAAAAAGAGAGTATACTACAGCCCAATACCCCTAAATAAATAGATGCAAAAATAATCAGCAAAATACCAGAAAATTTCAAAACATATTAAAATGATTGTATACTATACTAGTGGCATTAATTTAAGAATGCAAGGATGGTTCAATATTAGAAAACCAACAATGTAATATATCACATTAAACAAAGGAAAGCAACCATAATACCATCTTAACCCACAGAGAAAAGGCATCCGATAAACTCAACTAGCTTTCGTGGAAGAAATCCTAAAGCAAGATAGAAACATGGTAGAAACACTAAATATAATAGAAACAGAAAAAAATTCTTCAATATAATAAAGGATTATGGAAAAACCAAAAGCTAACATTATATTCCATGGAGAAGGATTAAGAGTATTACCAGTAAGATTAAAAGTAAAACAAGCATATTCACTTTCATGACTACTATTCAACAACATTTGGATGTCTTAGCTAGGACAATTAGGCTAGGGTGGCAGGCGGGGAAAGGTGGGGGAAAGGATGGGGATAGTCGGATCTGAATTGGAAGAGAGAATAAAAGTATCCCTTTTCACCTACAATTTGATTCTTTACATAGAAAATCCAAAAGAATCCAGAAGAAACTATCAGAATAAATGAATTCACTAAAGTAGCAGGGTATAATACAAAATTGACATATGTAAAACATTTGGGTTTTTATGTAGGAAATGAGAAAGATGAAAAGAAAATCAAGGAAATAGTACCATAGAAGCTAAAATAATAAAATATCTGAGATAGTTTATTGTGCAAGCCTGGCCGATAAACACAAGTGGGATTAACTGAAGGGCAGAGAGATAAATGCCTTGGTGAGTCTCGCCTTTCTTGTCTCTCGCTCTTTGATCATCGGACCAGTGTGCGGCTGCCTTGCTTGTCCTGTGCCTCAATTTAAAGGCTACACTA
>NW_022104341.1:36544653-36570845 GCF_000313985.2 Echinops telfairi
GCTTTTCCCTATACATTCCTACCCACCCCCACCCCCCCGCCCTTTCTTTCTTCCTCTCCCTCTCTTACCGCTTCCATGCCGCAATCTTTGTTTGTTTTTGATTGGGTTGAGTGAGTACCCCAACCCCACTACCTGCCCATTCAGTAGCACCCACCCTTGACCCAGTAGAGCACAGGCTCACAGGAAGCACACTATGTTTACACTACAGTCCTTTTAAGCAACTAACATCAAAACCGTGTCATATCTATTTTAGTTTTTTCTTCTTTTCCTCTTTCTTGTTACACCTCCTTCCTTTCCCTTCCCCTCCCCCATATTGTCCTTTCCCATCCTCCTCAACATGCCCCCCAAACACCCCAAAGCCCACCATCCCTCACTCCACCCAGGTTTTCTATATTTCCCCAGCAATTATAAGGCCAGAAAATCTTCTGGAGAAAGAAATGCTTTTGGGACTACCTAATAAAGAATTCAATGGAATTATATTTAGATACCATCTATGGAATGAAAGTTCAACGAAATCACACACACCTTCAAGGAAAATACTGACAAAACTCTAGAATAATTTTTGAGAAACAAATCAAAACTATACACAAAAATCAATAGACAGAGAGAAAATTAGAAACCATACAAAAATAGCAAATAGAAAACCATACAGTAATATGAAAATGTCAAAACTAGATAATATGCTATAAAGATAATGGAGTAGAAATAAATCAATGAAACAGTGAAACTGAAGACAAATCTCTTAAGACCAAAATAATAGAGAAAAAACTAGAAAACAAAACAAAACAAAAGCCTAAGAAATATGTAAGACACCAACAAGATGACTATGATCAGAATCCCAGAACAGGGAGAGAGAACAAACAAACAAACAAACAAACAAACTCAAAAGAGTTGTCAAAGATTAGCTGGGATATTTCTCATCATGAAAGATGACATACGCATTCCAGATGCTCAACAACTGCAAAATAGGATAGATCATAAATCATTGAAAAATCACTTAAAAAATTATAATCAAACCTTTCAGAACCAGAGACAATAAATCTCAAAAATAGATAAACAAAATCAATATGAATAAATTCTGAGTTCTGAGCAGAAAACTATGTAGGAACCAATGCCATGACATATAAAACTGAAAGAATTAAAATAAAACAAAAACACTGCCAACCAAGAATTATATACTAGGCAGTAGCCAAAAAAAATCCTGGAATTGCGCTGGGTGGAGTGGAGCTTTTGTAGTATGCATTTTCCCCTTAGTCGGGTGTTATTAGTCTAGGTACTTTAGAGAAACAAATCCATAGCAACTCATGTATGAGAGTTTTATGTAAAGAAAGTGTGCATCACAAAAACATCCCAACCCAATGCTGCCCAAGCCCCCAAGTCCAACATTAACCCATTAACCCAACACCAGTCCACAAAGTCCTCCACTTCACAAAACAGAGGCAATGATGCCAACTGCAGGAGGAAAGCTGAGTCAGTGAACGAATAAGCATCTCAGCACTAGCAGGCGTCTCCACACAGCTGCTCCAGCACCCAGGGCTGCATCGGGATAGGTCCATGTGGCTTCTCCTTGGGGATGTCTTGTAGGAAGTCAATCTTGCAAGCTGAAGCAGGGAACTGATAAGGCAGCTGCACCCTGGTGTGACCATCACAAAGCAAGAGACCTGAGAGCTAGAAAGGCGAGGCTCACCACCCATTTATCCCTCCGCCTTTCAATTAGCCCCACATGTGATTATCGGCCAGGCTGGCACAATTAACTAACTCATCGGGCATTGAGCAACTCACTCTGCTAGAGTACCCAGTGGCATCACCTGGGAAGGTTCTCTCAGAACACAGTGAATTTTTTTCAAAAAAGCAATTTCACTTGAACTTCGCTTTTTGTGATGGTCGATTTAAGAGAACAGCATGCAGCTGTGAAACTGCATTGCCTGCTCAGGGAAAATGCCACAGAAACTGCTGTGATGTTGAACATAGTTTACAAGGACAGCGCTTTGGGAAAAACTCAAGTGTACGAGTAGTTTTCTTGTTTAAAAAAGGTGAAATGTCTATTGATGACAAACCTCATCAACTTCCTGAAGAGACGACAATGTCTATTCAGAGTGCATTTAGAGAGTTTGTTCCACCAGGTCAGACTGTTAATCAAGCATTCAATTTAGAGGCCCTGAAAAGATTGTGTAGCAGTGTGTGACAAAAAAGGCCTGATTTGTTACAGAGAGGGGACTGGTTTTGCCACCACAACAATGCACCTGCTCATGCAGCCATGTCAGTGCACCAGTTTTTGGCAAAAAAAAAAAGTATGCCTCTCTTGCCCCATGCACCTTACTCCTTGCAACTTCTTTTTGTTTCTAAGAATGCAGAGGGACATGAAAGGACAGTGATTTGATGACATAGAAGTAAAGGATAAAACCAAAGAGGTGGTGTTAGCCATGTGAGATAGTTATTTTACCAGCATGGCCAATGAACACACATGGGATTAATTGAAGGGCAGAGAGATAAATGGTTTGGCAAACCTCACCTCTCTTGTCTCTTGCTCTTTGATCATCGGACCAGTGTGCAGCTGCCTTGCTTGTTCTGCGCCTCCATTTGCAAGCTATACTACCTGTGGGACATCTAACCTGTGGACTGTGTTGCTGTAATTTGAGGTTCCTACAAGATCAAGACCTGCTTCGCCACAATATTGGAATTTACATCTCTTGAGCTGGAGACTGTCGCGCCCTGTCACCTGGCTGACTGTTGGTGACCTGCCTTGCTGTTTGCTGCCTGTGCCTGGATAGCCTGAATTGCTCTTCCAAGGACTACTTGGAGACCCTCAAGACTTCAAGGACTGCCTGTGTCTCACGTGTCTCACGGGAGTAAGTTGCACTGAGCCATTTGTACTGCTTTATAATTTAGTTAACTGTTTATTTCTTATGTTATATATCTATCTATCTGTACAAATATACATAAAATTATTAGCATTCTGGTTTTGTTTCTTTAGAGAACCCTGTCTAACACAGCCATCCAAACAGATGAGTTTGAAAAACATTTCCAAGAATGGAATAGCAGATTTGATAAATGTATTAAGTGTAATGGAGAGTACTTTGAAGGTGATAGGGGGTACCCTCTCGTATCCAGCAAAATTGTGTTTTTGGCAAATGGCAAATTTGACATTCTCAAATCAACAGAAATTTGTAAAAACAGATGAACCTTACAAGATATGCTACAGAGGAACTAACAATAAAGGACCACAACTGGAGATTAAGACAATGATAACATCATCTGGAAATACAACTAGATATAGCCTAAATAAAACAAACCTGCAAGACAGTGAGTCAAAGATGATAATGTGTCAATTATGATGACTACAAAGCAAAAGAGGGATAAATGATGTAGCTACAGAACATCTAAATGGAGAGAATTAAAAATGATATCAAGACGGAACCAACAACATCCAAACTGGAAAGATGTAACATTACATTACAGGGTAACCTCGAAGAAAAGGAATAAGCCTTTTCACCAAAATAGAAAAGACATAATAGTCTCAGTAAACACTAGAGCAATAGCAATGGATAAGAAAACGGTGCACAAAAAGAGCTCCACATAGAAAAATATATTGAGCAAAGAAATAAACAACACTACACAGACACCCACAGCAATAAATCCATACCTGTTGATAATTACACCAAATGTAGATGGAGTAAGTACCCCATTCAAGAGACAGATATATCAAAATGGGTATGAAAACATGAGGCATCAATACAGTGTCTACTAGAGACACACCTTAGACATAAAGACAAAAACAATGTAAAAATCAAAGGATAGAAAAATATATATAAAGCAAACAGCAACAAAGAAAAGGTGGCATGACAACATTAATTTCTGGTAAAATAAATTTTAAGGCAAAAGAGAGCAGGAAGGACATTATATAATCATTAAAAATTCAATTGAACAAGAGAACACAAGCAAAACAAATACCTATGCACCCAATGACAGAGCCTCAAACTACATAAATCAATTCCACCAGAAGGAGAGATAACATTACACTAATAATAGGAGACTTTACTATAACACTTTCAATAAAGGACAGAGTAACTAGGAAAAAAATCAGTTTAAAGGGGTGAAGAGACCGGAACCACCTTCCTATACTGCTAGTGGGACTGTAAAATGATGCAGTCACTGCGGAAAATGATACGGTGTTTCTTTAAAATACTGAAAACAGAAATGCCACATGATCCAGCAATCCCACTATTAGGCATATAGATCCTAGAGAGAAATGAGAGCTGGACATGAACAGATTATTTGCATACCCATATTCAGTACTATTCAAAATGTGGAAACAAAGTAAGTGCTCATCAAGAGATGGATAAACAAACTTCGGTACATACATGCAATACTACATGATATCAAGGAATAACAATGAATTTGTTAAACACTTAATAACATGAATGAATCTATAGAGGACATTATTGCCATTATACTAAGTGAAATTAATCAATCACAAAAGGATAACTATTGCGTGAGAACACTATCGTAAAAAGTCAAGAAAACATTTACACACAGAAAGACACATTCTTTAATGGTTCCCAATGGGGGGAAGGGAAAAGTGGGTGAAACCCTAACTAGAAGGTAGACAAGTATTATTTTGGATAGAAGGAAAGATAAAATACAATAAAAAGATTAGCACAAAGTGATCAAGGCAAAGGAAGACACTGGGAGAACAGGAGTTTAAAGCAACAAAACTAAACACTATTATATAACAAAATCAACTAAACCCACTTCCATGGAGTCAACTCCAACTCATATTACTTTACATATATCCTGAAACACAGAAACAAGAAGTTATAACTGAATACTTAAGCCATTTGAGCCGAACCAAGATGGGAAGGTGAATGAAACTACACATGCAAATATATATAGGCTTCACAGAGTATATTCCTACACATATATTTAATTTTAGTATAAATATAACCATAAATATAGCAGAGCCTTTAGGAGCTTTGATTGCACGATAGCTAGTTGTTGGACTGATAATTGCCGTTTGGTCATTCATACCCACCAACTTCTGCATGGCGAAAAGATGAGGCTATCTGGTCCTGTAAATATTTGCAGTCTCAAAAACCCAAAGCAAGAGTTCTACTCTATTTTATAGGGTTACTATGAGCTGGAATCAAACCAATGGCAATTTTGTTGCTGATGTTTGTGGAGTAAAGTTATGAACACCTCTTAGTCATAGCCAAATACCTTGATGGAATGAGTCACTGGGCCTGGGAGCTCAGGATTATAGTTTCAGGGGGTACCAAGGTCAATTGTTATAACACAGTTCACAAAGACAGTATTTTACATGCTATATTGGTGAGTGGCAAATGGGGTCATCTAAGTTGTGAGTGGTCATGTAAAGAAAATCTATGAGCACAGAAGTCCAAAGGACTAATAGACCACACAAACTATAGCATCCACAGCCTTGACCAGAAAACTAGATGATGACCAGCTACCACTGCTAACTATTCCAAAAGGAATCCACATAGGAAGTCTGAGAGTAGGAAAAACGGTAGGACCAAAACAAAATCACAAAACAGACCAGACATACTGGCCCAACAGAGATTGTTGAACCCCAAAGACTATGGCCCATAGATACGCTTCAAAAATGGAACTGAACTCAACCCCAACACTCGATTTCCAATCAAATTATAGACCTATATATTAATAATAACACCAGCAAGGTAGGTACACAGTCATTAGAGCAATCTATGATGGGAGATAAAAAAGGCAGCAAATGCCCAGTGGTAAAGCTCAGAAGGCAAGAAAGGATAAGAAAGGAAAGAAAACAGTAAATACTGGGAGGAAGTAGAACAGTACTGTTACATTTTGGGTATTGCAACTTATGTCACACAATAAAATGTCTCTAAATTGTTGTATAGAAAACCCATTTGCTCTGTAAAGTTTCACCTAAATCACAACAAGAAATATATTACTACTATAAAGCTATTATACAGGCAGTCCCATGGTTACACAGGTTGGATTTATGGATAACTCCAACTTGCCCTTTAATGGTCTGTAAATTTGTCCTCATTTTGAAACAATTGAAAAAGTGCCTACTTCCAAGAAATTTTTCATCAAAATAATCTTCACTTGCTTCCAGTGCAGTTTTTACAATTCATTAAAAGGCTTTCAGCCTTTTCTTGCTTTAAAATGAGGCTAAATAAAAACCACAGGCACCTGTTTTAAACTCACAAATTCCATGTAAAGATTTAAAGACACAAGACTGGATCTCATTTAAAATTCAAGGACTGCCTATAGTCAAACAGATGGGCAACAGGATAATAACAGACACAGAGACTAATGGAATTGAACTGATAGACCATAAGAAACCCATACATCTCTGGTCAGATCAGTGGAGGAGCACTGGCGGTATAGTTAGTGGCTACACGTTGGTCTGTTAGCTGCAAAGTCTGTGGTTTGAAACTGCCATCCACTCCTTGGGAGAAAGACAGGGCTTTCTACTGCCATAAAGAGTTATAGTCACAGAAACAGATAGGGGAGTTCTATACTGTCCTATAGGGTCACTATGAGTTGGCATTGATTTAATGGCAGAGTGGTAGTTACATAATTTCATGTCAATTTGATACACAGAATGTAGAGGTGGAGTCACAGCCTGATGATACCATATTGTGGGTGTGGCCTTCTCACAAGGAGGATCCTGGGAACTTTCTCTGCTTCATCTTCCTGTTGGTGAGCCACGAAGCTGAGACCTGCCAGAGCCCTGGAAATGAATCCACCTCCATTGGATCCACAAGACTTTGATCCACCAGCCTGCCTGTGACCTTCCTTTGCAGCACTGCATGCAGCTCACTGAGTCTGGAGGGACTTATGGACAAGTATCGGACTTTATGGACTTGATTTGAACTGGGCTGGGATGTTTGCTTGATATATAGTTACTTCTTCATGCAAAGCTCTCTCATACATATATGTCTCTAGATTTGTTTCTCTAGTCAACCTCTAAACAGGCAGTGAGATGGCCAATAGATCTAAGGCAAGGACAATAAATGCATCCAATAGGAAAGGAAGATGTCCACACTCAGAAGAATGAATCAAGATTTTAACTTAACACTCCATGCGCGGGGGCACACACACATACAAATTTTAATAGATTAAGGACCTAAATGAAAAATTCAAACCCATAAAATTCTTAGAAAAAATGTGTGGACAAAATTGTACAATGTAAATTTCTATGATGGCTATTGGACAATAAAAAGCATGAGAAGCTAAAGACAGAATAGACAAGTAGAGCCTCATAAAAACTAATATACTTCTGTGCATCAAAGAAATTAATCAAGAAAGTTAAAAATAGTGGGAGAAATTTGGGGGGAAACTATTAGACATGGGTTTAATATTTAAAATTTATAAAATATTTCCATACATTAACAACAAAAATATAAGACCTAATTTTAAAAATAGGCAAAGGATTTGAATAGACATTTCCCAAAGGAGAATATTCAAATGGCCAAGAAGCACCTAAAAAGGTATTCAAAGTCATTAGCCATTTATTGCTATTGTTAGTTGCTGTGGAATCAAATGCCCTCCTCGGCAAGAAAATCCCACAAAAAACAGACATAAGTATATCAATATTCATTGCAAAAAGTTACAGAATAGCTATTGATAGAAACTGAAATGAAGAATGAATAAACAAACTGTTATATTTACAATGTGTAATAGGTTTTGTGTCAACTTGGCAACCTCTCATTCAAGTCATATGTTGACAGCACCTCCTTGGGGATGTGGTCTATTTAATATGTATAAAGAGATGTTGCAAAGAACCCTCCTCTGCTTCTTCCTAGGGCCTTAGATCCCGCATATGGCTTCCTGGGGAGTTGTCAGTGACCTGCCATGTTCTCTGCCATGGATCCATTCAATTATGTCTCCTCTGCCCTGTTACTGGTCTTCCCACCTCCTGCTTCATTTTCCTGGGTCTTCATTTAGCAGTTGCTGAGTCAGGAAGGGTCTTCCACTAACATCTGATCCATGGACTGGAGTTGGGCTGGGTTTGCCTGCTCTGCACTTGTGTGGGCCACTTTGTTGATATACATTTCTTTATTAATATAAATTTCATCCATATATATATATATTTATATATGAGCATCCTGTTTTTATTTTTCTAGAAATTGCAGCCTAACAAGCTAATGGATTTGAACGCAGACTTTATGGTTATCTGTCTAATGCTTACCCACAAGTTCCATGGGGGCTTCTGATAACCACTTTAGCTACCCTTACATATCTGAATAACTGTACGAGGTACACACTTATAAAAATAGTATTTAAATAAAAGATTCACTGATATGGTTTTGTGTCTGCCTGAAAAATAGCTCATCAAACCTTGGAATAGAAGAATATGTAAAGTATTTGGTGATATTGAACTATCCTCAAAGTGTTATTTATTATAGCATAAGGCAGAAAGTATATAGTATATATATATGAAAATATTCATTATTGCATAGAGTCAATCACCTAAACTTCAGTCAAGTTCAGCATCACAAAAATCAACACACAATTTATGATCGAGATTCAAAATGTAACTATAATAAATTTACTATAAACTGAGTTCAAGGAAATGTCAATATTCCCATTCATTTCAAGTCAGAGCATAAAGTAAAATGCTTCCATGAATTGTCTTTGAACCTGATGGGCTTACATGCACATAGAATCAGCTTTTAAATATTGTTATGAAACAATTATTCATATTATCTAATTTAGGGTAAATGATAAAACACAGTAAATGCACCTAAAAATCACTCTACCCTTATTCTGTATCTCTTTATATATATATATGTGTGTGTGTGTGTGTGTTTGTATATATTACATATATTCATATGTACACATATTCATATGTACATATATGTACACACATATATGACTAATATAACCTTGGGCTAATGCCTGTTACTATTTCATATCTTCCTAACTTGGTAAATTTTTACTCAATAGTTCATGAACCTAATTTAAAATAAAGGGGTTACATGTAGTTTCTATGCTTAGTGGATTTCCTAAAATAGCACTTTTGGAACAAGCATATTTAGAGTGTTTATCTTCAAGAGATACTACGTTCCTTTATCTTGTTAAACAAGTCATGCAAGTCAACTGCCTTAAAGAGCTTTTAAAAATGTGGTCTATATGCAAACTTCATACAGTCAAAACTTCTTCTGTATCTCAAGCTGCAAATGAATTAAAAAGGTGTTTTTACCAGAAAAATAAATTTCAGAGTTGTGAAACAACAGGATTCCTTTGTTTCTACTCTATCTGTGTTTTCTCCCATGTCAATACAGTCCATAGAAGAACCTAGAGCCCTATGCTTCATGTCCACAATACTACTACTACCCACCCCCCAAACCAAAATAACCCAACAATTAAACCCACTGTTGTTGAGTTGAATTCTGACTCATGTATACCCTATAAGATAAAGTAGAATTGCCACCTAGAGGTTTATGAGATTGTAATCTTTACAAAGGAAGACTGCCATGTCTTTCTCCCATAAAGCAGTGGGGGCTTAAACTACTGTTTAGCGGGCGAGGACAAAAATCACTGCACCACCAGAGCCCCTACACTTTTCCTTCCAAAGCCAAACTCACCGCCATCAAGTCGGCTCCAACTTACAGAAACAATGTAGGTCAGAGGAGAACTGCCCCTTTTGGTTTCCAAAACTTAAAAATCTTCCCAGAAGTAGAAAGTCTCATCTTTCTCCCATTGAGCAATTGGTGGGTTCGAACCACTGACTTTGTGGTTAGCAGGTGAATGTCACCAGAATTTTTAATTTTCTATATATATATATATATAAAATTGTGTCTTTTATAATATCTTGTGGTAAGAAAGTGGAAAAATATTTGGTTAATGCACATGCACTCAAAGCATTTCCTACACTGTGCAATTTTTATGAGCTGGAAAGGACTTGACAATGGAATTGTGTTTGTTTGTTTAATGACTATTATTTGCACAGGGCTAAAAGGTTTGCTCCCAATTTTACTGGTGAACAATGATCCTATTTATGCTATTTTGTGGCTTTATAGTAAAAATTTTAAAAACCACATTAATTTAGCAGTATGTATTTTTTTTCCAAAAGAAATTAAAGCTCATGATACTAACTTCCAGTGCTATAATTTAAAATATGTACCAGAAAATATCAAAGACCCTATACATCTAAAAGGAAATAAGACAAGGCTTTCTACTCCCGTTAATATTTAGTCTCAATAACCCTGTCCTACAGGGCCACTATGAGTTGACATCGACTTGATTTTCAGTTATTAAAAACCCATACCATTTACTTTTGTACTTATTAAACACCTATTATGTAGGGATAGTATTTTTTTTGGTAGGGATAGTATTAATGAAACAAATTAAATACTACCCTCTATTCTCATTTAACTTTAGATTGAAAATCTTTGAAATGCATAAAAATAATTAGGAGTCTGACATTTAACAGAATATGGCAAATAGAGTGGAAAACAAACTTTTGTTACACGATAAATTTTAGTAATATACTACTAATTCAATATTTAATAGTTCATTAACTTGGAGATATTGAAATTCCCCACCTGTCAATTTTCAATATACTAAGGTCTAACTATAAATCATCAAAATGTTTGTAATCAAAATAATTTTATACAAATTTATGTTCTTTTTCAAGTTCTCACATAGCTTGAAGAAGGTTAAAAAATGCAGTAAAATGTAATTCAAATAGCTTTCATAGAATTATGAATGAGCTACATAAACTAAATAATAAACTTTGAAAAGGATTTTTTTTTTCCTTTTTGTTTCTTTTTCCCAAATGCAGTCATCTTCCTTAACTGCTAAGGAATAATTAAATGAAAGAGGCAAACCCTATTTGATGATCAAACAATGACAAAAAAATGGCAAAAGTACCAATGGTAACTCTATTGTTCCTTTAATCAGAATTACAATAATACCTTGAGGAGGGTTCAATGTGAAAAGGGGTCTATATGTGATATTTATCTTTTAAAGTAGATGTCCCCCAAATTGTCTCATATTCCCATTTCAGCTAAGAGCTAACTCCAAACATTTTAATGTCTAGAAAATTGTGATGCATGCATAACTAATTTTTTCCTTTATAATTATAAATTACATAAAATACAATGATGAAATATTTTAATTCATAATGTTATAAAGGAGATTTCACACAGGTTAATCAAACTATGATTTTAGTTTAGAAAATCCAGGTTGTTAAACTGAAATAACTCAGATGCACATTTAAAAATAAAATATAGCAAGCATAATAGAAATTTATAACTTCAGTGTCTTTTTGTCTCTTGAGGTATAGGAACTTAAGAGTAAACTGACCGTCATTTCTAAAATTTATACATTTAGTTTTTACATAAAATAAAAAATAAAATCCATTAACATAATCTAGAAATTATTTGAAGAAAACTTTCCAACTGGTAATCAACTTAGTTATATATATATATATATAAAAGAAAACTTTACACAACCAAATTCAACTCAACTTAATGTAAAACTGAAGGCTAGTCTTTCATCTTCATTTTGTAGAATATCCTATACAAACCGTTGAGACAAAAATTAAGAAAAAACCATCTTTATGTTTGATTCTAAAACTCTAAGGACTCTTTCAGCTAATTATATCACTTAAAAACACATAGCAAAGAAACCAAAAAACTAAACTTACTCGATCTCTCCCATGAGGCAGCCTGTTCAGAGAAACGCAGACTGTCATTGTCCAAAGCTGCTTTCTGATCATGTACAGCACCTGTAGCGTGTCTACGGAATAACCTGCTAGCAAAGCCTTCTAATTTCTGTAGAGCTGTAGTTGTACTAGCACACTGGTTACACGGCAGTTCTCTATCAGCTGCCATTCATGTGCACTTACTCTTTACTTAAAGCAGCTGAAAATACTTCCAGAAGGAACTCAACAACTTCTTACACTGAAGCGAAGAGCTACGCATGTATCAAACTTCCTGTTGGCAGGGTATTCAAATCACTACTGCTGTTCTATTTCCTGTTAATATAAAGCAGCACATTACTAAGCTTTTCTCAGCAAAACTTTTCATCTCAACTTGAGATGACTTTTAAACTTTGCACTATTTATCTGTAGAACAAAGCAATGTCTATAATTAGCAGTGTTTTAGTATTAATCTAAAAGTCAATTAGAGTATTAAGTATAAAATTTTAAACATATAGTAGACTGCAGATTGAAAAGTTACCAAAAAAGGGGGGGGAAACTATATGTAGTACAATCCTACAACCTTAAAACTGAGAATCAAACTACTCTCCAAATATAACAGGTTCAAATAAAGAGTTTTATTTTTCCCCCAGGAAATTCGCTAACATACAGATTTCGGGGATGCTTTTCTTAGTTGATTTTGAAACTAATCTGAAGTGGATAGGACAAAACACTCACAAAATAAGATTAGAGCACACGTGTCAAATTCTCCACTGAGGAAAAAATGTTGCTAAATCATTGACTTAAATTTAATATATACGTCAACTACAAAAAGTAGGTCAGTATTGCTTATAACATCATCTGCTAACAAGTAAACATTAGAAATATGCATTTAAAACATTGTAAAATGTGGAGACAATATTTAAGATTTAAAAGTGACCATAGCAAGAAATTTCAGTAGCAAAAAAACAATCCCTTCCAGTCAGTTAAGACATATTTATTTTAAGGCCTTAACACTGATGACCACTGTTTACCTGATCCCTGACTTAGTGGTCTTACTTTGAAACAGCTCCTAGAAAAGTAAAGAAAATTTGCCACTGCCTATTTACAGGAAAACAAAAGGAACCTATGGAAGTTCATGGCTTATCTTCTGAGACTAATAAATTAAAGGACACAAAATATGTGCGCTTTAGTACTTGAGCTCTGAGTAAGGACTATACAAAAATAAAGAAAAATATATTTTTTAATCTGAAAAATGTATTAGTAAATTATATTTTGCATACTCATGTTTGACATGAGTCTCACACAAAACAGATGCTAAATAACTTTTTGCAAATTTTAATAAACATTTTCTGAGCACAGATTGACTCTACGCGTGGTAGTGGATAAATTCCTTTGTCTTGTTCTCCTGTGGAAAATTTTGCTCATCCTCAAAATTCACCACAAATGTGACTTCTTCACAGTGAAATCTTTTACATACTTCCTAGACAAATAAGTTACTCTTTCTTCTATTCCTATAGATTTTACCATTTTTTTCTAAAATTTGCTGTTTATGAGTATCTTCCTAAATTTTGAATTTATAAATGAAATGCATATATTAGGAACTCAATAAATACATGTATTTAGTTATTCAATAAAATATATCTTGAATTAATAAAGTATACATTTATTTTTAACAAATGAAAACATGGTCTAAGTCAGGCGTCCTCAAACTACAGCCCGCAGGCCACATGCAGCCCACCGAGGATATTTATCTGGCTCCCCCGGGTGCTTTTGCCCCATTTGTTTTTTTTACTTCAAACTAAGATATGTGCAGTGTGCACAGGAATTTGTCCATGGTTTTTTTTTTAAACTATAGTCTGGTCTTCCAATGGGTCTGAGGGACAGTGAACTGGCCCCCTGTTTAAAAAGTTTGATGACCCCTAAGTAATCAAGCATTTAAAAATGTTTTAATCTTATTATGTATGTGTATTTGTAAATAATCCAGTAACCACTAATTTTCTTATATACAGTCTACAGTAATCTGTAGAATATTGAACTTCTTTTACTCAATATTCAATTACTTACTAATTTTTATTCATTCTGAACTCCATTATCATTTATTTTTATATATATGGATTACTAAAGTGATCCATTTACGGTCACCCCTTCAATCATTCATTCTTTTGGCTATATCCACTCTTCCAAAATATTATATTCATAATATTCCCTTGCCAAAGCACAAATTAATCTTTAGCCCCATCCTATTAATTTTTAAAACAAAATGTCAAGACAGACTTATATTTAAAGTTGTTCAAGTTAGTTACAAGAAATTTCAAAATTTCTAACTAGTATTGAGATTATTTAAAATAACATATAAGCTTTACTTAAAAGTAATTTCAACCCAAAACAAAAATAGTCACTATATAAGCATCTCTAAACTTCATCTGAACTCTGCACATACTTTCAATAAGACTGTTCCAACTTGTTAGTGGAACTAACAGTGTCCTCAGTGCAGTATTTCTATATATGGTAATATGATCAGGAAGCTATGTTGTAAAGGAAGTCCTCAGGCAGTTTGAATGTCATTTGAAAAAACAAAACAAAACAAAGCCAAAAAAAACCCCACAAAAAACCAAGGACTCTACTGGCATCTACTGCTAGAAAGAAACAACTACAGTTTTAATTAAAACTGAATTCTTCCATAATTAAAATGAATGTTTAATACATTGCTTCCTACTCTTTCTCATGGCATTTTCAGAACTTTTAATTTGTTCTAGCTATGCACCTACCTTTTTCTGTAATAGGCTCTCTATAAATAGAGTTTAATTAAATAATGTAATGATCCCTTACATTTGCAAAACACTTTGAAAAATACAACATGGTTTCCATGGATTCATCAGCTCCTTATAAATGAAGTAAATGGAGAGATATTACTATCATTGTCTTAGGATAAGAACTTACAAACATTAAGTGAATTGCCCAAAGTCACCTAGGGTTTTAAAACCCTAGATCATGACTCCCACTGTCCTATCCTGATTACCACAAGAAGTAAACATTTTTCAAATGCAGTATTATAAACAAGGGGGAAGAGTGTGAGGGAGGGTGAGAAGAAGGGGGAAATCAGCCTTTAAATAGATCGACCCAGTTTTAAGACTATACTATGAAAATGTTTGGATTCATGCAGACCAATTTTAAATATATTACATGACACACCTACAGTAATCATAAAACCTGGTCTTGGTTTAATGATAAACACAAAGGCCAAGAGAATTGAACTGAAAACCTATAATAAATGTAAACATCTATGGTCAATTGATTTCCATGAAGGAGACAAATCTATTAAGCGCGAAAGGAACAGTCGCTAACAAATGATGGTGAAAATACGAGATGCCCACAAAGGAACAGTCGCTAACAAATGATGGTGAAAATACGAGATGCCCACATGCTGAAAAATGAAGCAAGAGCCATACCTCAAGCCATATACAAAAACTAATTCAAGATGGAACAAAACCTAATAGTTACACCTAAAGCCATAAAGTTCTTGGGCAAAAATATAGATATATATCTATGGGTCTAATTTTTTGTTCATGATACATTATCAAATATGATGAATGCACAAAACAACAGAAAACAAAATGGATTCTTCAGACCTTTTAACAGTTAAATACTTATGTTCACAAAAGACTTTATCAAAAGAGTAAAAAGACAACCTATAAACTGGGGTGGTGGTGGTGGTGGTAAATCTATGGGAACAAAATAAGCAATAAGAGTCTATATTTCTAATATCTAAAATACCAGGGTGGTAAAAACTTATTACTGGAATACCACAGAAACTTTTTATTAAACAAAAACATCAGAATGTGAAGCTGTTGTTCCTCCACATTTCTTCAAAGTAAGTCTATATACTTCTGAAGGCAGTGTTTCTATCTCTCTAACCTACATAAAAAAAGTCTGTTCTCTTCAATTTACACCATGTCGGACATCAGTTCTGGCTCTCATTCCTCAGATGTGTTCTTTGAATTTGGAGAACAGCAAGAAGTCTCAGGGTTCAAGGTCAGGGCTGTAGGGTGCATGGGGTAATATTTCCCAATGAAATTCTCACAGAAAAGCCCATACTACACTCTAAAACAAGCAGGTTAATCATTGTGATGGAAGGAAACTCCTCAATGCAATTGTCCAGGCCTTTTCCTGACCAACATGATTTGCTGAAATCTTAACAAAACTTTTATTAAATAATTGTAAAATTAATTGTGGAAAAATAAGTTTTACATTTAAACAAAATACTCTGTAATTTACCAATTGTTGTCAGTTGATTTTGACACATAAGACTTGATGTGATTCAAAGTAGATTTGCACATAAGGTTTTTAATGACCACTGACATTTTGGGAGTAGATTGCCAGACCCTTCTTCAAAGTTATATCTGGATACATCTGAACCAGGGTCCTTACAGTTAGTTTCCTTGACAACAAAGCAAAATTATTCATTATTTTCCTTATATCACTGATTTTGTATGTGGTTAGAAAAGATGATATAAGAGAAACTGCTTTGTAGACATAATATTACAAAACTGTAGGCTAGTATTAAAATAACAGCCAATTAATAACCATATAGATATTATTTAATCGGATAGAAGAAAATCAAAGTATACTTTAATATATATATTTTAAATCTTACTCACTAAAAGCATTCAGTCAACCAAATAGCTCAATGAAGGTTTTCTTTCTCTATTTTTTAATCACTGTAGGTTTTTGAGTATGTCTTTTGGTCTGTTTTAATGCTCTATTGGTTTGCTAAGTCAACAGTTCAAACCTACTTGCTGGTCCGACAGAGGAAATTCAGTCTGTAAGTTCCCAAAATGATTTACAGTCTGAAACCAAAAAGGCAGTTCTACTCTGTTCTATAGAATCATTATGAGTTGAAATCAACTTGATGATAGTTAGTTTTGAGAGTTTTATTATAATACTGGAATGTGTCTAAGAGAAAGTAGTGAGTACACTAAAAGCAAGTTTATAAAATTTGGCTGGAATGCAAGAGATCTTAATGGGCAATCCCAGTGACATCAAAACAGTATTATTCTGAAATTATCAATGGTGTCAGTTCTCTCTGCCTTAAACTACCTTATATATTTTATATCTTTTTAAAAATTTTTGCAGTTAAGATAGCTACACTCTGAAAATAACTTTAAATGAAGAATAGACACTGAACAACACTAGGTAAAGGCTCCTTTAACATTAATATAAAAATTTGCAAAGAAATCTCCTTTAAATAATGTATTAAGTATATATTTATATTTAGTATAACTTTCTAGCTTACAAGTAGGAAATGTTATATATATTTTCTTAAAAGTTTTAAACGTATTACCCAAGTACACAGTATTCCAGAAGTCATTGGAAGTACATTTAAAACTAATCTTTCAATAGCAACATAGTCTATACACACAATTAAAAATGTTTTAAAAATGACTTTTCAAAATTCAAATTCCAACAAGGAGTAAGAACTCAACCTGATGCCTCTAGCTATCAATTGCAGGAGGAAGAGGAGGTTTTCTACTACCACGAGGTAGTTAGTTTATTGTGCCAACCTGGCCGATAAACACATGTGGGGTTAATTGAAGGGGGGAGCCTAAATGGCCCAGTGAGCCTCACCTTTCTAGTTCTCAGGTCTCTTGCTTTGTGATGGTCAGACCAGGGTGCAGCTGTCTTAGTCAGTTCCCTGCTTTAGCTGTCAAGGCTCATTCCCTGCAAGACATCCCTGAGGAGAAGCCAAATGGTTACACGTTCACTGACTCAGCTTTCCTCCTGCAGTTGGCATCATTGCCTGTGTTTGGTGAGATGGAGAAGGACTTTGTGGATTGGTGATGGACATACGGGTTAATGTTGGACTTGTAGGCTTGGGCAGCACTGGGTTGGGATGTTTTCTTGATGTGCACTTAACCTTTATATAAAACTTTCTCTTATACATGAATTTCTGTTGATTTGTTTCTCTAAAGTACCCAGACTAACCCAAACATAAAGATTAATAGTCTCAGAAACTCACAGGACAGCTCTAAACTGTCATGCAGGGTCACTAAGATTTGTAATCAACTGAATGGCATGGAGTGACAGTTATCAAATAGAAGGAAAAAAACACAAAATTCTCTTATTTCATAGGCACAGTAAATTAGTATAGTGCATACACCAGAGATAACTGAACATTTGTGATGAATGATTAATTGTTCTGACTCATGCAGCTTTACTTAAGTTCAACTACTAGTAATACCACCAAGTAAATTAACTTCATTATTCTTTTCTAGAAATACATAATTTTAATATAGAGTTGAGTATACCGCTCACTGAGTTTAACAGCACATTTTTGTTTCCAGTGTTTTTTTATTCTTCTAACAAAAGACAGAATGTCTTGTAGCTATTTTTAAAGAACTGGGAAATTTCTGCACGTTCACTAATAATGTATTAAAACCATTTTTCAGATCTTATTTGCTAGATTACTACTTTCTGTTTGACTTAGTAGCTTTTTCTATTGTTGGGCTGGCTTTCCTCTCAACTTATTTTCTTCTCATACACAAATACATTCTATATTGTATAGCACAACCCCCATTTCCCTACATCCACTCAAATAGGACACAATGCTCATGATTTGAGTTTATAACATTATATTAGTGGATATTCCATTCCTTTGTAAGAATGGTCATTATTTTGATAAATAGATTAGCTTTTAATAAATTATTAACCCTTTCCAAACCTACCCAGAGTCACTGTCATCAGGTTGAGTCCAAGTCACACTGATCCGATACAGGGTTTCCAAGGTTGTAAATCTTCACACGAGCAGACAGCCTCATCATTTTCCCAAGGAGTCAATGGTGAGTTTGAACCACAGACCTGGTAGTTAGCAGCTCAAAAATCTTTTGAAATGCTTTTGGTATTGATGTAGACCCTTCCTTTAAAGATTTAAGTTTCAATAAACTTACGTTATTGCCATAGAACTAGGTATTTATTTTTAATCCAATAAACAATGCAAGAAATAGAGAATATCCAAACCCAAAGTCTTCTAATCAATCCCAATTCATTGCAACCCTACCCCATAGGCTTCTTAAAGTAGCAAATCTTTATGTACACAGACTGCCACACAGTACTCCCACTGGGTGGTTGTTGTGGAGTGGATATTGTGTAGGAACCCCTAACCTTTCCAGTAGCATTGAGCTATTAACCACTGTACCCCCAGGAATACTCAGAGAATGGCAATGAGAGATAAACAAAGAGGAGCCTGGTGACACCATGGTTATGAGTTGGGCTGCTAACCGCAAGGTCAACAATTCGAAACTCCTCAGGAATAAGATGAAGCGTTCTTCTCCTGTAAAGAGTAACAGTCTCAGAACCTGAACAGTTCTACCCTGTTCAATTGGGTTGCTGACTCAGAATCAACTTAATGGCAGTGATTTATAAATGCTTTTTTCTAATGTAAGTCAATGGCAACTAACAACAACATATAATCAAATACTTAACTGTAGAATACAGGCAAAGATGTCTATAGAGCTAACTTGTTATAGATTATAAAAAAAAACAATTCCTTTTAGAAAATAACCCTAATGACACACTAACACAAACATGCTAGTGAAATAGTTCTTACATACTGAGCATCCCTAATAATTAGCATTTTCTATTTAAGAAACATTAAAATTTAAAAAGTTACAAAGAGGAGAAAGGGAACTTCAGGGTACGCTATTAGAGAATGTGTTAAAATTAAGAAGGGTTTGGGGTTATATGCAGGATTTAGATAGGTCAGAGAAAGTAACACAGATCATTCACGAAAGTGAAATTATAGGAATTTTTTAAGATGGAAGGTTTTTAAAGAAAGCCTTAAAGATAAGAATAAATAGGATGTCTGGAGAACAGAGGCGACAGCCTTCCAGAAAACAAAGAAAGAACATACTAGGGAGCTTCAAAAAGTTCACAATAAAATGGAATTAAAAGATAGTTGAATCATTCCATGAACTATCTGAAGCCCTATCATATGCTGGTAATAGTAGAGAGATTGTATAAGAGTATGACAGAAAGTATTGTTACCAGGTTTCCAATTTATACATGCACTGGTTTATTTCAAATAAAATGTATTTCAACAAGTAGCTCAGAGCACTGTTTGGCTACAGACTAGTTCTCTCCATAAGACGCCTGTCTTAGTCCCACTAAGACGTCTTCAGAAACAGTCCAATCAAAACAGTAGCTTCCCAGATTTGCTGGACCAGTTAAATTCGAAGTACAGATGTCAGCTCAGAAGGTATAAAAACAGTTTTGTTTGTTTGTTTGTTTGGGGGGGGGGACAAGTTTAAAAAAGATAATCTGGATAGATTTTCTCAAGGAACATTGGACAATAACAGGATGGAATTTTAAGAACATTTAAATCTGCAATGGTGAGAAAAAAGCCTGGAAAGTTGTACTGAGGGGCTATTTTCCACCAAGACAAAGCATCCGCTCACTCTTCAAGGGTAGCAAGAATTTCATTGGACAACCTTACCCCCTCCACCTTACAACCCTGATCTTGACACTCAGAGCTCTTTTTGTTCCCCAAACGTAAAGAACATTTCAAAGGAACACACTTTGAAACCTCAAGGATGCTCAAACTGACATTTCCACGTGGAACAAACTGAAGAGCGCAAAATTTTTTGGAGAAGAGCTGCTGTTCGGTACCGTGGAGTTGGTTTTGATTCAGTGGCTATTTATATGAAGGGTTGAAAAATGGAAACAGAAGTATCTTGTCTTCATAAGTGCATAGACCTACTGAAAATATGTCTGATAGGAGATATGTCAAGAAACAGTAATGTCACATTTTAATAGCTATTTAAGAAAATGGTTATTCTTTAAAAAAAAACATGTTATTTAATTAATCAAGTCTATGATTTTATAGCAATACTTTTAAATTTACGCTTATATTAGGCAAACAGAACAAAATTATGATTAGATATGATCCAACTGTTCCTTTGAGATGTCTTTTATGGCATGCTCTTGCAAGATTAATTTACAGTGTAAAGTGTGAGATCCAGAACTCAGCAGGGCAGCTTTGCTTTCCTGAGGTTCCCAAGTTTTCCTACTTTGACAGAGTACAGCTTTACCACTTTGCTATCGCTTAACTTAGTGAAAAATATGTGTTTCCTTCTTTAACAAGTTTCCTCTTCCAGGTTTTGGCTTTTGTAAGCTCTACTGTACAAGTTTTGCTTTATAAAAACAGTGTTATTTTTACCCATGACACTAATGGTCATCTTGTTAAATGTTATAAACTTAGGTACTTTATAATGTTGATGCCTGTAGTTACAATTTTAACTATAACTAATCTTTAGAGGTAGCTTGTTTTGTGTTTTTGATATTTACATAATTGTATCTAAATGATCAGGCTTACTGAAACCAAACTGGGGCTAGTTACACTATTCATTGACTTTCTTAAATTACTCTTTCAGACAATAACCAAAGATTAATGAAATATTCCAACACTCCAGAAGTCTTATAACCATAGCTCAATGACCCATTACGCCACAAGAGGAAACTTTTCAAGTTAAGATATAATGCTTTGTTTTGTTAAAAAAAAAAAAAAAAGGCAGGGTAAGGGAGAGATTTGCTAGCCCGTGGGAACATTAAATTAAAGACCTTCAGAGAAGAATAAGGTGCATTCTCTTTCTCCAATTAAATGCCAACTATTAGTAAAACAAAGGTGCTCTGGTGACAGCGGGTTATACATGCGGCTACTCACCTCAAGTCGGCAGTTGGAATCCACCAGAGATGAAGCTTTTTACTCTTATGAAGGCATAGAGCCTCCGAAACCCAAAAGGAAAGTTCTACTCTGTTCTGGGAGGCCATTATGAGCTAGAATTGCCTTGATGGTAGTGAGTTTGGTGTTTGGAGGTTGAGGGTTAAAATGGAAGTACAGAAAAATGACCTACTGTGAGGTCCTGGCAAAAAATGAATGGCAATTTGGACTGAGATGATAAGACATGAAAAATAATAGTAATTTATAAATTATCAAGGGGGGCAGAAAGAGGAAAAATGAGAAGCTGATACGAAGGGCTCAAGTAGAAAGAAAATGTTTTGAAAATGATGACGGCAACAAATGTACAAATGTGGTTGACACAATGGATAGTTGTATGGATTGCAGTAAGAGTTGTACGAGCCCCTAATAAAATAATTTGGGAAAAAAAAGAACAGAACAGGTAGGCTTTGGATTACAAACAAGTTCTACTTATAAATCTGTCTGTAAGTCATATTAGTATATTAAGTCAAAACAGTTCATATCTAACAATCAAATATTTATCTTAATATATTAGTATATAGTATAGTGCATCTTTCTATGCATTAAGAAAACATTAAAGAAACATTTCTCATAACTCTAAAACAACTTTAACCTAATACAGTAATAATGCTTTGATATATGCAACCAAGTAGTGCCCAGTTGCTAATTTGAACCAGTATTTTAATGTAGTAGGCTCAATGGGGTTTGATTCAAATTATGAGCTGTAAGTTAGTTCATAGATCAAAAGGATCCAATGCACAACAAATGGCTGACCTGATGAAGCTTGATGACAATAGTGTCATAATTAATTATCAGCTTGAGAAAAATTATTTTTCCTATCCTGCTAACTATGGACTCCATAGTTAGAAAGCTTAATATTCATGAAAGAATGCTTCTACCACGGACATAACAATGAACCTACGGAACTGGAAAAGAGTGGTATTTTGATCTTCTCATTTCACTGAAATAAAAGGTAAAAGAATGAAGGAGTTCTTATTTTGGCTTAAGTGAGTCTTGTTATCCTAAGTCACAAGTCCATGCTATAAAATGGCAAACGAGAGATACACGTCTGTACCTGGGAGATCCTGTGGAGCACCGTCGTATAACTTCAATAATGAATGGTATAAAGAGATTGTTTCGATAATCTTGTTCAGGAAACACTACTAAGATCTCAGTGACTCAAGAAAGATGTCTGAATTTACTGTCATGATAAAGAAACCCTTCTAGATAATATGCTAGAAGAGAGGACATGGAATGAGCAGTTACAAATGAGCAGGAAAAGTTACAAATTCTAACTTCTAAGCAGAACAAGGAAATAGCCATTGTCCCCATATTGCTTGCAGTGATGAACGCATATGTATGTATGTACATGTGTTATATAAACACAGATATCTTTCTTTCCTTTCTCCAGTAATTTTATATGTTATGTTTCACTTCATAATTTAGCACTAGGAGCGCATAATATCAAGTACGTGGTTGAAAAAGAAAATGAATGCGATAAAGGCACTGATGAGATTTGGGGTTTCCTTTTGGACAGAAGTTGAATGTGTTTTCATTTGTGTGAAGGATCACTGTATTAAATTAGGTGTACATATTATTACTGTTGTTATTTGTAAGTTTAAGCATCAGTAAAAATGAATAAAACCCAAAGACACTGCTGTCATGTTGGTTCAGACACACGGTGTAGAACTGCTCTGTGGGATTTTCTTTCCTACTAGCTTTATGGAAGAAGGTCACTGGCTCTACAGTGCTGCCAGGGGAGTTGAACACACCAACCTTTTGGCTAGTAGTCAAGCTCAACTCATTTATGCCACTCAGGCATAAAACGTAATAAAATTTATTTTTAGGACTCACTCTATCCCAAGTTTAGGATGCAATGTTCTCCTTATTAGATGTATGTCTATGAAATAAGAAAGATAAAAGTATGACCCTTTCTGAATATTTCTGATGCCAAGCATGATCATAAAAATAAAGTTTCCAAGAAACAGTATTTGAGTGACATCCACCTCCAGCTTCTGATTTAAAAAAAGATCTTATCAAAACTATAAGACAGAGAGAGTGAAATCGGGAGTCAAATGAGACAAAAAAGACAGGAAATCCAGGACAGATAAACCCCTCAGCAACAATATTGAGAATAGCGATACCAGGAGAAGGGGAAGGTGGGGGGAAACCTATCACAATGATCGACATATAACCCCTCCCAGGCGGGACAGACAACAGAAAAGTGGGCGAAGGGAGACAGCGGTCGGTGTAAGACGTGGGGAAAAAAATTATAAACTATCAAGGGTTTATGAGGGATGGAGATGGGGGGGAAATGAGCTATTACCAAGGGTTCAAGTAAAAAGAAAATGTTTTGAAAATTATGATGGCAACATATATACAAATGTGCTTGACACAATGGATGTATGTATTGGATTGTGATAAGAGCTGTATGATTTAAAAAAAAATGAAATCTCCATTAAAAAAGAGAGAGAGACAAAGAAGAGACAGAACAATCTAATGATGTCATTTAAAGTCTTGTATATTTCAAGTGTTGCTGCCATTCCCACCACCTCATAAACACTCAAAACAGAAAAAATCTCTATTGTTATAAATGTGACATCAGATAATGAGAGTTGATAAAGGAGGTTATATGATTTACATACCAGAGAATTCACCTGTGCAAGTATATAATTCCATGATATTTTTAGTAAATTGGTAGAGTTGAATAATCACAACAATCTGATTTTAGAATGCTTATCACCCCCAAAATAAACCTCACACCCATTTGCAGTCATTATACACTCATCTCCAGTCCTGGGCAATCACTAACTTACTTTTCGTCTATCTCGATTTGCTTTTCCTCTTCATATAAATGAAATCATACAATACCTGGACTTTTTTGATTCTTATATTTAGGATCTGGATTCTTAAATTTAGCATGTTTTTTAGGTATATCCATGTTGGAGCATATATCAGCACTTTGTTCCTTTGTATTATTGAATGGTACCCTATTGGAATATAATGGATATATAACATTTTTATTCACCTGCTGATCGACCTTTGTTGGCTTCCCACTGTTTAGCTATTGTGGACAATGGTATTATGAACATTTATGTACAAGTCAATATGTGTTTCTCTTGGGAAAATTTATAAGAGTAGAATTCCTGGATCACATGATAGGATACTTAATATTGTTGCGACACTGCCATTCTTTTTCCAATTGGCGGGACCATTCTACATTTCCACCAGCAGTGTGTCAGTTTCTTTTCCTCCACATGCCCGTCACTGTCTATTATTGTTAGTTTGCTCTTTAATGCCCGTTTCCTTTTGTACATGTGTTAGTGTCCTGCACATGGTCATGTATCGTCTCTTTAGAAAATATATTTAAAAGGGGATTCTTTTTAATTGTTTAATACACTTTTTGATGGTTTTGTAAGAATACCTTTTCCTCATTTTATTGGGAGCTCTTACAGATATCAGAACAATGCATAGTTCAATTAGATCAATCACTATTGTACAATTGCTGCCGCCATCATTTTCAAAACACTGTTTTTCTTCTTGCACTCTTTGATATCAGCTTGCTTTTATCCCCACCCTACCTCAATTTATCCACCAGGAACCCTTGTTAATATATTAAATATTATTGTTATTCCTTTTCCCCCCGTATCTTAAACCATCCAATGTGTCCGTTCACCTACCATTCTGTTATTCGTTCCCCTAGAGTGTTCCCCTCAAGTGGGGTTAGTGGGGTTATATAGTCATTGCTAACATTTCTCCCTTTACCCTCATCCCCCCTCTCTTTCTGTACCTTCAGGGAATCATTACTCCCATTACTATCTCTGAAGGGTTTATCGATCTCGGATTTCATGTATCAATTTTAATTATAGAAATAAACATACACAGGTCTACCAGGATCAATGAGGTAAAACTGACACCATAATAGGAGGAGGGAGACATACGGAAGAACTAGAGGATGGTTATGTGTTTCAACAGTGCTATACTGCACCCTGGATATAGCATCCCTTCCCTATGCCCTTCTCTGAGGGACTCTCCAATTATCTGACAGGTGGTTTGGGGGTTCCCCTTTGCCAATGCTCCGTCACATCAATTTGATTGCTTGTTTTTGAACTTCTGATATCTAAAAGGGAATCCTTAGGTCATAGTCCCTCCCTGTCCATTAGGGTTGCTAGGAGTCAAACTCTACTCCAGGGAACTGAGAGGAAGGGGTATGTATAAGACAACCAACTCAATGGCACCCGATAACAACAAATTACTAATAAAGTAAGATATCTTTTCAATGTGTCAACTGATCATCTTATTTTAATTTCTGGTCACTTATTCATAAATTTGTTATCTTATATTTTCCTTTCTTTTATTCTACACATGAATCCTTTGTTAGTTTTAAGCATTGCAAATATTCCCTGATAATTTCCTTGGGCACCATCTTTTTTTATATATATTTATTTTATCATTAAAAAATCATTTTCTTGGGGGCTCATATAACTCTTATCATAACCCATATATATCCACTGTGTCAAGCACATTTGTACATTTGTTGCCCTTATTATTCTCAAAACATTTGCTTTCTGCTTGAGCCCTTAGTATCTGCTCTTCATTTTCCCCCATCCTTCCCCCTTCTTGAACCCTTGATAATTTATAAATTATCATTATTTTGTCATGTCTTGCTCTGTCCGATGTCTCCCTTCACCCACTTTTCTATTGTCTGTCCCCCAGGGAGGGGGTTATATGTAGATCTTTGTAATCGGTTCCTCCTTTCTACCCCACCTTCCCTGTACCCTT
>NW_022104341.1:36571069-36580175 GCF_000313985.2 Echinops telfairi
GAGACCCTTTTCCAAGGGGATGTCCAGTTGCCTACAGACAGATCTTGGGTCCCCAATCTGCACTGCCCCTCCTTCACAATTATATGATTTTTTTGTTCTTTGATGTCTGATATCTGATCCCTTCGACACTTCGTGATCACACAGGCTGGTGTGCTTCTTCCATGTGGGCTTTGTTGCTTCTTGGCTAGATGGCCGCTTGTTTACCTTCAAGCCTTTAAGACCCCAGATGCTAAATCTTTTGATAGCGGGGCACCATCAGCTTTCTTCACCACATTTGCTTATGTACTCATTTGTCTTCAGCAAGTGTCAGGAAGGTGAGCATCATGGAATGCCAGTTTAATAGAACAATGTGTTCTTGTATTGAGGGAGTACTTGAGTGGAGGCCCAATGTCCACCTGCAACGTTAATACTAAACCTATAAATACATGCACAAAGATCTATTTCCCCATCCTCATATATTTACATATGTACATGTCCATAATTAGACCTCTATAAATGCCCTTTGCCTCCTAGCTCTTTCCTCTATTTCCTTTTACTTTCCTCTTGTCCCATGATCATGCTGTGCCTTCATTTGGGTTCCAGTAATTTCTCTGAGTTACATTGCCCTTAATCACGTTCTACCAGGCCTCTTACACCCTCCTTGCCACTGATTTTGGATCACTTGTTCCCTAGTCCCTGGGTTGGTCCGCCTACCCCCATTTCCTTTCTCCCACCTCCCTGTCTGCCGTATCTCCCCTGGAACCACTGGTCCTATTCTTTTCATCTCCGAATTATTTATCCCACCTATCTTATCTAGATAGACATGCAGATACATTAATAAGTGCAAAAAACAGGCAAACCCAAATAAAACAACAAAGGAAGTCAAAAGCAGCAAAACAGTAACAACAGCAGAAAGCAAGAACAAAATAACAACAATCAAAAAGAAAGCCACTGACAAAAATGGAAAAGCCTATAAATAGTTCCAGGTCTGTTTGTTGGACTTTACTAGTGTTTTCCAGTCGAGTCTGATGGGGAGCCACACTGTCTCCAAAGTCTATTTTTGGTATTCCCCAGGGGTTTCATCAGTCTGCTTCCCCTGCTGCTCTGCTGCATGCCCTCAGTGCCTTGCCCGGGAGTGATGGGGCCAGACCATCCACTATTCCTGCGCTGTGTCTCCAGTCCTGTCCCCCGTGGTGCCATGGTTCAGTGAAGGACACCGTGTCCTGTGGTGAGGCCGGCCCTACAGTCCTCCTTGCGTGTTTTCTGCTCCAAGCAGGAACATCATCCTCGGGGCTCGGTGGGTCAGGATGTCCTCTCCTCTCCGTCCATCCTTTTGTGTTTCTCCCGTGTGCTCTAATACGACATGCCCTTCTCCCCAAGCTATAGCCTCAGTGCTGAAGCATTATCTTTAAGAGTTCATCCACGTAAAAGTATTTCTTGATTCCTGTACCATAGTGTTTATTCATCTAAGAGTACCTTTCATTGGTTTCTAGGGGCCTTATCAAACAAGTATGCAAATAGCTGCCTTTCTTAGGAAGGATGAGAATTAAATATCCCTGGTGATGTAGTTGGGCAAGTATTTGGATTTCTTACCAGAAAGTCAGTGGTTCATACCACCAACTCCTTCAGATAAATGAGGTTATCTGCTCCCTGATGAGGGTAATGAATGTACAAATACATACACACAATTGATGTATGTATGGATTGTGATAAGAGTTGTGTGAGCCCCCAATGAAATGATTTTTTTTAATTAAGCAAAAAAAAAGGATTTATAGCCTTGAAAACAATTTACAAGGCCCAGATGAGTCAGAAACAACTTACTGACAGTGAGACTGGGTTTCTGGTTCTATGACCAATGGCATCCCCTGAGCGGGATAAAAAATGAATGAACTCAAACCAAGATTTGACTTCATTCACTGACACATCGGAAGAAAGGCCTACAGCTCTTTTCCTGAAAAATCAGAAATTAAAAATCCTGTGAATCACTGTTCTACTCTGGCACACAAAAGTGCAATTTCAGAACTGATTCAATGGCAAGTGGTTTTGTTTTTGTTTTAGGACCTATAAACACTGAGACACTAGTTAATTTAGAAAAGGAATTTATAGATGAAAACTGATACTACTTAATTTAGGAGAAGAATTTATTAGATTCGTGTGTTAGACAGGGTTCTCTAGAGAGATAAAACCAAATTGCTGATAATTTAATATTAGTTATTTATAAAGATAATTAAGATATATAACAAGAAATGAACTGTTAAATCATATACAGATAAATATATAATACAAGAAATGAACAGTTAAATTATAAAGCAGTACAAATGGCTCAATGCAACTCACTCCCGTGACAGAGAGTTGTGAGACACTAGCAGGCCTTCAAGT
Source organism: Echinops telfairi (assembly GCF_000313985.2). Classification (NCBI taxonomy): domain Eukaryota; kingdom Metazoa; phylum Chordata; class Mammalia; order Afrosoricida; family Tenrecidae; genus Echinops; species Echinops telfairi. Next base: position 36,573,428 of record NW_022104341.1, read on the forward strand.
CTAGTCTGCTGCCAGGTCTTCCTCTATATATAGAGAGAGCTAGGCTATCTCAGCACAGCAGCCAATCACAAGACAGGTCACCAACTGTCAGCCAGGTCACCAATCGCCAGTTCCCAGCTCCAGAGATGTTTTAAAGGGACCTCAACTTACAGTAAAGTTGTTTCAGGCCCTTGCTTATGTGGCCAAAGGAGATCTACCAGAGGTTTAATATGACTAGATAGTCTGCAGATGGATTTTGAGCTCCCTGCTGAGCCTTCTACAAATGGGGTGTTCACAATTTAAGATCTGATAGTCTTCCCTACATCATATTTGGATTATTTTTATATCACCTTTGGATCACACAAGCTGGTGTTTCTCTTCGATGTGGACTTAGTTGATGCCTCACTTACAGGGATGCTTGTTTAAATACAAGCCTTAAGACTCCAAACACTATACTATTTCAAGTGATACCCAGGCACCATCTGATTTCTTCACTACACTTTGCTGTAGCACCCTTATCATCAGAGATCATTTCATGAAGGTGAGTATTGTACAAGGGCTATGCTATCAGAACTGTTCTTGGATTGGGGCTCGAATTAAGTGGGAGCCCAGATTCCATAAGCTTGCATGGACATGCTTTAATTTTCTTCAATCTGAACTGACATGTGAGCGATTGATGGTGTGTTCCACAGTAGGCCATTCGCCTGTTCTCAATGGAAACTTCCCACAGATGTAGTCCATTTGATTCCTGTGCATTCCATCGGGTAAACGCCATATAAAAAGTTGCAGATTATGTTATATAAAATGCTTTTGCAATTACAAAGTCATTGTCTTCTAAAATTCTATCATGCAATCTCCTGCTGTTTTTTTACCACCAAAATTTTATTTTCCAAATATTGACCCTTCTTCTTTGTTTCCAACTTTGGCATTGAGATTGCCAATAATTATCTTGCATCTTGACTACATGATTGATCAATTTCAGACTGAAGAAGTTGGTAGGATTCTTTACTTTCTTCATTGGTGCTAGCTTTAGTGCATGAATAAAATTGAGTAACAATTATATTAACTGGATTTCCTGTTTGCATATAAATATGCTATCATAGACAGCATTACACTTGAAATGTTCTGGGTTCTTAAAAGCTTGCAAGTGGATATCTAAGAAGTAATTATTGGTCTCTTCCCACCTAGAGCAACAGAGAACAAATCCCACAAAAAAACGAAGACACGAGAAAGCAATTAGTTCAAAGGGTTAATGGTACATATGAACCAAAAGTGTTTTCTAACATGATACCAGAACTATATGGTGCCAGGCTAGCACTACCAACTACTATGATCAAGACCATAATGAAGGTCCTGCTTAGACTAAATAAAATATGTTGAACAAAATTTAAGTATAAAAGTAATTAAAAAAAAAAAAGACCAGACTTCCTGATCTCAAAGAGACTAGAGGAACTCCCAAGACTTATCACCTTGGACAATCTCCTAATTTGAAACTGAAGACACCCCCAGATGTCACCTTACAACAAAATAATAGTTAGGCCTATAAAACAATAATATTCATGAAGAATGTGTTCCTGGGAACAATTAACCACATGACACTTGCTCAAAACCAATATGAGATCAGAGGGGGAGGAGGGGGGGAGACAGGGATAATGAAAATATGGAGCTGGGAAAACTAGGGAAGAAATACAGAGTATCCTGCGACGTTTGGGGGGATTATAACCAATGTCATGGAACAGTTTACATATAAAGTATCATTTGGAAAACTAGTATGATTTGAAACTTCCACTTGAAACAAAATAAAGAAACCAATAATGTGTCTTAGAGTCAGATAGGAATTAGAAGTTCCAAAACCAAATATCCAAAAGAAAGATGTGACCAGGATAGAATTCTGCTCTAGAAAATGGACAGAAAACATAACCTCCTGTCAACAATGCAGTCAGAGAGAGCATTCTGAGGCTATGAGGATTAAGTTGTTTATCTTTTCTGTTGTGAATTATATAAACTCACTCCTGAATTTGCTTTATGTAATTTCCAGTCAATTGCACTTGATAATTAAGTGCTTTTATGTGAGAGATTTCTGTTAGGGAACACTGCAGAGGGTCACGGTTGAGATTTTTTAAACTAAAGAATAGTATCTCAGTTTGCATTACTACTCGAGAATGAACTTATTAAATACTCAAGAAGAATAGAAAATGGTGTCTAGTTAAGACTCATCCGTCCAGAACTGCTGCTGTCAGACCAGAAAATTGAGAGGTAAGGTGAAGGATACTGGGAGGTGGAGTTCTGAAATTAGAACTAGGGTACTAGGCTCTGTCCTGAACCCCCTTTTTTGTGATTTCCACTCACAAAGGGAACCAAGAACGCACTAAATCACTCTAGGTTTGACGTGCTGGGCTCCCAGGCATCGGCTGAAAAGCTACCCCCACCCTTTAGCAGAGAGTAGCAATTTCTCTAGGCTGATGCCCTAAAGGGAACATGATCCCAGACACGAGGAGAACGCCACACCAGAGCTCTCTACACCGTTGGCTGCCTTGAGCTCATAGCCTGGGGAGTGGGGGTGATGGGTAGCCATAATTTGGAGTAGAAGAAAAAGCAGAAATTTACCTGAGGCAGATAATGGTGTGGGAGAAAACAGGCAGATAGTCATAGTCCAGTGGATGAATTCAGTTCCAGTTGGCCGAGAAGGAAACAAGCCCCCTGATAAGCTGGATCTCTCTCTCTGAGGGTCAGTGTGACAGCCACCAAATCAGGGCACCTCACAAGCATAATATAAAAAACTGTGGGAATATAGATTCTTGGTAAAAACTGAAAATCCCAGGCTCATTGCTCAGCTCCATGAAGCACACAGAAGGGGTCTCTTAACATAAACCAGCATAAGGAGTCTATGCTAAGGTATGCCAGAATTTAGCTAAAGGGTCTGGAGGCTTTCTGCATAACAAAGACCAGCTGAAGCTAGTCTAAGCTTCTAACAAAGCAAACAGCTAGATCCCAGAATTAGGGAGACAATTTAATTCTATTCTAGCTGGCTTGGGGGAAGGGGGGTTGAATCCTCTGATCTGGTAGGGCACCAGCAGTCTAGATAGGACAATAAGCCCAGCTTCCCTCAGTGATTTTACACACAACTGGGGAGGTCCAGCCTGTCCTGGGGCCTTACATGGGGCTGAGGGAACACCCCCCCACACACACACACACACACACCCTGCTGTAGTGCTACATACAGCACAAGGCAGGTATACCAGTGAACTTCAGCTCTCAATACCACAGTGGGAACTGACTGCTGCTGCGATCTTGCCTTTGAGAGTAATCCCATCCAGCATCTGTGGAACCCTACATCAAGCAGGCATACCACCCTGCTACCTTGAGGAAGAGTTGGAACTCCTCCAGGCTCAATTATCTCCTTACTTACCACTCCATTTCTTCTTTATTCTCTCCCCCTTCTATCTTTTCCACTGCAGTTGGTCTCAACAGGCTCAGATTTGTTTTGTTTTTTTTCTCTCTTTTTCCTCTCCCTCTCTTTCCTATCATACGCCACTGCCGGCTTCCAGGACACTACTCTCCGCCTAGCTCAAATCAACCCAAATAGCAGCGGGAACTCCAGCCTGCCCTCTGAGGGAGTGCTGCACACCACACAAGGCAGTGGTGGGCAGCCATTTACAGCGCTGTGTGCAGCTGAGGAAACCTCTGTCAGACCTTCTAAGTACCTGTTCTAAGTGATCTATGAGGCTGGGCAGGTGATGCATTTTTCTTGCATCTCAGTTTCTGCATTTGTGTTTCAGTTGTCCACAGCTATTTAACAAATTCCAAAACCTGGTGGATTAAATCAATAACCACTTTATTTTGCTCACAGTTCCATGAGTCAAGAATATAGCAAGATACAGTAGGACTCGCATATATATTATTCTCCATGACATCTAGAGTCTGAGTTGGGTGGCTCAAACAGCCGAGAGATGGCTCTAATAGCCCAGCTGAGATCATTTATTTATCTGGGACCTGTTGGATGAGTCACACTCATCTGGCTTCAGCTTAAGACCTATCTGACTAAAAGATTTAAGAAACTTAACACTTTTTAAAAACTCATTTTATTGGGGCCTCGTACATCTCATCACAATCCATACATCCATCCATTGTGTCAAGCACATTTGTACATATGCTGCCATCATTTTCAAAACATTCTTTCTACTTGAGCCATTGGCATCAGCTCATTTTCCCCCTCCCTCCTTCATGAAGCCTTGATAATTATAAATTATTATTTCTTTCATGTCTTACACTGACCAATGTCTCCCTTCATCCACTTTTCTGTTGTTCGTCCACCTGGGAGGGGGCTATATGTAAATCATTGTGATCAGGTCCCCCATTCTCCCCCCACCATCCCCTTATTGTCCTAGTACTCTCATTATTGGTCCTGAGGGGTTTATCTGTACTGGATTCCGTGTTTTCCGCTCTTAACTGTACCCATGTACATGCTCTGATCTGGCCAGATTTGTAAAGTACAATTGGGGCCAGGATGGGGAAGCATTAAGGAACTAGAGGAAAGTTGTATGTTTCATCAGTGCTATACTGCATCCTGACTGGTCTGCTCTTCCTTGTGACCCTTCTGTGAGGAGATGTCCAGTTGTCTACAGATGGACTTTGGATCTCTACTCTGAACTCCCCCTCATTAACACTGATGAGATTTTTTGTTCTGGGTCTTTGATGCCTGATACCTGATCCCATTGACACCTCGTGATCACAGAGGTTGCTGTGCTTCTCCATTGTGGGCTTTGTTGCTTCTCAGTTAGATGGCCACTTGTTTATCTTCAGCCTCAGCAATGTAACCAAGAGGAATTGCTGAAACCCAAAGAGGCCAAACATGCAGTGGAACAAGAGGAAAGTAAACGGAAATAGAGGAAAAATCTAGGAGGCACAGGGCATTTATAGAGGTCTAAACACAGGTATGTATATATGTAAATACATTTATATATAACGGAAATAGAGGAAAAACTAGGAGGCACAGGGCATTTATGGAGGTCTAAACACAGGCATGTATATATGTAAATACATTTATATGTAACGATAGGGAAATAGATCTATGCACATATATTTACATGTTATGTATTAAGGTAGCAGACAGACGTTGGGCCTCTACTCCTCAACACAATAACACTTGGTTCAAATAACCTGGCATTCTGTGATGCTCACCTTTCTGACAAGATTGCTGAAGACAAAATGGATGCTTAAGCAAATGTGGTGAACAAAGCTGATGGTGCCTGGCTAGCAAAAGATATAGCATCTGGGATATTAAATGCTTGAAGAAAGTTCCCCTCTTACACCTGTGTGCTACTCCAATTTGCCAATCTTTCTCCCCGTAGCTAGTTGGTCTTCTCAAACATGCTGGTCTCAGAATATTCAACTTCCTAAATTGCAGCTGGATTCTAAAAGAAAGATGCACAAGTTTTGGTGCTCTTAAGGCCTAAGTGTGGTGGCCCAGCACCACATAATTGTTATTTTATTGGTTAAAACAATCACAAGCCCAGGCCAGATTCAAAAAATAATGACGCCTTTGAATAAAATGACAGTGAAAGAATTTCTACCCAACTTTATTTTGCCATAGTCCACGTTTTAGCTGTAATTATTTTACAATATTTATAAAACACACTCACCACCAATTAAGACCTCTAAAAGTTTCATCCCATTAAAACATCAGCTCAAAGCTCAAATTCTATTTCAAATCAGATTGAGCTATAACTGAGACTGCTCAGATTCATTTTCTTGAAAGCAGCTCCATGGGTTAAAATTCCTTGTAATCCTAAAACTGTAGAGCAAAGGGATAACTTACCTCCCCAACATATACCTAATAAATAATGGTGTAGTAAAAAATTAAAAATAAAACTCATTGTCATCAAGTCAAAGTTGACTCACAGTGATCCTACAGGGCAGGTTAAACTGTCCCGTGAGTTTCAGGGGCTGTAACTGTTTGAGAGTAGAAAGCTTTGCATTCTCCCTTCGAGCAGCTAGTGGTTTTGAACTACTGACCTTTCAGATTGCAACACAGAGTAATGCCACCAGGATTTCCAAAATGGTGAAGTAGAAATGGGAAAACTGCAATGGACACTCTCATTCAAAAAAATGAAAAACAAGGAACATATAATAGTTACTACATCAATTCTGAAATACAGTTGGACACGTCACTAGTTCCTTGATTAGGATTCAGTCATGGTCCCTGACAGTGGTCTTCCAGACTCTTAGCTACACTATCCTTATTTCTGAGCTGCAACTCGCAGCAGTCTTCATTTACCATAAAAAAAACAAAAACTTTTGTTTTGAAGAGCTGTGTAGCTTCTCAGCCTGATCTTTCCAATAGAGCATTAAGGGCTCAGACAGTTCCTTATAAACTGCCTCAGTCTCTTGCAATCTAAATTGATAGCATTCCTTTAAATATTTTCTTATGTACTAAATTATAATCAACTCCAATTGCCAAAGGGCATGTTGATATTTCCTTTGGAGAGTCCCTTCTGTGTTGCGCTTCATGTGAGATGTGAGGCTGCTATGGGAAATGTCCTTAAGATTTGTAGAAACCTCATCCCCCGAAGAATGCACTTCAGAGGACAGCACTGGAGCTCCAGCGTGGGGAGAGGGGCAGTCTGATCAGAGCACCCGGGAGGAACGAAGAGGGATGGAGGGTGAAGGGAACACATCCTGGCCACCAAGCCCCAAAGACGATATTCCTGCTCAGAGCAGACAATGCTCAGGGAGGACCACAGGAGGCACGACATCCCTCACTGAACCA
>NW_022104341.1:36581377-36587093 GCF_000313985.2 Echinops telfairi
TGCAGTACAGCACTGTTGAAACACAACTTTCCTGTAGTTCTTTCATGCTTCTCCCAACTATCATGACCTCATGTCTACCTTGCAATTCGGACTAAACCAGAACATGTACACTGTTAGATAGAGCCCACAACACAGGGAATCCATAGACAAACAATACTAAAGAAACCAGGCGGAAAAGGGGAAGGTGGGGGGAGAGACGGGTAATCAATCACAAGGATCGACATATAACACCCTCCCAGGGAGAAGGACAACAGAAAAGTGGGTGAAGGGTGACAGAGGACGATGTAAGGTAAGAAAATAATAAGCTATAATTTATCAAGGGTTCATGAAGGAGGGAGGGGGAAAATGAGGAACTGATATCAAGGGCTCAAGCAGAAAGAAAATGCTTTGAAATTGATGATGGCAACATATGTACAAATGTTCTTGACACCATGGATGAATGTATGGATTGTGATAAGAGATGTAAAAGCCCTCAATAAAAGTATTTAATAGAATTTTAAAAACTATTTATAGAAACTCTAAATTTTTTGAGTTACACAAAGATTCTTATAAGCCTTTTAGCCTAGTAATTAATACTTTTAAAAGATCTTATACAACCAATTATTTCAATGCAAAGTCATTTGATTTCTTGACTGCTGCTTTCATGGACAATGATTTTGGATATACTCAAATTAAACCATTGACAAATTCACTCTTTTCTCCTCTTATCATGTGATAATTTTCACTTTCCTTATGTTGACCTGCAATCCATACTGAAGGCTGTAGTCTTTAATCTTCATCTGTAAGTCCTCTTCACTTTCAGCAAGCCCAGTTGTGTCATATGCATATGGCATGTTATTAATGAGTCTTCTTCCAATCCTGATGCTGTTTTCCTCTTTATATATCCCAGGTTCTTTGATTACTAGCTCAACATACAAATTTACTAAGTGTGATGAAAGGATACAATCTGATACATACCTTTACTGATTACATAGTATCCTTTCATTCTAATGAAAAAGACAGCTTCTTGGTCTGATGCTGTTTTCTTCTTTATATAACCCAAGTTCTTTGATTATTAGCTCAACATACAAATTTATTAAGTATGGTGAAAGGATACAACCCTGACACATATGTTTACTTATTACATAGTATCCTCTCATTTTAATTAAAAAGAGCCTCTTGGTCTACATACATGTTCAACATGCACACAATTAATTGCTAAATTAGCTGATCCCAAATAAAGCAGATGAGCTGACCTAGTGGAGTTCAAACTGCTTAATCACAGGCGAAATAAATGTTGTCATTGTTCTAAGCCATTAAATGTTAAAGTGCTTTATGATATAATAGTATGTATCGTATTAACTATAGTTAATAGTATGTAACTATGACTGCAGTAGAAAAGGAAGTATCAAAGGCATGAATGTTTAATAAAAATATTTTCAAGGGGTTCCTATTTAACAGTATTAATTTTGTTTGTTAAATATGAAATGTGATCATCTCCTTAGAATGAGAGTGCTAATAGAGCAGTGAGAAATGTAAAGAGTAAAGAATGAAAAATAATTGTGAAGAATAAGAGAGGCAACCAGAGAAATGTAGTAGAATTGTCAAGTAGACAGCCCGGTTGAAGTTAATCCTGTTATGACTTTCTCTAACAGTATTGAGTTGTTCAGTGAAAGCACTGAAAGAACTAATAACTGAGATTATAAGTTATTTTTTGTCAAAAGATGTGATAAAAAGATAGAAGTGCCAAGCAACCATGCAATCTAAATTAGTTTATTAGAAAAATAAAGAAATTACAAGGTTGATGGAGGGATAAGTGAGACATTCTGATGAAAAACTACAGTGAGAAAAGTTTGAAAGTAGCAAATAGGAGGGAGTTTGGTTATCAGATAAGAACATGCCTATATTGGAGATTTTAAGCAGTTTTATGAGTATAATAAAGATTTCATAAGACTACATATCTGAAAGGAAGTGATGGGAAGGTGACAGAAAACAGCATGGGCAAGAAACTGAGGCACATGGTGATGGACAGGCCATCACAAAGAATTGGAAGTTACACAGGATGAATAAAGGGGCTGGAGTATAGAGAAAGACTTTGACTCAGGAGCCACATATTATTTTTTATTTTTTTATTTAATTTTTTAAGGAACCAAATATTTTAATGGCTATGAAGTCTGAGCAAGACATTGGTAAATTATAGCAAAAAAGATGAGAACATAGTCATACAGTTAAAGTGCATAGGCCTAAAATGAGCGGTAATTTTAAGGAAGGAGCATAATAGTTTTTCCTAAGCCAGTGGCCTATGACCCATCTCTACCAATTAAATCTAATATAATTTTGATATATAAAAATTTGTTTCATAAACTTCATGTGCTGAAAAGGGAAAGGTGCTTCCTCTTATTAAGTAAATTATCAATAGTAGAGAAAGTACCTACTTAGAGTACACACCCACTTAAACATACTCACACAAATATATACATATGCCTGGTATAACTTGTGAGAGATTTATCTCAAGTAAATGGCTCACATGGTTGTAAAGGTTTGCAAGTCTAAGTCTGTGGGTGGAATCAGCCTAGAGGTTTCTCTTGACTCATGTAACTTGCAGGGGTGCAGCACTCAAAGTCAATAGGTCAGATATCAGGTTTCAAGCTCACACAATGTGGAGAATAAATAATCGTTGCCTGACAAGTGTCTCTCTCTTCAAATGTATATTCAAACACATATATACACATAAGAGAACTTTTAAAAGCTTGTGGGAAAATGGAATTAAAAGATAATGGAATTAATATTTTCCAAGTACTTTTTGAAGTCCCCATGGGTGCAACAGGAGGCTGGAGGGGAGTCAGGAGGCATAACCCCTGGTAGTGTTGTGAGTTAGGCATTGGGTTGTTAATTGCAAGGTCAGCATTTCAATCCCACCAATTGCTTAGCAAAATAAAGATGAAGCTGTCTTCTTCCCATATTTATTTGTTCTCAGAAACTGTAAATACGGCTGTTACAAATCAAAACAAGACTCAGTAACAGCGAGTTTGGTATGTATTTGACATATGTTTTGCTTCTTCAAAGAATCTATCCTAAGTCATTTGGCATCCAACAACAGTTCCAGAGGAACAATATTAGCAGGATGAGTTTTCTGAACTGGTTCTCAAGTTTGACTAGCCTTAAAGTCATAAAGAGGGTACTGCTAACCTATAGCCTGAGGTGGCAATCGAAATATTACCATCAATGGGTCAAACATTTGTGAAACGCCAGGCTCTGGGTGATTACATGTTCAATAATATATTTTGAGAATGTGAAGTACAGGTATGTATTACTTAATGTACACAATTTATTCAGTGAAGTATGGTCTTATATGACTTAGACGTTGTGTGAACACCATACTAAAACCATAATGGAGCTCGCTTCTGGTTATCCTTGTCTTTGCAGCTGCTACTGCTCTGGACTCCTGGCAGAGGCCAGTGAACGGGCAGCAGCAACAGTGACTAACAGCAAGTGGGAGGGGGAGAGCGCTCCCAGCTCTGCCAGCTCTCGGTCCACCAGAACAGCAGAAACAAATCAAGCACTGCAGTCCAACTTGCCTATTAGAAGGACAAAGCCTGAGATCCCAGGGCAGAGCCATGTCCTCTGACTCACCTGCTTGTATCCCCAGTTGTCTAGTACTGCACGAATCTTGGAGTCTTTAAATCATTCTCACTTACTGCTATGGAGTCAATTCCAATTCACAGCAACTCTTGTCAGTAGTTTGAAACCATCAATTGCTTTGTAGGGGAAGGAGGAAATCTTCTATGCTTATAAAGATTTATAGTCTCAGAAACACACCAAGGCAGTTCTACTCAGTCCTATGGGGTGGCTGTGAGTCAGCACAGACTTGATGACAGTGAGTCTGAAGAGTTTCTTTTGCTTTGTTTGTTTGTTTGTTTTTGTGGGGTTAGGGTCCCATAAGGCATTTTGTTTGTAAAAAGAAAGTGAAATAAACTAGAAGAGAGTAAAACTACCCCTGTGGGTTTCTGAGGATGTAAATATTAATGAGAAAAAAGTCCATCTCCCAATAAACAGCTAGTAGATCTAAACTGCTGACCTTACTGTTACTTTTCTAAGGTGTAACCCACCATGCGATTAGGGGGAAATATTAAATAAATAAGGCCACTCTCCTCATGGGACCCTACGACCCCCCTTCCACCACCACAACAAAAATCTCCAAACTCATTGCCATCAAGTCAATTCTGACTCACAGCCACTCTAAGGACTGAACAGAAGAACTGGCCTTGTGGGTTTCTGAGACTGTAAATCTTTATAAGCACAGAAATTCTCATCTTTCCCCCACGAAGCAGCTGGTGGTTTCAAACTGCTGACCTTGCGGTTAGCAGCACAACATATAATCCTTGAACCTTTATTTAATCAGATGTTGCGTAAAAAGATGCTAAGCAACACATACCTACATGAGAAATAATGGTTGATCCTGCTTTTTCTACACCAAAGTGATAAAAGAAAGAGGTAAATTCGGGGCTTCAGAATCACAGATAAAGACCTGAAAGTTGTCATTTTTGCCTTATGTCTTGATGCAACTTTGTTGTCATTGTCAAACACTAAATGCAGACTCTTATCCTAAGAATGACTGAATAACAAAGCTAATAAGAGTTTCAGCTCTGACTGGTATCTAAAATTAAAGTGAGGTCACTGATGGGGAAGAAATGAGATTCTAAAACTTATAGATTAAAAAAATCAGGAAAATAATCATCTAAACTTCCATTTTATTATTTCAACAAACACAACCGACCCTCTATCTTCCATCTGAAAAGATTAATCAACGTGATTACTAATCCAACCACCCCTAGCAAAATTACTATCGCTTACACCAGCATCTGCTGAGACGAGCTACAACTGAGGACTCTTACTGAGATCCAGGACTTGGAGGAGTCATTGAGAAATCCTCTGGGTCAGGGCCTGGAGTGTTGCCTGAGGCAAATGCCTTAAAAATCTTGTTGGATGTCTCCAGGACCCACCTCGACTGCCCATTCTTGTTTCTAAATCTATTAAATTTAAGACAGAGCAAGGCACAAGTGGTTAAGGACAAAGTGTGACCCAGGAGGAGGTATGCTATATTCCAAAAGAACTGCTTGATTTTTCTAATATACACAAAGAGAAACATGGGGCATAAGTGTGGAATGGCTATTAAGGTAAAGCCACGGAGTGTAGTGTGGCCAACTACATGGTCAGCACTTTGAAACCACTCGGTGCTATGAAAATGATAAATGAGGCTTTCTACTTCTATAAAGTTAGTCTCAGAAACACAGAGGAAGTTCTACTCTCTTCTATAGGGTTGCTACAAGTCAGAATTAACTTGATGGTAATGAGTTTTGAAGGGTTTTTGGGCATATTAAGGGAGTGGAATAATAGTTCCAGGAAAACAAAGTTGGTTCCGTCATGTTTATTGATATGGGCCCACTAAGCACAGATTCTTCATTCAATGTTTTAGCTGGTTTTCTTAAAGCATGGATTAAGTTATGACATACAATAAATATAGCTGAAGTACCAAACCTGCCTTGGTATACTAAGAAAATAAGTATGAAAAGTCTTAGGGAAATTGGCATGCCAGAGTGAATTTATAAAGTTGGATCTGCCCAGAAGACACACCTTTTACCACAGTGGTAAGAAAAACATTTATGAAGGGAGCCTCAGCATCCTTGGAGACTGCAGTGGGGGCTATTTTACTTATGTCAGATATGACAGTGATAAC
>NW_022104341.1:36587193-36588826 GCF_000313985.2 Echinops telfairi
GGAGACTGCAGTGGGGGCTATTTTACTTATGTCAGATATGACAGTGATAACTGCTCTAACTGAATTAAAACACGTAACTATAGTAGAGGAAGCATGGTGGCATAGTGGGTTATGCACTGGTCTGTTAACCATAAGGTCGGCATTTCAAACCCACCAACTACACCGTGGAGAAAGATGAAGATTTTTTGCTCCTGTAAAGACTTCAAGTACGCTCTGACTCACAGTGACCCTATACACAACAGAAGGAATCAATGCACAGTGCTGGGCCTTCCTTATAATTCTTCCTATGCCTGAGCCCAGTGTTAAAACCATTTTGTCAATCCATCTCAGAGAACCTTCCTCCACTTCACTGGCCCTCCACCTTACCAGCACAATTCCTCCTTCAGGAATTGGTCTCTCCTGGCAATATATCCAAAATATGTAAGATGAACTCTTGCCATCCTTGCCTCCAATGTAGCACTAATGGCAGTACTTCTTCCAAGACAGATCAGTTCATCCTTTTAGCAGTTCATGAAGCTTTGAATATTCTTCTCCAGCACAATTCAAATGCATCCATCTTTCTTCAGTCTTTCTTATACAATGTCCAACTTTCACATGCATATGAAGCAATGGAAAATACCATGGTTTTGGTCTGGCACACCTCAGTTCTCAAAATAACATCCTTGCTTTTCAATAGTCCAAAGAGGTCTTGTGCAGCAGACTGACCTAATGCAACACATCTTTTGCTCTCTTGACTGCTGCTTTCATGGGCACTGACTATGGATCCAAACAAAACAAAACCCTTGACAACTCAACCTTTTCTGCATTTATCAAAATGTTACTTATAGGTCCAGTTGTGGGGGTTTTGGTCTTCCTTACATTTAGTCTCAGTCCATACTGAAGGCTGCAATCCTTGATCTTCATCTGCAAAAATTTACTGTCTCAGAAATCCCAGGGTGTAATTCTACTCTGCTATGAGTTGGAATAGACGCAAGTGATAGTGGGTAACTAGAACAGAACTAATTGGACCCCATGGTAGTAGTGATCTAGTGGTGGCATTTGATCATGAAAGGTGTGTGTGATTATGGTGATGGACAGCAAAGCCAAACAGAACTCAGAATAGTCTGACTCATGGATTTATGAGTTTGGCTACTTATTACTGTGTCCTTAGATGGGAAATCTACTAAATATTTACTTGGTTTGTATAAACAAAAGACTCCTAGGTCAAGAGAATGCAATAATTCAATTTATCACAATAGAGTTACAACCTATGAGAGTTAAGTTTGTGTCAACTTGGCTTTCTCAAGATTCTCTGCAGTTTAGCAGTTAAGGCCCAGTCATCTTCTGGGATGTGACTTATAATGAACTCCAAAATGGGATCTGCTATGAGCAGACTAAGATGATCAAGTTTCCTTAGAACTACGGTCTACTTCCAATATTAATAGACTCTGTAGAGAGTTAATTTATTCTTGCTGGATCTAGGCCCCACATCTGATTCACTGACCCACAGTTCTTTGAACTTGAGCTAACAGCCATCTATCCACATTGCTTGCCAATCCTAGTTATTATCAGTGGCCTGCCATCTAACCTGCTGACTTGGATTCATTCAGCTCTGCAGCCACAAGCCTGTCTGCTGACCTCAGATTCATCTGAT
>NW_022104341.1:36588926-36602990 GCF_000313985.2 Echinops telfairi
CCTGCCATCTAACCTGCTGACTTGGATTCATTCAGCTCTGCAGCCACAAGCCTGTCTGCTGACCTCAGATTCATCTGATTCTGTACCCATCACCCTGTGCTCTTCCAGTTATATTTTCTTGCTTCCTAATTCCTCAGGCCCTGCAGCTACATGAGTCAGGAGAGGCCTCCAGCTTAATTTATGAGCCTCTCTCTGCATGACCCCCACCCCACCTCACCTTGTGGTTAGTAACCCAACACCTACCCAATAGCACTGTCTGAGCGCCTTTCTAAAGGTCAAGCGAAATTTTCTGTGAAGTTATGGAATTAGAACTATCAGGAATTAACCAAGACCAGAGATAGGTATATGACTGCTGGCATGATTAAGAGGCACTCGTGGCCAAAGGAATGTACCCTGATTATTCCTAATCCCAAACTGTAGCCGGCTATTTTCTCTAATAAACTCCATAATTTTGAGAATGGCCTGTGAGTTCTGTATGGCCACTGCAATGCAATGTCAAACTCAGAAAAGCACTAAGGGATGCCATGGGAGGGACAGTTGGTGTCAGGATAGATAAAGAAGGTTGGAGAGTGAAGGCATTCTGACTTCTGCTTCAGAGAAATCAGAATGGGCTGATACTGAGTTTTATTTTTTGTCCCTATTGTGAAGTCAGAGGAATTCAGACACCACCACCCACCCCACACACATCATTTTTACAGGGATATGGAGGTCAGATAGTTAAGAGCAGGGGTCCCCAAACTTTTTAAACAGGGGGCCAGTTCACTGTCCTTCAGACCCGTTGGAGAGCCAGACTATGGTTTAAAAAAAACTATGAACAAATTCCTATGCACACATCTTACTTTGAAGTAAAAAAACAAACGGGGCAAAAACACCCGGCAGACTGGATAAATGTCCTTGGCAGGCCACATGTGGCCCGCGGGCCGTAGTTTGAGGATGCCTGGTTAAGAGAGTCATAGCTCACCTCTGTCTCAGTGGGGCCAGTGTGTCCTCAAAGCTATTCTGTAGTGATTTACTCAGCTCCAAATGCATAATTGAAACAGCCATACTCAGTAGATCCCCCACATTATATCTCAGGCACAAGGGCTATTATGATAGAACAAGTCAAGCAGAAACTATGAGAGCTACTTTTGACTAGGAAAATAGTAAACCCAAAGCAATACCGCATTCCTGGAGGGATTGCAGAGATTACTGCCACCATCAGGAACTAGAAGAATACAATATGGACTCCCATCACATACTCATCCAACTCTCTTATTGTGCCTGTGCAAAAAACAAATGTATTATTATAGAAGGATAATGGATTATCATAAACTTAACCAAGCATCACTGCAATTGCAGCTAATTCTTTAGAGATGTTTATGGTTTCATTGCTTGAGTAAATTAACATATCTCTGAGTACTGGTATATAACTCTTGATGTGACTAGTGCCTTTTTCTCTCCAGTATTGTTTTGAAGGGTCACCAGGCACAATTTGCCTTCAGCTAGAAAGGCCAGCCATATACCTGCACTATCCTACCTCAAAGGCATATCAAACTCTCAAACCATGATATAATTTAGTACACAGAGATCTATCTTGACATCATTTTCATTCCAGAGATGTCACAATGGTCTCGTTACATTAATGGTATCAGGCTGATTGAACTTAGTAAGAACAAATATAAATACATCTAGACTTACTGGTAAGACACTTGTATGCAAGAGGGCAGAAATTAACCCAGTAAAAATTTAAATGCCTTCTACCTCAGTCCAATTTTAAGTCGTCCAGTAATGCAGGACATATAAAGATATTCCTTCCTAAAGTGAAATTACTGGATCTTATAACTAAAAATGAGAGATAACAAATGTTGGGACTCTGCATTTTTGAAACATCTCTTTCATCTGAGTATGCTACTCTGGCCAACTTATCAAGTGACTCAAGATTGCTTCTTCTGAGTGGGCCAGATGTTAAAAAGCTCTGTGGCATGTTAAGCCTGCTCCATCACTTGATCTGGCCATGCAGCCTGGTTGATCCAATGATGTTTGAAATGACAGTAGCAGACACATCTGCTTTTTGGAACCTGTCAGGTCCTTATTTGTGAATCACACGTAGGGCTGTAGAGCAAAGTCCTGTAGAGCTACTGTCCTTGTGAAAGACAGATTTTAGCTTATTACTGGGTTTTAGTAACCATGGGCCACCAAGTCACCGTGAAGCCTGGGCTGCCCATCATGAATTGGGCATTGTATGATTCACAGAGGCATAAAGTTGGACACGTTCAACATTCCATCACTACACAGAATTGGAATATACGAGATCAGGCTCGAGCAGAACCTGAAAGTAAAATGAAATTGAATGAGAAAGTGACCCAAATACCCATAGTCTGCACTCTTCTCATAACATCGCTCATCTACCACCCTCCATACCTATGGTCTCCTAGAAAATTATGTACGATCAGTTTACTGAGGGAAAGAAAATTTATGACCAGTTTATAGATGTAGATACCACTCAAAAGTACATAGCAGCAACAATGCAGACCCTTTCTGAAGTCTCCTTGAAGGACAATGCTAAGGTGACCAGACGTCCCACTTTTGGCAGGATGGTCCCCATTTTTAACAATTTAAAAGTCCCGATTTTTGGAAAGAATGCACGACAAGCTAGGGTATACGGTTTTCAGCTGCCACATGGCTATTTCGCCAGGATATGAGTTTTATCAATGGTGTCCCGCTTTACCAAAGTTAAAATCTGATCACCTTAGGCAATGGTCTCATTACAATACATGTCTTTCAAAGTGAAACCCTCCCAATGTGCAAAACTTTAAGCAGTGACCTCGGCTGTTCATTTTCCTTGGAAGCAGTGATGGCTATGAAATATTGATTACTGATTCATCCATTGTGGTCAATCATTTGGCTGACTGCTCAGGGGCTTGGAGGGAACATGATTGTAAATTTGGTGACTGGGACGTTTCAAGCATGAGGACAGACCTCTGTGAATAGGCCTTGCCTCATTGCTCAATGGGCTCATGAACAAGTGGTCATATTGGCAAGGATGAAGGTTATGCCAGCAACCAGCAACATGTACTTCACTCACCAAGGCCAACTTGGATACAGGCATTACTGAGTGCCTAATCTGACAAAAACAGAGACCAACATTGAGCCTATAATATGGAATCATTACTGAAGATGATCACTTAGCAACCTAGTGGCAGGTGAATTAGAATAGACTGCTTCCAACATGTAACAGGCAGTATTTTGTTCTTATTAAGACAGATATTCTTGCTGGATACAGATTCACCTTACCTGCATACAATGCTTCTCCTCAAAACTACACCCATGGGTTTACAGAATGCCTATTCACCATCATGGTATCCCAAATAATAGTCTCAGATAAAAAAAAATTCACAGCAAATGAAGTATGGCAATGAGCCCATGCTCAGAGAACTCACTGGTTTTACCAGATTCCCCATCTTTCTGATTGAGGTGGCTTGATAGAATAATGTAATAGCCTTCTAATGACATGACTACAGTACCAGATAGGTCACAATACCTTACAGGGTTGGGCAATGTCCCAGGAGGCTATCTTTGAAAGCTGTCTATGCTCGAAACCAGCGTGTAATATAGTAATCTTTCTCTAGGCCATGATTCAAGAGTCTAGAAAGCAAGGGGTAGGGATAAGTAGGGCATCACTCACTATTATCCCGAGTACCTCACTTGCTGTTTTGGAGGTGTTGGTTACAAATGAAGGAATGCTACCATCTAATGACATAACACTGATTCTAACAACCAGAAAATTAAAAATTCTACCAAGCCATTTCAGGCTCCTCATGTCTCGAGAACAGCAGGCAAAGAAGGAAGTTATGTTATTAGCAGGTATGACTGACCCTGATTATCAAAGGGAATTATAATGGAAACAGAGAAGCAAATATCTAAAATATAGGCAATTCCTCATGACACCTCTTAGTATACCATACAATGTGATTTAACTCAATGAAAAACTACTGTAACTCAATTCCAACAAAACAACTAATGACCCAGACCCTTCAAGAATATAGGTTTGGATCCACCACCCCACTACACAAAGAACCATGACTAGCTGAAATGCTTCTTGAGAAAAAATGGAATACAGATGAGTAGGGAAAGGTGGTTCTACACAAGAATTACAACTGTGCGATCCTCTGCAGAAATGCGATTTTTACAAGTATTTCTTCTTTGTTTTATTAAAATATATATGAGGGGGTACTCCCCTCCCCCCAAAAAAATAAAAACAGGAAAAAAGATCTGCTGGGCAGAGCTTTCTTAGTACTCATTTCCCCCCACGATACGAGTATCCAGCAACTATGAGTTAGTGACCCAGTGGCATGTCGCCTGGGAAGGTTCTCTCTGGTCACAATGAATTTTTTCGTAAAAAAAGTTTTACTTAAACCTTGTTTTTGTTGATGGCTGGTTTAAAAGAACAGCTTGCAGCTGTGAAATTTTGTTTCCTGTTTGGTAAAAATGCCACAAAAACTATTGTGAGGTTGAACACCTCTTACAAGGACAGCACTATGGGAAAAACTCAAGTGTATCAGTGGTTGTTGTTGTTGTTTTTTAATCATTTTATTGGTGGCTCATACAACTCTTATCATGGTCCATACATACATCAATTGTATAAAGCACATTTGTATATTCGTTACCCTTATAATTCTCAAAACATTTGCCCTCCACGTAAGCCCCTGGCATTAGCTCATTGTTCCCCTCCCGCAACCCTTCTGTAAGGGGATGTCCAGCTGCTTACAGATGGGCTTTGAGTCCCCACTCCATACTCCCTCTAATTCACGATACGATTTTTTGTTCTTTGATACCTGACTCCTCATCCCTTCGACATCTCATGATCACACAGGTTGGTGTGCTTCTTCTATGTGGGCTTTGTTGCTTCTCAGCTAGATGGCCGCTTGTTTACCTTCAAGCCTGTAAGACCCCAGATACTATATCTTTTGAAAGCGGGGCACCATCAGCTTACTTCAGAGTGGTTGTTTCAAAAAAAGTGAAATGTCAATTGATGAACTTCATTCTGGACGTCCATCATGTTCCCAAACGGACAAAAATGTCAACAAAATTTGTGCACTTGTGCTCGAAGACCTATGTTGGACCACTGAAGAGATGGGAAGTTATCTGGACTAAATTGGAATTCGGTACAGTGAATTTTAACAGAAAATTTTGGTCGCTGCAAAATGTATGCTTTGGGTTCTGACTGACCAGGAAAAAGAGCAGAGTAGAAACATGCCGTGCTTTGAAAGAACAGCTCCAAAGCACTCTTAAGACACTGAAAGCAAACATCAATCAAGCCGGTGGAAGACCACATCATCAAAGATCAAGACGGTGCTCATTTGTTTTTTTGGATATGAGGGAGATAGTGTATTTGGAGTTTGTTCTACTTTCTATTTAGAGATTCTGAAAAGATTGCGTAACAATGTGCAACAAAAAAAGCTCATTTGTGGTAGATTGGGGGACTGCTTCTGCCACCACAACAATGCACCTGCTCATCTCAGTGTAACAGTTTTGGGCTAAAAACTGCATGCCTCTCTTGCCCCAAGCACCTTGCTCACCTGTCCTTGCTCCTTGCAGCTTTTTTGTTTCTCCGAATGAAGAGGAGCATGAAAGGACAGCGATTAGATGACACAGAAAGGTGAAGAAATAAATGAGGAGGCACTGTCAGCCATCCAAACAAAAGATGTTTCCAAGAATGGAATTGCAAATATGACAAATGTATTAAGTGTAATGGAGAGTACTTTGAAGGTCATAGTTTTGTAAAAAAAAAACCAAAACTTAAATACATAGCTTTGGAAAAAAATTCCGGTTTTTTTTGTGGTTGTGTATATACTCATATAATTTTGTTCTCTTCTCTCCTATATCCCATTATTTATCAAACATATGTAAATGATGCCTGTATGTTTCAGGTTAAATGCTTGTTAATTATATCGTGTAAGCTGCAAATATGACTTTATTATTTGTAAAAGCATGTTCTCTCATATTTGTGGCTTAGAAACCACAATAGTCTGCTGATAGCACATGGTCATTGTGGTAGTTGGATACCATCAACTAGACACTCCGGGCTAGGGGTAGAGTCAAACCTGTCAATCAAGTGGTAACTTAATGACACCTCCTTGGAGTTACGGCCTTTTATAGAAGAGCGATGGGCTCTGAGAGCTGTTCTCTGTGTTGCGTTGCCTTCCTTCTTGCATGGACTGTCACTGACCCTGGGATATGTCAATGCCCTGCCATGTTTCTACTGACCTTGGGTCCACGAGATTGCATCCAACCAGCTTGTGATCTTCCAGCATTTTGTATCATATTTCTGCATCATTGCCTACAAATATGTGAGTCTGAAGAGGGACATATGGACTAGCATTCATCTACAGATGAGTTAGACTGGACCGGGATGCCTTCTTGATACAGTTATTTCTTATATATAGAAAAATGTCACTGGATTTTTTTCCCTCTAGACAACATCTACTTAAGAAGAACATGGCATAGAAATTGAATTCATTTTACTAAGTAGGGCTCTAAAGCAATTAGATCTTAACTCAGTATTGTTAGATTTTGAAGGGGGAGGGGAGGGAAAGGCCAGATAGAGAAGGCAGAGTCACCAATGACTGAAAGATTTCGATTCAACAATTGTCCTATAAAACATCAAGTTCCCCGAAGTCACTGAACAGTTAACAATGTATGAAGAAGTAGGTAACAAAAGATACAACCTCAAATCGTGTCCATCAAGCCTGGGATTCTGTATGCTGCTACCATAAAACGGGTAAAGATATGGCATTCATGCCGAATTTTCTAGGGCAGGTGAGTTTCAGTTATGTTACTGTTATCAACCAATAGAGCATTTCTCTTTTGAAGAGGAATCTTAAATAACTAAGAAGGTAGATCACAGGATAGATACAAAGCACTACTAAATCTAACTTACATTATAGAAAAATAAAAATTCAAGTAACTACTGAAAATATGCTGTACTTCCTAAAACATTTTCATAACCTTTCTAAATCTTTCACTAATGTGTTAAGATACATGAAGGAATTTTTTATTTTTCACCTCATAAGCCATGAAATAAAATGAAGAGATAAATTATACATATAAAAGGCATAAAAGTACTTATTTACCACTTGTTTTATATGAGAAAAATCTCAATTATCAGCATATCAAAGACCTACCTTATTAATACTGATCATTCTCTTGGAAGATTTAGGAAGTGGAGAAGAGAAAAATCCAATGAAAAAGGTTTTTTAAGTATGGAAAATTTTTAGAAAATTTTACATTGCTTAGACTATAGAAACTTATAAAACACAAATGATCACAATCAATTAAAAATGTATCTATTCTCTGTTTATATTAGGTTCTTTTGAGTTGATTCCATCTCATAGTGAGTGATCTGATGTACAACACATTGAAAGTACTGCCCGCTCCTGTACCATCCTCACAACCAGTGTGCAAATCAGCTTCCTCTCTTTTTTACTGATCCTTTACTTTACCAAGCATGATCTCTTTTTCCAGAAACTAGTCCCTCCTGATAACATGTCAAAAGTACATGAGATGTGTATTTATTCTCTTAGCCCAGTTTAACAAGGTGTTAAGGTACCGGTTCTTCTTTTTTAAAGTTTTAAGTACTAGCCCATGAGTTCTAGTATTTTAAGTTTAGAACAATAGTATATTTCACTATCCGTTTTATCCAATTTTATGCATGTCAATCACGTAATCCTTAGTATTCTACATTGAAAACTTCCGATTACTTGAACTGAGTTCAGCTCCATACAATAGGCTTTCCATTCTCTTATTTCTACTGACTCATCCACACTTTCACTGAACAACACAACTGCATATAGTATGCTAAGTTTTACATAAAAGCAGAATGTTTTATATTTATTTCCAACATTCTCCTAATCATAAGCACTTAAATTACCTTTTTACCTACAGTAGAATGAGAATATCGTCAAAGACCAATAAAATTGATCAAAAGTCTGTTTCTTGGGTCATGATTCAGAGATTATCAATCTTTATATGTATATTTTAAAATTTTTTTAAATACCTTGTCTTATCTTGCTCACCTAGGGGCTACTTCTTTTCCCACATATTTTTATGAGTTTTCTATAACTAATACCCAAGTTTTATCACTTTTTAAAATACTGGATTATAAAGGTGATTAAGACTATGTAGAGTTATATCTAAACTCTAATTTTATAGCACATCTGGAGATATTATAAGTGTATCCAAAGTGAAGTATTAGGATATACTAGAAAACACAATTCAAATTTCTCTTACTCCTAGTCTATGTTCTATTAAACTATGCTTTAACTTTTTAATATTGATCTTAAATTACAAAGGAGTCCTGGTGGCATCGTGGTTGTGCACTGAGCTTCAGTTCAAAACCACCAGGTGCTCCACTGAAGACAGGGCTTTCTACTCCTGTAAAGTGGTAGTCTTGGAAACTCATGGGGGCAGTTCCAGCCTATAAGTAGGCATCACTTCCAAGGCAGTGAGTGTTTTTCTTTGAAAAGGAGCCTTGTGACCAGGGGTGGGGGGCAGGGGAGTGGCTGAAAAGAAAAGAAAACTTGGTGGTGTAGTGATTATTGTTGGACAAGGTCGGAAATTCAAAAGCATGAGCTGCTCCTCAGGAGAGAGATGAGGCTTTCTGTTCCTCTAAAGACTGCCTTGGAAACCTGCAGGTGCAGGTCTACCAGGTCCTAAAGGGTCACTATGAGTTCAAATCAACTAGATGAGAGTGAGGTTGAATATTATAAATTGCTCTATGAAAAGAAAATTGAGATTTACATAATTGACATGTCTAACTATTCCTTGTAAAAGAAAAGAGGGCTCTGAAGCAGGTACTATGTCTTATTCAATGCTCTTCATAGTTTTATACAGTTTGTCACATTAAGTGCTCAATTACAGAAAATAATGCATGATATAGTATAATCTCAAAAGAATGTGTTTTCAATGGAAAACCCACAACAATAGAGTACTGACTTATGTATACTTATCTCCTATATATTATACATCTTTTGTATTAAATGTCTATCTTTAAAAACTTCAATTTCATCCTCTGAGAAAATCTGGCCAAATATGTGTACTAATATTATCATCTAAATAACTAAACTATAGAATTTCAAGTTGTACTATTTAAAATTTTATTAATTGAACTGAATGTCACATTGAATTATGGTCAACTCAATACCTTAAATACCTGAGAGTATCTTAATAAATATCCTAGCTTACATAGAATCTTTCTAAGGACAGCTTCTCTGACTCAAACACAGCTTAATTTTCTAAGGTGGCTTTCTTGTCTTTTATTATCCTAACTATAACCTAAATAGAGGACAATGACTAGGAGAATGGGCGAATGGTTCCTGAACATGGGATGATTTTATACAAATGGAATCTCACAAAAAGAATCACAGGACCATGTAACTGAATGAGACTGTGTTTGCGCACCATTTAAATTGCAGTGTGTAGTTTTGACTTTCTTTTTCCTAACCCAAGCAAGACAACCACTAAAATTTTCTATCACACTAGTGGATTTGCACTAAATATCTGCTTGTTGAAAAGTGTGAAGACATGAGAAAAATAGAAGAAATCACTATGTGTAACCCTAATCAACATTTATATCTACTATAAATTTTCAATAAGCATATTCAGTGTGAGTCAGTGTTTAAAATGCAAATTTTAATTCTAGTACAATTCAATATATAAATTAATTTTGTAGTTAATTTTGATGATTATACACAAGAAACTAAACAAGTATAATAATCTATTATCTAAATACATAACCACTTATTTGGAGGACTTTTCCCAAGAATGAGGAAGGAGAAATCCAGTATATTTATTCAACTGTACATTACTTATTAGGATTCCAAAATTATTAAAACAACAGAACCATTAGTTGACCTTTCTGATACACTTAGGGGTCCCTTAATATCCTCATTACATTCTGTGAACCAGGACATTGTATGAAATGGCATGTACAAACACATTAATATTCACAGGCTGTCTCCAGTTTATGAATGAGTTCTATTCCTAACCCTGTTAAAATTGTAATACATTTGAAAGTAAGCCAGAACAGTTAGGTGCAATTAATATTAAAGTCATTCAAATATCTGTCTTACTATAAGGGGGTTGAAAACACTAGTGGAAAAATTTCATTATCTTTTATTTCCATTTTTCCAAAAACTTTTGAAACATCCCGGCATATTATTTACGAGAGGTTACGCTCCCCAAAAATATTTTTCCCCAAAAGCTATGTATTTTTTGTAACAAAACAACCTTATCACCTTCAAAGTACTCTCCATTTTACTTAATTCATTTGTCATATCTGTAATTCCATTCTTGGAAACATTTTTCAAACTCTTCTGTTTCAATGGCTAACAGCACCTCCCTTGTTTTTTCTGCACCTTTTTTATGCTGTCAAATAGCTGTCCTTTCATGTCCCTCTTCATTTGCGTAAACAAAAGGAGCGAGGTCAGGTGAGTAAGGTGTGTGGGGCAAGAGAGGCATATTGTTTCTTGCCAAAAACTGGAGTACTGAGATGGCTGCATGAGCAGGTATATTGTCATGGTGGCAAAACCAGTCACCCATTTGCCACAAATCAGGCCCTTTTTTGTTGCATACGGTTACACTATCTTTCCAGAACCTCTAAATAGAAAGCTTGATTAACAGTCTGACCTGGTGGAATAAACTCCAAATGCACCACAAGTCCACATTTTCATCCATTCGGAAGATTGACAGATGTCCAGAATAAGATTTGCCATCAATAGACATTTCACTTTTTTTGAAACAAGAAAACCACTCATACACTTGATTTTTTCCCAAAGCGCTGTCCTTGTAAGCTGTGTTCAACATCACAAGAGTTTCTATGGCATTTTTCTCTGGGCGGGAAACAAAATTTCAGATGCACACTGTCCTCTTAAATCAGCCACCACAAAAAAAAGTTTTGATTGACATGACTTTAAACTTCCTCAGAAATTGTATTCTCACTTTTTTCCATAGAAAGTCATGTCCTGTTGTTTTAACATGTCCAAAAACTATGGAGATAATAATGGATACCCCCTTTTGGATCTTGGTTGCTCCATAAAGTGTCTTACTTTAGGTACTGAGGGATAGGTTTTAATAGACTAAAAACAGACACAAGATGATAGAAGCTAATATTCTCAACAATTATCTTCATTCTGCTGGAATTTTTAGAATTAACCTGTAGAATTACCTACATGATCCTTAAATGACCTGTCAAAATTTAATCAGCTTTTAAAATCAAACATTTTCCTATTGGCAATTTTCAGAATTCTAACTTCACTTTTTTTTAATCTTAGCACTTATTTAGCATTTCATTTAACTTTTATATGCACATCTTCTTTCTTATAATTGATGGTAATTTTAAAATTTTACTTACAGGATCTTCAAATAAAATTAGTACACTTTGAAATGTACTGATTGATTATTTAATGGCAGAAAATGAGGTCACAACAACGTATCCTCCTACCGACTCTGATGTTTTTAACAGTAAAAGCTCAACTCTTACCTTCAAAGGTCAGGCTCTTTGGGCTAATGTCTAAATTTTTTTCTATTCATGTGTCTGGTTAAGTTTAAAAAACTACATTCAAATCTTAAAAGGGGCATAGTTTCAAAAGTAGATAAACCAACAACAATATATGTATAGAACAATTAAGTAAGCATGACAAGAATTGTTCTTTCATGAACTTTAACATGTATCAATGCAATTTTCTTATTACAGGAGCACATACCTAAGAACACCATTACAATTACTGGCACAGATCAACATATATTTCAAATAATTATCCTACGAGACAAAACTTGCTATTTTCTTTGGTCATTTTACAATTTTAAAATTACTATCATGATCTTCTATTTCTGTTTATACACATTCATAAAAATCTCGCTAATCTATTTAGGAACAAGGTGGTAACAGACTTAAAGGAAAACTTAAACTCTAAACCAAACTCAGTGCCACTGAGTTCATTCTGATTTTCGGGGAACCTACAGAACCAGTTCCTATCTGTATCAGTGTACATCCTCTGGTCCAGCCAGATTTGTAAGGTAGAATTGGGATCATGACAGTGGGAGGAGGAAGCATTAAAGAACTAGAGGAAAGTTGTATGTTTCATCATTACTACACTGCACCCTGATTAGCTCCTCTCCTCCCCACAACCCTTCTGTAAGGGGATGTCCAGTTGCTTACTGATGGGCTTTGGGTCTCCACTCCCAACTCCCTTGCATTCACAATGATATGATTTTTTTGTTCTTTGATGCCTGATACCTGATCCCTTCAACACCTCATGATCACACCAGGTGGTGTGCTTCTTCCATGTGGGCTTTGTTGCTTCTGAGCTAGATGGCTTGTTTATTGTCATGCCTTTAAGACTCCAGGCACTATATCTTTTGATAGCTGGGCACTATCAGCTTTCTTCACCACATTTGCTTATGCACCTGCTTTGTCTTCAGTGACCATTTTGGGAAGGTGAGCATCATGGAATGCCAGTTTAATAGAACAAAGTATTCTTGCATTGAGAGAGTACTTGAGCGGAGGCCCAATGTCCATCTGCTACCTTAATACTAAACCTATAAATATATATATATATATATATGCACATAGATCTATTTCCCCATCATCCTATATAAATAAATATAAATGCCCTTTGCCTCCTAGCTCTATTTCCTTTTACTTTCCTCTTGTCCCACTATCATGCTCAGTCTTCATTTGGGTTTCAATAATTCCTCTTGGTTAAATTGCCCTTGATCACATCCTACCAGGTCTTCTACACCCTGCTCACCACCAATTTGGATCACTTGTTGTTCCCTTGTCCCTGGGTTTGTTAACACCACTTCCTTTCCCCCACATCCCCCTCTCCCATGTCCCGCCAGAACTGTCTGTCCATTGTTTTCTCCTCCAGATTGTTTATCCAGCCTGTCTTATCTAGATAGACCTGCAAAAATAATAACATGCACAAAAATAAGACAGAGCAAAAGAAAAAGAAACAAACGAAAACAAAACACTAATGACAAAAGAAAAGCCTGTAAATAGTTCAAGAACTGTTTGTTGGCCTTTAGGAGTGTTTTCCGGTGGAGTCTGATGGAGTGCCACACCCTGTCCCAAAGTCTATTTTTGGTATTCCCTCGGGACTTCCTTGCTCTGCTCCCCTTGCTGTTCTGTTGCACGCCCTCAGTTTTTTGCCTCAGTGTGGTGGGGTCAGATCGGGCACAAATCCCACACTGTGTCTCCAGTATTGTCCCTTGTAGGGCTCTGGGTCAGTGAGGGATCTGAACCTGTAACTCTTTATGCCAGCGAAAAACCTCATCTTTCTCTCACAGAGCAGCTGGTGGTCAGAAATTGCTAATCTTGCAGTTAGAAGCCCAAGACATAACATACACAACACATGCCACCAAAGTCCCTAGGAGATATTAAAAGAGAGTTGATGGCATAATGGTTAAGCACTTGGCTACTAAACAAAATGTGAGCAGTTCCAACCCACCTAGTACTCCAAGAGGGTCTACTTCCTCAAAAACTCACAACCTTGTAAACCTCTATGTAACAAGAATGAATTGGAACCAACTTGCTTTGGGTTTTAGAAAATAACAATCTAGGAATACATTCGATAGTTCGATAAATATTCATGTTTTTATTATCCCAAAGCTATGAACTTTCAAATTAGTATTAACGGAAAATTGGCTTGATAACTTAATAATGGAAATATACAGATCACAGAAGAGCGCTGTCATTACAAGAAATATAAACACAAGCTAGCACTTTCTAACGAAAAGCACTGAACCATTCAATTACCAAGTACCTGCTTTTGCAACATAATTAGCATATATTACCTTTAAGTTTTAGTCGGATAATGACAACTCATCAGACACAAAAAATTATTTATACTTTATGGCAATCTTTATATTTTCTATAAACAGTGAACCCTCGCCACTTCCCGCTTCGACTTCCGCGGCTTCATTCTATCGCAGTTTTTGCGTTAACAGCGCATGCTCTGTCATTACTGCCACTGATTGGCTCATACTGTACACGCTTCTGTCTGCATCGCTACGTATCGGAGCTAC
>NW_022104341.1:36603425-36610193 GCF_000313985.2 Echinops telfairi
GAAAATATTTGATTTACAAATAAGGAATCCTACTTCGCGGAATTTCATTTATCATGGTAGGGTCTAGAACCGATTAACCGCGATAAACGAGGGTTCACTGAAGTTCGTTATTCCATGAGTCCCACCCAAAACCAAACTCACTGTCACGGGGTCCATATGGCCTCATGTGTCCCTGATGGGCAGGATAGAACTGCCCCTGTGGGTTGCCGAGTCTCTAACTGTGTGAGGGACTCAAAAGCCCCCTCTTTCTCCTGTGGAGACACTGGTGGTTCAGAACTTCTGCCCTTGGAGTTAGGAGCCCAATGTGTAACCACTATACCACCAGGGCTAAGTTGTTCAATTAAAAAAAAAAAAAAGGACAAAGTAAGTTCTACCTCTACCTCCACATTGGCTTTTTAAAATCTCTGTACCACAAACTACATTATGTTCATTAGTATTTTATATGCTAGCACAGGACATTTTTCTGGAGCTCCTGAAAATTAACAATAAAGCATCACTGGCAAAACAGACTATAAAATCTGCTCTCAATATACTTTTAAAACAAAATGAGTGGCTGAAGTTTTCTAAATCATTTCTGCTTTATTGATACAGAAAAACACACCTGGTTCCTGCCCACCAAATTACAAAGCTAGTCTTATTCTTACATTACCAAGAGTGAAATACTACAAAAGAAAAACTATTTACATCAATCTAAACAAATCACCAGGCTTTCCCTCAGATGCTGATGTCATTTATTCATGGCGCTATAGCATAGAATGGGATAGAATGGGTTATTTGCTCATCAATGTGAACCTTCCCACGGCAATCCAATTCCTCACAATCACCAAACAGAACTTCAATTTTCTTTGAAAACAAAACTCGATTTGGCGTCAAGTGTGGCGTGCCCGCACTTTCGGCTCGCAGATGGAAATCAACAGTGTTCTGGAAGCACTTCAACTCTGAGTGACCTCTATGTGTTCCAGGCATTGGAGCGGATTCTGCCCTGTTTGGTTTTTTTTATCCCCCTAAACGATAATGCTGCTGTTTAGTATTACACTTTCCATTCTTAAGGTGAAGAGACGGAGGACCTCTAAGACCTGGGTGTCATCTCACGGAGCGCGCCAGACGGTCAGGTCCTCTCACCTGGTGATAAAATCGGGTTGGCCCCTGACGATGGCGGGAGAAGGGCCCACTGGGCCCACTACGCCACCTGTGGCTCCCACAGAGGGGCTCCGGAGGGGAAAGCAAGGGCTGGGATGATGGCACGAGGCTTCCTCCCGAGACCACATGAGAGAAAGTCTTCCAGGACCTGTGCCCACTCCGTTAGGAACGGGAATTGCGGGCCCGCTCTCGGCCCAGGCTCAGCCTTCACCCAGGAGCTCCGGGAGGGCAAGAGAGGTTGGTGGTTCCAGGGTCCCCGGGAGCGGCTCTCGCTGCTAGGCCTGAACTCTGACCGCAACCTCTGGGGCCCGAGCTCCAAGGGTGCGCCCGGCCCGGTGCCGGCCCACCCGGCGGATACCATTCCCGGACCCTCAACTCACCGCTTTCCACCTCGCTGCCTTTCTTGGCGGTCGCCGTGTTCCCCATGACTGGGGAGACAGAAAGGAGGGGCCAGGAAGGGCAAGGGAGCCGGGGCCGATCCCGGACGCTCCGAAGACTGAGGCAACTCCCCCTAGGGCACCCGTCAGTGCGGCGAGAGCACCCGGCGCTGGCTGCCGGGGTCCCTGCGAGAACCCGGGGGCTGATTCTGAGGAACGGGTTTCAGGGAACTCCACAGACCCAGCGGCGAATCTCTAGCGGTGGCGGCGGCTGCGGTGGACAGACACTCCCCCTTCCCCTCCCCGCCCTCCTCGCGCGCCCCCGGGCAGCCGCGCGCCCAGGCCCGGGCCCCAATCCGCGGGTAGCCGCGCGCGCCGGAAGTGACGTATAGGCCAAGGACGCTAGTGCCGGGCCGAATCCGGGCTGTAGGCGGGGATAGCTGGGACAAGCCTCTTTGACCCGCCCAGCGATGACGTCACAGCACCGGCTACCTATCGGATGCCGATTCCCGAGATGGTGGGCGGCGACCAGAGAACGGTTAAGAGCAAATCATCTGCACAGCCAGCTGCCCGCATGCCCTGGGACAGGGCGCAGAAACCGCAAGGTTGCCTTCTGTGCGCCCTTCAACGCACGGCTCCTCAAAGTCGCCTCTTCCCCACGGCCGCGGCTGGAGAACTCCACAGGCAAGATCGCACCCTCCAGTAGGAAACCGGACTCTAGAGAATCTTCTCCTTTTCACTACTGACCGAGGGGATAACTTTGCCCCTAATCATGTTCGTGTTTCGGGTCGCGCGTTCCCTGGAAGATGCAGGTATTTGCTTAGCCTAGCACGTTATCCTGACATTTGTTAGGCTCCAATCACAACCCTGGGTTATTTCCAATGCGTTCTCACACCGTAGTTCTACCGGATCACTGGCTCCGGTTTTGTCAGACATCCCAGGACAGCGATAAGAAGAAAAAAAAATGCATTTCTTCCTCATGTTTTCTGATGTGCACTTTGTAGTTAAGCATCATAAGTTTGTGGCAGCAATAGAATTAGCAATGAAAAATAGGAATAATTTGCTGTAACAAAGAGGGCCTGGCGATGTAGTGGTTAAGTATCGAGCAGCAAAACAAAAGATCAGGGGTTGGAACCCACAAGCCAACAAAAGGTAGAAAGCCGAGGCTGTTTGCTTCTGTAAAGAATTATACCTTGGAAATCCTATGGGGCAGTTCTATCCTGCCATGAAAGGTCACTAAGAGACCAAGACCACAGCGCTGGGTATCACGTGTGCTATATCTCAAATGCCATACATATAGTAACTTACTTGAACCTCACTAGAGCCCTGTGAGAAGCAGTCTTAATATTATCTTCATTATGAGCAAAATTAGGTACAGAGAATTTAGCAACTTACCCCAAGGTGAGAATATACAAAGAGTCACTGTACAAAAAGAACTAGTCAACAGTCCATTTCAGAAGGTAGGATATGAGCAAGAAGCAGTTGCTAGAGGAAGTTCAAGTGGCACTGAATGCATTAGCCAAAATCAGGGCGCCAGGAATTGATGAAATACCAAATGAAGCACTGGAAGCACTCACTCATCTATGTCAAGAAATTTGGAAGACAGATACTTGGCCAACTGACTGGAAGACATCCATGTTTGTGAAGAATATTGAAAGTACCATGGACTGCTAAAAAGATCTATCTTGGAAAAAGAATGGCCAGAGAGCTCCTTAGAGGCAAGGATGGTGATACCCATACATACTTTGGATGTCTTGTCAAGAGAGACTAGTCACTGGAGAAAGACATCATGCTTGGTAAAGTGGAGGAGAAGCGCAAAAGGGGAATGCCCTCATCAAGATGGATTGACACAGTGGCTGCAACAATGGGCTCAAGCCTAGGAGTAAGGGTGGAGCAGGAGCGTGTAATGTTACCTTCTGTTGTGCATAGGGTCACTATGGGTGGGAAAGGACACAGTGGCACCTAACAACAACAGAAACCCAAAGTTACAGGCAGGCTTCCACATGGCTCCCACGTGACAAAAGCATGGTTTCAGCCTAGGCAGTTGTCTCCAAAGTTGAACTTTTTGTCCTAATGTTCATGAGAAACCTGTGAATGGTAAGGTAAATTGTTTTCCCTCTATTTGAAATCTCTTTGAATTTAAAAGGTGACTGTGCAGTGAATAAACTTGGGGAAATCCTATTGTTTTCTGGGCTTTAGATCTAAGTAAACTAGGAAGAAAGGAAGAAATAGATGATGTGAGGGTTTGTGCTGATACGTAATAATGTCCCATCCAATCACATTTAGATTTATATTTTAGACATTTAGATTTATACTTTACCGTGTATACAATTCTCGCTGCCATCGAGATGATTCTGACCCTAGGAAAGTGTAGAACTGCTCTGGTTGGTTTCAGAGACTGTAACTCCATGGGAGTAGAAAGCTTTGTGTTTCTCCTGCAGTGACTGGTGGTTTCAAACTGCTGACTTTGCACTTAGCAGCCCAATGGGTAACCACTATGCCACCATGGCTCCTGTATACTTAGGTCCATAAACAGCATCAAAGTATATACAAGAGCCTTTTAAAAATTTTGTGAAAAATTGACTGAAAAATAATGGGATTTTTCCATGGATTTTTTCATGGTGCGTGTGTGTAAGAGAAAGAAATCAAAGACAACTTTCTGGTATATTTTGGAGGAATCTTTCTAGAATCCTAGAATATTCATACAGCCTTCATTGGGATAAATTTTTAAATGTATGTGTCGTTTTTGTAACACAAAATTTAAGTCAAGGACTATTAGAAAAGGGGGGCATCCATCTTCTTAACAAGTTCTTAATTTCCAAAGAAGACCATTGACAGTTATAACAGTTAGATCCATCAAAACTACATCTGGAAATTACTAAGTAAAACAAAAAAAATTAGCTTTACAAAATGGTTTCATAATTTTACTTTATTATTGGCTAAGGAAATAAATTTCTAATAAAGAGATAAACAATCATTTGAAATTGCTACTTTTCTTTTATACCATTATTTCTGTTTTTTATACTGCTATTCCAGTTCAAAGGTGATTGTACATGAAAGATATAGTTTAATAAATATTGTTGAGTGAATTAGTCATACTCGTTTACTTATAACAACAAATTGCTTTTCATTTTCATTATTTCAATATAGAAATCTATTGTTCAATCTAGCATCAAATAACTAGGGAATTGTCGTTCTACATTCTAGAAAGGGAAGCTATATCATTAACTGTTTAGTCATTCCTGAATGATTGCACTGGCATGGAACAATTGCTACTAATGATGCTACCTTACCCCAGACCAGTTCAGAAAAATGATATTTTATTTCCTTCTAAAACCTAATCTCACTGTTCTCAAGTTGGACTCTCAGGACAGAATAGAACTGCCCTTAGGGTTTCCAAAACTAAATTTTTCCCAAGTCAGCCTCTCCATTGGAGTAATTGGTGGGTTCAAACCACTGACCTTTCCGTTAGCAGCCAAGTGCTTAACTGCTGTGCCACCAGGGCTTATTCTATATCCCTAGGAAAGCAGAAGTCTGTGTTAATCAGAACATGCAGCAGTACGTAGCAGGTCAAGGTCATTCAGATGCAAAGGCAAAGCCATAATTTACTAGATAAACAGGTAAACATCATCTCAATCCTCATTAAGGTTATGTATTAGTATCACCATTTTGCAGATAAGAAAACTATGGCTTAGAAACAAAGCTATGATCAGCTTCCGCATAGCTTCATCTCTTCACTCAAGAGTAAGAAGTGGGAGAAAAATTAATAAATTACTACATTTATTTTGTAGTTTTCACTTATATTTATAGTTTGGTTTTCAACATATTTTAAAGTAAAGCACCCTTAAACATAATGTATGTCAGAAATAACTGTTTTTCCATTAAAATCACCAGAACAAATAAACTGAAATTGATAATTTTAGAGAAATATGACCAGGTCATTTTGCCTTCATACTATATTTTCCATCAAATAAATACAAGTGAAAATATATTTAACCATCATAGGATTGTTATTATTTTTAATGAAAATTAATAATTCACTTATTCTCATATTTATCTATTGTATAGTTTTATGTTCTAAAGCAAATGATAACTTAAATAACAGACAAAAAGTAGAATAATACATCTAAAATGAGGAAGTAATTTTATATCTAATAAGTTATAAATAGAAGAATTGTTCAAATCAGTCTAGTATAGTACAACGTTTTGTTGAGCACAATTCTAACTCATTTGCTTAGTAATTAATTTATTATCAGAAGTTTAGTTTTGGATATTCCTTCAGAGCTGAAGAAATGAAACTAAATAACACTAATGAAGGAACCCACTCAAAGGAAAAATGCTAGTACCAAAGTCGAATTGTAGCTTAGCTTTTTTGCAGAGGAACTGTAAACAAAGTGTTCAGAGAAAAAACTGGGGGAACAAAATCAACAGGTTTTTAAATGTGAAATATTATTTCACAAAAGGAATACGTCTGTTGTAGATAAAAATCAATTTGAGAGTTTTTATTTTAATGTGTTTTATCAAAACTCTGGTTAATCTCGGTTATTTCAATGTCATGCATTTTGTTCACCCCACCTATACAACTATAACATCCAAATGTGCAAAACATTTGCTGAAGAACTTTCCTGGAATCTTAGCTTTTAGAATTGAAGACCGTCTTTGACCACTCTGAAAAGGAAAAATCTAACTCATTAAATAAAAAATGTATGTGTATATTCATAGTAACAAACTAGGGTGTGAAGATAGAAAAGGTTAGAGCTTTGAGGTCAGAAAAATCTATGTCTGTTTTGTGTTGTCCATGTTAGGCTATTATCTCTAACCTCAAGGTAAATTACCTGATTTCCTTTGGTCTTAGTTTCCCAAAGTGTGTCATTATATGGATTAAATTAAGTTATCCTAAAATAGTTTTGGCATATGTTAGACATTGAATAATATAATACCACAAGAACACGTTTCAATAAAAGACATTCAACAAATTTGCAACAAATTTAATGAGTTCTTTTAATATGCAAAGTCTTGTGAGGGGTTCAACGATAAATAAAATATGTTCCATACCCTCCGTAAACTTTATTTAATACAAGATGTTCGTGTGAATAAATACATAAAATTAAACAAAATAAAATGTGTACTATAGGATAAACTGATCTCTGAGGAAACTGGAAAATTCTGATAAATTATGGGCCACATAGAGAATTTATCACTAAGTTCACATGTTTGACTAGGTGGGAAAGGTTGACCAAAACCAAACGAC
>NW_022104341.1:36610515-36611555 GCF_000313985.2 Echinops telfairi
CAAACAAAACAAGATTGACAAGCAGAAATCAATTGAGAATACTGAAAAAAGACCAAGAAAACAATACCATTCACAATAGCCATACAAAAGCTGAAATACTTGGGAATAAACCTAACCAAAAGAACAAAAGGCATGTACAAAGAACTACAAAACATTACTACAAGAAACCAAAAGAGACCTACAGAAATGGAAGAATATTCTGTGTTCGTGCATCTGAAACCTCCATATTGTGGAAATATCAATACTTCCTAAAGCTACTTACAAATTCAATGCAATCCTAATACAAATTCCAGCATAATTTTTTAAAGAAATGGAAAAACTAATTACCAATTTCATATGTAGAGGG
Organism: Echinops telfairi; assembly: GCF_000313985.2. Lineage (NCBI taxonomy): Eukaryota > Metazoa > Chordata > Mammalia > Afrosoricida > Tenrecidae > Echinops > Echinops telfairi. The sequence goes on from NW_022104341.1 coordinate 36,610,862, forward strand.
AAGAAGCCCAGGAATGCAGAGAACTCCTCAAAAAGTAGGTGGTCTTGCACTACCTGACTTCAAAACCTTCTGTACAGTCACCAAAACCTTCTGTACAGTTGCCAAAAGAGTCTGGTACTGGCACAATGATAGATGGTCTGACCAATAGATCAGGACAGGAAACCCAGAAATATAAACATCTGCATACAGACAACTGAGTTTTGACAAAGGCCCAACAAGCATTAAATGGGAAGCAGACACCCACTTAGTAAATGGTGCTGGAAAAAACTGCATATCCACTGCAGAAGAAAAACAAGAACTATATCGCACCCCATGTACAAAAACAAACTCAGGTTGGTCCCAATTCCCTCAATAATGGCCCTAGTAGTTTGGGATTTAACTTCAAGGTCTGTGATCCACCTTGAGTTTGTTCTTGTGCATGGAGTATGATAAGGGTCTTGCTTCATTTTTCTGCAGGTAAATATCCATTTTTCCAGCACCACTTATTAAAGAGGACATCTGCTTCCCATTGGATATTTTTTGGACCCTTATCAAAGATCAATTATATGTTGATGATTTTATTTCTGGGTTTTCAGTTCTTTTCCATTGGTCTGAGTACTTGTCATTGTACCAATAGCATGCAGTTTTGACAACTGTGGCTGTACAGTATGTGCTAAAGTCAGGTAAAGCAAGCCCTCCTACTGTGTCCTTCTTC
>NW_022104341.1:36613320-36623682 GCF_000313985.2 Echinops telfairi
CAGGGAGGGAAGGGAAAAAATGAAGAGCTGATGCCAGGGGCTTAAGTGGAGAGCAAATATTTTGAGAATGATGAGGGCAATGAATGGACAAATGTGCTTTACACATTGATGTATGTATGGATTGTAATAAGAGTGGTATTAGCCCCTGATAAAATGATCAAAAACAAACTCAAGGTGGACCAAAGACCTAAACGTAAAACCCAAGGCTATCAGGATCATCACTGAGAAAGTTTGGAATAATCTAAGTGCTCTAGTGCAGGGAATGCACGGACTATCAGAGATTTCAACGGAGGCACACTCCATAGAAGACAAAATAGATGAGTGAGACCCATTAAAAATAAAACACTTGTGTACATCAAAAGATTTCTTTAAGAGTAAAAAGAGAGCCCACCGGCTGGGAAAAAGTATCTAGTAATGACATAATAGACAAAGGACGAATTACTAACATCTAAAGTGTACTATAAGCGTACAAGTAAAAACTTAACAACCCTCTGAGAAGGTGGGCAAAGGACCGGAACAGATATTCACAAAGGATGACACTCAAATGGCTAATAAACACACGAGGAAATGCTCCCATTCACTGGCCATCTGGGAAATGCCAGTCAAAATAACCATGAGCTACATCTAACACCCCTAACTAGTCCAATTTTTAAAAACAACAAATGCTGGAGAGGGTGTGGTGAGATTGGAACTCTTATCCACTGCTGGTGGGCTTGCATATACAGATAGCCACTGTGAAAGATGATATAGTGTTTGCTAAAACAGATGGTCATTGAAATATATGACCTAGCAATACCATTACTGGGCATATGCCCAAAATAAATTTAAAAAATCACAAACAGACAGATGTTCCCCCATGTTCATTGCAGCATGGTTCACAATAGCAAGAAGTTGGAAACAGCTTAAATTCTCATCAGTAGAAGATTAGATTTAAAAAACAAACAAAAAACAGTTACATACACACAATGGAATACTACACTTCCCTAAAAAACAGCAATGAAACACCTCAAGACATGGAGGGAGCTGGAAGACATTATGCTGAGTGCAGTCAGTCAATCACAGAGGACAAATACGGTATGAGTTCACTGCTGTAGGAACAAGCAGCAGAACAGGGACAAGCTCAGGCTTACAGGTCATCCTGTCAGCTGGCCGGGGCATCAGATAGCCTGGCAAAGAGCTTGACTGCTGCCAATGATCCACACATCATCCACTGTAGGTAAATATTTTGAAGATCACCTTGACAGAGGGGACTGCATGTCAGCTGGGGCCAAATGGTCAAGAGAGGGGAAGGGGATGTTATTTACTGAGTGGCTGCTATGTAAATCTATGATGAGGTCCACCCAGACAGGTGGACAGTCCTATCAGAGGGATGAGGGACACTGATGGGGAAAACAAGTCAGGAGAGGGGAAAGGGAGCCAACGTCTGGGGGAACACACATGCATGCCTGTCAATAGGAAAAGAGGGAGGAGCGACCTTCAGTTTGGGGGAAGAATGACTGAAATTGCTTTTGGGTACCTTATTGGGGGAGTGTCTTTGGTGGTATGCACCGAATTGCCACATTGATCTGGGCTTCTGGGTACATTCTGGGGACCCAGGCCGGATGCTATGGATCACTGGATCCTGGAGCTTTAAGGAACACAGCATGCTCCAGAGGCTGCATCAAGGAGATCCCATGCGGAAACTCCACTGGGTGAACTGGACTCTACCTCTAACTCTACCTCAGACACACCTGTCACCTGAGAACTAAAGTCGGAAAATTCATGGTGTCTGAGGAAGCAGAAGACAGCTGTACCAAGATTGTTGAACTGCTGGTAAGCAGACAAACACAGTCTTGCTACATCAATGCCCTCTATGCTGTATTAAGATATGCATTATTCCAGAAAACCTGAAAAAACTGACATTCTCAGTGATCATTATTGTAAATTTCCCTGACAATTAATCCCCACTGTTTGTGTAAATAGGATCCAGCCACGAAAGGATTGATTCTGTACAAGTGAATGAGTTAGTCTACATTGGCCCAATATCCCTCTCTCAACAGGGCTTTTAAAAAATTAGTACCAGGGGCTAATCAAAGACAATATTAATGGAAGATTGTTATGCCTCGGGGTGGGGGTGGGATGATTGATAAGTCACTCTACCATAAATTTACAAGGATGTTTTGAAAGGGCGCCAAAGGCAGATTAAAAAAAAAAAAAATCCAGGAATGGGCTTGGGGCTCACACAAAATCCTAACTCCAACTAAAGAACAGTTAGTTCTTACACCAGGGCCCCATTTGGCACTCACCCTCAGGAAGAGAACACAGGAAATACGGATGCTATAACAAAATGTAGTGAGGAAATTAGATGGTGGAAGCTATCAAATAAAATAGCGTCTGGAGTCTTACTGCCTCATCTCCAAACAAGCAGCCGTCTAAGTGAGATGTTAACTACGTCCACATGAAAGAAGCACACCATCATCAGTCACTGAAGTGTTGTAAATCATATAATCCGAAGCTGGAAGGATTAGCATCAGGGCCTATCTTGTGAGAATCCAGGTTGCAGAAGGCTGTGGATGACAGCAGGAGCTGAAAATACATTCATGGGAACTACATAGGCGATAATCCTCTGGAATCTCCCTCTATCCATAATTGAGGGGTGGGAGGCAAGTGGGTATAAACAGAGTGCACTGGGAATATGAGTATAGGAGATCAAAGGCAGAAACCTGAAGAACAGTTGAAACTCTGATCTGGTTTTCAATGTTTTCCTTTATTTTTGTTTTGTTTTTTCTTGTTAACATTAGGGTTTACTTCAGAGGTATTAGGTCATGGTGAGTCACCCTACTGAAGTGTGTTAGATGTTTTTCAGGATATGAAACCCAGGATTGATGAACCCATAGGACAGCAAGGAGAATCAGGGTGTGGGTGGTCGAGCGTCTTGTAGGGGGTTGAGGAGTAAAAGGGAGACAATGTCAAGGAGTCCAGGAAGAAAAAGAATGAATGGAAACTGATTGTGGTAGCAATTGTACAATACTGCTTGACGTGATTGAACTATGGAATGATATGATATATGTATTAACTCCAATAATATTTTTAAAGGAGTAAAAAAATGCCATTTTAAAACTGTAAATTTTGTTCATTATGCAATGGGGAACCATTGAAGTTATCTAAGAGAAGTAATGTAATCCCACATTTTATTAATAAGCTAACTTGTATAGCAATGTGATGAGTATATTGGCAAAAAACTGGCAGCAGGTAGACCTGTAAGGTGACAGTTGTTACTTCAAACAGGAAGTCCCTAGTGTAAGCAGCAATCAAAGAGAAAAGAAAGGATGCCCAGGTGGCAGTTAAATTTTATGTCACCTGACAGGGGCGGTGTCCAACCAGCTAATCAAGGACACAGCCTGATGATGCCTCCTGGCAGGAGTAGCCCTTTTATAAGAGAGATATTGAGAGCCCCTTTGACTTCCTGCTTGCTGGGGCTCTGCCTGCCTCCAGGAGCAGCCCCATGTGGTTGGTGTCTGTCATGTTTCCACTGACCTTGGACCCACAAAAATCTGCCCCCACCAGCCTTTGATCTTCCTGCATCCTGCTTCACCTTTCTGCATCACGAGCTGCAGCTACATGAGTCTGAAGAGGCTCCAGCCAGCATTAAACCTCTGGACTTAAGTCGGCCTGGGCTAGGATGTAAAAGTAATCCCGATATAAGGTTACTTTTTAAAATATAAAACAGTTTTATTAATGCTTCATCCACATGTCATACAATTCAATAATTCATTTCAAGAAGAGTTGTACAATTGTCACCATATTCAAATTACTTTTTCAGATAAAACTCTTCTTTAAAATATATATATGAGGGTCATATATATTTTTGGTTTCTCTACACAACCCAGCCTAATACACCAATGAAACATTTTGAATGTAAAATCAATAAAATCTTGTAATTAGCACAATATAAGTGATAGAAACCCAATGTCATGGTCTTAAGAAAAAAATACATAAAGTTTTTGTGTGGTCACAAAACATGGTTTTTGCCTTTAAAATAGAGAGTTCAAGGCTGTTTATCTCCACCTAACAGCTCTTATTCTGTTATGTATTGACCATATTCTTCTGAACATGCTAGATGTACATTCTCTTAGCAGCTTCAAGAACAATGCCTGTTCTTTTCCCAACACTCATATATTATAAATATATTACACAGATCAGTTCTACATGTACCACATTAACCTTATGTTACAGAGAGGAGAGAAGGCACCCTGTCTGACAATAAAATAAATGTCAGTCTTTTTCTTTTATCCAGAAGAAATTGACATGTTGTCGTGAGTCACTATTGAATAGGCTCCAGCTCATGATAAGCCTTAGAACAAAATATTGTCCTATCCTGCCCAATCCTCATAATCATGAGGATGTTTGAGACCATTCATATAAAGTGTAGACAAGAACCACAGATGTCTTATACACTAGGAATGAAAAAGACTGAAATAAATCCTGGGTAACTAGATAGCAGAAAATGAACAAAGGAGCAAACTATGGTTTTTAAATGAATAAGAAATGTGTGCCTTGGGTCAGTTTGAGTGGGTAGTGGGGATCTCTGTGGGGATGGTGAACAGACAGCAAATGTGAACAGGATTTAAGAGTTTGAATGGTCTCAGTATAAATATGGGAATGAAAGCCAGAACTTTGAATAAAACTTCATTGAAAATATAAAGCACAGAAGGGCGGGGTTGGGGGAAGCAGCTAAGACTACAAAGCCAGAGAGAAAGGGGCAGTGTCAGAAAAGGAATCGGATGTACTAGAAGCCTAGCGTAGTGATGTAAAGAGAACCAGGAAATGCAGTCAAGAGGTTAAGAAAGAAAAGGATGTCAGTTTGATAGCATACTGAAAACTAATTCTAACTAATAAAAAAACGCAATCAAGTGCATTCTGACTCACAGTGACCCTACAGGACAGAGTAGAACTGCCCCTTTGGATTTCTAGGGCTGTAAATCTTTATGGGAGCAGAAACACATCTTTCCCAACAAAGTGATTGGTGGGTTTGAACTGCCGAACTTGCGGTTAGCAGCCCAATATGTAACCCCACTATACTACCAGGGTTCCTTTCTAACTAATAAAAAAAGACTTCAAAGAGTACGTGGAAAATTCCATTATCTTTCCATTCCATTTGTCCACAAACTTTTTGAAGCCCCTTCATAAAAGTAAATAGGAATTTATTGAATGCATGTATAGAATGTTTATATAGGAAGGAAAAGTGAAGAACCAAGGAACCAGGCAGTTGATTTAAGCCTTAGGGTCACTGTGAGGTGGAATCATCTGGCAGCACACAACAGCATAGTCTCTGTCTACATATACAACCCCCCCAAAAAGAAAAAAAATGCAATTGAGTCTATTCTGACTCATAGTGATCCTGTAAGACTGGGTAGAACTTCTCTTGTGGATTTGTGAGACTCTAACTCTTTACAGGAATCCAAAGGGGCATCAAAATACACACAGGGGCTCAAACTCCCTGAGTGAGAAGCCGCAGAAAACTCCTATCCCAAGGTTATGGAATTATCGATCTTTTGACTCTGGTTCTTTTACCTTGAGGGTTTCCAGTGAATGGTAGTCTGGGACTACCATATATTTATGGTTTTAATGTCCCCCTTGCTTTACTATGATATGCATTAATCTAATAGGCATGGTTCTGTCTTTGTGAATAAGTGATATTGAAAGTTTTGTCTTATCACCAGCCCCCGTTGTTTGTGTAGTGTCCAGTCACTTGAGAGTTTAATCTGTACAAGTCAACAATTCGTGTATTGCAGTGTGCAGCCAGCCTAAACTTATATAATTTTCCTTTCTCAACAGTGTTCTAAATTCTTTATCATTGGCTAAATTCATGACACTATCAATAGAATTACCTGATGCCCCAAGGCATAATTGTTAATGTTCTCTAACATGAAATGATAATGGTCTCTAAAGTAAACCAGAGACATACATAAACCATAGATACATGAATGGATTTGGGGCTCACACTTAATTTTAGCCCCAAATTAAGAGCAATGAATTCTTATGACATGGCTCTGCTTGATGTTCATGAAGAGACCATTGAAGATATGGAGGCTATAGCAAAGTAGGGTAAAGAAATTAGATGGTGCCCCAGCTATCAGAAAAAAATAGCTTCTAGGGTCTTAAAGGTTTGTTTTCAAACAAGCAGTCATCCAAGGGAGGCATTAAATAAATCCACATGGAAGAAGCACACCAGCCTGTGTGATCCAAGGATTGTAATAAGAAAATCCAAATCCAGAGATAATGGTCTCAAGAGCTTAAATTGTGAACACTGAGTTTGAAGAAGGATATGGTTGACAGTGGAAGCCTGAAATCCATTTGCAGGGTCTGCACATGGACTAAGCCTCTGGTGAATCCCCTCGGACCACAGTGGACGGAGGTGAGTAGCCTTGTTATCAGACAGAGAGCATTGTGGTCAATGTAATTGGACTAAAATGTAAAACCTTATCTTTGATCTCTTTTGACACATTTCAAAGTAGTTTGTGTAAAAGAAAAAAAAGCGAAGGAGAAATGCATGTGAATGAATCCCATCTGACCAGGGTGTGAATAGCCATCCTATCCAGCAGAGTGCAGTGCAGTCAGGTTAAACTTTAACATCTATCATTTGATCTCCCTTTTGACCCATTTTAAACTTGTTCTAGTTTTTAATATTTTCTGCTTTCTTTTAACTTCAGACTTTCCTCTGCTTTATTTTGTTATTTTGTTAGTTATTTGGAAAATCCCATTATCTTTTAATTCCACTTTTCCAGGGACTTTTTGAAACCCCTTCCTACCTATATCCAATATGAGTATACTGGATATCAAAGAGGAAAACTAACAATTATTGAATATAAGTAACTTTTTTTTTAATTGGTACTTCTTCCCACTCTTTTTCACCTCTACAATTTTGGAAATGTAATGTTGCTATGAGTCACAATTAACTCAGTGGCTGTAGGTAGGTAGGTTTCTTAAGTAAAAATATTTTCTTCTGTATTTTACTTCATGATTTGCATTCTGGTCCCAAATGATTCAGCTTATAAGCCTTCATTCAGGTTATTACCTCCAGCTATTTCCCTAGCCCTTTATTTTGTCATATCCTTCAGCCATTTCAAATCATCTCATTTATTTTTCAATCATATGTTCTATAGAACACAGCACAATCTAATGTAATTGCTTCTGTGCATTTGAAATGAAGGCTATATAATTTAGAGTATACTTTATAATCCATTAAAAATACTAGAAATAATTAAGCAAAAGAATGACATGATATGCTTGTGCATTTCTTTGCTGTGGTAGATTGAGCCCAAGTAGAAAAAGACATTTTTTTAGAAAACTCAACCAAAAACAAATTAACTGCCTTTGAGTTGATTCTGACTCATCATGTATTTATCAAAGTAGAACTGCCCCTTTGGGTGTCTTAGACTATAAATCTTTACAGGAGTAGATGACTTCATCTTTCTCCTACAAAGGTGCTGATAGGTTTGAACCACTGACCTTGTGGTTAGCAGCCCAACACATCACCCACTACATCATTAGGGTTCCTTATTTTTGAGTAAAAGAATTTATGAGTTCTGAGCTAAATAAGATTTTGTTCTAGCAAATGATTTAGAACAAAAGGACTAAAGGAATATTATGACCAGTCATTGTGATCAAAGGATTATTAATTTAAAAATTCATGATCAGAGGAGATGGGTTGTATTTGAACTTAAAATCTGAGCACTGGATTTGCAAAAGGCTATGGAAAGCCCAAAATCCATTTATAGAGCCCTCTCAGGGATTAAGCTTGCATTAATTGTCCTACGTTCATTGACATGTTTATGTAAATAATCTTGTCTTCAGACTGAATGCTTTGGAAAGTGGATTGCTGGAGATATAGTTAGGTTAAAATTTAACATCTTACCTGTTTCCCCTTTTAACTTATTTTTAAGTTTTACCACTTTTTATTATTTCCAGTTTTCTTTTGAATTAAGATATTTTTTGTGTTTAATTTTGTTGATAGTTGGGATTTTTTGGTATGATTTCCTTTACATGAAATTCAGGTTAGGTAAATCTATAGTGACAGTAACTAGATTAATAGTTTCTTAGGTGTCACACTGAATCTCTTCCACATGGATATACATATATTAATAATTTAGTGTGTTAGTTTGGGTACTTTAGAGAAACAAATCCACAGAAACTCATGTAAAAGAGAGAGTTTTATATAATGGTTAACTGTGCATCTAGAAAACATCCCTACGCAGTGCTGCCCAAGCCCACACCAGTCCACAAAATCCTCCTCCATCTCACAAAACACACACTATGACTCCGATTGCAGGAGGAAAGCTGAATCAGTGAACGAGTAAATATCTCAGCGCTGGCAGGTGTCTCCACATAGTGCTTCAGCACCCAGGGCTGCATCAGGGTAGGTCCATGTGGCTTCTCCTCAGGGATGTCTTGCAGGAAGTCACCCTTGCAAGCAGAAGCAGAGAACTGCTAAGGCAGCTGCACCCTTGTGCGACCATTACAAAGCAAGAGAGCCGAGAACTAGAAAGGTGAGGCTCACTGAGCCATTTATTCCTCTGCCCTTCAATTAATCCCACATGTGTTTATAGCCCAGGTTGGCACAATAAACTAACTAACTCATTTAGCCAGGGTTCTTAAAAATACATCAATATATCTTCAAACTCTTCAGTCTCAAGGTGTATTTGGAGATTGTGCTATGCCATCTGAAAAGATAAAACTGAAAAGATAATAAAACTGTTGATTTAGAAATATGATGCATACTGAAATTTACAGTTTAGATTGTGTGTTGAAGTGAAATTACTTGGATCGGCTTTCTATTCATGTGTTTGTAACTTCCACTAAATGGGTGGATGGGATAATGAAAATGGAGTGTGTGGAGTAGTGGTAGAAGGGTTTTGGGTCCGTTTTGCTATCCCACTGGACATATCAGAGTGAGCCATCTCAGAAACAGGGGAAGAGAATCCTGTGACCATTAAGAAAGAAAAGTCACCACCGGAGTGCATGTGAGATCCCAGTCTGAAGTGGCAGAGGCAGCAGAGGCCACCGCACAGAGACCAAGAGCCAAAACTAAGCAGAGGTCAGGAATTGCATGGCTGAGAGGCTGAGGGCCCGAGGGACACGTCTGCTAGCATGACTGAGAAGAGGCTTCATGGACAAAAGAACTTTATCCTTGATATTTTGTAATATGTTAGCTTGCTCAATAAGCTTCATAATCATGAGCATCATCTCTGAGTTCTATGTGTCCCTTCCAATGAATTACCAAACCCAGCAGAATAGAGTGCTCTTAAGAGCAATGGTTCATGTCAGAATAGGATAACGAAGGCTGACGGGAGGAGGTATGCCTGAGCCCTGCCTCGCAGGAGTCACCTGTGGACAGACGTGGAGTTTGACTTCCTTCTGCAGTGTGTAGCTAGCGGAGCTTGGACAGCACTCCCAGGGCATTTTCTCAGGTTTTGAGGTGTCACTATCTTTTTGTGACCTCCAATTTGGTAAATTAAATCAGACACATCAGGAAATATTTGTAGTTGATTTATTTTCTTTTGATTCATATTGCAGCTCTGATTTTTTTAAATAAAAAGTCTTATATTTTGTTTCAGAAAAGGAACACACAGAATTTGAAAGTGAACAATCAATATAAAGTCTTTCTTGGATTCATGCCCTTGCACCTTTTAAAATAATATTTTCTTTGAAAATTGGGGGGGAATAAAGATTAAGGGTTGATTTTTCACCTTCTTTCTCTCTCTCAGATCAGGAGCCCTTTGGTGTAGTGATTACAATTTGGGCTGTGATCTGCATGGTCCACATGGTCCACAGTTTGAAACTAGCAGCAGCTCCTCTGGGGAAAGATTCAGCTTTTTGCTCCTGTAAACAGTTACAGCACAGTCTCATAACCCCAGGTCAGAATGGGTGGGGCACTATGTGTCAGCATTAACTCTATGGTAGTGAGTTTTCTCTCTGTGTATATGACTAGTTTTTGAGGCCCATTGCAAGGGCAAAAAAGTATTTGGTTTCACTTTGTTTTAATCTAGATTCTGGTTAAAAATAACTAGGATATGTGTATTTGAAATATTTACTGTTGTATTACATTAACTAATTTATGGTAACTATCATCTACTCTCAAAGACTGTGATATAATTCTGAAGAATTAAAATTTTATCTGAAAAAAATTTGCTATATTCCTTGTGCCTTAAAAGTCTATCGCATTGGGTTTTTTTTTGCTCTTAAAAAAAAATCATTTTATTAGGGGCTCATACAACTCTTACCACAATCCATACATACATCAATTGTGTAAAGCACATTTGTACATTCATTGCCCTCATCATTCTCAAAACATTTGCTCTCCACTTAAGCCCCTGGCATCAG
>NW_022104341.1:36623849-36641170 GCF_000313985.2 Echinops telfairi
CCCTCCCAGTATCACCACTCACACCACTGGTCCTGAAGGGATCATCTGCCGTGGATTCCCTGCGTTTCCAGTCCAGTTCCTATCTGTACCAGTGTACATCCTCTGGTCTAGCCAGATTTGCAGTGTAGAATTGGGATCATGATAGTGCGGGGGGTGGGGGGATTAGAAGGGATCTGCCAGAGGCTTGATCTGACTAGATAGGCTGAAGATGGATTTTGGACTCCTGTTGTCTACATAATCTCTTACAAACTGGGTGTTCACAATTTAATCTCTGATACTTTTCCCTTCATCAAAATTGGATTTTGCTATTGTCATCTTTGAATCACACCGGCTGGTGTTCTTTGATGTGGATTTAGTTGATGCCTCATTTAGATGGCTGCTTGTTTGAGCACAAGTCTTTAAGACGCTAAACACTGTTTCAATTGGTAGCCAGGCACCATCTGCTTTCTTCACCACACTTTGCTGTAACACCCTTATCTTCAGTGACCATTTCATGAAAGTGAGTATCGAACAAGGCCATGTTAAAAGAACTAACTGTTTCTTGATTCTGAGTCCAGTGGGAGCCCAGAATTCATCTGCTTGAACAAGGGTTATGCACACTCTGGTTTACTTTGGTGATCATATGATGACTAAAACAAGAGCCCACAAGACCAACAACAATAAAAAGGCAAAAACAAACAAAAGGCAGAAAAACGAAAAACCAAAGAAAGAAAAATGAAAAACATTGTCAATCAACCCCTGGGTGTACAAGGTGATTAAATTGATAACACCAATACTTTTTCCAATAGGATATAATTTAAGATACTGTTGATATGAGTTTATGCAAGTATAGTCCAACCTTGAGCTGCAATCCATGAATTGTTGCTTTGTACAGATTGGTTTCTTAGTTGGCTGAGCGCTGTTTACACTGAGTATGGGATTGGTGCTAGGGGAAAATTACCTGTATCAATTCTTGCAAGTGCAGATCCTTGCCTAACAGATTACAACCTGTTATTGTCATTCAAGGGGAACATTGGGGTATATAGTGGTTCTGGGTCTGTTTTCATTGTATATTCTCTAAGCCCAGGGTCCCACCCAAGAGCTAATGGCGGCCATTTCCACAGTCTTGGGGTGGCCACCCTTTACTTCCTCTCCCATCAGAGTATTTCAGTCCTAAGGTACAGGCTGTTTTGAGGTAGAGTTAGGTACGTTCAGTCGGGCTTCTATGTTGAGACCTTCTGGTGTTGCCCTCTGATAATCATATAGCCATTGCTTTTAACATATCCTATCATCCTGATTTTGAATTCCTGCTAATTTTTTACATGTTGTTTTCCCTTTCTTAAATTTTGAGTTCAGCAGTAAATTAAATAAAATGCTTAAGCTTTTATGCAGTGTTTCTCTGCATTTGAAGCAGGTACATAGTGTGTCTTCCACATCAGATAAACCTACCATGCTTATCAGATTTCTGTTTTTCATGAATTTATTTTTCTTTCCTTGAAATCATTTGCTTTGTTCTTAAATTTTTCATTACTGACCTAATAATCATTGCCTCAGGGTTAAGGCAGGTAGATTCTACAACAAAGGAATTTGTAGGAGTGTTCAGTGGGAATTATTTAAATACTCAGCAGGCATCTCAGCCTGAATCCAAAGACTTTTTGATTTGCAAGGGCTAGGCTTGGAGAGGGAAGTTGTTTTGTTTTGATATATAAAATGGTTTGTCTTGAAACTTCAAAGGTAGAACTAGATGATAGATATTATAAAAGATACATGCTGAGTGGGCAGAATACAGAATATTAGACTCTCAAAAGAGACAGAGAAAACAATAGATCATTTTAAAATGAGCAAAAGATCTAAACAGACACCTTGTCTGGAAGATGCACAGATGGCAAATAAGTATATGAAAAGATACTAAACAAACAAACAAAAAAACATTGCCAAAGAGTAAATTCAGACTCCTGCTAACAGAGTACCACATGCAGTTAACTGGAGAAAAGAGCAGCCTAGAAATCTAGAGCTTGGGAATAAGGCTCTTAAAGTACGAAGGCAGTTTATATTCAGGGAGACTAATCATGGTACTTGTGAATATCGAGACCTATAGCGTCTGGGGACTTAAAGGCTTGAAAGTAAACAAGCGGCCATCTAGCCCAGAAACAACAGAGCCCACATGGAAGCAGCACACCAACATGTGTGATCATGAAGGGCCAGGGGGACCAGGCTTCAAACACCAAAGGCCGGGGTGGGTTGGGGGTGGGGAATCATATCATTGTCAATGAGGGTGGCGCCTGATGGGGATCCAATGCCCATCTCTAGACAACTGGACATACCTTGCAGAGGGGTAGTGGGGAGGAGATGAGTCACTTAGGGTTCAGTATAACAATAAAGAAACCCACAACCTTCCTCTAGTTCTTAAACGCTTCCTCCCCCCAACTACCATGACCCCAATTCTGCCTTGCAGACCTGGTTAGACCAGAGGATGCACAGCGGTACAGATGGGAATTGGAAATGCGGGGAATCTAGGACAGATGAACCCCTCAGGACCAGAGGTGACAGTGGCGATACCGGGACGGAAGGGGTGGGTAGAAAGGGTGAATTGATCACAAGGATCTACATATAACCTCCTCTCTGGGGGATGGGCAGCAGAGGGGTGGGTGAAGGGAGACACCAGGCAGTGTAAGATAAGATATAATAATAATTTATAAATTATTAAGGGTTCATGGGGGAGGGGGGAGGGACGGGGAGAGGGGAAAGGGAAATGAGCTGATTCTGGGAACCCAAGAGGAAAGCGAACTTTGAGAATGATGAGGGCAACAAATGTATAGGTGTGCTTTACACAATTGATCTATGTATTGTGATGAATTGTATGAGCCCCAATAAAATGATTTTAAAAATATTTATCAAATTCTTTCCATAAAACTAATCAAGGCTTACTATGTGATTGTTAGGTGCCAGTTGAGTTGATTCTGACTGCTGGCGAGACCATGTGGGTGAGTAGAACTGTTTCCATAGGGTTTTATTCACTGTGATCATTCAATTGAAGATGGGTAGGCCTTCTGTGGTGCCACTAGTCTATGAACTGCCAATCTTTATGTTCCCAGTTGGACCACTCAGGAAGCTACGCACCAATTAAAATGGTTGGAAGGTTGTTGTTGTGTTTTTTTTTACTGTAAAGCAAAGACTGACAATTAAAGTACTGATGAGGGCATGGAGCCACAGGGCCTGCCTCATTGGTAAGAGTGCAAAGTCCTGGTTACTTTAGAAGATGGTTTGGCAGTTTCTTACAAAGCTAAAACATCTTATCAAGCAATGTAGCAATTGTGCTTTTTGGTATTTGCCCAAAAAACTTATAAATAAATTTATTTTTAATTCTATTTTGCCACAAATTTTTTGAAGCCCACATTTATTGTACAGTGATAAAAAAAATAAATGAGCTAAAAAGCCATAACGTATAAAGAAATCAATCTTAAACAGATCTGTAATATGAAAACTAAAATACAACTCATCGTCATCGAGTTGATTCTATTTCATAGTGACTCTATAGGACAGAGGAAAACTGCCCTGTGGGTCTCAAAGACTCTTTGTCATTGTTATGAGGTTCCATCTAGTGGTTAGCAACCCATAGGGACCTATGCACAGCAGAGGAAACACTGCCCACTCCTGCACCATTCTCACATTTGTTCCTATGCTTGAGGCCATTGTTGCAGCCACTGTGTCAATCCATCCCCTTGAGGCCTTCCTCTATTTTGCTGCCCTGATACTTTACCAAGCATGGTGTCCTTCTCCAGGGACTGGCCTCTCCTGACAACACGCCTCAAGTATTTGAGACAAGGTCTCACCATTCTTACTTCTAAGAAGCGTTCTGGTCATACTTCTTCCGAGACAGATTTGTTTGTTCTTTTGGCATTCCATGGTACTTTCAAGATTCTCTTTCACCACCTTTCCTAATTTTAAACCATGAAGTATTCCCTGTTCTGTTTGCACAACTGCTTCCTGATGCATGTGTATGTTTCTGGAATTCCCATTCTTGTCAAGGTTATCCATAGTTTGTTATAATCCACACACTTGAATGCCTTAGCATAGTCAATCAAACACAAGTAAACATCTTTTTGGTAATCTCTGTTGTCAGCCAAGATGCTTCTGACATCAGCAATGAAATCCCTTATTCCCTTATCTCTTCTGAATCCAACCTGAATCTCTGTCCACTGCTCCCAATCAATGTATTCCTACCTTTTTTAGATGATCTTCAGCAAAAGTTTATTTCCGTGTGATAATATTGTTCTATAAGCATTTGGAATGGTCACCTTTCTTTGGAATGGCTACAAATATGTATAATTTCCAATCTGATGGCCATGTAGTTATCTTAAAAAGTTCCTGACATAGACAAGTGAATGCTTCCAGGGCTTCATCAGCTTGTTGAAATATTTCAATTGGTAGTTCATCAATTCCAGGAACCTTGTTTTTGGCTAATGCCTTCAGGGCAGCTTGGACTTCTTCCTTCAGCACCATTCATTCTTTATTATATGTTACCTCTTGAAATGGTGGCATGCCGACTAGTTCTTTTTGGTACAGTGAATATGCACTTTCCATCTTCTTTTGATGCTTCCTGCATCATTCAATATTTTCCCTTTAGAGCCTTTCAATTTTGCAACTCAAGATTTGAATTGTTTCTTGAGTTCTTCAGTTTAAGATATTGTGGTGGAGTGCAGCCCCCTTGATCAAGTCAGGGTGTTATATAATGAAAAGAAAGACTCCTTGGGTCTGTGGCTTGTTTCCTTTTAAGCAGACGCTACAGAAAGGCTTGTTATTTCAGCAGGGTCTGGATCCTGAATCTTGTCTGTTGACCTCCTACCATATTGCCTGCTGATCCCAAAAGCCAACCACAGACTACCAATCTTGTATGCATTTGACTTTGCAGTCACCAGCTTGTGGTCTTCCTGATATGTCTTCCTGATGCTTGGTTCTTTAACCTCTCAGCTATATGAGTCAAGAGAAGCCTCCAGCTGAACATCTGACCCCTGGACTGGACTAACCTGATTCTACAACTGTGTAAGCCCTTTCTTAATAAAAACTTCTTTCTCTATACATACACATATCAGAGACACTGGCTTTATCTCTTTAGAACCCAGTCTTACTCAACATCATACAAGTTACATCATCAGCAGGGGCGGTAAGTGACAGCTAAGGGCAATATGAGTACTCAGAGTCACTTTTGTTACTATCATGATAATTATGAACATTATTCAAATTAATATAGGTTAGACCCTATGGTCAAAGGCCATAGAGATGGTGAGAATGAGACAACATTCCACTTTTTTGTACATGGGTCATAATGAATCAGAGCCTACTTGTTCACTTGCTGGCAACAAACAACAAGAACAATAACAACAATCTGTTTTATTTTGTTCCCATAATAACCTAGAGAGTTTAGCAACTGTGCCAGTTACATAATTGTGGGGGGAGGTCAGATGTGCAGGCATTCCCTCCCCTGAGGGTGATCAGTTGCCAGACTGCACTGTGCCTGCTCCCTGCTGCTGGGGACAATGGACGGGCTCCTGTAGGCGGAGTTTTCACCCTACTGATAATGGTTCCTATGTAGACCCAGAGACCACCCCCTGGACCACCCCTTCTCATTGCTGTGTAACCTATAGTGCAACCCCTCCCTGTGAAGTATGTCTCTACCTGTAATTAGTGGGCTGGCATGCCCCCAAAAGGGATATAGGCGTGGGTCAGCGAGAGAGACTCTCTCCTTGCTGCTCACTCCCTGGTGACTCCCCTCTCTTCTCCCGCTCCTCTCCAGTCCTCTTTTCCTTGTTCCCTTGCCCTCCTTCCCTTCCCCCTCTCTCCACATGGACCACCAAGCTGGGCTGAGGTGAGCAATGCTACCATGTAATGTGTCTGACTGCATTATTGTAATATCTCTCATGCTCTCGATGACTTTAATATAATACTTACATATCTCAACCATACAATTGTGCATTACTGAACCCAGAAATAGTGTTACTGAACCCACAATTAGCGGTGGGGGCTGGCTCCCCAACCCCAGCGCCACTTTTAATTTAATACTACCTGTCAACTTGCAAAGAGGTAGAGTCTAACCTGTCAATCAAGTCACAGCTTGATGACCTCATTTGAAGGTACAAAGGAGATAAATAGCTCGATGGAGGCCAGACACACTCTCTCTCTGCTGATCTACCCGTGAGACATTCCTGTTGACAAGCCACATGAAGCTACACTGATGGAGCCAGAGCCCTGCAATTGGAGGAGCCATGTGGAGACCCATGCCAGTGTTGAGATGCTTCTACCACCACTGGATCCACAAGGCTTTCCACCCACTGACCTGTGATCTTCCTGCATTCAGTGTAATTGTGAGTCTGAAAAGGAATTTAGAAGCTGGTATCGAACATATGGCTAATATCAGACTTAGGGAATTGCTCTGGACTGAGCCGGGATGTTTTCTTAATATGCAATTACTCTTTAAATAAAGCTCTTTCTTATACACTTATGAGTATCTATGAATTTGTTTCTCTAGTGAACCCAGACTGACACAGCAACCTATAAAGGTAGCATTGTTGTTGTTGTTAAGGACCATCAAGTTGGTTCCAACTCCTAGCAACCCTATACACAAAACAATGAAACACTGTTTGGTCCTGCACCATCCTCACAATTGTTGCTGTGCCTGAGCCCATTGTTGCAAAAAATGTGTCAATCTTCTTTTCTGCTGCCTCTCCACTTTACCAAGCATGATGTCCTTCTTCAATTTCTGTTCTCTCCTGACAACATGTCCAAAGCATACAAGATGAAGTCTTGCCATCTGTCCTCTAAGAGCACCCTGGCCACACTTCTTTCAAGAAAGATGGGTTTTTCCTTTGAGCAGTCCATGGTATTTTCTCATTCTTCACCAGTACCACAATTCAAACTTATCAATTCTTCTTTGTCTTCTTTATTCAATGTCGATTTCACATGCATATGAAGCAATAGAAAATGCCAAAGTAACATTCTTGCTTTTCAATACTCTAAGAAGGTCTTTTGTATCAGATTAACCTAACGCAACATGGCATTTGAGCTCTTGACTGCTGCTTCCATGAGCATTGATTGTGGATCCAACAACATCAACTTTGTCTCCATATATTATGATGTTACCTCCATTGGTCCAGTTGTAAGGGTTTTGATCTTCTTTACAATGACTTGTAATCCATATTGAAGACTGCAATCCTTGATATTCATCAGCAAGTGCTTCAAGTCTTCCTCACTAGCAGCGAGCAAGCTTGTGTCATCTCCACATCACAGGTTGTTAATAAGCCTCCCTCCAATCTCGATGCCACACTCTTCTTCACATAGGCCAGCTTCTCTGAAGATTTGCTTGGCATATAGATTGACTAAGTATGGAGAGAGTATTAAACCCTGACACAGATTTTTCCCGATTTTAAGCCAAGGAGTATTCTCTAGTTCTCTTCACACAACTGTCTCTTAATCCATGTAGAAGTTCCAAATAAATACAATGTAGTGTTCTGGAATTCCCATTCTTCTCAAAGTTATCCATGGCTTGTTATGATCCACAGATTCTAATGCCTAGGCATAGTCAATAAAACACAAATAACTGTTTTCTGGTGTTCTCTGCTATCATCCTAGGTCCATGTGACATCAGAAATGATGTCTCTTGTTCCATGTACTGCTGCAACCATTGTTGGATGATCTTCAGCAAAATTTGATTTGCATGTGCTATAAATGAGATTGCTCCACGATTTGAGCAACTTCATTTGGAATGAGTACAGATATGGATCTCTTCCTGTCACTTGGCCAAGTATCTGTCTTCTAAATTTTCTGGCATAGATGAGTAAGTTCTAGTTCTTCATCAATTTATTGAAACATTTCAATTGGTATTACACAATGCCTTTAGTGCAACGTGAAGTTAGTCTTCCAGCACCATTGGTTTCTTGGGGCATCTCCATTTTAAAGAGGAGCACATCATGTACAGAAAGTCACACAACTAGAAGGCAGTAGAGTCAGGTTTTTAGTTTCTCAGTATCCAAGCACAATAGCAGGGAGAAAAGGGGTGAAGAAAAAAATCTTTGAAGGAAATGAAGAACCTCATGGATATTTGACCTTGAAAGTGACTTATTTACCAGAACCAATGCACTGCCATCACGTTGTTTGAAACACCTGGATTTCTTTCATGTACCAGAGTAGAACTATGCTCTATAAGGTTTCCCATGGCAAAATTTGGAAGATTTCTAGGCTACTCTATAAAGGTGCCTCTGAGTGGACGTGAATATCCTACCCTTTCTGTTAGCAGCCAGGTATGTCAACTGGGCCACCCAAGGTGTCCTAACATCCTGAAGTAGGGGAGAAATTACTCAGAAGTGACTGTTACATGGTTGGACTGGCATGATTAATTGTTCCACTTTGGAGAATAAATGATAGCTAATTAGCAAGTATAGTTCAGTTACACAGAAATGAAGATCTTTAAATATTCATCTCCATTGTGATTATGAATTTCAGACTGATATACATGAAAGAAGTCCTTGGTGGACAAATGATTGATAGCTCAATGACGAACAGAAAGTTTGGCGGTTTAAACCCACTCTTATGAAGAGCACCTCAGAATACAGTTGACAATCTGCTTTCAAAATTACAATCTTGAAGACACCGTGGGGCATAGTTTTACTCTGACATACATGGAGTCTCCATGAACCAGCATTAATCCAACTGACAACTAACAACAGCACACATGTAAACCCCTAGAATGCAGTAAGTATTATTTACAATGATTATTATTAATTCTCCTGAATATAAACTATTTTTAAGAGTTTTAATCCCGCATTCTAGTAATTCTTTCTTTCTCTCTTGCCAGCTGCAGTTGTTTAACGGTGCTGTAGTTTTCTGATGCTGATTGCTTGCTTTATCCTGCAAGTCCCGATTCTTCTGCTACCTCTTGACAGCTGTCTGGTTCTCATTCTGACTTGGTTGTTCCAACCCCGGCTGGATTAGTTTCATTGTTCTGAGGCAGGGTGTCAAACTCAATTAAAACGCGGGCCATTTGGTGCAACAGGCAAGTTTCACGCAGGCCACATCACACTTACAAATTGAGTTAAATTTATATGCTGAAGTGAGGATTCAGGAATATGGATAGAATGATTAAAACACTGTATAATTGCCTTTATTTAAACATTTATTTTATTTAATGTATTGATCAAACTAAAATTATTCTTTTTCACCCGAAACTTGCCAGCGCTTTCCTCCTACTAGTTTTCACTCACCTTGTATGTTGTGACCGGAAAATATAACAAAGTAACTAATAGAAAACACCAAATGTTGGGCAGCTGACAAACGTGATGCACAATCATAATGGCTTCCCTCTAAAAATGTGAGCTAGCGCTGCTGCTAGGTGTGATTCGTACAGCACAACCCAGAGTGCTCTTTTTAACCTTTCGCTGCTGGGATCTGTTTCCATGACGAGACACTGAGAGTGGCAGACATATCGCTTCCAGACGTCGCTGGAACTGAGTCAGCGCGTTTATGTGTGTCCACACACAGGCCCCCCAGAAAGGCACTGGGCCACGTGTGTACTTGTCTTCAGTAGTTAAAGGGTTAACGAGGGAATTTGTGTGTACGGTATTGCCTAGATCTCCCCTGAATGCCATTTTCTTCATAACAAATTTTTCTATTTTTATTTTATTTCAGAGCTTCGCGGGCCACAGTTACCTCATGAGCAGCCAGTTTGACACCCCTGTTCTGAGGCATCCCTTTCAATGTAGCCAATGGCTAGTTCCTTTCTGTGCTAACCATTCACGTCAAGCAGAACGTTCCTCTCCCATCTTTTCCTTTCCTGTTCAATTTATTGAATGGTTTTACTCCAATAAATAATATATTTTATTAAGTTACTCTGTTTCATTCCAGTTAATGTTTTATCAGCTAGGGGGAGTAGCCTGAGATAGAGTCTAGTAATAATTCCTTGTGTGATGTATTATAAGTCTGGAATCTGTGGCTCTGGTCCTAGAATGCAGTGCTTTCAGGCTGGGTTGCTAACCACAAGGTCAGCAGTAAAAGATGACCAGCAGTGCGGCCACACTTACAATTTTGGAAACTCAGAGGAACTGTCCTGTAGGGTTGCTATGAATCGGTATTGACTCAATGGCAGGACATTTTTTTTTTAAAGATCATTTTATTGGAGCTCTTACAACTCGTATAACAATCCATACATCAATTTTATCAAGCATACTTGTACATATGTTATCATCATTTTCTAAACATTTACTTTCTATTTGAGCTCTTGATATCAGCTTTTGTAACCCTCCCTCCCCCCTCCTACCCTCATGACCCCTTGATAAATTATAAATTATTATTTTCATATCTTACACCGACCACTGTTTCTTCCCCCCTTTCATATCTTACACCTTCCCCTATAGTTTCTTCCCCCCTTTTCTCCCCAAGTTCCCCCTAGCCTCCTGGTATCGCCACTCCCATTTCTGTTCCTGAGAGGTTTATCTGACCTGGATTCCATGCGTCCTGTGCTCTTATCTGTACCTGTGTACATGCTCCAGCCTAGCCTGCAGAGAAAGGCAGGATTGGGGTCATGATAGTGGGGCTTGAGGAAGCCTCAAGGAACCAGAGGAATATTGCATGTTTCATCGGTGCAGTACTTCACCCTGGTTGATTCATCCCTTCCTTGTGACACTTCTGTGAAGTTTTAGGTCTCTGCTCCAACCCATCTCATTCTCAACAATATGTTTGTTTGTTTGTTTTGGGTCTTCTGATGCCTGTTACCTGATCCCGTCGACACCTCATGATCCATGATCGCACAGGCTGGTGTGCTTCTTCTTTGTGGGCGTGTTACTTCTCTGCTAGATATCACTGGTGTAAGTTCAAGCCTTTAGGATCCCAGATGCTATATCTTTTGATAGCCGGGCACTATTTGCTTTCTTCATGACATTTGCTTATGCACTGCTTTGTCTTCAGCAATTTTGTCTGGAGGGTGAGCATCACAGAATGCCATGATGCTAGAACAAAGTATTATTGTGAGGGAGGGCTTGAGCAGAGGCCCAAACTCTGTCTACTTCCTCAATGTATTGCCATATAGATATATATATATACCCATGACAATACCTCTATTTTGATGAATTAACATATTTACATAAGTGTACACCTATGTTCATACCTCTATCAGAGCTTTGCATCCTAGACCTTTCCTCTGTTTCCTTTTACCTTCCTCCTTTCCTACCATCACACTTGCCCTTCTTCTGCCTCTTTGTAATTCCTCTCAGCTAGATTGCTGTTGCTTCACTGTTTTCTCCATTGGGATCTCCCTGGGATCTCTATATCCTCCTCATTGTTGATTTTAATTCCCTAGTTGTTCCCCTGTCTATGGTGGTGTTTGCTCACTGCTCCCTTCCCTCACTTCCTCCTCCCCATAAGTCCTTCTAGAACCTTTGGTCCTGTTGCTTTCTCCTCTATGCGATCAACTCAACATCAGTGAAGATTTTTTGTGTTTTGTTTTTGATTTTTGGGGGGGTAGTGGTGGTGTTTTCTCTAATGCAGCATTAAAGTTTGGTTAAGTCCTGACCTCAGTACAGGTGTTGACCAAGCCATGGCCTTTTTCCTTTGGAGTATCATTAAGACTATGTTAGTAGAGGATGGGACTTAAGACATCCAACTTTGTTTTCCTTGGGGGTATGGTCAGCTAAAAGACAAATCATACTTCCATCAAACCCATTTCTCCATATATTAGAGCCATCTGGGACACAATGAGACGTCTCAGGACCAAGATCTCTGTCTGAAGTGGAGGGAGCCACCAAGACCAGATGCATCAGTGACTCTGGCACAGTGATTCAAAGGAGCAGCGCCAGTTAATGTCTTGTCTGCTTTTCTCAGGGCATGACATAGAATAAAAATTTAAATACATTATCCTAATAAACACACACATTATAATTCATTTATACATATAATCTATTCATTTATTATCAGATAAAAAACCTTGTTTGTTTTATATAATAGATCATTGGGAGTAGTGGGATGCCTAACAATCTTAACAACCTGCGATATGGATATGACATAAACTTGCTTGCTGAAAGTGAGGAAGACTTGAAGCCCTTGCTGATGAATATTGAGGATTGTAGCCTTCACTGTGGATTACAGTTTAAGGCAAAGAAGACCAAAATCCTTACAACTGGACCAATAGGTAACATCATGATAAATGGAGAAAATATCGAAGCTGTCCAAGAGTTTGTCTTGCTTGGTTTCACAGTCAATGTTCATGGAAGCAGCAGTCAAGAGATCAAAAGACAAGTTGCCTTCGGTAAATAAATCTACACAAGACCTGCTTAGAGAATGAAAAGCAAGGATGTTACTTTGAGGGCTAAGGTATGCCTGACCCAAACCATGATATTTTCCATTGCCTCATAGGCAAGTGAAATCCTGAACCTTGAACAAAGAAGCATCGATACATTTGAACTATGGTGCTGGTGAAGAATAGTGAAATTGTTGTGGACTTCTAAAAGGACAAATCCATCTGTCCTGGAAGAAGTATGGCCAAAGTCCTCCTTAGAGGCAGGATGGACAGAGTTTTCTCTTACATGTTTTGGATATGTTGTCAAGAGAAACCAGTGCCTGGAGAAGGACCAAGAGTCAACATTTTGGTAAAGTAGAGGGGCAGCAAAGAGAGCAAGGCTCTCAGGGAGATGGCGTGGCACAATGGCTGTGACAGTGGACTCAAGCATGGGAACAATTGTCAGGCTGGTGCAGGACCGAGTAGTGTTATGTTCTGTTGTGCATAAAGTCGCTGTAAGTGGGAACTGACTCAATCGCACCTAACAACAACAGCAACAATCCTAGTCATTTGTTTTGTAATGTAATAATACCATCAATGAGTAAACTATTTTTGTAAGATTCATGGCATTAGAGTTTTAAGAAACTGATAATTTGACTCAAATAACAAATGTTTGCTGAATGCTTGTTGTACACAAGCTCTGGAGGAAGACAATTCTAGATTAGACTTCTTGTTAGTTGTGCTACATTAGGTACGTCACTTAGCTTCCCTAAGTCTCTATTTGATGATGAATACATAACAGATATATTATTAAAACCTTGTACCTACATTCATAGGATTGTGGTGCGCATTAGAGATAGAGAATGAAATTTCAATTTCAATTAGACATTGTGCCTAAGAGTGTTTATAGAGTATAAATAAATAACTGGTTCAGTATGGTATGTGGCTGAATAGAAGTATTTAAATGTACTATTGGTAAACAAACAAGAAGAAAATTAGGGAAATTGAGAATGCTCTCGAATTTTGATTTAGGACAACTAGGAAAAGTAGCCTTTCTGAGAACATGGTTAAGATTATTTAGTCAGAGAAATCAAAGGCAAGAGATCTGAGAGTAAGTAAAGGAACAAAATGATAATTTATTAATATTAGCTGACAGCCAAGTTAATATGCATCTACCCATATAATTTCAAGATTCACACTAACTTGGGTGAAGCTAAGTCCATAAGAGGCCCTGGGTGGTGCAAATCATTAAGCAATGGACTACCCATTGAAAGTAGCAGTTACAACTCCTTCAGAGGCCCTTTGGAAGGCAGGCCCAGTGATCTGTTTCTGCAAGCTCGCAGCCTTGAGAACTACATGGAGCAGTTCTGCCTTGTGTACTTGAGGTCCCATGAGCCCGAATGGAATCCCCAGCAGGCAACAAGAAAAAGAAGCCATTAGAATGTTGTAGTATTATAATGCAAAAATTCACATCCACATCCAACGTCATCATCTTATTCATATTTACATTTCTTCATTTTTCTTTCTATTTCCTATTTAAAATGTAAATCTCACTTAAAAGCAAACATAAGACCTTTCCAATAGTGTGAGGTTAGCTATGAAAAAGTCGTGTTAGTCCAGAGACGCTCATACGTGTGTAAGAGAGCGCTCTATATCAAAGAGCAACTGCACTGAGGAAACCTCCCACCCAGTCACCCTCAGACCTCTTGTCTTTCACTTCTCTGACTAAATCATCTTAAACAACATGGTCTCAGAAAGGCTACTTTCCTAGAGTAGGGCCTGGGGCCAGCATCTGACCCCCTCTGACTTCACAAAGAGCAAGAACCTTCAAACGCAACATCAGTGCAAGGCTTCTATCCTCCAATCTTAAAAAGAAACACCCAAACAATTCTGATACCAACCATCCTCTGAAGGCACTTGTGCTCCTGTGCTGGGTGTGATAATGAATTGAAATGGCTCCAAAGAGCTCTCAGTCAATGCTCATTGGGATCGCTAGGTTTTATGTCACCTGGCGTGGGGTGTTGAGGATGGGGGTACAGGATTCTCTCCATATGCTTTGACTTAGTGTGGCCAACTCCACTGTGGGATCTTCTGTGAAGCCGGCAAGCAGTTGTGGGGAGAAAAGAGCTTAATCTGGTCACAGCCTTGCTATGAAAAGGAGGCTTCATTGAGGGTGTAGTCTCTTCTGTGTGCAAATTGATGGGATGTGGAAGCTAGCTCACTTCTACTGCTAGATTTGGATCCTTAATCTGTTTCACTGACCTCCTGCTGATACTAGGAGCCGTCAGTGGACTGACGACCTTGGATTAATTCAGGCATCAACGATTCATATCATTCAGCGTCCACCTCTCTGCTTCACCTTTCTGCTTCCTGTTCCTCAGTGCCTGTAGCTACAGGAGTCAGGAGATGCCATCACCTTACATCTGACCCACAGACTTGCACTGGACTAGGCTTACCCACTTCTACAATGGTGTGTGCCATTTCTTGATATAAATCTCTCTATACCCACACATGCGAGTTTCATTCATTATGCATCTCTAGAGAACCCAGCCTAATACACCCATGATTATGGGATTTATTAGAGAAGTTAATAGGTTACAATTCAAGATCAGAAATTCTCGGGATAGAGTTTTCAAGTGAGGAGGGCCTCTTTCAGCTATGCCCACAGGACCTCTCTCTAGTCCTTTGCTTTTCAATCATTTGGTCCCTTGGCTTCTGCTTTGCTAGCGCAATATTACAGGGTTCCTTACTGCTGCCACTAAATGCCTAAATGGCACACAGAAACCAAAACCAGCTCACTGCCTTCAAGTTGATGCTGACTCAGAGTGACTCTACAGGACAGAGTAGAATTGTCCCTATGAGTTTGCGAGATTGTAACTCTTTGTGGGAATAGAAAGCCCCGTCTTTCCGAGGAGTGGCTGGTGGTTTCAAACTGCTGACCTTGTGACTGCAGCCCAACTTGAAACCACTATGCCACCAGGTGCCCTTCATAGCACACCAGTCTGCCATAGCCCTTAGCTCAAGGGTGCTCGTCTCTAATTATGTGGGTCAGCAAGCCTAGCTTGCCCAATTAAGTCGTGGCAGTATCCCAATCTGCAGGTGTGTCTCCTTTCGGAAGGCCCTCGGCTTCACTCTCCCCAGGGGCTGGGAACCCTACCTCTGCCTTGTGCTTTGCCTCTTGATTATGCTGCCGCAGGGTTTGGTGCTCTCTCTTCTAGATGGAGGAGGTTCGGAGACGGGAATCTCAGTTTGCAGAGGTTGTGTGCCACTCCTGGCTCTTCTTTCTTAATGACAGGAGATGCCAGGTTCCTGTCTCCGAGATAACTCATTTTAAACCCAGAACAATGGCAAAACTGACCAACTCACACCTTTGAGATCTATATACCACATTTGCATGGGACCACCCAGCCATTTAGTGAGAATTACAAAGAGTAAGGCTAGAAGAGCCATATCCAATAATTCACTGCATCACACACCCAGTGACTGGGGAAGATCAGTATTTGTGCCCATTCCAAAGAAAAGTGAGCCAGAGGGATGCATAAACCATCAAGCAACATAATTCATATTTTATAAAAGTAAAATTTTGCAGAAGATAATTGAAAAACAGCTGTAGCTGGGCATCAGCTGGGAAATCTCAAAAACTCAAGTTAGATTCAGAAAAGGATGTGGAATGAGGAATATCACCACGAATGGCAGGCGACTGTTGGCTGAAAGCAGAGATGATTAGAAAGGTTTGCCCGTGCTTATTGACTTTTCAGAGGCATTTGACTGTAGATCACAACAAATGATAGCACTATGAAGAATGGAATGCCCATTACACTTAATTGTGTTCCTTGTGGAATCTGTATCTAGATCAGGAGGCAGTTACTGGAACAGAACAAGGAAATACTGAGTGGTTTCAAATCAGAAAAGTTGTGTGTCAGGGTTTTATTCTTTCACCATATTTTAAAAATCTGCATGCTGAGCAAGTCATCTGAGAAATTGGATTATATGAAGAAGGACACAGGGGGAAGACTATTCACAACTTGCAATATGCAGATGACACAAATTTGCTTGCTGAAAGAAAGAGGATTTGAAACACTTGTAGAAGATCAAAAACAAAGGAGGCTGGCAGGCAATGGGGGGCTAAGAGCAATGAGTACAAGGAAGGAAAAATGTACTGGAATTGATTCTGCAGAGGGTTGCACTACTTTTATGAATGGGCTTGAACTATGGAAACATATGATTTCTTTGTGATTATTAAAAATAAACAAACTAATTTTTTTAAGGAAAGAAAAACTAGTCTTCAAGATGGGTTATATCTCAAAATAAAGGAAACAAAAAGTCTTCCAACTGGATCCTTAAGCAACATCATGATAAACAGAGAAAAGATTGAAGTTGCCAAAGATTTTATTTTACTTGAATTCATAACCTATGCCCATGGCAGCAGCAGTTAAGCAATCGAAAGATGTACTGCATGATGAAAAGACATCTTTATAGTATTCGAAAGCAAGCCCCAACACCGTCACTAGATATATTCCTGAGGACCCACAGATTGTCCCCAACTTCCTCATGATCTGTGTCAATGCAGACTTCTCAGATCAGCTGGTGAACCTTCTAATCCTTACCTCCCTTCCTCACACCTTCTCTTTCCCAGAGTCTCCCGCAATGATGTAAGATCTCGTACACAATCTTTTTATTCTACAACACGAGTAGAGAATCTCTGCTCAGGTAATTGAACTATGATTGATCCAGGAATAATAATGTTGTTTTCTGGATATACTATCATTGAATCAGAAAGAGGAGTCTAGATCTCCTTCAAAAGTATGGATTTTGAATTTCTAATAATCTCAAGGCTGTGGGTCACTTGGGTGGAAACAAATAATTGCCTGACAACTACCCGAAAGGTTGATGGTTCCAACCCATTTAGTAAAACCAACCTTAAAAGAAAATCTTAGTAATCTGCTTTTGAAAGGCCAATGCCCTGGAAATCCCATGGAACAGAGTCATGCTCTGCAGCACATGGGCCAGATCGGACTCAATGGCAACTGGTTTTGGTTTTGGTTTGAGGAGGTAATGTTCAAAATCCTCCGAATGAGTCTTC
>NW_022104341.1:36641718-36643711 GCF_000313985.2 Echinops telfairi
TGTCATGAGGTGATTTCCTCATTTGGGCTGTTTCCAACTTCTTGCTATTGTAAACAGTGTTGCTATGAACATGAAGTACATTATGTCTCTTTGTGTTATGGCTCTTACTGTGTGAGAACTATTAAGAGGATAGTTTACAGTCATTGGATAATGAGGGAAAAGATAGTCATGGGACACAGAAAATTAAAGTTTTGTAAAGGTAATTACTGATTCCAGACTAATAAAAAGTACACAAGAAAAGATAACATATTACTTGGTATTTTTTACTCACAGGTGAAAACCTGTTAGCTTTAAACATGCAATATAGTTGAGAGAAGAAAAAAAGTATATTTAAGAAGGGAAAGAGGATAGTATTTAGAACTCTCATGGTGCTTCTGGGCTTTGAAAGGCGGAGAGAAGGAGAAAGCAGACCCACATGCAGACAGGTTTTGATGTCTAAGGTGAGAAAACGAAGCTGTCTGAGTTCCTTTCCCAGATCTCTTTCCTTGCTGGTGAGCAATATCCATGTTGCTTTCCCAGGGTGGCCACCTAGACCTCCTTCTTGTTGTGCTGTTCCTAGTTGCCCTGGAGTTGATTCCAACTCATGGTGATGTCATGCATACAATAGACAAAAGCAAAAATAAAGAAGGATGAATGAAGTGTCTAAAAGCAAAGATGTCATTTTGAAGACTAAGCGCCTGACCCAAGCCATGATATTTTCATTGCCTCAGATACATGAAAGTTGGACAAGGAATAAAGAATACTGATGAAGAATGGATGCTTTTAAATTATGGTACTCACATGGGGTGGTCTCTGACGGCAAGTGTAGATTCCTAGCAAGGAGAAAGGCAAAGGGCTAGAGAGAGAGAATTTCTCACTGCCTCTCATTAAGACCTTTCTTATAAAAGACCACACCCCTAAGGAGGCTGTGTTAGTCCAGGTGGACTAGAGAAACAAATCCAGGGACACTCGTGTGTAAGAGACAGCATTATATCAAAGAGTAATTGTATATTAAAAAAAGATCCCAGCCCAGTCCAGATCAAGTCCATAAGTCTGATATTGGCCCATATGTCCGATACCAGACTATAAATTCTTCTTCAGACTCATATACCCATGCAATGATGCCAAATGCAGGAAAATCACAGGCTTGTGGGTGGAAAGTTTTGTGGATCCAGTGGCGGTGGAAGCATCTCAGCACTGGCATGGGTCTTCACATGACTCCTCTAACTCCAGGGCTCTGGCTGCCATCAGCATAGTTCTATGTGGCTTGTCAACAAGAATGTGAAGCTGAGAGAGAGCTCCCAGAATCCTTATGAGAAGGCCACGCCCACAAGGAGGGATCAGGCTGTGACCTGATTGATAGGCTAGACTCCACCCCTTCATTCTTATTTATCAAGTTGACGTGAAATTTTGTAACTACGACAGAGGCATCACTAGGTTGCCACCTGGCTTACAGGTTGGATTCCAGCCCTACTTCCACACAGGTACTATCAAGTTGATATAAAATCTAACCACCACAATATCTTATAGGAGAAGATACCCTCAACTTTCTCCCAAGGCATGACTGTATTCAAACAGGAAAGCTATCAGTTATCAGTCAGCTCAACTTATAACTCACTACTTGACCATGGCTCCTATTTAGACATGTGTATAGCAGAATATAAACAAGTTCAAGATCTATGATCCACTCCAGAATTAGAGTCATGATATGCAAAATGACAAGTGACTGAGATCAGTATACAACCTAAATCTATAGGAAATTAACCATGATTATTTCTACACACCAATCCCTTCACTGGAAAAAGAAATCGCTAACTATTTCAAACCAATTTTCTCAATGTTTTGAGGATTTTTTAACACCTAACCACTTGACAGAGAACTTTTCAAATTCAAACTCCACAATAAAAATGATGTAGTGATGAATTTTCTTCTGCTTCCATTGCATAGCCCAGTATCAACAACAGCCATGACTTCCTTAAGTAGTTTTTACCCAATCACTTTTTAAGTGATAGTG
>NW_022104341.1:36644398-36645440 GCF_000313985.2 Echinops telfairi
TGAGAATGATGAGGTCAATGAATGTACAAATGTGCTTTACACAATTGATGTATGTATGGATTGTGATAAGAGTTGCATGAGCCCCTAATAAAATGGTTAGAAAAAAAAAAGAAAAAGGAAAGAAGACATAAAAATATATATGTGGATATATATAAATATATAAACACACCCACACACAAAGCCACAGGGAAACACTTGAACCTTGCACCTTTGCTTAAATTTTACCTCAGTATGAGAGGTTTGTTCTAATAATGTGGCATTGTATAATACTCACCTTCCTGACACGATTGCTAAAGACAAAATGCGTGCATAAGAAAATGTAGTGAAGAAAGCTGATGGTACCAAGCTATTAAAAGGTATACTGTCTGGGGTCTTACAGACTTGTAGTTAATCAAGCGGCCATCTAGCAGGGAAGCAAAAAGTCCACATTGAAAAGCACACCAGCCTGTGTGATCATGAGGTGTCAATGAGAAGAGGTATCAGAAGTTTAAAAACAAGCAACCTAATTGATGTGAAGGGGTGTGATTGTAGTGGAGACCCAAAACCCACCTGTAAGATAATTGGATAGTCCCTCTCAGAAGGGTCACACAGAAGGGATGAAAAATCCAGGGTGTGGTAAAGCATGGATGAACCACATAACTATCCTTTATTTAACTTTTCCTCCCCTTAATATTATGGTTTTTATTTGTTTTACCTCAATAATCATGTTAGATTTGCATATGTTCATTTATATGTTTAAGATCATTTGGTGCATGAAAGCTCAAATAGATAACCCTTCAGAAATAGTGACAGGAGTAATTGTTCCCTTAGGGTATGGAAAGAGGGGGGAAGGGAGGGAAAGGGGAGCTGATAGCATTGATGACTGTATAATCTCATTCAATGGGATTGAACAACAGAATGACCGTATATACTCGTGTATAAAGCAAGTTTTTCAGCACATTTTATGCAGTTTTGTGGTAAAATTAGGTGCCTCGGCTGATATTCGGGTTGGCTTATACTCGAGTATATATGGTACATGTAAATGGATATATTGGATTGTGTA
>NW_022104341.1:36646498-36649792 GCF_000313985.2 Echinops telfairi
TTCTGTGGATTTGTTTCTCTAATGTACCCAGACTAACACACAACCCAAAGTACTGTGAAAATTAGCACAATTCAATGCTTTGACTCCTGGGATTCTATTGAACACACGTTCCAGCATGGCTCACTCACTGCCACTGAGTCAATTCTGACTCATAGTGACCCTATAGGATAGGTTAGAATGGCTACTCTGGGTTTCCAAAATTGTCACTCTTTACAGGCAGAGAAAGCCTCCCTTTCTCCTGGGGGGTGGCTGGTAGCTTCGAACTGCTGATCTTGTTGGTTAGCAGTCCAATGCATAAGCTACATGAAGGAGGGGTAAAACAAAGGGGCTTCTCAAGAATTTCAGAAAGTAGAAATACAGTAGCACTGGAGCAAGGTACAAATCATTGAAAAGACGAGTAAGAAAAATTGTTCAAGGCAAAATGGAAAAGTGGCACAAACTGCCTATTGAAATCTTTTATCCCAGGCCATCAGTAATCCCTGTGGTTAACATAGAACGCTTTATTCTCCTGGTTTCCCAAAGAAAAAGCCAAGTAGACATTGTGAGAATTGGGCTTTGTGTCCATTTCACTCATAATGCTCTGCTGGGGTTGATAATCCATTGCAATGGCTACATGGAATTCACAGAAAGCATACACGTTTATGGGGCTTATTAGGGCTGCGAACAAGTTTCAAAGTGGAAGGATGCAGTCTTCAGTCCACAGGACACTCTGGTCCTTGTCCTGTCACCCGTGGAGTCACTAGGCCTTGGCTTGTGTGGGACAGAAAAATGGCTGCCACTCTGCCTCACGGCCTCAATCCCAACACAGATCCTGTGCGCTGGCTCCCGGTGGCTCCTTTACGCTCTCGGTCTCTGTGTCAAGGCCTCCACTCCTCTAGCACTTCAGGCAGGGCTCTAACACCCCTCATTTGGTGCCTCTTCTTTCTAGGCTGTCAGAAAACCTTTCTGTTTTTGTTTCTGAGATGACTCTCCTACTCAGAGGAATGGCAAAACTGACCAGTCCCTAAGCGAGGGTCCTCTGCGTCTTATATGCATAATCCCGCCCCATCATTTGGTGGGGGTTACACAGCAATAGATATGGATAAAAGAGAATATTTAAGCAATTTCACTTTATCACAGCATCCGTGAATTTACTACACAGATTTTTCTTTTAGTGATTAATGGTATCTTCAATATTCTTTAGCAACAATGTAATTTAAATACATAAATTCTTGTCTGATCATTCTTATTTGTAGCCCAACTTTCATATGCATATGAGGCCATGTAAATGCCATTGCTAAGTACAGACACACTTTAGTCCTCAAAGTGACATATTTGTTCTTTAATGCTCTATTTTATTAATTTCTTATTTAAAAAAACTGGGAGTTAATACATATATCATTCCATAGTTCTATCACATCAAGCAGTGTTGAACAATTGCTGCCACAATCAGTTTCCAAACATTCTTTTCCTTCCTGGACTCCTTGACCTCGGCTCCCTTAACCACCCCACCCTCCACAGTATCCAGCCCCCCCAAAACTCCTACTTGCTGTTCCTATAGGTTCATGAATCCTGGGTTCATAACCTGAAAAACAGAAAAAACATAGAACACACATTCAAGAGGGTGACCCCTGATGGCATAACACCTCTGAGATAAACCCCAATAGGAACAAACAAAAACAATTCAGAAAATGCTGAAAACCCACTGGCAAGATTTTAGCTGTTTAAGTCAGGTTTACCCTTGTGCTCATCTCTGTCGTCCCTCCAAGACACACTGTTGAGTTAATCATCAGACGCTTATTCCCCTCTCGTTCCCACCAGGGAACCTTGGCCGTATGCAGCAGCCTTGCCCTACACAAGTCATCGTTTGATTTCATGCCTGCTGCTTCCATTAGCACTGATTGTGGATGCAAGTAAAATGAAATCATTGACAATTTCATCTTTTCTCTGTTAATTATGCTATGGCTCCAATTGTGAGATTTTCGTTTTGCTCTGTTTTCTTTACATTGAGTTGTAATCCATTCTGAGGGCTGTGGTCCCCGAACTTCTTCAGGAAGTGCTTCAAGTCCTCTTGCCTTTTGTCATGCAAGGTTGTGTCACCTGCACGTGACAGCCTGCTAAAAAACCTTTCTCTAATCCTGATGCCTCATTCTTTTTCATATAGTGCAGTTTATCAGATTATTTGCCAGCATAACGACTAAATAAATTTAGTGAAGAGATACAACCCCGACACACACCTTACCTAATTTTAAACCACGCAGTATACTCTCGTTCTGTTTCAGGATGCTTTATGTATAGGTTTCACATGAGGTCAATGAAGTGTTCCAGAATTCCCTAAGTATTATCCATAGTTGTTTTTTTTTTATCATCCATACAGGAGAATGCCTTTGCATAGTCAATAAAACACAAACATCTTTTTGGTATTTTCTTATTTCAGTCAAGATCCATCCCTAAAAAGCAGTGATGAACATATGAAGCACATCGCTGCATGGGAAGAACTGGAGGAAATTATGCTGAGCGAAGTAAGCCAAGCCCAAAAGGGCAAGTGTAACATGAGTCCAATGAGGTAAGCTTAAAAAGCACAATGGACACAGGGGAAAAGCTATTAAATGCATCAATTCCTGGTGTGTGTGTGTGGGGAGGAGCGGTCCAGGCACCTGGCAGGGGTCAGACCCAACCTAGGTATACATAGGGCAGCCAACTAAAAAGGAGGGGGAAAGAAAAAAAAAAAAGAGGACATGGGTAGTGCAGGAATTGCAACCAGTCTGACCCCCCCACACTGAGGCAAAACACAAAGGGAGCGCAACAGGACAACAAGGGGATAAAGCAATGAAGCCCCTGAGGAACCCTGAAAGCAGACTTCAGGGGGCCCCGCTTGGCACTTCATCAGACATAGTTGGAAAACATTCATAAGGGTCAGCAGACAGACCTGGAACTATTTATAAGCTTGCTTCCCCACCCCCCAAGGCTATTTACAAAAGATAGGGAGGATACACAATCCTAGGGAGAAAACAAGTGTACCGATGGCTCTGGGGGGAACATGGGAGAGGGGGAGGTGGGGAAAAGGAAGGGAGGAGCCAACAAACCCAGGGACAGGGGACAAAAAGTGATCTAAAATCGGTGGCAAAGAGGTTATAGAATGCCAGGTGGGGGTTGATCAAGTCAACGTAGCCGAGAGGAATTGCTGTGAGATGAATGAAGGTTGAACATCATAAAAGGAAATAGAGGAAAGAACTAGGAGGCAAAAGACACTTATGGAGGTCTAAATACAAGCACATACATATGTAAATTTATTTATATAACAATAGGGCTATA
>NW_022104341.1:36650818-36654865 GCF_000313985.2 Echinops telfairi
TATGAATATTTTCCTATCACAGAATTGTATTTTAAGATCTCCTTTCTTTTAAATGATGAGTGTGATGCCAGGCACAATCTGGCACAGTAAACCCTGTGACTGTAAAGTATCAGTCCTAGTCTATTTCAGCTTACTAATGTCGGGGATTATTCATTTTTCTGTGGTTCATTTCATTTTTGATACCTCTCAATTTTTCTAGATTCATACTTTGTATATTCCACATTCTGATTATTAATGGATTTTTACCTGTTTCTTCACATTTTTGAGTGGCACCTGTGATAGATAAGGTTTGTATCAACTTGGCTGGAACAGGGTTCTCAGTGACTTGACCGAGTAATGCTCTATGGCCTGACTAAACAGCCTAATCAAAGCCAATCAGTGTAAGCCTTCTTAACAGGAAAAGACATGTCGGAGGTAGGAGGTTCTTGCCTCTCCCTCAATGGCAGGGGACTTGTGATTGGTTGAAGATCCATTGTTTCCAGTTGGTTTCTTGCTTTTTCTCAGAGGAAAATGGCTTCTACTCCTTCCTCAATGGCAATAGGTCTTTACTTACACCCTGAAGGCAGGGGGCTTATGTCTCCTTCTTCAGTTGCATTGACTGGGCTTCATTATAGAAAAACAGACAAGAAAGGTCTTCTGCCAATCTCTTAATAAATATTGATCGCCCCTTTACATCTGTGCCAATTAGTGGCTCTCTTAGTTTTCCTGCCCCATCCTCAAACTTTTTTGTTGACACATTGTAGAGGTCTGTAGGGAAAAAATGAGACTCAATGCACTGTCCCCTTCCGGGGTTGCCCAGATTGTATTTGCCTTATCAGTAGTCCCTGAGCCTATTCCAACTATGGAGACCCCTGATGCATCAGAATGAAGCTGCGACCCATTAAGTTTTCAATGGCCTCTCTAATTTTTCAGAAGCAGATCACCAGGTCTTTCTTCCAAGGTGCCTGTTGGTGGACTGGACTCTTTAACACGTCAGTTAGCAGCCAAGTTCACTCACCACACCCTGCAAGGACTCCAGACTTGGCTTCAAAAGTCCCCCTAAATTTAGCCTTTTGTCATCCAATTGAATGGTGGTCACCATTCTTTCCTCACAGTCTTCCACATTTCCCATATTCAAAATTTCACGTTTCATATCTCTGTGAAGGAGTTTGTATCTCTTTGGAATTCAGGGGACACAGGTGTTTTGTGATCTCAACTGATGCATTCAAGGAGAGTACACTTTGTAAATTAGTTAGCTTTTTCTTGTTTGTAGGTTTAGTCTGATAATCCTTAAAACCAACTGCCACTGAATCCATTCAGACTCATAGCAACCATACATAGGTATTCTAAGGCTGTAAATTGATACCCTCGTGATTTTTTCCACAAAGGAGTTGATGAATTTGAACCACAAACCTTGAGATTAGTAGAAGGTCCTAAATATATCTTAAGTGGAAGCTTAAGTCTTATGTTCTTTGATTTTCAGCAATAGAAATCAATTTGGCTAATTCAAGCAAAAAAAAATCCATACATTGTGTGTTATTGGTTAAAACCAAATCCATCAATAAGCTAATTAATTAGGTTTAAAAACAGACAAGAAACAGTAATTCCAAAAGTCCAGGTAACAAGAAGCACTTGATAATCTTGTTGGAATACCTGTAGCCAAAAGAACCTCCAACTGTCCTAGAGTTTTAAGACCCAAAGTCCTGGAATCATTTCTGGCTGACCTCGTAAGTTCTCATTCCTTTCTTTTGTCTTTCGGTAAACACAATGGAGGATAGGTGATGGATGAAAATGGGTGTTGTATCACTGACATCGGTGAATGGACATAAGGGGAAAATAAAACCCAATTTCCATTATGCCTATAGATGTTGCTGATGTCATTCAACAGCTATGTACTGAGTATTTGTGATTTTCCAGGAAGGGTTCTTGGTAAAATTATAGATAGGTGAACACAGAATAAGGAATATTTTATCAAGTAAATTGGTTTTTCATGTATTTCTTGACTATATTTTACTTTCTTCCATGTTCTTCATGTTAGTCTTGAATTTTCAAGCAACTTCTGAGCATGTGCAGCTCTGGTAGCATAGTGGGGTATGCATTGGGCTGCTAGGGGCAAGAACAGCAGTTTTTAGCCCCCTGCCGCTCCTTGGGAGAAAGGTAAAGATTTTTACTTGCCTAAAGAGCTATCGTCTCAGAATCTACAGGGCAGTTCTCTGCTCTGTAGGGTTGCTATGAATCAGAATCCATTCAATGGCAGTGAGTTTGTTGGAGTGTCTGAACATGTGAAACGAGATTTCATTTTGGAAGGAAAGAATAAGGGAAGAGAATAATACTAAGGAATCTATTTTTACTCACCAAAAATGCAAAATCATCATGCAGATTACTTATTGTTCTCCGTATAATTAGATGCATTTCAGTTATTTTCCTCTGTGTTCTCACATTATTACAGGATCTACTGGTACTGGCAGTGACTTCAAGCAAAAGGGCAAGGCCAGGGGCAGTGCAGGATCACATTTGATAGAATTATTTATAGTGAGTCCAATTTTCATTCTCTGTACTTTTAAGGAAATTGCTCTTCTTGAAATCTGAGAGTAGTCCAAAAAGTTAACAAGTTTTATGCTGCATAACTTGGCAAATGAAATGAATTTTTTACCAGGGACTGGGCTGCCGCTGGCATGTTCTCTGTCTGGGTCTTGGGTCCTCGAATAGGGTAGGATATACTGGCTTCTCTTCCTTAAAGAGACAACAGAGTAGTGTAGAAAGGTGGAGGCTCGGGAATGAGAAAGAGATGAATTTAGACGGACTTGGATTTATTTCTAACTTTGCCAAATTCCGGGATCCCTGGTGTTGTCGTGGGCTGGGAGTTGGGCTACTAACTACGAAGCCCTGCAGGAGAGAGAGGACGCCTTCCCTGCTCTGAAGAGTTGCAGAGTCTGAACCTGAAGGCAGCAAGTGGAAGAGAGCTGCCAGCTCTTAGTAACCCTGGTCCTTAGTAACCCTGGTCCAGTTACTTAATACCTTTCAATGTTCACTCTCCACAGCTACAAGATGGGAGTAATCTCTATGCAGGGTTTAAATGAGTGAAATGAAGGTAATAAAGAACTCACCACAATGCATTTCACTTATTGAAAGTTCAATAAACATTTTATTTTTATTAGTTCTTTTATGCTATTAATGTACCAAGTTTGTGTCTTCTTTTGGTGATTTAAATTGAGTTGTTTACAATTTGATTTGTAAAAATGTTTACAAATTACTTTGATGCTTACAATTAATTTGATGAATTCGATAAAGGGAAATCCTTTTATTAATGCATTGACTTGCTATAATTATCAACCAGAAATGTGATAGTTTCACTTTTAAAATAACGAGACCTGCAAATGACAAATATAACAAGAAATGGGTCTATCATTGGGAGCAGTGAACAGAAAACTTTACACCATGTCTCTGACTGAGTGAAGAAGTGGGGGCTGCTGGTCCTATTTTTTCATCACTCATATCAACCTTGTCTGGGAAAGATGCACAAGACTGAAGTACTTTGTTTTTGCTTGAGGGGCTTTTATGGATTGAGTTTCCCACCCTCCACTGCCACCTCCTGTAAATATGTATGGTAAATATGACCATATCTGTAGTAGTAATGTCATCAGAGAATACGATTTTTTCTCATGTAAATGTGACAAATAATCATGTAGGATAGGTTTAAGTCAATCTTTTTTGAAATTCAAAAGCACAGATTAAGCAACAACAACAACAACAACAAAACACAGGAGAGGAAAGCTAGATGCCACAACACAAGGATCTCTCAGCAACCAATATATAAAAGCTTAAAAGAGACATGGGGACTTCCTCCAGAGCCAACAAAGAAAGGAAGTCTTCTCCTAGCACTGGCACCTTGAATGAAAACTTCTAGCTCCTAAGGTTTGCTAAAGCCCCTGCTTTGGTATTTCTAGTATAGCAGCACGAGATAACTAAGACCGGGACTAGCACATTTGTAGTCCAATGATAAAATCATAGAGCCATAGTCACTATGACAAGTATTTGAAGGCTTTTCAAATCGATTTGGATGGTGAT
>NW_022104341.1:36655566-36657731 GCF_000313985.2 Echinops telfairi
AAAACAAGAGAAGCTTTTAAATAGCCTGGTATTAAATCTTCACTATGCATATAAAAGCTGGACAATTATAGCAGAAGACAGAAGAAGAACTACTGCATTCCAATTGTGGTGTTGGTCAAAACACAGACTGTACCGTGACCCATCAGAATGAGCCAACTTGTCTTAGTGTTTGTGCAGAATGTGCTCAAGAAGTGAGGATGTGGGAACTTTGGATTGCTTTGGACACATCATCAGGATAGACCAATCTCTAGACAAAGACAACATGCTCAGTGGAAGATCACTGAAAATGAAGGAATCTCACAATGTCTGCGATAATGAACTCAACCACATCAATGCCATGAAGATAGTGCAGGACGGGACAAGGATTTGCTTGTTATACATAACGTTGCCATGAGTTGGAGGTGACTCAATGGTCACCACCAACAACAAATCTTTACTACCTGGTACATGTTTAAAGAAAAGCTAATGAGTTATAGGAAAACAAAGGTAGGCTGAAGGGAGATTGTGCTCATATGTTGATAGGAATATAGGTCTTTTTTCCTTCTTTTTAAGATGTGTTTGGTGCCTCCCAGGAATCTACCAATGGCCGCTGGCTTCCAGGGGAGCGAGGGGAAGCAAGGTCTTAGGCTCTGCTGGGATACTGCTGCTGTGGTAAGTTAGTTGCCCTCTAGTCGATTCTGATGCAGTGTGATCTCATGTGGACAGAGGAGAACTACTGCCATATCTGGGGTAGGGTAGGTATGGCAAGTGATCTGGGCAAAGCTTGAAGCGGAATGCCTATGAGCAGTTTCTATTCACCATTTCATTTTTTATAGCCAGCTGAGATATGATTTAGCAATTTAAAAATAATTTCTATAGGTCTTATCTTCTATAGATAACTAACTCCATAGGGTTTTAAGGCTGTGACTTTTTGAAAGCAGAGCACAAGCCTGCTTCTCAAGGAGCCTCTGAGGAGGTTGGATCCATGAGCCTTTTGGCTGTAGTAGCTGAGTACTTTAAGGAAATGGTGGATGAGCTATAGCTGAGCTCCTCCGGGTGGCAAGGCTGACTGACCCCGAGCCAGAGGCCACACAAACCTCCACCTCCCATCCTTTTTCATCCTATTCTGATACCAACCATCCCTCCTATGGAACTCCTATTTCTGCTACTGGGCTCAAAAATTCAGGGCCATACAGAACTCATAAACGAGACTCAGCACGATGGGTTTTATTAGGTAAGTTAACAGGTTACAATTCAGGTGAGAAATGCTCAGGATGCAGTTGATCAGTCAGGACAGTCTCTTCTCTGTTATCCCTGGAGGCAGGCCTCTCTCTGGCCCTCAGCCTCTTGGCCTGGCCGTGGACTTGCTTGGGCAATGTTACAAAGCTCTCTTCTGGCTGCCAGTAAGTGCCCAAAGGCATGCAGCTCTAGTTCCATTAGTCAGAAAACCCAGTTCCCAGTTCTCCATAAGCACTCAGCTTTGCCTGCTCCCAGAGGCTGGAAAGTGCACATTTTGTCTCATGTTCTTGCTGCTTCTACACTGATCTCCTGGTATCTAAGATGTTTCCTAGATTAAGGAGATTCAATACATAGGGACTTGGGGTCCAAAGGATGCATTGTTTCAGGCTCTTCTCTCTCACTAGTAGTAAAATTTCCCCTCCTGCTTCTGAGATGGCTCATTTTATCCTCCACAGGATGACAATCGCAGTGAACCCGATTCACTATCACCCACAGCTGAATCATACAATCAAAACAGTGTCTTCCTCTGCCTTCTTACCCAGACCCACAGAAAATGAAGTTTTTTGGTGACAGTAACAAAGGCTATGGCTAGAAGAGTCATTTCAAATAATTTACTTCATTGCAGAGCTTAGTTCACATCTTTCTCCTCAGTGGATGGGCAAAGAGTACCATCAAGATGTTAGTGATGCCTAAAAGCAGATGATCCTGGGAAGAGCTGGGTGCACAGTAAACAGCAGGTCAAGAAAGTTGTGTAGGAAATATGGTTCTCCTTGCTCTTGGGCTCCTAAGAGTCTCGGGAGCCCTAAGAAAAGGTAGATTTTCTTCAAAACCCATAGCAGGAACTGGCAACTTCTCTGCATCAAAATACAGGCCCTTGTAGGTGGAGGTAGTGTCATCTTTCAATGTCGGTGAGACGCTTTTCATTTAGAATTTGAACTGCAATGATT
>NW_022104341.1:36661209-36662837 GCF_000313985.2 Echinops telfairi
CTCTTTGAGTTTGGGTAACAAAAGTCAGGCTGAAGGTGCAAGCTTAGGGCTGTTGGTGGATGGGATAATGTTTCTCAACAAAAGTATTAGTCCTTGATGGTCTTAATGAATGGGCAGGTGCATTATTACGATGGGGAAGAAAAATCCTCCATGCAAACTTCCAAGCCTCTTTCTCACTAATGCCATTTTCATTTCCCCCAAAACTTCTTAATAATACATTCCCATGATGGTCTTGGGTCCTTAGAGGAACTCTGTCAAGATTACTTCTTCAGGTTCTGACCTCTCTGCTTGGAATTGATTGGCCCAGTCGATTCTCTTTAAAACCTGTTTTGATTTTACCCCCCTTTTTGAGGGTATCATAACAAAACTAAAGCAAGTACATTACTGAGAGAACTTGTCTGCAGTCATCTACTGATCTGACCCATGTTTAAACACTTTAAAACAAAATCTAAACACATGACCATGGAGTAGACATGACTCCTAGTGACCATTTGGGTTTCCAGAACTGTAACTCTTTCAGGGAGTAGAAAAACCTATTCTTTGTCCCATCAAACCGCTGGTGGTTTCCCGAACTGCTGAACTTGTTAGCAGCCGAATGCTTAAGCACTCCGCCACTTAAAACCCACAAAAGCCCCCGAACCTGTGCAAATGTGAACTAGAACTCTGGGGGCAGCGTGTCCTCAGAGCAATCTGCATTAAGGTCAAGGAGGGGGTGTGAGGTTAAAATCACTAAATAGGGCCAGGACAGATATTACGAAATTATTAAATGCACATTATTTAAGGAAGAGCTTTCATTACTTCATTGGCAGGTCACCTTTCAGCCAAATAACAGATGGGCTTATACATGAAAGCATAATATCCATGCGTGATGTGGTTCCTTAAACAATCACCTCTCTGAGACAAAACAGTCACTATGTACTAACGGTTATGATAAGGGAAGGAGAGGTAGGAAAGCTAGC
Source organism: Echinops telfairi (assembly GCF_000313985.2). NCBI lineage: Eukaryota > Metazoa > Chordata > Mammalia > Afrosoricida > Tenrecidae > Echinops > Echinops telfairi. Next base: position 36,662,169 of record NW_022104341.1, read on the forward strand.
TCAATGGAAATAAAACAAAAATCATGGAAATAACGAGAATGCCAAAACATTAAAAAAGTTGTAAGCAATGGCACAGGAAAGTTTGTATAAAAATTGTTTAAAGCGGTAGCTAATTTTCAGGACAAACTTACACTTAAAACACAATACAGTATTATTTTAAGAAAAGACCTTGAGGTTACAAACCTGTTTATAATAAAAGCAATTTAAAAATGTAAAACATTTTTTAGAACCTCAAGAGGTTATTTTAATTTATTAGAAATTTAAATATGATAAAATACAATTAAAGTGGCTATGTTTCAACATATTTCTTACCGAATTGATGTAATTTAATAGAAAACACCCCTTGCAAACTTATGCAAAGAACATAGAACCAATAAATAATATAATAAACTTGATTTAAAACATTAAATATTAATATAGAACATTTTATGACTTGAAATGAGTATGTATGTATAGATATATTTTCGGTAGAACTTTTACAGAAATGTTCATAAGAAGTTCAAAGTAGTAGATACTATACCTTTTCTGTACAATCCAATAAAGATAATGAGAAATTAAAAAGCACACAATGAGTTATCTTTTGTGGAATAAGAAATAAAAGGAGAGATATTGGAGGTGCCCAGAAACCTGCGAAAAGCAACGGTTTACACGGGATAGTGCAAAAATTCA
>NW_022104341.1:36663203-36686427 GCF_000313985.2 Echinops telfairi
AGAACTTGAATAATTTACTACAGAAGAGACAGGTAAGGTGATTAATGGTGTACTACTGAAAAAGACAGAAGTCAAATGGATTCACAGCTCATATTTTAATCTAACCCTTAAAGAATGGTTAGATATGTCAAATATTATTTAACGCTAGTAGGTTTAGAGAAAATGGAAAGTTCTCCCAGTTAATTTTATAAAGCCAGAAATATGCACATTTAAAATGTGAGAAATATTAGAATAAAAAGTAAATGACAATTTCACTTATAAATAACAGTTGTAAAGAATTAGAATAATCTATTGGGAAAATTATGGAAGAATTCATTAAAAGAGTAATACTCCACAGCCAAACAGACTTTCTTAAAGGAATGAAAGGGCAGTTCAATACCAGGAAGTCTAGCTTCATATTGATTACATTATAAATTAAAGGGAACTTTATCAATAGATGCCAAAAGCATTAAAGTCCAAGTAATTAATATCAAGGGAAACTAAGCAAAATACGAACAGAAGTAAATTACTTATATAGTAGAGAAAGCCCACTAGCAAATATCCTAAATGACAGAAATTCTTAAATTTAGGATTACACAGGCATCACCACAATCACTGTTAGTGATCTGAGCAAATGTAAACAAAATAGCTGGTATGAACAATGGAAAATAAATAAGGTCCTGATGTTGACAATACACCTATTTTCTTAGAAAGCTCTCAGAAGACTCTCATAAAACAAGACACCAAATAAGCAAAATTAATAGTAGAATCTGGAAGCTTGCATGAGTACAAAACAAATGACAGATATTATCTCCTCTCTCCCCAGTCAGGTAAAAACACTCAGAAAAGAAAGAGGAAAATGATTTCATTGAGAAGACAAGTGCTATAAAATAATTTGGCATTAATTTAGTAAGAAGCTTATGGGACAGTCATAAACAAAACTATAAAAATATTGTTGGAAACCTGAAAATGAAATGCAAATAGAAAAGTCTATCATATTCTTATGGGGTAACAATGTCAAAAAGTCAGTGCTCACACAATGAATGTGAACTGGAATATTTGTTTGAGTTAGACTATTTTCCTACATAAAGTATTATACAGTCTTTGAGAACTTGTAAGGTCCAATGATGCACAGTTAGTAGTAACAGTGAAGGAGTCCTGGGGGTGCTGTCAGGTAAGGGTTGGGCTGCTAACTGCAAAGTGAGATGTTCAAACCCACGAGGCATCCTGCAGGAGAGAGATGAGCCTGTCTGCATCGTTAAAGTTTTGAAACCCTCGGAAATCTATACAGGTCGCTATGAATCAGAACCCACCCTTTGGCAGTGAAGAACTGTAACTGTGAATGGATGTAGTCTTTTAAGGAACCTTTAATCCAGGGATTAACACGCTAGGCAGCTAAGACGCTAGTTCAAACCCTCCAGCTTCTCTGCAAGGGAAGATGTAGCAGCCTGCTTCATCCTGGAGGCTGTGCAGACTTGGAATGCCCACAGGACTGCTACACTCTGAAGTGGGATGACATGATGGCAGTGGGTTTGGAATGGACTTAGAGACTTTAACCTGTTTTTGTCATTGTTCTTGTTGTTGTTAAGATTTCTTGAGAATTATCAAACTAACACTGACTGAAAAATTTAAATAATTCAATGAATAAATTTATGTGTCATCAGCTTAAATTATATTTAGAAATCCTTAAATACAAGTCTTTATTTTCTTCTCAAAAGGAACAGCCTTATCCAGAGTCTCACGTTGTTCGGGTCTGCATATTAGTGGCCCATCCCTGATTGTGCACTAACATCACATCTTCCGAAGACAGAATAGTCCTGATCAGGTCTCACCCAAGAGAACTTGCAATCAGAATTTGTCATAAGAATTAATGCTTGAATGATCACTTCTGTAAGGTCCCTCTTCTGAGCACAGAAATCTAGAAAAGAGTATCCACTGGAAACTGGGAAGAGTGCTATTTAAATTTCCTCCATGAAAGATGACTCAGGTGCTTTCAGGAATGAGAGTTGTAAATGGATTTTGCTAGATAAATAATTAATTTTCTACTATAGAGAGACATCCAAAGGGCCACTTTGCTTTCTGTGTAACAGGAAGCCACAGGAGCACTGAGGGCTCTGCCACGTCATGGTTTCGGTTTGAGAGCCGGCTTTGCCTCTTTCTAGCTGTTGTGTGCATGAATACATTGCTATAATTCTGTTTCTTCATCTACAAAATGGGGGTGATGATAGTGATTACTTAATATGATAATACTCAATTCAAACCCATTAAGGATTTTAACATGCGTTGGGGTGCTAACCACTAGGTCAGCAGTTCAAAACCACCAGCTGCTGGGCGGTAGAACGTCAAAATGGACTTGACGGCAACAGAATTCGGTTTGGTTTTGAAAGTGTTAGCTAAAAGCAAACAAATAGAAATAATGCTAAGAAATATCCTCCTCACAACACTGTTCTCATTATGAGTAACTTGGGATGTTCATGTCAGTCATCACATGCCTTGGCACAGAGCGATGACATGAGTTGGCTCCTACCCATAGCAACCCTATGCACAACACAACAAGACTGCCCGGTCCTGAACCATCTTCACAACTGTTCCCATGTTTGAGCCCATTGTTGCATACTACGGAAATAAGTCCCTAATATACCCACTATCAAATATAAATAATACAATCTAAATATTTTTGAATCAAGCTTCAATCTTGTGTGGCCTACATTGCAGTTTTGTCATAAGCATTAAGTATCTCTTTTTTTTTTAACAGCAATAACATTTGAAAGCTCCCAGGTTCTACTGGTTTTGAATACAAATTAATTTACTTTAATTATAATGCTTAAATAATGAACGTTCTTAAGGTGCACAATCATCTTCTCCACATAATCTCCCTCCTGTTTAAGAGGAAATCCTTCACAGTATCTCCAAGATACTCAAGAATAATTACACTGTTGCTTTCCTGCTCTTGGCACTAGTCAGTGATTGGGACCTGCATGGGCCACCAGTGCCCTTCCGGAGAATAAGCCCTCAGGGCAAAGCAGTTCATTATTGGTGGGAAAGCTGTGTGGAGGGCTAAGGACACTGGGTGAGAGAATGGCCCTCTCTTCAGTTCTGTGCTTGTATCTTGTCACTAAAGCCAAAGTAGGACTTCGGGTTTCTTAGACTTGAAATCTCACCAAGTCATTTGTGAAAATGACTTCTCAGTTTTTGGCACTAATTCTTTTCTCCCAAGGGTTTAACAATCTTGGAGGACTCTGGGTGGAGAGCAGGGAACTACAGATGCCGCACCATCTTCTGAGCTCCATTCAACAGTTTCCAAGACCCTTAGCTTGGAATTCCCCTTCCCGCTTCATTCTGAAATGTATGCTCCAAGACCATCAACTTTTATATACAGCCAAGATGACACCAACCTACAGGTCACTAAATGATCAGATTTTAGTTTGGTCTCCAGTAACAATCAAGACCTTTACCCATCATTATGTACATCCCATGCCTCCAGGACATGTTCTGACAGAGTGTGCTAATTTGTGACAATATCTCATATACTCCGGCTTTGCTTCTGTTGTGCCCCCTTTGGAAGCAAGATAACCATTTTTTGCAGAGAAAAGAATCACACACTTCTGCAGTCATGCTGGCCCTGGGTCACAGCTGCCTGACTTCACCAGGGAGTGAGTGCTCGGGCTCCTTGGCAACATGGAGCTCTGGGGATTCCTCTGGTTCTGCTACTGACGTGAAAACATTTACACCAACAGCTAATATAATAATAATGGCATGCAATGTGTTAACGATTTGATTTTATTCCTGTTTCAACAAGCTTTCTTGAGATGAGGTGCGATTTAATGCCAGTTGTTCGTGTTTCTTAGATTGTAGTAAGGTCTCTGAGGATTCATGTCATTAGGTCCATTTAAAAAGCCTTGTCCTTTTCATCTGGACTGGAAGAATTGTAGGGTTAAAAAAGAATCAATAAATGACTAATGGAGAATCTTTCTTGACCCTCACTTGACCTTGAGTTCCTTTTTGACATGATGTTTCCCCGGCTAACTTTGGGTAGAAGGCCAGCCTTTCTTTCTTTTTCTAGTTCCTACTCCTACCTCAGTGTGATACCTAAGTGTTCTCCTCATGGAACCTGGTTTTCACAAAGGAAGAACAGGCAGGCACACAATCATGAATGTGATTGCACTTTATTCAGAGGTGTTCTAGTGGCAAAGCTTAAGGAAAACCCACGAAGTTGCAATGCCTGCTCTGCTACTTACTATCTATGATACGTTGGTTGACCCAGTACAACAAATTCTCCAAGCCCAATTTCTTCATTTAAAAAATCGGAGCAACTTACTAACCTCACATGAGTTTTGAGAAGAGTAAATGAAGGAATACAGCTGGAAATAGTACAATGTTTTGCCCAATTTATGTTAATTAACTCAAAAGAGGGCAAAGCTTTAATCCAGAGAAAATATCTTTTAATTATGGACTTTTATATTGCTCATGATGTATATGACAGCTCCCTCTTTTTTTTTTTATTTTTTTATTTTTTTTTTTGACAGCTCCCTCTTTTAACTCCCTTAAATTATATTCCATAGGTAGTTGTCAACTCTGTTTGATTTTGGCTTTTTATAAGAAAAACTATGCACTTGTCCGTGATCTCTACCACAGGCCCCAGGGAACCTGGGTAAGCCTGGCTGGGAGAGGGGCCTGAGCCAGAAAACGATTTTACAAGAGCCCAAGAAATATCACAAGAGGAGCCTTCTTCCAGTTTTATACAGTTCATTCCATATATGGGCATGGCTCCTTCTCCATCCCCAAGGCACGAATCTCCTAAAAATGGGGAACAATGGACGGCAAATATACTTGAATCTCTTGTCATGTTTTATAGATAGATATTAAAACTCCTTCCTAAGTTTCTATTTTCTAGCTGCCTGAGGTTCAACGTTTGTGTAGCAGTCGCTGTGATTTAGGACAGACCACAAAGCACCACAGGCTGGGGGCCCACCCGGTTTTATTCTCTAACTTTCCCGCGGGCCCACGGATACCTTTCTATTCTTTGCTGCATAAAGATGCTGGGATGGGAGCGCGACGGCGCCCCGCCACTCAAGATGCTCCGCTCCGTTTGGGAGCAAGGTGCGCAGGGTCAGGGGTCAGGGCCTGCAGGTAGACCCTGGGGTGGCGGCATCTCCGAGGAGGGGCCCCGCCCAGGCGCGCCCGTTGCTAGGTCCTCTGTTTGCCCGTTCTAAAGGAGCCCGAGCGCGACCAAGCCAAAAGGGGTGGGGTGCCCAGAAAAGCTAAAGCAAGGCGGTGAGTGATGAGTGAGCACAATCCCCCCATCCTGGATTGGACCCTCCCGACCCCAGGCCCCGGGGCGGCTGGTGCAGAAAATTCCCCCGAGTCCTTGGTCCCTCCCAACCGTCGCCGGCCCCGGCGCCCTGGCTCCGCTCTTCGCCGCGCGTTGCGCACCCCCGGCCGCAGCCCGCGAATGGTCTGGCCCGCCGGTGGCCAGCACCCCCTCGGCGGCGCCAGCTGCTCCAGCTGCTCCCGGGCGACTGCCGGCCGGAGCCCGGAGCCGCGGCTCCCACGGGTGGCTAGCGGGCGGACGAGAGCACCGGACCATCCGCGCAGCCGGTCCGTCCCGGGGGCCGCAGCCCGCAGGGAGCGGGCCAGCTCGGAGACCGCAGAGGGACCACCCGCACCTGGGAGCAGGACCGGGGCTGGGCTTACCTCACCCCTGGTGAGTACCAGTTGCCCCGATTCCTCCGCGACCCCCTCTCACGGGCCACACGCCCCGAGGAACCTGGATCCCACCGGGGCGCTCAGGGTGTCACTGCGCTGGGGACACTGTCCCCGGTGGGCGCAGCACAAGGCGGAGTTGTGCAGTTGGTGCTAATGATTCAGCACCATTCGCGCGCCCCGAGAGGTTGGGCTTGGGGAGAGGGAGGGGGTGCGGGGAACCAGGTCAGTGCGCTCTTTCCTCAGTTTCTAGGCTCCACGTGAAAGACTGCGCGGGCGGTGTTGGGTGGGGTGACCGACAGACTCCCTGCTGGCTTGTTCTGTAGTTCCGTCCATCCCTTACTCACCCTCTTGGTACAAACCTTCCTGAGTCTTGGTACAAACCTTCCTGAGTGTACCTTACGTTCTTCCAAGTGTCAGGTTAGTGTCTTTTTCTCACTTGCCCGTGAAGTCCAGGACCCTCGTCAGTAGCTCCCCGTTTCTCCACTTATTGCTCCACATATGCCTAATGCATGCTGGCATCCGCGTTATTTTACATCCCACAGCACCGCGCCCCCGCCCAACCCCTTCCATGAATGGATGTGAGAGGTGCTTTGTCCACGTTTGGGGATCCGTTTGGTCCTGTCATAGGTGGGAAGGTTAAAGGGAAGTTAGGAAATAATATTTTCAGGCCCTCGGTATTTACTTTAATATAGTCTTCTTAAATCAGTTTCTTTAATGTATCTCGTTCATCGTATTGAACCTGATTGCATAGTAGGCGCAGAGATGTTAAATTACATGCACAAGGTCACAGAATCGGATTTCGAATACAGCTCTTCCTGATTACAAAGCCCGAATGTTTTGTACTGCAGTGATGAATAGAGTGTCCAATGTGGTCTATATATTTGTTATATAATTTATTTTCATAAGAGTAAATAAATCTATTGAGAATGATGATGGCTCTACAAATGTACAAATGTGCTTTACACAATGGATGTACGTATGGATTGTGATAAAGAGTTGTACGAGACCCCAATAAAATGATTTTGAAAAAAGAGTAAGCAAATCTAAAGTAGCAAAAATTGTAAAAAATTAAAAATGGGACTAACTGCCCTTTTAGTATGAAAGTAAGAACAATATTTGAATCATAAAAAAACACTTTTCTTAGAAAAATCCAAATCTATTGCAATCATGTATAGGGTTTCTGAGTAAGTAAATATTTATAAAAGCAGATAGCCTCAATTTGAATTGATGGAGCAGCTTGTGAATTTGAACCACCAGCCTTGTGGTTAGCAGTGGACAGTTTATGTCAACAAATAATATCTGGTCATTACAACATGCGAGTTAGGTCATAACAAACACATGCAATGCATTCTTGGTAATGGTATATTGTGGATGTTCAAGTGTTCAAAAAATAAATTTGTAAAGTAAAAATGAATCTTTTTCTATTTTTAAAACTTTAAGGAAGCATTTGCAGTCAGAATAATTACCTAGTTGTAAACCGTTTTCATAGACTGTGTAACTAAAACACATCTCATGACAGGGTGACAAACTCAGTCTCAGACATGGTTATTTGAATCATTCCAACTGCAATTTGACACAGCAGAAGGCAAATCCATTTGTACAAATGAACGAGTCGAAATACAGAGAACGTCAAGATGTCACCGATCTTAAGTGGTGAAATGTGGACAACACTGAGTCTTAGATGCTACCAATCTTATTTTTAAACTTTGGTGGGTTGAGGCTAAATATAGATCGGGACAATGGGAAAGTGAATTGATTTGCTTTTGTCCTGCCCTCCAGAGCCAGCAATTATGTTGACCTGATGTGTTCCTGCCTCAAAAGTAAGGGAGGCTAGATCTTGTTTTGTTCCTTGGTAGACCCTTTGACTTGTTTGACCTTTTGATTTATGAATTTTCTCTTAATAAACACAACTTGTGTTGATGTTTCGGGACGTGGTTGCTGTATTAAAGATGCTCGTTATCTCTGAAGACTGGAATAGTATTTGATGGCATACAGGAGCATAGGCATCTTAACCTTATCATTTATAAAATATTGAACCATTTGCACTGGAGAAGTCTTTTAAGTTAATGGGGATATTGATAGACTAAAAGCTCCTGCCTACGTAAGGACAAAATGGAGGCACACAATTATCTTTGTTGTTCAGACAAGACTATACAAGTAGGGTCCCGTGATGAGTCTTAACATTGATTTCCAGGAGGTCACTTTTTCTGTTCTTTACATGGCAGTAAACTATATTCTACCCCTTATGAGGCATCTTGAAATATAATCTGCATCCTCCCTAAAGGGGGAGCAGAACTGGTGTGGGTGAAAAAGCAAAAATACAGCACCACGGCCTTCCCTTTACCCCCGAAGGAAAACACATGTGATGAAGGATAGCATTTTATAGCAGAGGCTATAAAATATATTTTACTTAGATACCTGGGAGTACGAATATAGTAACAACCTGGCCATTGAATTGTACTTCCTCTAGTTGCCAAATTATAACTGCCTGCAGAATATCTCAATTCCTGAGTCTAAGTAGTCTAGCTGAGGAGGTATTTATTTACATATTGAGTAATTAGCAAGATAGCTTAGAATTGGCTTCATAACAGGAAAAAGATGGTGCAGACTTAAGTGCTGTGGATAAGGCCTTCAAATAAAGGAGAAGTAGTAGCTGTGATACTGTGAGCATCAGGAAAGTTTTCATGGATGGACGTAAATTGAATTATTCTTCGAGTTGGGGCAAGGATTTTGATAGGTTCAGAAAAAACCAGACACAATTTTAGCTGAGAGATACTCCTGTGCTAATTGGATACATAGTGACACGGTATTAGGGAAGACCTTGAGTAACAGGGAGTGGATCTGGCTTGGTACTTACAGAGAACTAGTGTAGATTTCTCTGAAGCACAGGTTACTCTGGACAGGCCTTACTCATGTGCTCTGTAAACCTTGTCCCAAGTCCATATTTACTGAGTTCTACATTTTTGTCCTCTTCAGGACATTTATTGGTAAAGTGTAAAATATTTACATGTTAATATATCTTTTCAGGTAGTCTTTTCCTTTGAGTAGAAAGACAGGCCAAATCCATGGGGCTGGGAGTTTATAGTTTGAGATGAAGCATAGGTGGTAGGCCACTTTCTGATCTTAGTGTATTTATGGGCCTCAGCTCTACAACCCCGTCCTTACTTGTCACCCACAGTTCAGTTCCCTATTATTTCTGTATCAGATTCCCCTGCCTCCAATGCCACTACCCTGATAATTCAGGCACTGCTGTCAGCTATCAGGTAGATGAAGGCAGGGATTTGGGGTCTTTACCCAGTTCTCAGAAGAAATTCTAAGCATATGGTGTGTGAGACGGTCCCTTGGCAATTGCCAGAGACAACCTTTGAAAAAAGTGGACAGTAGGAGACCCATAACATTCCCAACATTATGTTGGTCCCCTCCCAGGCAGCCCCAACCAGAAGAAATTTCCCTCACAGAACAGAGAGACTGCCTTTTCCCCTGGTATGTCTGTTATAGAAACATATGGTGCTACTTTATTGTGAAGGGCACAGACCCAGAGTTGGACCCACACTTAGCCCAGGATTCTGACTTGAGCATCAAGGAACCTCTCTTGGCTGTTCCCTGGTCCTGCCTTCCTCTTTGGATCTAGGAGGACACTGGGAATATCCTTGAGCTGAGGAGATCATTAAATGCCTCCGAGGGCTTACCCAGGGCGATAGAGGCAGGATCTTAAAAGCTGACCCCAAAAGAAGCCATAAAAACATCATGCTAGCAACCAACAGGAGCTCCCACTTCTTCAGGCCCTAAGAGAAAGATTACAGGTGGAAGCTGAACGGAGAGGGAGACAGATTATTTTGTGCAGACTTTGTACCTTGTCTAGTTAGGACCCATTATTAAAAACCGTTTTCTTAAGCTCTCAGAAAGTGGTGCATCTGTTTCCGTTTCTCTCAGGTATTACTTGCTGAAGTGGGCTTAGCAAATGGTTTCCCTAAGGTTATTTTAAATTGCAGTAGATATTTAAGTAGATGTGCCTATTTATTACACTGTAATCCTTCATTCCTTTAGTTTTAGTTGATATGTATCTGTCCATAGTACACGTTTGCTCATAGTACACAGAATAGTGGACTAAGGCAACGAGTTAGGATTTAGGCTTTGGGAAAGCGAGTAATACACTCTCCTCTTTTTTCTTTAACCTTTTACTTGCATGTTACTTGTTGCCCTGTGTTCCTCCGACTCTTCTGAAGATTTCGAGTTAAGTGGTCATATGGCCCTTGGGTCTGCTCTAAGGTTGACCCAGAGGTCTCTGAGAACTCCTTCATTTTGAAACTGATGAGATGGTCTACTATTGGATGTGCTTAGCTAGTCACATGGTTTATTCTTTTAAATGGTTTTTTAGAAGCCAAGTTCCCCAAAGTCCTTTATTTGTTTATTTTGCCATTTAAGTTCCTTTATTGATTTGTAAGCTACTTATTCCCTCTCCTGTCACTAGTTACTCTGGGGATTGTAGTATTCATTTTTAATTTATCATAATATATTTCATCTTAATTTTGAAAAATCTCAGTAAAATATTATCAACCTTTCTTGAATATACTTGGTTATGGAATGAATTGTGTCCTCCTTCAAATATATGTTAACTTGATGAGGTCAAGTATTGTGAGGTACTGCTCCATTTGGAATTTGATGGAATTATCAGATTATTTTGTGACATGAATTATACATTTTAACCTCTGTATGTTAATGAGGCAGGATTAGTTCGGTGGTATCTTAAGTCATAGCATTATAAAATGGGGGGAGCCACGTTCCACCCTTGCTCAAGCCACACCCATGTTGAATTACTCCTTTTATTTTATTTATTTTTTCCTTTTCTCCATTTTATCATGATCTTATATATCGATCCAGTTCTGAGGATTTTAGTTTTCTTTTCTTTTTTTTAAATTTTATTTTATTGGGGGCTCATACAACTCTTATCATAATCCATACATACATCAGTTGTATAAAGCACATTTGTACATTTGTGTTAAACAGGGTTCTCTAGAGAAACAAAACCAGAATGCTAATAATTTTATATACATTTATACAGATAGATATATAACATAAGAAATAAACAGTTAATTAAATTATAAAGCAGTACAAATGGCTCAGTGCAACTCACTATCGTGAGACAGTTGTGAGACACTGCCAGTCCTTCAAGTCGTGAGGGCCGCCAGGTAGTCTTCTGAAGAGCAATTCAGGCTATCCGGGCACAGGCAACAAATAGCAAGGCAGGTCACCAACAGTCAGCCAGATGACAGGGTCTGACAGTCCCCAGCTCAAAAGATGTAAATTCCAATGGTGTAGCGAAGCAGGTCTTGAAGGAACCTCAAATTACAGTGACACAGTCCACGAGTTTGGCGTCCCACAGGTAGTGTATCTTGCAAATTGAGGCACAGAACAAGCAAGGCAGCCACACACTGGTCTGATGATCAAAGAGCAAGAGATAAGAAAGATGAGGTTCGCCAAGCCATTTATCTCTCCACCCTTCAATTAACCCCACATGTGTTTATTGGCCAGGTTGGCACAATAAACTAACTACCTCAACATTCGTTACCCTCATCGTTTTCGAAACATTTGCTCTCCATGTAAGCCCCTGGCATCAGCTCCTCACTTCCCCCTCTCCCTTCCCGCTCCCCCTCCCTCATGAACCCTTGATCATTTTAAATTATTATTTTGTCATATCTTACACTGTCCAGCGCCTCCCTTCACCCACTTTTCTGTTGTCCATCCCCCAGGGAGGAGGTTATATGTAGACCCTTGTAATTAGTTTCCCCTCTCTACCCTCCCCTCCCTCTGAAGTCCTTTATTTTTGTCTTTCTGCTTAACCATGTAAATGGAACATATTTGACAGAATGTCATTGTGAACATTTCTGTGTCTCTTGTCCACTGCTTCCCAGAGCCTCAACTGGTACTGCTGACAATTCAACAAGACGGCAGTAGCCTGTTTCTATAAAAAATGTTTCCTTGTTCCGATTAAAATATGGACAGTGAGTTGAGGTTAGAAATTGTGAAATGCAGACATAATCTGACATCATTTCTTAAAAAAGAAAATAGTTCTCATTCCCAACCTTGCAATGAAGTTAGAGATTTATTCATGAAACCTTAGGCTACTTGAAAGTGTGCTTTTGGTGGCAAATAACATCTGCCATGACAGACTTGACGTTATCTGTGAATTTACGAGGTCTTAGCTTTGTGCTTAGCTTTCCAAAGTCAGTAAAAGAAAATGCTCATTGAGAGCTCAGGGAAGCATTTTTTCCCTCTAAAATGGCAACTATTCTATATGCCTTTATTTATAAAAATGTTAAAGGTATTTAAAAATCACAGTTCTTAATTTGGATGTTTTCAAGAAATCCACACTGGTGTTTCATGGAGCCCTTAATAATATTGGTGCCAGGAATTAGCCTGGGATCTCACAAAACACACAGAAACCTCTGATCCTCACTTGGGAATTACAAACACAACAATCCTATTGCTTCAGAGTTTTGAAGATCAAGTAATATATTTTTCATGTGAACATTTTTGGAGCTGTAAACTATTAAACAGCATAAGTTTTATGCTACCAAGCATTTTTACTATAAATTTTCTCATATAATGAAATTCTTGGGATGGTGGAGGATTTTAATTTTAGTGTCAACTCCATTAGGCCATGAAGGTAATAAATCATATAATAAATCATATAATAAACAATTAAAAATTGTTTATTCTGTCCTTGATATTAAAACAGGTGTTATTCACAAACGCTCCAAAGAAACATATTGCATCAAGAGTGTATCAATTATGACAAAATGACATCTCTCAAATCTAGGTAATTATGTAAGTATATATGACATCTTTTTAAGGAACCCTGGTGGGACTCACACTGGGTGATTTCATAGCAAAGTGATCTGGTGATCTACCATAATGATTACAATCCAGGAAACCTTATAGGGAAGTTATACTCTGCCACATAGTTTTGAAAGGAATTAGTTAAACATTAACCTAAGGGCACCCCAAAACAACATTTTATCTTTTTCAATACTTTATATTAAATTTTGTATTTTTATGTTGTATCTTTTTCGTCATTAAAAAAGTTATGAAAGTTTATCTTTTGTGCCAATTCCGTGTCTTTGTCACATGCATTGTTGAATCTCCTAAGGCTAAGTTTGCATTTATTGGACTTATGTGCCTTGATTGTTTAGCAATATCTGCTATGGGTAATGGAGGGCAGAGACTATTGGTATATGAGTCATAAAGTTGCTATTCTTACTATATTAATTGTAAATTGACTGTGCTTTTGGAAAAACCTAGTTTATTTTAGGTGTTTGGCATTTAATTTAAAATATCTCTGGAAAAATATTATGTTCTCCAACTATGTGCTTATGTGGCATATATTTGCCACAAAATCGTAAGCTTCTTTGAAAGGACATGCTTAAAAAGTAGGGTACAGAAGATAATAGAGAAATGAGGAAATTGTGCATATGTGGAAAAGCTTCCTCACTTGCCAAAAGCCAGTGTCAAGTGAACATTGTTGCAGAAAGAAAAGTTTGATGCTTCATATGTTGTCTTGCTGTCGCTTTGGAGTAAGAGGTGCTTTTCTTTTCCCAGTATACTTGGACAGTAATGAGGGAGGGAGGGAGGGAGTAAAGGAGGGGGAAGAGAGAGAGAGCGAGCTATTTTTATCCTTGACAAAGGAGTAAAGACTTAAACATATTCTTTAGTTATAGTATGGCATGTTTATTTCCATAATGTTCTTGAGAGCAAATCTGTGAATTTTATTTTTAGAACTCATAAGGAATCACAGTAATATAAATACAGGGTTCCATGGAGATGCTAAAGTATGACTGATACTGAGAAGAAATTCAAGCAAATGTACTCAGCTACATCTGTACATCCTGAGACCTTCCAGTACAGTCACCTAATAGTCCAGGAGATTCTCTGCCCTTCGTGTAGCTGTCCATATCCTGGTAATATGAAAGTGATTGCTGTGTTTTCTGGAAGAGTATAGTACACCCATCCATACTTAGCAACCTGACTAGGTTCCAAAGACCAGATCTTTATGCAAAATTGAAGAGGATTGAGCTTAATTAAAATAAAACTTTTTATGAAATTTTATCTTCAGTGCCAATTTTCTTCAGTGTTAGTGGCTTTGTGGCATGCATTGTTGAGTGTTCTAAGGCTCAATTTGCGTTTAGAAGACATATGCACCCTTGTTATTTAACAATCTGTGCCATGGGTAATGACGGGCAAGGAGGAGTGGTGTATGAGTCATAGAATTGGACATTCTTTGACACTTCCCTTTGGGCTCATGGACCTTTTTGAAGTGTGTAGTTTAAAATTTTAATGTTTGGAGACTTTGCTGCTGTCTTTGTGCTGTTGATTTCTAGTTTTATTCTGTTGTGGTCAGAGAACATATGCTGAAAGATTTCCATCCTTTTATATTTGTAAAATTACGTTAATGATCCATGTAATGGTCTCTCTGCTGAATGTTTCATGGGTGCTTGAGAGTCTATATATTTAATTTTGCATATTTGTTTTCTAATCTTGAATAGATCTTTTCCATTGGTGGCATTTTTCAATTCTTTTGTATCTTTGTAGGTTTCTGTCTAGTAGTTTTATTAATTGCTGAGAATAAGAATTTGAAATCTTCAGCTATAATTGTAAATTTTTCTCTTTCATATCTACTAGTTTTGCTGCATATATTTTGAAACTCTATTGTTTGGTATATATATACTTAGGATTGCTATAGCTTTTTGATGAAATAAACTTTGTATAAATTTAAATGACCCTCTTTATCTCTACTAATTTTCTTTATTCTGAATCTGATTTATTTGGTAATAATACAGATACTCCTGCTTTTTAAAATTAATTTGTTCATGATATTCCCCCCCCAAACCCATCTTGTTATTTTCAACTTGCCAAAATCAACAACAACAACAACAACAAAAACACTGTTTCGATCAAATTGATTTTGACTCTTATGGAAACTGTAGATCAGAGAACTGCCCCAGAGGATTTCCAAGGCTGCACATCTGTGGAAGCAGACTGCCACGTCTTTCTCCTGTGGGTTCAAAATGCTGGCCTTCTGGTTAGCACTCAAGCACTTATCCACTATCCGCTAACCACTAACCACTATCCCCTTTCAACTTTATTGTTTGAAATAAATGTTTTGTAGACTATGTAGCTTTGTCTTTTAATTCATTCACTCGATCTCTGTCTTCATATGGAGCCCATGTGGCCTAGTTGTTTAAGGATTGGTCTGCTAACTGCAAGGTCAGCAGTTTGAAACCATTAGCCACTCCCCAGGTGAAAGATGAAGCTTTCTAATCCCATAAGAGGTTTTGGTTTTAGAAACCTATAGGGGCAGTTCTATTCTGTCCTATAGAGTCTCTATGAGTTAGAATCAACTCAATGCCAGTGAGTACAGAGTAGCAGGATCTCCGTCTTTTATCGATAGGCTTACCTCATTTGTTTCTAACTATGAAGTCAGCAGTTGAAACCCACCAGCTATACTGTGGGAGAAAGATGAGCTTGCCTCCTTCTATAAAGACTTACCATCTTGGAAACCTTGTATGTTACTGTGTGTTGGAATCGACTTGATAGCAATGGGGTTTGGTCTTTTGGTTTAGTCAGCAGTTCTCAACCTGTGGGTCTCGACCCCTTTGGGAGTCAAACGACCCTTTCACAGGGGTTGCCTGAATCATAACAGTAGCAAAATTATAGTTATGAAGTAGCAACAAAAATAATTTTATAGTTGGGGAGGTCACCACAACATGAGGAGCTGTATTAAAGAGTCACGGCATTAGGAAGGTTGAGGATCACTAGTTTAGATCATCTACCTGTAAGTAATTAATAATATGTTACATATTAAGCCTGCAACTTTATTGTTTTGGTGAACTTCCTCTATGTCTCATGCATTCCCTTTTATCTTTTTCTTGCCTTCCTTTGGCTTTCTTGAATAATTTTTAGAGTTCCATTTATATACTTCTAGCACTTTGTAGTTTTCTTAGAGTTACTCACGGTATTACCATATATGTTTGTGGCCAATTATGGCCTATTTAAACCATTTCAAGTGACATGTGAAAATCTTACTTCCATTTAGGTCCTTTTACTTTCTATTTTTCTAGAGATTTGTCTTTTCCTGATGCCATGTTCAAGGTGAATTAAATATTCCTCACCATGAAGGAAGATTCTGGTTGTATTTCTGCAAAGACAGGGAAATTCTCAATGAGGTGTATTTGCACAGTTACCAAAGTAGTGGGCTCCAAATACCAATGACCAAGGAGTTTGATTCTCTTTTGTATGTTCACCACCAGTGGGGGTTCACTTGGTAGCAACTAACTGGCAACAACAATAACTGCTCCTCTTTTTAGGTATAATTGTTTTAAGTATTTCCTCCACATAACTAACCATTACATCAGACGGTGTCACAGCTGTTGCTTTAACTATAAAGTATGATACATGAAACTCATGCCTTTAAGGATAATGGCTTTTTTAGTCCTATTTACACCTTTTAGTTTCCTTCCTGAAGGGCTCATGCTTCTGTTATCATTTATTTCTTTTTGGCGAGTTTCCTTTGTCTGGTCTTTCAGGGTAAAGGAATTATTGCTAGCAACAAACGCTCAGTTTTCTTTCTTATTAGAATGTCTTTTCTTCTCAGTAGGGATGGCAATTTTTCTCTTTCAGCACTAGAAAAATGTGCTACTTTCTTTTGGCTTCTAAGATGAGAAATCGTATGTTATTTCAATTGGTATTCATTTAAAAGTAATGTGTTGTCACTGTCTGGCTATTTTTAAGTTGTTTTTCTCCCCTCTTTGTCTTGAGCTTTCAGAAGTGTAATTATGAAGTGGGTTGGCAAACTTTTCTTCTTTGGGCTTATGCTTTTTGGGGTCTACTCTGCTTTTCAAATCTTTGATTTTTAGTGTTGTCTTTTGTGAATTTTGAGAAGTTTTCAGGTAGTTTTTCTTCAAATACCTTTAATATCATACACTCTTGCTCACCCTGAGAATTAGGGGGAGATTGTGCTCTTGGGCCATGGGCATGGGGTTTCTCAGTTTCTGAGTTCTGCCCTCCCTTCCGAGCCCTCCCACCTCTTCTGCAGCCAAGAGGAGGCTCCAGGGCAAGAGGAGAAGCCCTGCTGGCTGCTGGGAGAGTTTGTGGTGACAGAAGAATGTGCTCCACATTCTAATTTCCAGGCTGCAACAATGGCTGAATGTGGCCCGATAGGCTCTCTGGAGAAAAATCACATGCAGCTCTTCTAAGAAGATTGAATTCAAGAGCTGCTGCTCGCTCAGCATGATGGAACACTTGTTCTGGAAGTTCCAAGGGGTTGTCGTGGCTTTAGCCTTGGTTTTTGCTTGCCTCATCATCCTTCATCAGAGACTGTTGGACCAAAAGGCTCTGGAAAAGTCCAGAAGCAAATCAAATCCAGATAGCCACATTCTAAACTTGCCTCCTACCTCTCAGGACCTCACCTCCAACAGAGAAAGGGGAATGGACTGACTGGTGCCCTGGTTCTTCAGAACCCCAGGGTGGTACCCTCTTCTCCCTCTTCTCCTTTCAGGAGCTCAATGAGCAGAATAAAAAGAGTTTTTAAAAAATCCTATTCTCTTTTTCTTTCCTTTCTGGAATTTCTGAGCGTTAATACTCAACCCAGTGCCATAGCAGCCTTTTATCTGCCCCTATGGGTTTCCGAGACTGTAACTATTTAGCAGAGTTACAGTAGAAAGCCTCATCTTTCTCTGACAAAACCACTGGTGGTTTTGAACCGCTGATGAACTGCCAACTTTGTGATTAGCAGCTCCCTGTGTAATCCATAGGCCAAGGAGGCAGGCAGGCAGTGCTTTGGCGACTGTGAGTGGGAACATCATCCTCAGGGCTTGGTGGACCAGGATGTGCTCCACTCTCTCTCCCTCTCCCTTCATTTGCTCCTGTGTGCTCTGATCAGACATGTGCTCTCCCTGAGCTTCAGTGCTGTCCTCTGAAGTGAATTTATCTGGGGGTAGGGCAGGCTGTCCCCATAGTTGGGATTAGGGCTGGTCCCTCAGATATCTCTATTGGTTCCCTGCTTCATGCCGGTATGTTGCATTCACATATTAGAGCACTGGTTGAAGTCTGGTTCCTCTTTCCCTGTGCAGATATAAACAGTAACCGCCTCTTGGGTGAGTTAGTGCCCTGTTCCCCTGCTACCCATGTCTTTTTTTTTCTTCATTTCCCCACCTGCTTTTTAGTTGGCTACCATATGTGTACATGGATTTGGTCTGGCCCCAGCCATACCACCTGGACCTCACCCCAGGAATGTCTGTATTGGGTAGCTTTTTCTCTATGCCCCCTTGGCATTTTTAAGCTTACCTCAGTGGACTCATGTTCTACTTGTCCTTTTGTGCTTGGTTTACTTTGCTGGGGAATGTTGGCCGAGCTGCCTTAGGCTGTGTGAGGCACTACGCAGACAGGCTGGAGGAAGTTCCCTCAGTCAAGTGGGACCACAGAGGACAGGTAGAAGCTCCCTCAGCCACACAGGCGGGACTTCCCCTCAGAAAAATGTGGGCAGGATTTCCCCAGCAATGTGTTAAGTGCTGCAGAGGGTGGGCTACCAGACAGGCAGGATTTCCCCTGGTGGAAGGTGGGTGGAATTTCCTTCTGAGGAAGGTGGGGGGGATATAGGCACTTCAGAGGGCAGGTGGGTGGGCTGGATACCCCCTGGAGGAAGGTGGGTGGAATTTCCCCTGGAGGAAGGTGGGCGGGATTTCATTTGGAGAAAGGTGGGCTTTCCCCAGTCTCCAGTTATGCTGTAGAGGGTGGAGCTCCCCCAGCTGGGTGGAGGGATCTCTGTGTAAATGTCCTTGGCTAAAGGGAGTGGCTAAAGAGGTTGACAGTGTAGTGTGAGAGAACAGGGAAGAGAGAAAAACAACAAAAACCTGTGCCCTCTGAGACTGGGTGGGGGGCGGGTGGGGAAGGGGGAGAAGAGAGAGAGACAAAAGTAACAATATAGCTGAGCCCCTATCCCTGGCTGTGGGGCTGGAGGGGTTTAAATCCTGCCTTGAGGCAGCAGCAATCTGTGTAGAGATAAAGCCTTTGGGCCAGCTCCAAAGGATCCTGACTCTGGCTGAGACAGTGGCAGGGCTAAGGTTAAACACTAGCTGGCCTCCATAGTCGGAAGCCCAAACCTAGTGGATCTGTGCCTACTTATCTTTATGATGCTCCTCCTGCGACCTGACAGTGTGGAAATTCCCTCTTTGTGACTCTCCTGCCCTGATTTTTGCAGAACCCTGCTGGTATGTGTTCCTCAGTCACCATCTTCCTGGAAGTCAGTTCTAATAGTTTTTATAAGGTGAATTACATTGCTTGGTTTCCTAATATTGAACCATCCTTGAATACCTGATATAAAGCCCATTTGATCATGATGCATTATTTTTTTAAATGTTTTATGGATTTCTACTCATTAGGATTTTGTTGATAATTTGGTATCAGTGTTCATAAGAGCTCTTTTTCTGTAGTATTCTACACTCCTGATGTCTTTGCCTAGTTTTGGTATTATGTTGCACTTGCTTCAGAAATGATTGTTATAGTGCTTTACCCATTCGTATATTTTGAAATAGTTGTTTAGAATTGATGCTAAGTCTTCCATAAATATTTAGTAGAATTCCCCAATAAAACCATAAGGCCTTGGACTTTTTTTGGTGGCAGTTTTTCAGTGACTAGATTTATTGCTAGTCACTGTGTTATAGGGTTGTTAAAGTTTTCTTTGTCAATCTGAGGAAATTTAGGTAGGTATCGTTTTTCAGATTTGTTGGAATAGCCCTTCATAATACTGTGAAAGATAATATTTTCGTTGATTGTGTTGAAATGTCACTTATTTTATTCTTATTCATAATATTTGCTTTTTCTCCTTTCCTTTGTTAAATTCTCTAGTGGTTTATGCATTTGTTAATCCTTTCAAAGAACCAACTTCTTTTCTTGTTGATTTTTTCCTGATTCATTTATTTCTGCTCTAATATGTATTATTTCTTTTCTTCTGGTGGCTGAGGTTTCGTTTTGCTGCCCCTGCTCTCATTGGTGTAGTTGTAGTGTTAAGGTGTTGATTTTTTTTTTGGATGTGTATATTTATTGTTATGACTTGCTCCGAGAACTGATTTTTCTGTGCACCCAAGGTTTTCTAAAATCACTGCCATACAGTCAATGCTGACTCATAGCAGCCAGGAGGAACAGGGTAAGACTGCCCCTGTGGGTTTACGACACTAAATCTTAACAGAAATCTTAACTAAATCTTAACAGAAATCTTCCAACAGTGTAGCAGCCGGTGGTTTTCAACTGCTGACCTTGTGGTTGAGTCCAATGCATAACCTATTAAGCCATCAGTATATTGTATCATAATTCTTGTTTGTTTTGAGGAATTTTAAAATTGCTCTCCTTATTCCTTCAATTTAACCAGAGATTTTAAAGTAAGGTGCCATTCAGTTTCCAATACTTGAATATTTTTGCCTGATCTTCCTATCATTGATTTTTAATTTTTTAATGCTGTGACCTGAAAATATAGATTGTAGTATTTCAATGTTTTAAAATGTATTAATGCTTGTAATCTAATATATCATCTACTCTGAAGTTCATTTCATGAGATCTGAAAAATAATGTATATTGTGCTTTTTTCAGATAAAGGGGTCTGTAGATGCTGAGATCAAGTTGATTAATTGTGTTGCTTGGTTCCATTGTACCTTGGTTGATTTTCTTTCCAGTTGATTTGTGTTTCCTCAAGAGCAGTGTATTGAAGTCTGCTACTATTATTGTAGTATTGTTTATATCTTCAGTTCTATGAGTTTGAGCAATATTTTCTGGTTTTTTGGGGGGGCACTTAGATGTTTACTTTTGATTGTGACATTAACTATTAGATAATGACTTTTGACATGATAGTTTTTACTTTTTGTTTTGCCTATTTTGGCAGATATTGATTTTGCTACTCCTGCTTTTTGACTACCCTTAGCTTGATATCTTTTTTTCATTCTTTGATTTTGAGTACATTGTTTTCTTTGTGTCTGAGGTGTGTTTCTTGGAAGTGTATTAATGATTCATGTTTTATTGTTCATTCTGCTTGTATTTTCCCTTAACTTGTGAATTCAATCCATTTACATTCAAAGTTGTTGTTGATAGGTATGGTTTTATTGCTATCTTTCTGTTTGCCTTATTTTTTTGGTGTTATTGGTTTCTTTGTTCATCGTGATTTTCTTTCCTGATTTAACTTTGTCGATTTCTTCTCATTTTTTTCTTTACTTTTCTTGGTTTTCATCTTACACTTCAGTAGGTTTTAAGGTTTTTCTCTTTTTAATTTTGTTGAGGTTTTATCATTTTCTTTGAGCTTAGTTTGATTTTTATTATTTTCTTCCCATGATTGAGGCAGTTTGTTGTCTTTTGTGAACTACTCAATTTCTTCTCCATTTCTGCTCTGTTTGAACTATTATTTTGTTAATTATTTCTGGATAATAATGCCTTGTATGTTGAGTTTAGGTTTCTTCTGATGCTGTTGTTTATCTCTGCCCAAAAAACTTTTAGTATTTTTTCTAAGGTTGGGGTTGTTTTTATAAATTCTTTGTTTTTCTTTGTCTGTTTCTGCATATCAGCCACTCATTTGTGCTATTTGTTTATGTTGCAGAGTTTTAGGAAATAAATCATCAGTCCTTTCTTCTGAGGAGTCTATGGGTGGATACTAACTGCCATCATCTTGGTTAGCCCCCAGGTGTTTGTGCCATCCAGGGTCTGAGTCCATTAAATCCTCTTTCATGTGTTTTGAATTAATGAATAAATTAAGCATTGAGTTTATCTCCTAGCGCCTATCATTGTTTGTAAATTGTAAGCAATCAGTCAATTGGATAGCATAGTCAAATATCTTTAATATAAGGAATTTCATTTTTATCACTGCCAGATTAGCATTTCAGGGCTTGAATAAGTGTTTACTAAAATTTTCATTTACTCCTCCTTATTATTTGTATGTTATAAAGATATTGAAAAAAAAGATATTGAAATATTAGATTTTATGCCACTATTTATAAGTCTTGCTTTTATAGTTGAGATTTGTAATTTATCATAGAAATCCTAGATGAATACATGAATGTATTTTGATATTTTGCAAAGCACATTTTTTCTCCATAATATGCAAACTTTCCAGTGTTCTATGTAAGGGTAATTCAAATGAATAGTCCTGTTAATTTTTAAATGAGCATGCTTTATCTATCGTATTTGAATTTAGGTACAGTTCTAGGTAAGGTTCCTTTGTTAGGCTATGTTCTCTGATACGCAGTTTCTTGTCTGTTTGTGGGGATCCAGCTAAAAGGACTTGGAGTCTGAGAAAGAAAAGCTTCTTTGGTTCATATAGCCCCCTGGGCACATTTGTAACTTAATCTCCCTTTCTGACAGATGTCTGCATCATTTTTCTACTGATGGTTGTCTATTTTAGCAGCTGCCTCATATTCCATAATAGGTTAAGGATTCTTATTTTAACTACATGATGTTGAATTATATTATTTAGTGGGTGAGATATTATTTAGAACATAGCAGGCTGAAATAAGGAAAATAAGAAATGTCTTGTTTTGTGATGGGTTACCCAGAGGGAATAACAGTCAAGAATAAACAAGAAATTTAGCATAGTTAGTTGATGTTGAGTTGGCTCTGACTCATGAGAATGATTGTGAGCCATATTCCTGATAGCTGTTCTGTTTATGTCCATTGTTACAGCTGTTGTGTAATGTCTTCTACGGCAAGGCACTCATTTTTTCACACTGGGTCAGGCAATATTCTTTCTGTGTTCCATAAAGTTTTTGTTGGGTAAGGTTTGGGAAGGATAAGGGAGTCTTTAAAAATTCATCAAAATGTGTCTTATGAAAAACCACATGACATTCAAAATTATTTTGTATCAAAATGAATTTAAACTAACTTATGATATAAAATGTTGGCATAGGATCTCATCTGAGGCACACAGAAGGATAAAACTTCAGTTTTAAAAGATCCCTTATCAGACTAACATGAATTCTGCTAAAATTGAAGCCAGAACAAATATCAAATTTACAGTGGAGCTTGGGTGGAAGAATGGTGAAATCACGAATTCACTGAAGAATTACACAAAGTTTATGGAGAAAATGCCCCAAAGAAACCAGCAGTTTACAAATGGGTTTCTTGTTTTCAGAAGAAATGAGAAAATGTCGAAGATGGAGCTCACAGCAGCAGACTATCCACATCAATTTATGAGAAAACAATCTTTTTCATACCCTGAGTTAACAGCAGAAACAATAGCCAACACCTAATCATCTCTGCACCCAGTTCAGCCACTGACAAGAGCAGAACCTTCAGTGGAAACTTGAAACAAGTAGGATCAAGATTCTATGCAATTTGTGGAAGAATTGAACCAGTAAATAAAACATGGTTTAACCAAATACAGTCTTGAACACAGGTAATTTAAAGCAATGCCTAGCAGGAGGTGGAAGTGTTCCTACAGAGCAAAAGTATATCAGTCAAGAGCAGAAGTCTTTTCAAATGCGTTTTTTTGGAATGCTCAAGGAATTTT
>NW_022104341.1:36686527-36707606 GCF_000313985.2 Echinops telfairi
TGATGGTATCTGCTTATGATAAGCTTGTTTGAGAAAGTTAGCCAAATCTTAACAGAAAAATGTCCAGGAGAGTTTCCCCAGAGTGTCCTTCTCCACTACAACACCACTCCTGTTTATTCCTCTTATCAAACAAGGGCACATTTGTGAACGATTTGATGGGAACTCCTTATGTACCCCACTTAGAGTCCCTGTTTGGCTCCTTCTGACTTATTTTTCTTCTTTCATCTGAAAACACTATTTCAGTTTAGCTAGTAATGTCACAACATAATAATAATGTAACAAAGTTCACCTCGACATGGTTACATTCCCATTCTTTAAGGATAGATTAAATGCCTGGTATCATTACTTATAAAAGAAGTAAAATTCATTATTTTAAATTTTTGTCTTTTAATTCCATTTCCCCCCCCATGAATGTTTGAAGACCCCATAGATCACTCTGTCTTTCTTCCTAGTTTTTGTCTGACGAAGCACCACTGGAGTATGTCCGCCTTGCTGGTGTTGTAAATCATGGTCGCACAGTATTCAGCATCATAGTGACATGCAGACCACCACAGCACCACACAGTGAAGGAGGGATGGTAGAAATATTTGTCAGAGTATACATGAATGTATTCACATAACCCATATAACAGTTAATTAAAAAATCAAACTCACTGCCCTTGAGTCAATACTGACTCCTGTGGAGCAGCTGCTGATTTTGAACAGCTGACACAGTCTAGCAGTGTTTGAAGATCACAGCCCTATGAGTATCCTCTGCAATAGTAGGGCTTTCCATGTAACTGCTATTGACATTAAATGAAGAATGGAAATATACCTAAGCCGATCAATCCTGGAATCACAATATGGCCTTGCAAATGATTATATATGACCTCTTCCTCTTTTTTTTTCCTGCCCCCAAAGCCACATTTAAATGGAAGTACAAACATAGAAAGCACTTGGTAATTGAAATTGTCAAGGATTTAATTTTATGTCCATCCAAAATCAAACTCACAGAAGCAGCAGTTATGACACCAGACAGTCTACTTATTGCATTGGGAAAATTAAAGACCACTTAAAAATGTTAAAAGCAAAGATGTCACTTTGAGGACTAATGTGTGCCTGACCAATCCATGGTGTTTCATTTGCATCATATGCATGCAAAGACTGTACTATGAGTAAGGAAGCCTGAAAAATAATTAATGCCTTTGGATGATGATATTGATAGAGATTATTGAAGATACCATGAGCTGGTATATTCACGAATACTGTATACCAACAACAAGTAAAGCTATTTTGGAATAAGTAAGGCCAAATGCTCCCTAGAAGCATGCATGGTACGATTTTGTCTCAGTTCTTTGAGTGCATTACCAGGATAGATCAGTCCCTGCAGTAGGACATCATATTTGGTAAAGCAGTGGGTCAGAGTAAGCAACATGGATTGACACAGTCAATGGACATAAATAAGGAAGAAGTTGGGAGGATGGAACAGGACTGGTGAGTGTGCATAGAGGTGCTGTGAGGTGAAAGTCACTTGGAAGCGCCTAATTAAGAGTATGAAGCTCTGAGGTTTGTCTATTTCTAGTCCTTATATCTTTGTTTTCAGGGGAATTACTTAGGTTATAGTTAATTCCTTACGCTCTGGCTATCAGCGGAACTGTGGAGACTGCAGCCTGTCTCTTTCTGAGAAGAATCAGAGAGCTGCCAGTTGGTTCCATCCAATACTGACTGTTGACTCTAATAGCTCTATTTACAATGTTAAGTAAAGCTACATCAAATAGAAGATGATAAAGTCATTTAATTTGGGCCAAAAATTGAAAGCAAATATATGTGTTTTGTTCACATTTTAACATCGCAGTAAGAGTTTGAAACTAAGTACTTGGAAGGTTAAATTTGAGGAAAGGTTGGTATAATTTTTCAATTGGATTTTTAAGACAGCTTTTTTTAAAAAGTAATTTTATTGGGGGTCCTTACAGCTCTTATAACATTCCATACATCACTTGGATCAAGCATATTTGTACATATGTTGCCATCATCATTTCCAAAACATTTCCTACTTGAGCCCTTGGTATAGCTCCTCTTTTTTCCCTTCCTTGCCCCACCCTCCCACTCTTGTGAATCCTTTATATATTGGTATTATTATTTCATACCTTACACTGTCCATTGTCTCCCTTCACCCCTTTGGGGCTGGAGGGCTATATATCCAATCTTGTGATGGGCTCTCCCTTTCTCTCCCTCCGCCTTCCCCGCCGTTCCCCTACTTCATGATATCGCTACTCCCAATACTGTTCCTGAGGGGTTTATCTTTCCTGAATCTCAAGACAGCTTTTTAAAATTAATGAATTATTTTATTGGGGGCTCTTATAACAATCCATACATTAATTGTATCAAATATATCTGCACATTTATTGCCTTCATCATTTTCAAAACATTTTCTTTCTGCTTGAGCCCTTGGTATCAGCTCCTCATTTCTCTTCCTCCCCCACCCTCCCACCCTCATGGACCCCTGATAAATTATAAATTATTATTTTCATATCTTACACTGTCCACTATCTCCCTTCACCCACATTTCTGTTGTTTGTCCCCCTCGTGTGTGTGTGTGTGTGTGTGTGTGTGTTGCAAGTCGATCATTCTAGTTGGTTTCCCATTTCTCCCTCTTTTTCCCCCACCTTATCCATACCTTATGGTATCACAGCTACCATTACTGTACCTGAGGGGTTTACCTGTCCTGGATTCCATGTGTCGAGAGATCTTATCTGTACCAATGTGTGTACTCTGGTCTAGCCAGATTTGTAAGGTAAAACTAGGTCATGATAGTGGGAGGGAGGAAGCATGAGGAATGATATGTGTGTCTCTTCGGTGCTATCCTGAACCCCAGTTGAATTGTTCCTTCCTTGTAATCCTTCTGTGGGGGGGTGGGGGCATTATCCAATTGTCTGCAGATAGGCTTTGGGTCTCCACTCCAATCTTCCTCATTCTCATTGATATAATTGTTTGGTTTGGATCTTTTGATACCTGACAGTTGATCCCTTCGACACCTCATGATCACACTGCTGGTGTGCTTTTTCCATGTGGGCTTATTTGCTTCCCTGCTAGATGACTGTTTGTTTAACTTCAAGCCTTTAAGACCCCAGACACAATATCTTTTGATAGCTGAGCACCATCAGCTTTCTTCACCACTTTTGCTTATGCATCCATTTTGTCTTCAGTAATTGCGTGGAGAAGGTGAGTATCGAAGAGTGCCAGGTTATTAGAACCAAGTGTTCTTGTTTTTAGGGAGCTTTCTTTAGAGGCCCAAAGTCTGTCTGCTATCTTAATACTTAACAGAAAGATATGTACATTGACTTTTATGCCTATCATTATAAATTAATATATTTACATATATACATACCTATAGCTATACCTCTATAAATAGCTTTTGCCTTCTGGTTCTTTCCTTTGTTTCCTTTCACCTTCCTCCTGCCCCACCATCATATGCAACCTCATTTGGGTCTCAGTAATTTCTCCTGGATACATTGAACTTGATCAAACCCCACCAGGCATTATACACCCTCCTTGCAATCACTTTTAGATTTCTTGTTTTTCCCTTATCCCTGAGTTTGTTGGCTCCTCACTCCCCCTCCCTGCCTATCTTATATAGATAGATGCAGAGCAAAAGGCGGGTAGGGGAAAGGTCGGTAAATAGTTGCAAGTCTGTCTGCAAACCCTTATGAATATTTCTCAATTGGGTCTGATGAGGTGCCAAGCCCTGTCCCCCAAGTCAGAAGTCTATTTTCAGAGTTCCTTGGGGAACTTGTTACTTTTCTCCCCTTGCTTGTCCTGTTGTACTCCTTCCCCGTTTTGCCCCGGTATGGGTCAGACCAGGCACACTTTCCACACAGTGTCTCCAGTGCTGTCCCCCATAACTCTATGGGTCAGTGAGGGGACGCCCTGTCTCATGGGAGGGATGGCCCTACAATCCTCTCTGTACATTGGGTGCTCCAAGCAGGGATGTCAGAGATGTCATCCCCAGAGTTTGGTGGGCCATGATGAGGTTCTCGTTCTCTCTTCTCTCTCTCTCTCCTTCTTAGCCTGTGCCCGTGGGGTCTGGAAAGACCCACCACTCTCCCAGGACTATATCTTCAGTGCTGTGCTTTGTATTACATTCTTCTGGGGAAGGGGTCAACATAACTTGGATTGGGTCTGACCCTGTTAATTTCTCTGTTAGTTTGCTGCTCCGGGCTAATATGTTGCCCTCAAGGCTTGGCGCTCCAGGATAGGGTCTGTCTGGTCCCTCTCTCCCTAAACAATACCCTCCCTGTGGGTGTATTGGTGCCCTGTTCCCCAATCACCCTTGGTTTTTTTTTCTTTGACTTTTCCCCTCCTTTTTAGTTGGCTGCCATATGCATCTCTGGGTTGGGTCTGACCCCTGCTTAATAAGTATTTAATGAGTTTTAGTTATTTTCCACTGGCAGTGATGTACAACATGCTTAGTGCAAAAGTGTATTATGGAAGAGTGAAATAATTGCAAACTAATTGAAGAATTTAAATTAATAGTTAATAATGCAGGTATCCCTTTTTGTTAATGCTTACCACTTAAAATGAAATTATGGATAAATCAATGACCATGGTACATTCAGAATTGAAATTCATTCTTTAAAATTGAAGTATGTTGACTTGGGAAGGGGAATAAATGTTTTTTGCAGTTTTATAGATCTTTTAGTTCAAAAGCTCTCCTATTAAGGATGTTAACAAAATTGAAGAATTGTAAGTCTAAAGAAATGCTTAATCTTTTACTTTGTTAGCCCTTTTGGATGGAAGATTACCTTCATTCAATAGCAATGCAAGATTAAATTCATTCAATAGCAATAGAACAGTTTTGAGAAGAAATTTCAGTTGAAAATAGAGGAACATTTTCTGAATGAAGGCCGCTTTGTTCTCAATTGATTCCAATGTGATAAAAGACAAGTTGGAATAATCCTCTTAGACTGGATTCCAAATTTGTGAGTAGTGTGCAATCCCCGGGTTGGCTCTTGCCAAGTCTGACATTTATCTCACACTGTGGTTATCTGCCATGTGGATTCATTCTGCTGCCATCATTCTCAGCTTTACTCCCCGACACTGTGCAGCCTTGCGAGTTTTTTGTGATAGAAATTTAAATCTAAAAATTACGTCTTGTGGCAGCATTGTCAGAAACTATGATTTACTTAGGATAAATGAATAAGCATATTTCTTAGAAACTACTGAAACGATACATTCCTTTTTCCCCCCCATAGGTAGCCTTTATTATGTTGAGGAATTTCCTTTTTAATTACAAAAACTGGCCTGATTTTGCTTTGAAGGAAAAGAAAATCTTTCAGTTCTTTCCTTCCACTTTCTCCTCTTTCTCTCCTCCCTTACTTTATTCTTCTTTTCATTTTCCTATGAACTTGCATCCTTTTGAAAAGTTTCTTACATAAATAAGGTGTGATAGGCATTTATTTTTAAATAAGTAATTTTGCAAATAAGAGTCAGCACAGTATATTCAAATTTCTGGATCGCAAATTTCCAGCATCTCTACTCTGGTGCAGTTCATCTCTGATGTCAGCCGCTTTTCTCCTCAGAACTCCCCGTCCGCATCCTCTTGGGATGTCATCTCTACTAAAACTCAGGAGCTTTGTTGTTGTCTGGTGCCATCGAGTCTGTTCTGACCCAGTGACGCTGTGTGCAACAGAATGAAATCATGCCCAGTCCCGCACTATCTTCACAATTGTTCTTATGTTCAAGCCCATTGGTCAAGCCACTGTGCCCATCCATCTCATTGAGGGCCTTCTTTTTCACTGATCCTCTACTTTACCGAGCATGATGTCCTTGACAAGGGACCGCTCCCTTTTGACAACGTGCGCGAAGTACTTGAGACTATCATGGTACTTCCAATATTTGTCCTCAGCACCATAATCCAAATGCATGGGTTCTTCTTCAGTCTTCTTTATTCAGTGTCCAACTTTCACATGCACATGAAGCAATTGAAAATACCAAGGCTCATGTCACGTCCACCTTAGTCCTCAAAATAACCTCCAGGTTCTTCAACACTTTAAAGAGGTCTTGTACAGTAGATTTATCCAGTGTAATGTGTCCTTTGATCTCTTGGCTGCTGCTTCCAAGCATTAATTTGGACTCAAGCAAGACTAAGTCCTTGACAACTTCAGTCTTTCCTCCATTTATCATGATGTTTCTTATTGGTCCGGTTGTGAAGATTTCAGTCGTCTTTACATTGAATTATAGTCCATATTGAAAGCTTCAATCCTTGACTTTCATCAGCAAATGCTTCAAATCCTCCTCACTTTCAGCAAGCAAGGTTGTGTTATCTGTATAACCCCAGTTGTTAATAAGCCTTCCCCCAATCCTGATGCCTAATTCTTCTCCATATACTCCAGATCTTCTGATGATTTGCATAGCATAGAGATTGAATAAGTATGGTGAGAAGCTACAACCCTGGTGTGCAACTTTTCTGATTTTAAACTGTACAGCCTTCCCTGGTGTAGACTTCACAACTGCCTCTTGATCTATGTATAAGTCCCCCATGAGCAAAATGAAGTGTTTTCGAATTCCCATTTTTTTGCAGGCTATCTATAGTTTATTATGATTCACACATTTGAATGCCTTTGCATAGTCAATAAAACAAATGGAAACATCTTTCTGGTATTCTCTGCTTTTGGCCAAGATCCATTTGACATCAGAAATGATATCTCATGTTCCATGTCCTTTTCTGAATCTGGCCTGAATTTCTGGTAGCGCTCTGTCAATGTTCTGCTGTAATCATTGTTGGGTGATTCCCAGCAATATTTTATTTACATATGGTATTCTTCTATAATTTGAGCATTCTGTTGTGCCAATTTTCTTTCGAATAGGTATAAATATGGATCGCTTCCAGGCAGTTGGCCAAGTAACTGCCTTCCAAATTTCTTGGCATAGATGAGTAAGTGCTTTCAGTGCTTCACCAACTTGTTGAAACATTTAAATTGGTATTCTATCAATTCTTGGAGCCTTGTTTTTGACTAATGCTTAAGCGCTGCCTGAACTTTTCCCTTAAGGACCATTGCTTCTTGATCATGTGCTATCTCCCGAAAAAATGGATAGGTGACTAGTTCTTTTTGGTATAGTGACTGTGTATTCTTCTCACATTCTTTTGATGCTTCCTCCTTCTTTCCATATTTTACCCATAGTATCTTTCAGTTTTGCAACTCAAGGTTTGAATTTGTTCATGAGATCTTTTGGTTTAAGACATACCGAGTGTGTTCTATCTTTTTGATTTTCTAACTCTAGCTAAAATTTTACACATTATATTTGACTTTGTCTTTTTGAACCACCCCTTGAAATTTTCTGTTTAGCTCGTTGACATCTTCATTTCTTTCATTTGCCTAGGCTATTCTATAATTCAGAGCAAGTTTCAGAGTCTCTTCTGATATCCACATTGACCATTTCTTTCTAATCACCTTTTGCTTTCTTCGTGAATGATGTTCTTGATGACCTCCCACAACTTATCAGGTCTTCTTATCATGTCATTAGTGTCAGATGTGTCAAATCTGTTCTTGAAATTCAAGTGGGATAGACTCAAGGTTATATTTTAGCTCTTGTGGATTTGTTTTAATTTTCTTCACCTTCAACCTGAAATTACTTATGGGCACTTGGTGGTCTGTTCCAGAGTCAGCCCCTGGCCTGGTTTTAGCTGCTGATATTGAGCTTCTCCATGATCTCTTTCCACAGATGTCGTCAGTTTTATTTCTGCGTATTCCATCTGGAGAAGTCCATATGTAGAGTTGTCATTTGTGTTGTTGAAAAAATATATTTTCTACGAAGAAGTAGTTGGTCTTGCAAAATTCTATCATGTGATCTTCAGTTTTGTTTCTATTACCAAGACCATATGCCCCAACGTTTATACATTCTTCGTTATTTCCAATTGTTGCTTCTCAGTCCCCAATAATTACAAATGTAAACATGAAGCTAGATTAAGAATTTATACCTTTGAACAGTGGCGTTGATGAAGGATGTTGGATATATGGTGGACTCCAAGAGAACGAACACATTAGTCTTAGAGAAAATACAACTAGAAGTGAGGCTGGTGAGCCTTTGGCATGTTTCTTTGGGTATACCAATGAGATGGATTGACATCATTGCTCAACAATGGAATTCTATATACAAAAGATTATGAGAGGGGGGCAGGAATAGGCAGCATTTTAATTCTGGGTTAACTCTGAAGTAATTGTATTTCATACTGGTTTCTAAAATTTCCTAGGGGATTAAGCCCCAGTAATTTACAATAAAGGTGGATTTATAACCCATTCTTTATTGGCTAAGTAGCCAATATTCAATCTGTATGCTGCCTAATAATCAGAGAACCTGGCTTATATGAAGAAGAATATGGCATTAAGATTAGAGAAAGACTTATTAACAACCTGGGATATGCAGATGACACAAATTGGCTTCCTGACAATGAAGAGGATTTGAAGGACTTGGTGTTCAAGATCAATGATTGTAACCTTCAATATGGATTACAACTAAATGTAAAGAAGACCAGAATTCTTACAACAGGACCAATGGCTAATATCAGGATTATGATTTAACCTTGCTGTAGCCATAATCAATGCTCATGGAAGCAACAGTCAAGAGCTGAAATGACACATTGCATTGTGTAAATATGTTACGTAAAACCTCTTTAAGTGTTGAAAAGCAAAGATGTTACTTTGAGGACTAAGGTGTGCCTATCCCAACCCATGGTATTTTCAGTTGCCTCATATGCATATGAAATTTGGATAGGGAAAACTGAAGGAAAATCAATGAGTTTGCAATGGGTGTTGGTAAAGAATCGAAAGTACCCTGGACTG
Organism: Echinops telfairi; assembly: GCF_000313985.2. Taxonomy (NCBI): domain Eukaryota; kingdom Metazoa; phylum Chordata; class Mammalia; order Afrosoricida; family Tenrecidae; genus Echinops; species Echinops telfairi. The sequence goes on from NW_022104341.1 coordinate 36,695,346, forward strand.
CCTAAAGGACAAACAAATCTGGTATGAAAAAACAGAGCCACATGAAGCAGGGAACCAGTAGAGAGGTCTGAGGGACTGGCCCAATCCCAACTATGTGGATAGCCTCCCCTCCCCCAAGAAGAATTTACTTCAGAGGACAGCACTGAAGCTACATCTCAGGGAGAAGGACATGTCTGATCAGAGCACATGGGAGCAAATGAAGGGGGAGGAAGAGAGAGTGGAGCACATCCTGGCCCACCAATCTTTGAGGATGATATCCCTGCTCAGAGCAGCTAATGCACAGAGTGGACCATATGGCTGATCCCACTATGAGACACAATGACCCTTGCTGACCCATGGTCCTACGGAGACAAAACTGAAGACTCAATGTTGGGATTGGCCTGGTCTGACCCCACCACACCGAGGCAAAACCAAGGGTTAATAATGGGGGTGGGGAGCAGAGAGGCAGGGGAAAATGAGGAGCTGATAACAAGGGTTCAAGTGGAAAGCAAATGTTTTCAGAATAATGAGGGCAACAAATGTACAAATGTGCTTGACACAGTGGATGTATCTATGGATTGTGATAAGAGATGTATGAGCCCCCAATAAAATGATGAAAAAACAAACAAACCACAGAAATGTTCCTTAGAGGCTTTATCTCATATACTTTGGGCATGTTATCAGAAGAGATCATTCCAGGAAAGGACATCATGCTTGGTAAAGTAGAGGGACAGTTAAAAAATGGAAGACCTTCAATGAAATGGATGGATACAGTGCTTGCAACATGGACTCAACCTGGGAACAATTGTGATGATGGCATGGGACTGGGCACTGTTTTGTCCTAGTGTTCATCAGGTTCCTATGAATAGGATGGCACAAAGGGGAGAGAGAGGAAAAACTGCTTTTCCCTTGTATTTTTAACCACCAATTATCTTTTAATTTCCATTTGCTTTGTGGACATACTATTTATGTCTCCAGCTAAAATCATGATTTAAAAACAGACTGCTCACTTTCCCGATACAATCGTTGAAGACAAATGGGTGCATAAGCAAAAGTGGTGAAGAAAGCTGATGGTGCCTGGCTATCAAAAGATATAACATCTGGGGTCTTAAAGGCTTGAAGGTAAACAAGCAGCCATCTAGCTCAGAAGCAACAAAGCCCACATGGAAGAAGCATGCCAGCCTGTGTGATCACAGGGTGTTGGGGGTATCAGGTATCAGGAATCAGAGAACAAAAATTCAAATCATTGTGAATGAGGGGGAGTGCAGATTGAGGACCTAAGACCCATCTGTGGACAGCTGGACATCCCCCTACAGAAGGGTCACGGGGAGGAGACATACAATTTCATACAAATTTCCTCTAGTTCTTAAATGCTCCCCCCCCCCCACTATCATGATCCCAATTCTGCCTTACAAGTCTGGCTAGACTGGAGCATGTACACTGGTACAGATAGGAACTAGAAACACAGGGAATCCAAGATGGATGGTCCCTTCAGAACCAGTGGTAAGAGTGGCAATACCAGGAGGGTGGAGGGAGGGTGGGGTGGAAAGGGGGAGCCTATTACAAGGATCTATATATAACCTCCTCCCTGGGGGATGGACAGCAGAAGGGTGGGTGAAGGGAGACATCGGGCAGTGTAAGATATGACAAAATAATAATAAGTTGTAAATTTTCAAGGGTTCATGAGGAAGGTGAGAGCAGGGAGGGAGGAGGAAAATGAGGAGCTGATAGCAGGGGCTCAGGTGGAGGGCAAATGTTTTGAGATTGATGATGATGACAGGTGTACAAATATGCTTGACACGATGTATGTATGTATGTATGTATTTTCATAAGAGTTGTACTGGCCCCCAATAAAATGATTAAATTAAAAAAATAGACTGCTTCCATATTGATTTGAAATGGAACATTTCTAGGATTTTTTTCTCTATGCTTTCTTTCTGTTCATCTCTAAAGGGCTCATCTTGTAAAATTATTCAGTATGAACTGTTTGTTCCTAATTTTATCTGATTTGGGGTGTGAATAACACCTCATGCAAATATAATTTATACTGTAATTTCACTGCCAACTAATTTTACTTGATGCTATGAGTCTTGGCCTGGGACCTGGAGTCAGTTAGTTTACCTTATTATTTAATCCACTCAGGAATCAATTCTTAAACTACCTCAGGTGGTTTAGATAATATTCCAAATACCAAAGTAAACACAAGATGTTATAATTCCCAAGTATAACCGTATGGGCTACTTATGAATCATTTTATTTTGGAAACAGTCAATTTTATAGGTTATTTTAAGAGCTGTTTTATTAACACCATATAATAAAATTATCCTGCCAGATGATTTATATTTGATTGTTTTCCACAATTTTGTTTTAAATTATTCCGAACTTTCAGAATCAATGGAATGTGACTTGTGAATCAGCTAGAAGGTGAGTATAATGTGCTAAAATGAGGCATATTTTGCAGGTCTTGTGAATTAAATAGTTCATGAAAATTTATCATTTCTTCATTCTTCATTCAGGATTCTAAAATAATATTGTCATTCGTAACCTTGCTCAAATATTGGGTCTTCTTATACCAGTCAAGTTCTTCTTACTCAGTTATCAAGGCCAAAATCTTAACTTTGAATCTTTTAATGTATACATGCTTCTTCTACTAATATTTATAATAAACTCTCTTCTCTCTGGAACTCAGCTTTTTTACAGTTCACCAAAGTAGAATCCTACTTAAGGATCAGGGAACAAATGTAACTGGCTTCTGATCAACCAAAGTGGAGTACTAGCCTCATCAGAAACACAAATTTAGAGGCTATGTTTGTCATTGAATCCCATGCTGATTGTAGCAATTAGATTTTATGTCAACTGGCATTTGTGAAGGTCATCTAACAATGGTTGCAGCAGTACACTGACAGGGAGCTGCCAGGAATCCAGACAAGGTTCAGAAAAGAACATGGAGCAAGAGAGGTCATTTCTGAAATGAGATGGATCTTGGCTCAAAGCAGAGAATATCACAAAGATGTTTCCTTGGGTTTTATTGATTGTACAAAGGCATTTGCCTATATGTTTCACAATAAATGATGGATAGCCCTGAGAAACATGGCAATTTCAGAACACTTCATTGTGCTCACGGGGAACTTGTACATGGATAAGAGGCAGTTGTGCACTGTAAACAAGGGAATACTGTGTGGTTTAAAATCAGGAAAGATGTTCACCAGGGATGTAGCCTCTTACCATACTTATTCAATTTCTGTGCTAAACAAATAATCAGACTTAGAGTCACTAGTGTTCTGTAGTATGAGTTGGAGGGGTGGGAGGCAGCCGCCCAATGCTAGTCTTGGGTTCAGTAAGCACAATTGTACGGTTGAGATATATAAGTATATTATAATAAAGTCACTGAGAGCATGAGAGATAAAAGAGAGATATTGAAATAATGGAGTCAGACACATTTCATGGTAGCATTGCTCACCTCAGCCCGCTTGGTGGTCCACGTGGAGAGAGAGGGAAGGGTGGTGGACAAGGGGAAAGGGAAACAGATGGGAGAGGAGAGGGGGAAGAGAGAGGTCAAGGGAGGAGCCTAGAGAGAGGGATGGAGAGAGTGGGGGTGAGAGAGATCTCTATTGCTAACCCAGGCCTATATGCCTTTTGGGGGCATGCAAGCCCACTAATTACAGGTAAAGACATACGTCACAGGAAGGGCTTGCACTATAGGTTATACAGCAATGAGAGGGGGTGGTCTACGGACATACACGTAATAGGAAGAGGAGGGATTGGGGGTATACATGTGACAAGATAGGCGGATCCTAGATTTAGGACAGCATCTTAACTTTGACCTGTTCTCTGGATTTCCATAGGAACCATTATCAGTAGGGTGTAAACCCCACTTACAGAACCAAATAGATGACTGCAACCCTGTCTATTGTCTTTAACAGCAGGGAGTGGGGCCCACCCCTTGGTCTGGTGACTGACTGTCTTCAGGGAGGATCTCTGTAAGCATCTGACCTCCCCCCACAGTGTTCCTTGATAAATATGTGAAGGAAAATAGAAATGTATTGCTACAAAATCAAAGAACCTTTTTAAAAGCAGAAATATAAAAATATGAAACTATTATTTTTGAACATATACTCTGTGTAGATCTATACAATTCTGAAGACAGTGTTTCCATCTCTAATCCTGTCCCCAAGGAATACTGAGCATGTCAAAAATTCCCCCTTGAGGGACTCAAATAGAATTTGTTTTTAATATTCTCGGAATTTTAGGAATAAAAAGACGCCCGAAGAGGCAAAATCAGGACTGGAGGCTGGATGGGAAAAAGTTTCCCAATGAAATGTTTGTGGGACAGCCCATAGAGAACGAGCAGGTGCTGTCTTGTTGGGAAAACTTGGCTCAGCAAGCACACTTTCCTGGTCTTGATCTCACCAGTGCAACTTTCCATTTTCTTCAAGCCTCTCCTTAGTATGTCCTGGTGATTGCACTGCCTGAACATATGTGGTGAATTTAACTGTCTGGGCAGATCCTCTTGGGGCCTCTGTTCTGATGGAATCCTATTGTTAAAGGCATGCTAATGAGACTAAGACAAGTGTATTGTTGAGAGAACTTGTCTGCCGCATCCACCGAGCAGAGGCACTAATCCAGTGGGAACATTTTTATGTTGAATATACTTTCGCATGTCTGAACTGCAACCCCAGTAGCAATACATTTGACTTACCCTCATAAAAAATTATCTCTATTTTTGTAGATACTTTGTATTTTAATATAGATTCAAGCATCCTGTAAGCACCAAATATGCTGTCTACTCAGGGTTCATGCTCCATAACTCAGCAGTCGCAGATGGCCCCGTTGCAGTGTAGCTCAGGATGGTTCTCAAGGGTTTCAAGCAATCAAAACAATAGTCCATTGTATTTTTCATATTGTAGATAGAGGAGTGTAAAATACATTTGTTTTTAAAGTTGGAAAGAAAATTAAGACAAACTTTTTGTAAATATAAATATTAACATGAACCTTCCTTTGCTAAAACAAAGAATACTATTGCCTATATGACCCTCAAACATTTTACATATTTTATGTACCTATGAGTGTACCTATCAGTGAGTGCACACATTTCAAACCTACCATCATTATATATAAGTTATATTTTTAGTGGCTGTATCATATTCTTGTGTACTGATATAACCAAACTTACTATCTTGTCCTTGCAGGAGATTAGGTTGCTTGTTTCCAGGTGTGAAAGGCAGCTATAAATAATGTACTCTAGCTTATGTTGCAGTGAGTATATTGTTGTCTTTAAAAATGACTGAACCATGAGCATGTTCAAAGTTGTAAGCAGTTTTGATTTTTAAAGGTGTAAACCCTACTTTATCTGATAAATATATCCCTGGTATCCTGAACTGCCTTTTGCTGAGGTGTTTCCCACTGTGGAGTCTTTGGTGCTGTGCTGTTTGTGGTGGACCAGTAACATTTAACCATGTGTGGGTTACAATTGCTTTCCTTGAGGGTTTTTGATTACTTGAGAAAATCATTTGAAAAGAAAATAATTTTCCTGGATAAACATTAATGCTAACATACTAATGAATAATTGGTGATTAAATTCTCTATGGATAATTCTGTAGTTTACTGTTGGAAGTAACTATGATAGCTTGTCCTTTAGATTTCTGAAAAACATCACAGAAAACAATTTTACCTTAATAATAATACTACTAAAACAAAGAATGCATTTTTGTTGCATTTTCTCCATTAAAATATTCTGCCTAAGTTTATGTTGTTGTCAGCTGTCACCTAGGCAGCTCTCAGCTCAAGGTGACCCTGTGTGTAACAAGGTGGAGATACTCCATATGATTTCTTGGCTGTAATCTTGACAGAAGCCGATTACCAGGACTTTCTTCCACGGAGCCTCTGGGTGGGTTCAAAGTGTCGATCTTTCTGTTAGAAACTGAGCAGAAACCACTAGGGTATTTATAAGTTTCCACAGGTTCATTGCAGTTTGCAACCTTTGTGATAAAAATTATAACCTTGGAAACCCTGTAGGTCAGGAATTCTGTCCCATGGGCTTGCTATCAGTTAGAATTGACTTGATGGTAATGAGATTTTTTAAAAAGGTATTTAGAAATTTTAAACTGATTTTAGAAGTAGACAGAAATATGCATAATAAAAATACATACCTCCTGAGATTGGTAACAATATGTGCATTGAATGATGCCCTGGACTAAATTAGGGCACTTAAGAGGAGTACTAGGTTTCCAGGGAAGTTGGCGAGTTAAGTCTCAGACACATAGAATAGTAAGCGCTGGCATCAAATGACGTGACGGTGATGCCATATGTTCACAAACTAAGCAGCTGCATATTTTTGGTATCGTACTTTTCCTGGCAGAAAATGGACAGCAGAATATTGTGGAAATCCTCTGCTTCCCTGAGTCCTGTCGTTCACCTGTGATTCAGATTACTGAAAAAATAGTTCACAAGCTAAATAGCTGCAAATTTTGATGTTTATTTTGCATTTCCTGGCAGAGAATGGACTACAGGGTAGCACTGGGTTAAAACACAGGGAAAGGTTGGGCCCCAAAGCCCCTGAGTTTCAACTCAATGGCTTTCCCGCTCTAGAAGAGCTTTGTGTAGTCAGGCATAGGCTGATGCCTTCAGGATGCGATGTTCAAAACTTTCAGATTTGGTACAATGTTTAACAGAGGAGGGACTAGAAAGAGACAAATTGATTGACAAACTGAGTGAATTGCAAGAGTTAACTGATGGCGTACTGTTTATTGGGAGCAAGTGAGACTTTAAAGATCTTTATGGATTTTTTTAGAGTACTGAAGAACTACTTACAGCTGTCGTTTGTTCTAAGAAAAAATATGTCCAACAGGCCTTTGTCTCTGAGGGACTCGTTATCACGCCACCTCGTCTTCCGTCAGTTCAATAACTGAACGGAACTGTACATGTTGTTTGCTTTGAATCTTATTCCACCGGCCGCTGAAGGAAGTGATCTTTTCACTTGTCATTATGTTGGGTACTGAGTATGCGCATGTTAACAAGGGAAACTGCCTTCAAGGTATTTCGTGTTATCATTGTCTAGTTATCAATCATGACTTTTTAACATGTTCCCTGTATTCGGCTAAATTCCAGAGATACAGCACTTCACAGAGCTCAGTGGACTTGTGGCGGGCTGCAGAAATATAACTGCGGGCACTAAGCAGATATGAGCCTACTAGGCGCTGGGAACAATGAACAAGTAGCACATGAGTGGGAGCTTTCGGTCAACATCAAGTCTGTGACCGGAATGAATAAAAAGTTCTGCTATTCTTACCTAATATCACAGTTGGCTACTAGCTGGGTTTTAGAAGTGGTTGATCAAACGGCTCGTTCAAGCCTAGGACACACTGCCTAGCTAGCTTTTGGGAGTGCACCAAGCTTGTGGAAAGGAGACAAAGATTACTGTGTTCAAGGAGTAAGTAGCTTTTCTAAACACCCTTTTCATTTTTACACAGTATGAATGATCCCAATGTATTATTGTTGGGTGATGTCATTCCCCAGCTGTGCATTTTGGAATCTACTGTCCTCTCTTGTTCGAAAGCACAAGAATAGGAACAGTTTGGCTTTGGAGGGGAATCTTCTGCATTTAAAGCATGAAAGGCTGAAGATCACAGAGAACCGAACCTGCCAGTGTATTGCGGCAGTGTAAGAGGCATTATGAACAGAAGAATGGTATCTTTAATATTTTGTAACCTGTTAGCTTCCCTAATAAACCCAGAATCGTAAATATTGTCGGTGAGCTCTGTGTGGCCGTTGCAACGAATTATCAAACTCAGAGGAGAAGTGGAGTGCCATGGGAGGAATGGTTGCGATCAGAATAGGGGAAAGAGTTGGACAGTGCGAGGAATGTCTGGCCTGTGCCTTGTGGCAGTTGGCCTTGGGCTGGTATGAGTTGGTTTCTCTGTTGGCTGAAGGCAGAGGGATTTAGTGGTTAGGTTTAGATTCAAGTTTCAACAAGGTGACTCGGAGTTACATGCAATATGGATATTTCATTTTTATGTATTGTTTCAAAAGATGAAACCACAATTGTTTTGGCTGGGTTGTCTAGAGAAGCAAAATCAGGGAAACTTTTATATGTATATCCATAGAGGTCTATATCAAGGAAATGGCTCACACTGTTTTGTAGTATGCAAGTTCCAAGCCTGTGGGTCAGATGTCAGGCTTGTCATGAATCATGTAGCTGCAGGGTCTGAGTAACCCAAGTTTGGCAAGCCAGGAAGAAGGCTTTTGGCTGCAGAAGCAAATGAATAACCAGGTTTGCAGATAGAGTGACAGTCTGCTGACAACAAAAGGCAATATAGTAGGCCACTGAATCAAATCCAAAGAACTGGAAGCCAGATGAAGAGCCAGATGCAGGATACAAATCCAGCATAAAGCAAGCAAGCAAGCTTTTCCACAGCATTACTAATGTTGGAAGCAGGCCACATCACTTGAGCAGATCTCACAATGAGAGGATTACTACATCTTCACTACCCAACCACTGAGGATCGTGTCTTATGCAAGGCCTTAGCTATCACAACAATAATGGTACATTCATTTTTTTAAAGTACATTCATTCCTTATGTCAAGAATTACATCATCTTCAGAAGAATCAGATGGTGCCAGATTATCATTGCTATACATTTTGAAAATATCCTATAGAACATTCCTGATTTTAAAAGGTAGGCAATGTGGAATTGAATTTCAAATTCTCAATGGAATTTCTGGCCTTTCTGTAGCCAACGAGAGTAGATACAGTAATCCTAAAACCACTGCCGTAAGATAATCTTTATAGCTTAAACCTCAAGCTAAAACTATCCCCTGAAATCTTCTTTGAATCAAACACTGGCTTAGCTTAATTTGAAATATATGTCTGCCTTGAGTGTTGTGCTCCTTTAAAGAAATATCTGTGTGAGATCAAATTGGAACAACAACCTGAAAGGTTAGAAGAGATGCTTGGGACGCAGCAAGTTATACTGAGGAAGGTGAAATGATTTGGAAAGGACGAGTGAGATTCTCAATGTGAAGATTGCAATCAGTGTAACTGAATTCACAAGGAGACATTTTTGAAGTGGTCTATGACGGAAGGAGGAATAGAGTTAGGAACACATGGAGGAGGTGGGGTGGTTCATGTTACATCGGAGATGATGTAATGAATGAGATGAAAACGAAAGTATATGAATCAGTGAATGTAAAAGTGATAATCTACTCAGGAAAGCATCACTCAACTCACAAAGTTTAAAAAAAAAAAAGACAAAGACAAAAAGGTACTAGTGGCGCAGCTGACTCTGAGGTGGCCTCTTAATCAACAGTTCAAACCCAATGGCTGCTTGCTCCAAAGGAGAAGTGCATGGTTTTCTGCTCCAGGAAAGATGTACAGCCTTGGAAATTGCTGTGGCGCCATGAGTCAGAATCCTCCCAACAGCTGTGGGTTTGGGGAGAAATGACAACTGCAGGGCAAACAAGACCATTTCAACCTATACTGTGTAAGATCCCTGACCAAAGGAAGTGCTTGTCTGATGAACAGAAATGCCTTCTCTTGTTTCTGTCTTCTCTCGTAAAACTGACCCGAAGAACCAGTCTATCAGGGTCAATTGGTCATTTCAATGAGCAATGGACCCTTCCCTCCTCCTTGAACAGTAGTGGGCGAACAAGTCATTGCCCACAAGACTGCACGAGACATGCAGCTTCCAACAGGCAAGATGCTGAGTTTTATCTTGTGGACACATGTTTGTTGCATTGCAATGCTTTGTGTGACTCTTTTAAAATTGCTCTACTGCATTGTTAATCCAAAATACATTTTTGTTGTAATTAAAATAAAAAAAGATAATTTTCCCACAAAAATTTCAAAGCACCTTCACTTTTATCACACTCTTATGTGTGAATAAAACACAAACACACATAATTATTCATTATTGCTATCTATATAAATGTACAGTGTTAGTCTGGGTAAACTAGGGAAATACATCCACAGAAACTCATATGTATAAGAGAGTTTTATATAAAGGGTAAGTGTACATTAAGAAAACATCCCAACCCAGTGCTGGCTAAGCCCATAAGTCCAACATTAGTCCATATGTCTACAAAGTCCTCCTCAATCTCACAAAACACACGCCATGACGCCGACTGCAGGAGGAAAGCCGAATCAGTGAATGAATGTGTAAACATCTCAGCGCTGGCAGGGGTCTCCACACGGCTGCTCCAGCACCCAGGGCTGCGTCCAGGTAGGTCCATGCGGTTTCTCCTCAGGGATGTCTTGCAGGAAGTGAGCCTTGTCAGCCGAAGCAGGGAACTGGCTAAGGCACCTGACCTGACTCTGGTCCAACCATCAGAAAGCAAGAGACCCGAGAACTAGAAAGGCGAGGCTCACGGAGCCATTTATCTCTCCACCCTTCAGTTAACCCCACATGTGTTTATCGGCCAGGCTGGCACAATAAACCTTAACTATCTCATATACTAATGTATGTATTCTTTGACATTGTTTCAATCTGCTTTGTTTGTGATTTATCATGTTTACACATGTAGTTCCAGGATAATGTTTTTTCATTACCATATGGCATTTTTTAAAACCATAATGCATTTTAATTGTTGGACCGTACCACAATGTTGCAGCCCCGTGGCCGTAGTAGTTACTCACTGGGCTGCGAATCTCAAGGTCAGCAGTCCCAAACCACCAGCCACTTGGGAGAAAGACAGGGTTTTTTACTCCGTAAAGAGTTACAGTTTCTGAGATTCAAAGGGCCGCTCTACCCTGTCTTATAAGGTCCCTATGAGTCAACATCAACTAGATGACAATGATTTTGTTTGTTTGTTTTGATACCACAGTGTGCTCCTATTCTTTTTTAATTTTGCATGTTTCCTTCTCTCCAGTTTTTGCTGTAATTTTTTTTTCTGTTTAAGTTCCCGTGTCCCTGACCCCAGTATGTGGGCATAGAGTGTGTATCATTTTAATTGCTTTTCTTGAAAATGTCTGTCTTCTTTGGTTAGCTGGTTAGAGCTCAAACGTGGTCTATAAAATGTCTTCCCAGGTTACCAATCCTTCATCTCCCTCAGTCAGCCACACTGCTTTGTTTCAAATGAGCAACACCTGCAAAGAGACTCCAGGTGGAGCTGTTTCTCCAGATTTACATGTTTGCCCAAGTGTTTGCTCTAGGCCTTCTAGTTCCATGGTTCTCAAACTCTAGCCTGCATTAGGACCCTTTGAAGTGATTGTTAAACTATAAATTGGTGGGCAGCACCCTCAGAGTTCTAGAAGTTCTAGAGTCAAGCCTGTGAGAATGCATTTCTAGTAAGTATCTGACTTTTGCTCTTTGCTCCATGTCCTGGGGTTTCAATTTCAGAAGCTCGGTTCTGCCCCAGCATTTACCTTTTTTGAAGAGCAGGGGTAATCACTGATTCCTTTAGCATTAAAATGTAATGTGATAAGTGCCTCCATGAATTTTAAAATCACTTTATAATTTCATTATTTTTGTATCTTATAAAGAAAGACTTAAAATGTATTAAAAAATTGTATCACAGTATTAAATGTTGTGGCTGTTGAACACCTTACTAAACAAAATGGGGTTTGCAGATCAGCCTCCCTGGGAAATTATTAGAAAGTTTCTCAGGATTAATGAATCAGAGTCTGAACTTTAGCAAGCTCCCTAAATGATCAGTATGCACATTAAAGTTTAATATGCACTGATGTAGAACTCTCTTTAAATCCCATCTGAATAATATTGAAAATTATGAAAAAACATTTCAAATTTAATTTTTAAAAGTGACACATTTAGTGACTTACATTAACTTACATTCATGTTAGAAAAATGTTATTATTTGATAATAAATGCAATATGTCAAATATGGTTTAGCGATCAATTTCTGACAATTAGTAGTGTATTACTACACGAAAGTGGACAAAATTGCCTTTATGACCTGATGTTTGAAAATACACATTTCTGTACATTAAAAATTCAACTGTCATATTGTTCTGACATTCATTAAACAGTAGTGAAATTTTAGATGCTATTTTCAATGTACTCTCTGCAAATATTACATTATATATATGGAGAATGTTTATTCTTTTTTTTTTTTTTTTAGTATTCATCACTGTATTCTTTATTATATAAAAGAAAATTATCTTAACAGTCACATGTGAAGCTAGAAGCTAAATAGTTATAATACTTGCAACTTTACATGTATATTCATTATTTGGAACTTGTTAATAGGAAATTTCAATTTTAAATTATTTGTCAGAAGTATCACAATTAGATTTAGAAAGTTATGTACCAATATTTATATGATTATATT
>NW_022104341.1:36708276-36714039 GCF_000313985.2 Echinops telfairi
CTAAGGCAGCTGCACCCTGGCCCGCCCATCAGAAAACAAGAGACCTGAGAACCAAGAAAGGCGAGGCTCACTGAGCCATTTATCCCTCCACCCTTCAATTAATGCCACATGTGTTTCATGGCCTGGTTGGCACAACAAACCTTAAGTATTGAAGCCAAACATCATTTGAATGGGGAAACATGAATGCCTTAGAGCTTGATGTTCACAAATCCCCGAGAAGGGATATAAATCACATGTGGTAATATTGTTGTCAGGGGAACTGTTGTTGTTCTTGTTAGGTGCCCTCAAGCTGGCTCCGACCCATAGCGACCCTGTGCACATTAGAAGGAACCACTGCACAGTCTGTCCTACCCTTACAATTGTTCCTATGCCTGAGTCCATTGTGGTGCCTCTGTGTCAATCCATCTCACTGAGGGCCTTTCTCTTTTTCACCGCCCTGCCCTCCCACTTTACCAAACATGATGTCCTTCTCCAGGGACTGGTCTCTACTGACAATATATCCAAACTATGAGAAAGTCTAGCCATCCTTCCCTCTAAGGATCTCTCTAGCCTTACTTCTTCCAATACAGATCCATTTGCCTTTTTAGCAGTCCATTATACTTTCAGTATTTTTCTCCAGCACCACAATTAGAATGCATCTATTCTACTAGTTTTATTTATTCAGGCATATGACACAATGGAGAATACCATGACTTTCACAGGCATATGACACAATGGAGAATATCATGACTTGGGTTAGGCATAACTTAATCCGCAAAATAACATCCTTACTCTGCAATACTCTAAAAAGGCCTTATGCAGCAGATTTACCTAATGCAATACAGCTGTTTTTCTCTTGACTGTTTCTTCCATGAGCATTGGTTGTGGATCCAAGCAACATGAAGTCCTTGATAACTTCACCTTTTTCCCCATTTATCGTGATGTTACCCATCATTCCAGTTATGAGGATTTTTCTCTTCCTTACATTAAGCTGTAATGCAACTGAAGGCTTCATTCCTTGATGTTCAAGAGCAAGTATTCTAATTCCTTTTCACTTTCAGCAAGCAAGGTTGTGTCATCTGCATATCAAAGGTTGTTAATAAACGTTCCTCCATTCCTGGTGTCACCCTCATATTCATATAATCCAGTTTCTCTGATAATGTAGTCAGCATATGGATTGAACTACTACAATATTCTGATTGGTTTATAGTAACTGAGTAAGTTAATGGGGGAACAAAATAAAGTGTGAACGCTAACCTTATTAATAATACAACTAGAATACCTGAAGGACATAATTACAATGTATGTGGCTGAAGGACATAATTACAATGTATGTGGTTAAAGAGAGGGTGGAGGTCCCACAACTGGTCACAAAAGAATGACATGATGCATACTGCTGGGAATAGGTTGCTCAGATTACCTTGCTCTGAGTATACCATTTCTATAGGACGTCTGTTACAAAGAATCTTCATACGATTTGGTAACAGATTCAGAGTCTTAGACTGACCACAAAGGAAATAAATTTCTTACTGATAAGGCTGGCTTCTAAACAACTGAATTTGAATCTGTGTGAAAGGTTATGTTGATCCTTAACATTAAAAGAGCCATTTTACTGTAGGTCTAATACCTCTTTTTTATTTTCTATCCTACATCAGTCTCTCCCCTTGAACAAGGATTTCAGTGAACAGCCTTTGATGATCACACTTCTGGGCATACTCTCCTATGCATGGATTTGTCAACTACTGCTCCCAGGTGATGGCTCAATCTTTATGGATTAAACTTTCCCCCCATGATCAGAGACTACCAGTACTCTGGCTGTCATGTATCTGGTAAATCCGCGATGTGCTGTGGTGGGATAGATGTCCTCACTTATCTGTGTGTGGGAAATTATTAGGGAATTGCCACATTGCAGAGACAACAGGACTTACTTCAAATATCTAACTCATGAGGCTTCTTTGTTTGGGGGTTGCTGAATGCTGGGTTGATATTTGTCATTCTTTCAGCATAAATGAAGCAAGGTTTTTAATTCCTATGGTAGATTCTTATTCAATATGTGTGAACAAATCAGCAGAGCAGCTGGATTATATGAAGAAGAATGCGACCTCAGGATTGGAGGAAGGCTTATTAACAACCTGTGATACGTAGATAGTACAGTCTTGCTTGCTGGCAGTGAGGAGGACTTGAGGCACTTGCTGATGAAGATAAGGATTATAGCCCTCAGTACGGATGGGAAGTATCAACGTGAAGAAGACCGAAGGCTGGACCTTGATCGAGGTAACATCATGATAGATGGTAAAAAGATTGAAGTTGCCAAAGATTTCGTCTTGCTTGGACCCACAATCAGTGCTCACGGAAGCCGCTCTGAGAGATCAAAGATACATTGCCCTGGGTAAATCGGCTGCACCTCTTTAGAGTACTGAAAAACAAGGATGTTACTTTGAGGACTCGATGCACCCAAGCCAGGGTCTTTTTCATTGCATCCTATGCATTTGAACGTTGCACACTGAATAGGAAAACTGAAGAATAGATATGTTTCAGTTAGGGTGTTGGCCACTAAAATGCATGGACTACTAAAAGGACAAACCAATGTGTCTTAGAGGAAGGGCAGCCAGAGTGCTCCTTGGAGACAAAGAATGACAAGGTTTCATCATACCTATTTTCGACAGCTTGTCAGGAGAAACCAGTCCCAGGAGAAGGACATCATGTTTGGTAAAGTGGACGGTCAGTGAAAGAGAAGGCCCTCAACAAGCTAGATTAATACCATGCCTTGCAACAATGAAATGGGCTCTGGTACACACTGGTAACAATTGTGAGGATGGCGCAGGACTGAGCAGTGTTTGTGTTGTACACAGGGTCACTATGGTTTAGAACTGACTTGACAACAGCAACAACAACAATATGGTAGATGTAAATCTATTCTCTATACCACATTCTCAGCAATCTAGGCTATTGAGGCTGATAAATTGCAAATGGAAATCTCTTAATTGTATATAGTTCATAGCCATGGCAGTGACCCACAAAAAGGAACATTCCTATCAGTCTGGTCAGCTATAGTATTCCCCTGCAGTGATAAATTTCCTTTATAAAATGAAAGAATTTAATGTTACTTGTCTATTGCAGGCTGTCAACATGAGGAACCCCTAAAATTCTTTTTTTTGAATTTTATTTTTTAATCATTTTATTGGGGGCTCATATAACCCTTATCACAATCCATACATCCATCCATTGTGTCAAGCACATTTGTACATTTGTTGCCATCATCATTCTCAAAACATTTGCTTCCTACTTGAGCCCTTGGTATCAGCTATTCATTTTTCCCCTCCCTCCCCCCTCCCCCCCCCCCTCCCTCCCCAACCCTTGATAATTTATAAATTATTATTTTGTCATATCTTATACTATCTGATGTCTCTCTCCACCCACTTTTCTGTTATCCATCCCCCAGGGAGGAGATTACATGTAGATCCTTGTAATCGGTTCTGCCTTTCTACCCCACCCTCCCTCCACCTTCCCAGAATCACCACTCTTAGTGCTGGTCCGGAGGGGTCATCTGTCCAGGATTCCTTGTGTTTCCAGTTCCTATCTGTACCAGTGTACATCTTCTGGTCCAGTCAGATTTGTAAGGTAAAATTGGGATCATGATAGTAGGGGATGGGGGGGTGGAGAGGACAGGAAGCATTTAGGAACTAGATGAAAATTGTATGTTTCATTTTTGCTACACCGTGCCCTGATTGGCTTGTCCCCTCCTTGCGATATTTCTGTACGGGGATGTCCAATTGCCTACAGCTAGGCTTTGTGTCCCCATTCCTCACTCCCCCTCATTCACAATGATATGATTTTTTGTTCTTTGGTACCTGATACCTGATCCCTTTGGCACCTCCTGATCACACAGGCTGGTGTGCTTCTTTCATGTGGGCCATGTTGCTTCTGAGCTCGATGGCCCTTGTTTTCCTTCAACTCTTTAAGACCCTAGACACTATATCTTTTGATAGCTGGGCTCCATCAGCTTTCTTCACCACATTTGCTTATACACCCATTTGTCTTAAGTGATTGTGTCTGGAAGGTGAGCATCATGGAATGGCAGTTTAATAGAACAAAGTATTCTTGCATTGAGAGCATACTTGAATGGAGGCCCAATGTCCATCTGCTACCTTCATACTAAACCTATAAATATATGCATATAGAGCTATTTCCCCATCCTCATATATAAATATATTTACATATGTACATGCTTTTAGTTAGATCTCTATAAATGCCCTTTACCTCCTAGTTCTTTCCTCTATTTCCTTTTACTTTCCTCTTGTCCCACCATCATGCTCAGCTTTCATTTGGGTTTCAGTAATTCCTCTTGGTTACATTACCCTTGATCACGCCCTACCAGGCTTGCTATACCCTCCTCACCACCGATTTTGGATCACTTGTTGTTCCCTTGTCCCTGGGTTTGTTAGCACCACTTCCTTTCCCCCCACCTTCCCCATCCTTAAAATTCTTCAGGTGCATTATCTTACCATATTCCAACCATTCGAACATGGCAAAAACCAAATGAAAGGTGACTCATTGGACTTTTTTTCTTAACTATTCCACATGAAAAGACATAACTATATGGGTCTCCCAATATACTTATCATAGTTTGAATATATTCTGGAAATGTAATGGACAGCTGTAATCCAACAAGCTAGTTTAAAGTTAGTGAATTATTACAAATGGAATATTCTCCAGGGGATCTTGGAGTCATGTACAAGTGGGGGGATTTTTATTCTTTTAATTATATGTTAGTTCAGTATATGGTACTGTGGAATACTATTGAAGATTGTTAATTTAACAATTTCCTGGGGGTGGGAAAGATAGAACATTTTAACCATACCCTGGTTGAAACAGGGAACTGATGGAAAATCGGGATAAATCTTCAAGTGGTGTTGCTGTTATTAGTTGATTTTGATTCAGTACCATTACTATGAAGCATTCTTCTTCTCATAATCCAGCTTCTCTGATGATTTTCTCAGCAAACAATTTGAGTAAGTATGGTGAGAGGATAGAACCCTGACACACACGTTCCCTGATTTTAAACCTTACAGTATTCCTTTGTTCTATTGACACAACTGTCTCTGATCCACGTACAGGTTCTGCGTGA
The DNA here is from genome assembly GCF_000313985.2 of Echinops telfairi. Lineage (NCBI taxonomy): Eukaryota > Metazoa > Chordata > Mammalia > Afrosoricida > Tenrecidae > Echinops > Echinops telfairi. Next base: position 36,713,384 of record NW_022104341.1, read on the forward strand.
GCACAATGAAGTGCTCTGGATTTCTCATTTGTCTTATGGCTCCCCCTTAGTTTGTTATGATCCACAGTCAAAGGTCAATAAAACACAAAGAACAAATCTTTCTGGGGCTCGCTTCTTTGCGCCAAGATCTGTCTGACATCAGCAATGATATCCCTTGTTCAAGTCCTCTTCTGAATCTGGTCCAAACCTTTGGCAGCTTCCTGTCAATGTACTGCTACAACTGTTGTTGGATGATCTTCAGCAAAATATTACTTGCATGTGATATCAATGATAATGTTCTGTAATTTGAGCATTCTCTTGTCATCTTTCTTTGAAATGGGTACAAATATGGCCAGCCATTTGGCCAAGTAACTGTCTTCCAAATTTTGTGGCATCCAGGAATAAGTGGTTTCAGCACTTTTATCAGCCTGTTGAAACACTTCAACTAGATCCCATCAATTCCGTCTTTCCTGCCTTTTAAATGACATTTTGCTTCCTTCATAAATGATGTTCTTGATGTCTTCTGACAGCTCGTTAGGTCTTTTGTCATTAGCGTTCAGTGGATCAAATCTGTTTTGGGGGTGCATCCTTTCAGTGCAGCTTGAACATCTTTCTTCAGAAAGAAATTTCTACGAATTTTTTTCATAGAAGCAGTTTCGCTTAAACCTCGGTTTTTG
>NW_022104341.1:36715171-36741537 GCF_000313985.2 Echinops telfairi
AAAAAAAAAAAATTGAATACATAGGTTCAAAAAAAATCCTTTTTGTGGGGTACCCCTCCTATACTAAGTATCTTCTTCCCTTTTGGTTTTCTAAATCTAGGTTTTTGTACATTTCATTATAATAGTTAACTTTATCTTCTTGAGCTGACCTTAAAATTTTTCCATTCAGCTATTTGACGTCCTCATTTCTTCCATTTGCATTTGAGGCTCTGAGATGAAGAATGTTTCAGAAAATCCTTTCTGACATCCATTTTTATCTTTTCCTTTTTTCCTGCCTTTTAAGCTACATTTTGGTTTCTTCATCAATGATATTCTTGATGTCCTCCCACGGCTCATCAAGCCTTCTGTTGCTGGTGTCAGTGCTTCAGATCTGTTCTTAGATGTTTCCCAAATTCAGGTAGGGTAGACGCAAGGCTGTATTTTGGCTCTCTGGACTTGTTTTAAATTTCTTCCGTTTTACTCTGAACTTTCATATGATCGATTGATCTGTTACACAGCCAGCAGTGGCCTGGTTTTAGCTGCTGATAGTAAGCTTCTCTATCATCTTTTCCCATACATGTAGTCAATTTGATTTTGCTATATTCCATCTGGAGAAGTCCATGTGTACAGCCATCTTTTGTGTTGTTGAAAACAGGCATTTATTATGGACACGTCATTTATCTTGTAAAGTTCTATTATGTGATCTCCAGCTTCATTTTTTTTCACAAAGACCATATATTCCTTCCTCTTTGTTGTGAATTTCTATTCCAATAATTATCAATTCATCTTGATTGCATATTTGATCAATTTTTTTTTACTGAAGATACTGGTAGAATTCTTCAATTTCTTCATCATTAGCTTTTGCAGTTGGTGCCTAAATGCAAATAATAGTTGTATTGATTGGATTTTCTTGATTGCAGATATAATCTTATCACAGGAAGCATTGTACTTCAGAACAGATTTCAAAATGTCCTTTCTAACAATGAATTCAACCCTATTCCTCTTTTGTGCCATTCTGGGCATAGTACACCGTATGATTATCTGATTCAGAATGGCCAATACCAGCCCATGTCAGCTCAGTAACATCTAGAATACTGAACTTTATGCATTCCATTTAATTTTTGACAACTTCCAATTTTTCTAGAGGCAGACTTCAAACATTCCAAGTTCATATTATTAGCAGATTTTTTGCAACTGTTTCTTCTCACCTTGAGTTGTGCCCCATCCACAAATGAAGATGGGATGGCTGCATTGCTACAGGCTTTACCCCATTCACATCACCACGGCCATCTCTGCTTTGAGACAGCAGCTCTCTTCATCAGTCACATTTCAAGTGCATTCCAACCCCAGGGGCCCATCCTCAGGCGCTGTCGCTGCTTCCATTCATGGTCTTCAGTATCTGACAATGTTTCTCTTCTATGCCTAAGGTTTCCACTGGCTGCTTCCTTTGAAGTGTCTTCTTCACAGTCTGTTCTTAGTCGGGAAGCTAGCCTGAAACTTGTTCACTTTGGGTGACCCTGCTGGCATTCGAGATACCAGTAACATAGCTTCTAGCATCTCAGCAACACACAAGCCACCACAGTATAACAAGCTAAAGTACAAGTGGTGGAAATCTATAGGTCGCCCATCAAAATCAATCATAAAATTAGGTTTGATCTAAAATTGCATAATCTTGCAAACTCTAGGGAGCAGTTTTACTCTGTCCTATAGGGTGTCCATGAGTCAGATTTTACTTTATGTAGCAATTTTGGTTTTGTTTCCATAAAATACAAAAATGATGGGTCATCCCTAATTTATGCCTTCATTCTATATGCATGGTTACTGCTTCTCTGGAATAAATTTGCAAGTCCTGGGGAGTGCAATCAATTTGTCTTGTGCAGAGCACAAAAATGCTACTCTCATAAACCTCAGTGGAATAGGGATAGCATATATTCTCTGATAAGGAGAATTAGAGTTATCTGGTTTTAAATATGCGCCATCAACTGAAAGGATTAATTCCGTGTTAAGAAGGGGAGTTTTTTTAAAGTCCTGTGGGAGGTAAATAGCTGCTCTATTAAACCAAGGCAATCGTGAGGGACAATATTTTTACATTGGGTAGAGGTGAAATTGTAGTTGAGTTAATATAATTCACTCTGTGCAACTATATGTAGAAAATAATGAAAAGCCTGTTCATAATTTGAAATCCCCACTATTTTAGAGATTTATGCACTTTATGGTAGTGGCTTTTACAACCTTGGGGGTTAATAGAGAAAGAGTAGCTGCTCTTTGGATTTTAGAATTTACATGTCTCACCATTAGTATGGAGATGATTATTTCTCTTTGAAAATCAGAAGAATTTTGCAGAAATTGATACCAGGACTTTCTGGCTGGGAAACCCTGAATTTATTCTCAAATTATTTTGAATCTAGTATTATAACCTAGAGACTTTAATTGTTGTAACTCTATTGCCATTAATTTATTTTGGTGAGTTTTAGTTTTTTGCTCAGATTTCTTAGCTCTTATTTTGGAAGTTTGGGATAATTTATAAACCAATTTATATGGTCAAATATAAGATTTAATATTTTAAAAAGTTCTATTGATGTCATTTAACTAAATCAGTTCAAGGTAGTCCCTTGCAACAAAAATTGAATTAAAAGCTTTATGTTCCCAACATCTCCTAAAAATAACCTCAAATCTTTCATAAACTACTTAGTTAAATGATCTCTGTATTTGTAAATATCTTCATCTTTGTTTTGCGTACAACTTGGACTTTAGCACAGTTTATTTATATAAAGTGAAAGGGCAGAGCATTTTCTGAAACATTCAAGGTTTCCAAGAATAGCTTCATATATCCTGGTATGTTAATTTGGATAGACAATGGTTCCTCAGTTTCTTTTTGTGTAGCCTCTTCCATTCACCTTTAGGAATCCCCAGGTCTTAGTAGTCTACGTAATAAAATATATAAAGCTGCAAGTCTAGGCACATAGGTGTTTCTCCCCTAAGCTTAAACTCCTGACAGAAATTTGGATGATTTTCATGAGGATCAGGAGCTTCTTTAATAATGGTGTATTGTGTTAGATTTCCTAGAGAAACAAAACCAGTGAAATTCATCTATGTAAAAGAAAAAAAAAGTAATTTCTTGGCCCTGTCCATTCACACTCAAATTCATGCATCAGATGCTAGCTGGAAGCCCCTCCAGACTTACATTTCTGCCAGCTGATGAATCAGGAAGGTGAAACGAGAATCTGGGAGATCACAGGCTGGTGGATGCAGAGTTCTATGGATTCAAGGTCAGCAGAAATATGGCAGGGCACCAGCAGTTTCCAGGGTGGCAGGTTACATGGGCCCTCTGCCTCAGTCAGGCAGGAAGGGATGGGCAGGAAGGAGATGAGCAAGAGGGAGAACAGTTGTCCCCAGTGTTTTTTAAAGTAGGCCATATCAACAAGGAGCCATCATTAGGCTGTGTCCTGATTGAAAGGTTGGGCTCCACCAATACTCTAACACAAACCTAGTTATCGCAGTCCACTCTTTGTCTATTTATAAACAAACCTGTGCCCATACATAAATTCCAAACAATGATCATGATCAAATCATACTTGGGCCTAACAGGATACAACTCACACTCATAAACCAGAAAAGACACCAGCCTCATTACATCTTTTGTTTTATAAGTGGCCCCCAAATTCTTGATGCCTGTTAGGATCAATTCTTTAAAACTTAAACTACATCTGAATCCTGTACACCTGTCAGCATCATCCCCTCACCCTCTCTTCCTTAGCCCTATTAAGAGAACACTCTTCTGCGAGGATCCTCCATTGTTCAACTTAGAGACTAAAGACATTGTGAAAGTTTATAAGCCAGTCATTTCATGCTTTTATCTTCCCCATTTTTGATATTCATTTTCTTTTTTGTTCATGAAGGCACATTCATTTTGTAAATTGCCCACTGCTACCACCTCCATTCTCTTAGGAGATAAGCACATGCTTTGATGTGGAGAATCTTAATTCTCTTTGGACCTTTGCATCTCTAAACAAAATACAGTCTTGAGCATGCCATCCATCAAGACTGTAGCAAAATACACCAGCTCACAGAGTGAACATTTTCCTTTTGTAGTTAACTGGGATCTGGTATGCATAATTCTAGCCATTCCAAGCTAGGTCAATGGGTACCAGTAGCAAGCTTGGGAGTTCTTACATACTTCACTGCACTTCAGGTCATCTGGCCCCTTCACATATTATCACCAACCTTAGTATCATTGGGCTATGTGTTGGATGGGGTTTTTTGGTGTGTGTCAGTGTGATACCTTAAAGAAGATATGGCTTGAGTTTAGTCCATCAGTCAGGTTGCAGGCTGGTGACCTCCCTTGCAGTGTGGCCTGGACATCAGCAGATCTTTGGAGGCCTGGCTACCCTGTTTCTTTTCCCTTTGTGCCTGGTCCCGGTTTGTAATCTAATCTGGCTGCCTTACATCGCTGAACTGCACCACAAAGTCGCACATGCCATACTGCACCAAGAGGCCATTGGGTCTCCTCACATCAGGACCAGCTGCATTGCATCATCCCCCTCTGCTGCCCTCAATGCCACTGTGCTGTGCGTTGCCACACCGAGCTCTGCCACTGTTCACCATGCCTCATCTACCTCCTGCTTCTTTGGACTTTGGGCCCAGGAACCTCCTGAGTTGAACAGACATGCAGCACATCACCAGACTCACCAAAGTGAGTTGGACTGGGCTTCCTTTTCCTTTCTCTGCAGCTGTGCCAGCTGCTTTCCTTTTAGAAATTTCATTTTCAATATAAATGTCTCTACTTTATACATTTATAAGTGCTCTGGTTTGCATCTTTAGAGAACCCAGTCTAATACAAACTACCTCATGCTATAAGTTCAAATTATACACAGTTGAACTCTACTTTGAGAAGCCAACTCTTCCTCAGTCATATTTTGAGTTCCTTCTGCCTGAGGGGTTCATTTTCCAGCACTTTTCCTGGCAATGTTCTGGATCCTCCATGAGGTTTTTAGTGGCTAATTCCTCAGAAGTAAACAGTTTATGCCTTCTTCATGGGTGAACCTGCTGGCATTTGAAATACTACTGACAGAGCTTCCAGCATTAGGGCAGACCCTAATTCCTTAGAAGTGAACATTGGCTATATTCCTTAAAAGTGGACAGCCTCATCTTTCTTTGTGAGTGACCTTACTTATATTGAAAACAGTGACATAGCTTCCAGCAACACAGCAACACACAAGTCATTACAGTAGACAAACTGACAGACAAGTGGTAGATGTGGGTGGATAGATAGGATCAAACTGGGTGTAATTAAGGTCAGAGTCAATAACAGTTGCTAGTTTTATTTATAGGTGGTCCTTGGTAATGACTTAGATTTGTTCCTAAGTGTGTCTTTAAGTAGAATTTGTAGGTAAGACGAAACAGGTGCATATAATTGTTATTTAGTCTTACTTTAGTGCTACTCAACAAAGCCTTTTCAATGATTAAAAGGCTGCATGTGGAGCATTGCAGGTGGTTGTGATGACAATTTATTTTATTGAATCGTTTAAAATTGAAAACAGATTTGTGTAACATTAGAGGGCAAGTTTGAAATGTCTGTTAGGTGAAAGTTCATAGTCCAGGGACTTAGAATACTGGGTCTTTTCTTATGGCCCAAATGATAAAATTGTTCTCTCGCATCTGTGGTTGACTGTGGTCATATGAATTGTAAGTCGAGGTTTTGTGTCAGGAGTTGCCTGTGTGAGACCCTCCAAAATGCGCTTCCCGTCTGTCAATGACCATGTATTGTGAAGACGATGACTGTGCCGACAGGGTAGGGCCCTCACTGACTCGATTAGGAAACATCCTTGACCCATCTTCTTTTTTCCTTTCATTTTTCTTACTTTTATTGGGGGCTCTTACATCTATCACAATCCATACATTCATCCAGTGTGTCAAGCACATTTGCACATATGCCACCATCATCATTTTCAAAGCATTCTCTTCCCACTTGAGCCCCTGATATCAGCTCCCCATTTCTTCCCCCCCCCACCTGCCCTCCCTCACAAACCCTTGATAAGTTATAGATTATTATTTCCATATCTTACATTGCCCTCCGTCGCCCCTCATCCACTTTTCCGTTATTTGTCCTCCTGGGAGGGGGTTCTAGATTGATCCTTGTGATCAATTCCCCCTTTCCCCTCCCACTTCCCCTAATCCTCCTGGTATCTCTACTCTCCTGGTTGGCCCTGAGGGGTTTATCTATCCTGGATTCCCTGTGTTGTGGGATCTTATCTGTAGCATTGTGCATGTTCTGGTCTAATCCAATTTGTAAGACAGAATTGAGGTCATGATAATGGGGGGGGAAGGAAGCACCAAAGAACTAGAGGAAAATTGTGTGTTTCATTGGTGCTATACTGCACCCTGACTGGATCATCTCTTCCCTGTGACCCCACTGTGAGGGGATGTCCAATTGTCTAGAGATGGGCATTGGTTCTCCACTCCATGCCCCCCGCCCCCACCCTATTCACATTGGGTATGATTTTGTCTTAGATGTCTGGCACTTGATTCCATCAACACCTCCTGATAACACAGGCTGGTGTGCTTCTTCCATATAGCTTCTGAGCTATATGACTGCTTGTTTATCTTCAAGCTGTTAAGACCCCAGATGCTATAATTTTTGATAGCCATCAGCTTTCTTCACCACATTTGCTTATGCACCTATTTTGTCTTCAGCGATCATGCTGGGAAGGTGAGCATCACAGAATGCTGGATTGTTAGAACAAAGTGTCCTTGTGTTGAGGGAGTATTTGAGTTGAGACCTAATGCCCATATGCTACCTTAATTCTTAACATATAGATATGAGTACATAGTTCTATTCCCCTCTTGTTATAGACATATTTACATATGTACATGCCACTATTTAGGTCTCTATAAATGCCCTTTGCCTCCTGGTTCTTTCCACTCTTTCCTCTTACTTCCCTCTTGTCCCACCATCATGTTCGGCCTTCATTCGGGTTGAGTAATTCCTCGTTGCTATATTGCCCTTGATTGAGCCTATATTGCCCTTGATTGGACATAGGCATCCTATGTCCTTCTTTCCATTGATTTTAGTTCACTTGTTGTTCCCTTGTCCTTGGGTTGGTTCTCCCCACCCCCACCCTTCCTTTCTCCCACCTCCTCTTCTCCCGTATTCTCCCGGAACCATTGGTCCTGTTCTTTTCATCTCTGAATTATTTATCCCGCCTATCTATCTAGATAGACATGTAGATAGATACATTAATAAGTGCAAAAACCAGGCAAAGCCAAATAAAACAACAAAGGAAGTCAAAATCAACAAAACAATAACAGCAACCAAAAAAAACCCCCAAACCAAATAACAATAACAAAAAGAAAGCCACTGACAAAAATGGAAAAGCCTGTAAATAGTTCAAGGTCTGTTTGTTGGCCTTTATGAGTGTTTTCCAGTCAAGTCTGATGGGGTGGCACACTCTGTCTCTAAAGTCTATTTTTGGTATTCGTCATGAATTTCATCACTTTGCTCCACTTGCTGCGCTGTTGCATGCCTTTAGTGTTATGCCCCAGTGTGATGGGGTCAGATTGTGCACTATTTCCACACTGTGTCTCCAGTGTTGTCCCCTGCAGTGCTATGGTTTAGTGAGTGACGTTGTGCTTCATGGTGGCGCCGGCCCAATGGCCTTGACCCATCTTGTTGGATTTATAGTATCATCAATAAACTTTATTTTCTTTAAGGTCCTATGACTACAGGCTTATTTATCATTGCAGTAAAATATAATTTTTCCTAATGAATAAAGATTCTTTTTTTTTTGGATTTTGATCACAGAAACTTCTTACCATAGGTGGAATTGTAGAAGTCAAGATTATCATTTCCTTGGAATTTTTTGAAATAGATTAATTTTGAATATGGAGTTGTTATTTACAAAAAATTGTTTTGATTTTACAAATCAATTTATACATATCTTAATAATTTGTTTCCAATTTTTTTTCAGTTGAACCAGACAATAGAATTTTTAGGGATGATTTTTGTCTACTTGGTCTTATGGATACAGTTAGAAGATGTGTCCTCTTTGTTTTAATTGTTCTCATAATTTTATATGTATATCTTATAATTACATATGGAGTTTCGCTCCATTGCCCATGTGCCTATAACTATGCAATTCTGGCTGCCGGCTGGAATCACTTGGATATTGTTTTTTAAAATGCTGATGCCTGGCACCCTCAGGGTCTCTGGTGTATCCTGAGCTTCTCAGATGACTCGGCTTTGCAGCCAAGGTTGAGGAACTACTGGTTGAAATACTTTGGAAATAACTGAAACATTCTTTTTGCTTTTTTAAAAAAATCCATTTTATTGGGGGCTCACACAACTCTTATCACAATCCATTCATACATCCATTGTGTCAAGCACATTTGTACATTTGTTGCCATCATCATTCTCAAAACATTTGCTTTCCACTTGAGCCCTGATATTAGCCTCCTCATTTCGCCTCCCTCTCCACACACCCCTCCCTCATGAACCCTTGATAATTTATGAGTTATTATTATTTTGCCATATCTTACACTGTCCGACATCTCCCTTCACCCACTGTTCTGTTGTCCATCCCCCAGGGGGGAGGTTATATGTAGATTCTTGTAATCGGCTCCCCCTCCTTTTGCTTTTGCTATGTAGGTAACGTGGATCATCTGAGTTACGTGATGAATCTGTCACCATACACCCCTTGTTTAGAATGAAGTAGAATCACTGGAATTGGGAGAATTGAGTGTGACCTTGAAATTTTTAGAATGCTTTTATTATTACCTACCAGCTATCATTGATAATTCATGGAAGTAAAATTTGCCAAAGATAATTCAACAACAGTTCCAGCAGTGCATTGACAGGAAGCTGCCAGAAAGTCAGGATAAATTCAGAAGAGAATTTGGAACAAGGGATACCATTGCTGATGTCAGATGGATCTTGGCTGAAAGCAGAGAATACCAGAAAGATATTTCAAAAAAATTCACTGCCACTAAGTGATTCCTACCCCACTGTGACTGTATAGGACAGGACAGAACTGCTCTTGTGGATTTGCAAGACTGTGACTCTTCTGGGAGTCGAATGCTCGGTCTTTCTCCTATGGAGCAGCTAGTGGTTTCAAACTGTTGTGTGGGTAGCAGCCCACACATAACCATGACACCATCCGAGCTTCCCTGAAAGATGTTTCCTTGTGTTTTATTGACCATGTCAAGGCATTTGGATCATAACAAACAATGGATAACCGTGAGAGGAATGGGAATTCCAGATCACTTTATTGTGCTCATGCAGAACTTGTACATGGCTCGAGAGGCAATTATACGAACAGAACAAGGGGATGCTGCATGGCTTAAATCAGGAATGATGTTCGTCAGGCTTGTATCTTCTCACCATACTTATTCAGTCTGTATGCTGAGCAAATCCTCAGAGATGCTGGATTATATGAAGAAGAGTGTGGCATCAGGATTGGAGAAGACTTATTAATAACCTGTGCTATGCAGACGACACAGTCTTGCTTGCTGAAAGTGAGGAGGACTTGAGGCACTTGCTGAGGAAGATCTATGATTGCAGCCTTCAGTAGGGATTACATAGGTACTTGTGATAAATGTAGATAAGATTGAAGTTGTAGGGATTTTGTCTTGCTTGCATTCACAATCAATGCTCATGAAAACAGCAGTCACAAGATCAGAAGATGCATTACATTGGGTAAATCTGCTGCCCAGGACCTCTTCAAAGCATTGAAAAGCAAGGGTGTGACTTTGAGGACCAAGGTGACCTGAGCCACGATCTTTATAACTGTGTCACATGTATGTGCAAGTTGGACAAGGAAAACCAAAGAAGAGTCTCTGTACAGTGTTTGCATTGTGGTGCTGGAGAAGAGCAGTGAAAATGCCCTGGCCTCCTAAAAGGATACACAGGCCTGTCTTGAGAGAGGCATAGCTGGAGTGCCCCTGAGAGGCAGGGATGCTGAGCCTTCATCTCGGATACCCCGGGCATGTGGTCCGTCGAGACCAGGCTGGTAAAGAAGAAGGTAGTGAAAGAGAGGAAGGCCTTCAGTGAAGTGGTTTGGCACCGTCACTGCAGCTCCAACAACGGCGCAAGCGTAGGAACAATTGTGATGAAGGTGCAGAACTGGGCAGTGTTTTGTTCCGTTGTGCTTTGGGTCAGAACTGACTCCATGGCTTCTGACAACAGGAACAAGAACCAAACCCTTAACGGGATGAAGTAAAACTTGTATATGTGTACATTTCCATATAAGTTGGAGAAGAAAGTATATGAAAATGTCTTATTTTGAGTTATGTACAAATCAAAGTCAGTTAGGTTATCATTTGAGTCATTAATGAGTGAACAAATCTTTTTTAAAAACAAAACAAATGGTAACAATTACTAATTTATTGTTAGCATAGTAATGTAATCGTTGCTCTCCAGCCCTTGTTGACTTTGTCACCTACTTTTAAGGTAATAAATACTCTGTTACCATGAAGAGGATCTTTGTTTACTCTAATAACAAGATGCTGGATGAAGATTTGAATACTCAAATAGTTACCTCCCTGCAGTACCAGAGAGCTTCCAGAAAGAAATCAACCTGAACTTTGGGCTACTTTCTTCTTTTTTCTCATAAAATGATCTAGTTAGCTTTTAGCCTTGGATTGGGAGCTTGTATTATGTTAGGGATAGTTATTGTGATTTGAAATATAGTATAATTATTATGTTGCAAAATTTATTTACATCTATATAGCACAATAGCATGATATTCTAAAATGTGTGAAGCTCCATGAATATACTATATAATTAGGATAGGAATTAGGTTCCAATTCTAAGTTTTATTCTGAATTTTCTTTCCTTGATTAAGTTTTTTCTATCATTACCTTCCATATCTGGAATATTGGGAGATGTGTTATCTAAGTTCTGGGTTTGTTAATGAGATAAAGTATTTTAACTACTTTAACCACAGCTTACCTATAATGTTTACTAGTTCTTTAGTTTTGACACTGAATTATCCTTGAGATTATTCTATTAAACACTATACCTGAGAACAAATTAAATACTACATTTTCTTTAATAGTGAATTGTATTATAATGAAAACTGTGGTGACTCTCATATGAAAGTCAATTTTACGTTACTGTTTCTGATATTAACAAAGGTATATTGTGCCTTATATCTTGTTATGGTAAGTTTGTTTTGTTATAAGTTTTCATTGCATATAGCAACGTTTTACAAGAAGCCAAAGAAGATTCATAAAACAGGATGAGAATAATTAGAAAGCTGATATGCTGAGCAGCTAATCTGAGAAGCTGGGCTATATGAAGAACGGGGCATCATTATTGGAGGACGGCTCCTTACCAATCTTCAATATTCAGAGGACACAACCTTGCTTGATGAACGTGAAGAGGACTGGAAGCCCTTATTGATGAAGGTCATGACCACAGCCTTCAATGTGGGGTACACCTCAATGTGAAGGAACCAAAAATCCTCACAACCAGGCCAATAGATCATGAAAAACAGAGAGCAGATTTAAATTGTCAAGGGTTTCATTTCTCTTGGATCCACAATCAATGCTCATGGAAGCAGCAGTGAAGAAATTAAAGGGCATTCAGCATTGAGAAAACCTGCAAAAGCTCATGGAAGTGTTGAAAAGCAAGTATCTTACTTTGAAGAATAAGGTACATCTAACCCAACTCATGATATTTTCAAGGGTCTCATTTTTGCATGTGAACACTGGACAATGAATAAGAAAAACAGGAGCATTGATTTATGAGTATTTGAATTGGAGTGTTGTTGAAGAATATTAAACATACCATTTACTATCAGAAGAATGCCTCTTAGTAGTGAGCATAGGAAGACTGTGTCTCCTGTGCTTGGAACAAGTTATAAGGAGGAATTAGTCCCTGGCGAAGGACATCATGCTAGATAAAGTCAGAGAAAAAGAAGAACGAAATTAATTGGCACAGTGGTTGCAACAATGGCCTTCAACAATGTGAGGATGAAGCAGAATGGTATGAATCCGTTAGATTTGACAGCACCTACCAACATGTGCCCAAATAAAACCATCATAGCGATAACTCCTTTCATTTTCTGCCCTGCAAAGTTGTGCTGCTTTTAAAAGGTAAAATTAAAATGTAATCTGAACTCCGAGCACTACAAATGAACTACTTTTCTCTGTGTTCCTTCAGTCCATAATCTGTACCCAGACATTCATTTCACTATAAAATATTAAAAGCAATGCTGCAGGGATCTGTCAAGCATTGGACTGGAGGTCCAAACTAGAGCATAGGGCTCCTGGTTTAGGGCAACTGAGGGATATTCATATCAATCTCCACTTCAAAATTGGTGCATAAGCAAATGTGGTGGAGAAAGCTGATGGTGCCCAGCTATCAAAATATGTAGTGTCTGGGGTCTTAAAAGGTTTGAAGATAAACGAGCGACCATCTAGCTGAGAAGCCACAAAGCCCACAAAGAAGAAGCACACCAGCCCGTGTGATCAAAAGGTATTGATGGGATCAGGTATCAGGCATCAAAGACCCAGAACAAAAAAATCATATCGATGTGAATGAAGGGGAGTGCGGAGTGGAGACCCAAAGCCTATCTATAGGCAGTTGGACATCCCATTACAGAAAGGTCACAGGGAGGAGACGAGCCAATCAGGGCGCAGTATAGCACCAATTAAACTACAACTTTCCTCTAGTTCTTTAATGCTTCCTCCCCTCACTATCATGACCCCAATTCTACCTTACAAATCCGGCTAGACCAGAGCATGTACATTGATACAGATAAGAGCTGGAAACATCGGGAATCCAAGACAGATAAACCCCTCAGGACCAATAATGAGAGTAGCAATACCAGAAGAGCAAGGGGAATATGGGGGATAAAGGGGATCCCGATTACAATGATCTACATATAATGCCCCCCAGGGGGGATGGATAACAGAAAAGTGGGTGAAGAAAAATAATAATATATAAATTATCAAGGGTTTATGAGGGAGGGAGAAAATGAGCTGATACCAAGGACTCAAATAGAAAATGTTTTGAAAATGATGATGGCAACAAATTTACAAATGTACTTCACACAATGGATGTATGTATGGATTGTGATGAGTTTTACGAGCCCACAATAAAATGACAAAAAAAAAAAAGAACAAAAGACCAACCCCAAACAATAAACACATTGGATACCTAAAAACGCCTAAACAATAAATAACTTTTAAAAGTCAAGAGCTGTATGAACCCCCAGTAAAAGGATGAAAAAAAGAAAGAAAGAAAGAAAAATTAAATGATGTAAGAGAAGATAGTAGGTGTTTAATAAATGACAGTGGATATGTTTTTGTTGTTAATTATGTATGGTATGTTTTTGATTTATGTAAATATAATGTGATTTAAATTAAACCTCCTCCACTAGGTTATAAGCTCGTTCAGCACTAATATCCATCACTTGGCAGTTTGCATAAAAATTTAATGAGTTAGTTAAGAAATATTTATTTGTTGATTGAATACCTTGGCTTTTGCCTTTACTTAATTTTAAAAAACAAGCATATGTAAAATATTTGATAAATGTTGTTTTGTTTTTAAATTCCTACAGATACTTCCTTATCCTATAACGCCAGTACTCTGAAATCTGAGGATTCCACCAAGATAATGTGATAGGAACTTCTTGTGATTTGGGGCCACATCCTACTTAGACTAATGCAGGCCTTCCAGCTTTCCTGAGAGCTGAGACAGTGGCACGGAATACTTGGTACTCAGCATTGGCAAGAATGCCATCTCTGCCTCAGGACGCGGGTAAGCAGAGGGACTTAAGCATACTACAAATTATAAATGTGTCGATGATGATGATGTCTCAGTTTTTAAGGATGAAAAACGAATGGGGAATTTTAAAGTACTAGAATTATAATTTTACCTGTGTGTGTGAGAGCGAGAAAGAGAGACAGAGAGAGAGAGAGACAGAGAGACAGAGAGAGACAGAGAGAAAGAGAGAGAGAGAGATTGTGTTTCCAGATTGGAATATTTTTATTTTATTGATATTTGGTTGCTTAAATTTCCTTCAGTTATTCGGAGACCTTCTCCCCTGGACCTGGATACAGAATCACCTTATGAAAATGCAATGAGGAAAATCAGAAAGAAGAAGAAGAAGGGAACTATTACAGCAAATGTTGCTGGGACCAAGTTTGAAATAGGTCGGTATGGGATTTTCATAATCGTTGGAAAAATTAGTTCAACATAGCTGTTGAAAATAATGTAGATGTTAACTTTGGAATGAATTTTAAATGCCTCCGATGGATTTTCCCCATGAGGTAGTTTACATTTCAATAAAATAGATCAGAATCATTAAAAGATTTAGTTGCCATTTGGATAAAATAAATGTATATGTTTTTCTTTAATAAATTTTAAACTAACATGAACATTAGAAATCAATGATTTTATCTTTAAATATAGATATACTTTAGAAAATGAAATCATTCAAATCCAGTTTTTAGTTGTAAAGTGAATTAATTTCTTTAAATTATTTCCTTTAAATTAATGTACCTTTGCCCACATTGAAAAACACATACCATGGGCATTCAAATAACTCTTCTCATTCTTTAAAAATCATGAGTTAAAAGCATTGAATAAAATTGTATGAACCTCGGGGATGTTAGGTTTCCATGCCCTCCCTAATCTTTGAGAAGCTCATTTCGATTTAGCTTAAGTAATTCACCAAACTTCATCTGAAATCAAAGGAATATTTCCCTGGAATCAAGATCTCCAAACATTGTATTTTAATATTCTCTCTCAGAAGTGAGAACTAAGCGAATTAGAGTGGTCGCATGAGGAAGGGAGTGTGGAAGAACAAGGATCAGGTGACCATCATAAAAGAGACTGGATGACGCTGATGTTATTTCCTCCTGTTGACTCTTAAGACACCGATGGGGTTCAAATTTGACCCAAAGAGGGGTTTTTAAATGCAGCTTTCTTTCCTTTGCCCAGAAATTTTTCTGCATTATTTTTCTTCATACTCATACCCATGCGTCTCTGTCGGTTCAATTGTTTAGCACAGTTCGTGGTGGAGCAGGCTTGGAGCCTTGCACGGGGACTGTTGGGAGAACACATAGCTTCCTGTAAAGGAGGGAATGAGCACATTGGGCCTGTGTCCAAAAGAAAACGCTATCTTGCTTTCCCGGTATTTACCCGAATGAAACCCAGTAGCTTACTTATTGGAATCTCATTACTGTTCCCTTGGCCAAGTGAATCATGTGATGGAAAGGGAATTAGGCTGTAGTAGGACACACTCTTTAGCCTGGTGTTGCCTTTGTGTCCTGATATAGAATATTCTGATTGCTACTAGCTTTAGTATTAATCTTGGCTGTTGTCAGATGCTCTCAACTCAATTTTCAATCACAGTGCCTCCTCACATGCAAAGATGAGAACTGTTGTTTCATTGTCGTTTCCAGACTATAATTTTTACTGGAGTAGAATGCCGGGGTTTTCTCTTGTGGCGCCTCTGGGTGGGATCAAAGCAGCATCCTTTTGTTTTGCAGCCACGTGCTTCTTAATTCTTTATATGTGACCAACTACTTTCACATGTTATCCCTTCACATCTTAATATTTTTGTGAAATAGACTCCTGTCTTCCCTTGCTCCCTCCCGAGTCCATCTTCCCTCACTCTAATAATGACTTTTATGAGGAAAACTGATTGGAGGCTCAAACTTCTATTTTCTACATTCAAAAGGGAAAAATAAAATAGAGAACTATAAAAATAGTGAAATAAGATAGTTCTGTGATGAATCAGATCTAATATAGCCAAATATATTCCAATGAGACCCACAGTGTTAGAAATGGGAATAGATTTAGTTCATAGTTCCTTGGGCACAATAGCCAATGTTGAAACATCATTGATGATAAAACTCACAGTTCTTTGAAGATGAAGTACTGGTTTTTCAAAAGAAATGTTCTGTTTCTGAGTACTGACAGAAGTTTCGCTCATAGTTCCACATTGAGACAAACTTTTTGCATAGTAAAATATTTTTTACAGATATTCCTTTAATTTAAAGGTATTCCTTTAATTAATACATTAGTGATGTTTACATTATTATGTTTCATGATGTTCCTTGCTGGAGACCAACAACCTAAAGTATTAGGATTAAAACAACTGAAATTTAAGATTAGAGAGAGTGCCTTCACCAAGTTCACATAGCCAGCAAAAGTAGGACTACGAACCGGACTGACTTTGTGTCTAAATTTGGCAGTGTTTTCATTGTTTTATGTTGCCTAAATAGAATAAGAATTGAAACTTGAAATGAGGCATTTTGGACTGTCTGCTGCCTCTGAAACTGAGAACGTGGTTACATGTATCTCTGCTATTATAGCTCAACAGTCTCTGAAAGTTCTATAGGTTAGGCAAAAGCAAACAAAATAGGAAACATTTGTAAGGAATGTATTCTTTTCTATTTGTAATTTTCATTAAATGAGGACAAGGAAGATTGAGCAGGGATACCTAAGTCTACAAACAGACGAGAAAACGAGATATAGCTATCCCTATTTTTTCAATAGGAAGTTTACTTGGTAGAAATTGAATATTATAATTGGCAGGCCACCTCTTTTTAAAGGGATATTCCAAATGACCAACATTTAGAAGCATAGACTTTAGGCGTTCTCTATCAGCAACCTTTTATTTGGAACGGATGTACAAGAGGGTATCAAAACTGGAGGGTTTTTTTTAAAGCTTTCTTTTTTTTCACAAAACAACCTTATCACCTTCAAAGTACTCTCCACTACATTTAAAATATTTGTCAAATCTACGATCCCATTCTTGGAAACATTTTTAAAACTTATCTGTTTGGATGGTTGACAGCACCTCCCTCATTTTTTTCTTCACCTCTTCTATGTCGTCAAATTGCTGTCTTTTCATGCCCCTCTGCATTTGCGGAAACAAAAAGAAGTCACTCGGAGTGAGTTCAGGTGAGCAAGGTGCGTGGGGCAAGACAGGCATGCTTTTTTTTTTTTTTTTTTGCCAGAAACTGGTGCACTGAGATGGCTGCGTGAGCAGGAGCATTGTTGTGGTGGCAAAAGCAAGTCCCCTGTCTGCTACAAATCAGGCCTTTTCTGCTACACACTGTTTATGCACTTTTTAAAGAACCTCTAAATAGAAAGCTTGATTAATAGTGTGACCTGGTAGAATGAACTCCAAATGCACTATGAGTTGACATTTTTGTCCATTTGGGAAGTTGACAAATGTCTAGAATGAGGTGTCACCAAGCAAAATTTTACCTTTTTTAAAATGAGAAAACTGGAGTTTCTCCCATAGGGCTGCCCTTATAAGCAGTTTCAGCGGCATTTTTCCCAATCAGGAAAGAGAATTTCACATCTACAGTCTGTTCTCTTAAATTGGCCATCCAAAAAAAAAAAAAAAAAAGATTAGCTAAATTGCTTTACAAAAAAATTTACTGTGACCAGAGAGAACCTTCCCAGGCTATGCCTCTGGGTGCACTAAGTCAGGGCAAGTTGCTGGATGCTCACCTAGTGGGGAAAATGCATACTATGAAAACACCGTTTTGCCTAGTGCAACTCCAGTCTTTTTTGGGTACCCCCTTATAATTTAATGAGTGCTTTTTTATGTACAGGAGGAAGATGGCCTACAAATGATACCAATTGATTTTAAAATTTCAGTTAAAACAAAAATAAGTTAACATTGCTTAGTTTGAGAAAGTGATCATTTAATTCTGTCATTGCATTTTTGCTTTGAAATTGAGCTTTAAGTTCAGCTTTTCAAAGTTTGAATTTCATAATAGAAGGGATTTATATATGACCTACTTTACAAATATAATTTTATGGGTCTAAAGAGAGTGCATCGTTCCCACAGTTCTTACACAGCTTGAATATTCCCAACCTTCACTGGCTTGTGTACATATGAATTTCCAAATTTCAATAGCTCATTTGGCCACCTCTTCAAGCTGCTGCAGGAGTTCTGCTTTGCACAGCAAGGCCTCTCCAGCTATTTCTGTGAGCCCACAGGCAGTATGTCTTAGATTCTCTGGACTAAGTCTGTTTCTGAGCTCCTGTTCTGGCATTGACTAGGTTTTCTTTCTTTCCTTTTTTTTTTATGTCCTTAATCATTTATTATTTTTCCCCCCTAACAATTTTTACATATCATACAATTGAATGATTCAATAGTTCAATCATATCAAGGAGAAGTGTGCAGTCATCACCACATCAATTTTAGAGCATCCCCTGCCCCATTGTTAAATCACCTTTAAAATGAGTTGTGTAATCACAATCCATTCTAGTGCTCACTCTCCACTCCCACTTTCATTATACTCCTGAAATACCATTCCCTCCCATTACCCACCACCCACCCCTGCATTCCCTATAGCCTCTTGTATCAGTTATTCTCATTATGCATCAAAGCTGAGAAACCCAACAGAAAACAATTAAAAACAAAATTGCTCTAAGGTGGTAATGATAAGGTCGTAATAGTATGAAGACAAAAATACAAAGAATGCATAAGAAGGAAAAGACCCCGCCTACATTCAAAAAGCCAGGGAAGACATTTCTGTCATGGAATGAGTAAGAGATACTCGCCCCATGAAGCCTTTAGGTTTTCTGTATGTGAACCAGATAAGGGTGTCTTTTAGGTTGCGTCACGAGTGCCCTTGCCATCTGTGTGATCCCTAGGTCTCTCGGAAGCACCTGATGCCAAAGCTGTGTGGTGGTCTTGAGCAGGGTCTTGTGTTTCATATTGTCACTTGGGCATCCAGCTTCTTCAAGGTTGTGACGCGAAACAGCAACTTCAACTCAACAGTTTCCTCCTCTATCACATACACACTTTCAACTATGGTCTTTTTCTTTGATGGCTTTTTTTCCAGACACGAACACAAAAAATCATCTCTTCCCACTTCACCTAAAAAGCAATCAAATGCCCCCAGGATTACTAGCAGAGGTCTAGTCAATCATCTCTTACTGGCACAGAAGTCATTGTTCATTGACCCTTCATTATCATTTTTCCTCATATAACAGAGTACCAGTATAAAGAAAACATTGAAAAATAAAACAAACAAACAGAAACATGTAAATATGTAAATACACGCTTCTGCTAAGACTCAATATTCGATTGGAACTTCCAAATTATAAAAAGCATTTTGCTCTTTATTTTAAGGCAAAGATTTATTTGGCAGAAACGTGTCTCCATGGTTAGTCTGAATCTAGGGGAGCACATCAATAGTTTGTACTAAAAAGAGATTTTTTTCTGGGCATATAGAATGGAAGGGAGGAGGCCTGCAAATCTCTTCTGTGAATTCTGCTTCCTTATGCTTCAGTCCGAGTTAACTCAGGTGACATGATTTCAAGGGCTAAAAATAATTTGAATGAAGGAGGTGGAAAGAATAGGCTAGATCCAATGACCAAGGGCTATTTTTACTTTTGTCCTTTTGTCAATAGCCCAAAGTCACAAAAAAGCTGCAAATGTGCATTTCCTGAATAGAAGTGTTGTCTCCACAGTTTGTTTTCATCATGCCATAAATAATTACCACACTCTTTGGCAGTTTTCTGTCCCTGTTAAATCTTCGATGACTGAAACTAAGGATTTGGGGTGTACCTTCAGAAGAACTCTCAGTTACTATTGAGTAAAATTGAACCACAGAGAAAGCTGTTGTGATTAAGAATAAGATGATGCCACAAGCAAATGATTATTCTGCAAATGTATAGCATGAACTAAAATATTTACATAGCACAAAAGGTCAGTGACTACATCTCAGAGTATTTAAATTCGGATTTCATTTCACTGTTTATTTGCAGTTCGTTTAGTAATAGATGAAATGGGATTTTTGAAAACGCCGGATGAGGATGAAACAAGTAACCTTCTATGGTGCGATTCTGCAGTTCCACAGGAAAAGATTTCAGAGCTGCAAAATTACCAGGTGGGAGATTAATTATTGGTCATGAGAAAAAACTATATGAATTCTACCATAATTTCTTTTAGATGGGGTTTTTAAACTGGTGGCATATTAAATTTCAGTTCTCACTCACTTGATTTACCTATTTTGTTGCTATTCAGTTGTACTGACTCTGCATGAAGCCTGCAATCTCTTCCACTTCAACTTTTAACCTCTTTCTAACAATAGAGAGGTGAAAACTCATCCAGACTGCTTTGAATTACTCTTAAAAGAAATGATGTGTAAAAAACGAGGTGGAATAGATGTTAGGCAATTGACATTTTGCATAGCCTTTCTTTAGCTACTAGTGTAGATAGCTGCTAGCATATAGGAGGAGCCCAGGTGGTGACGTGATTATGTGTTGGGCTGCTATCTGAATGGGTGGCAGTTGGAAGCCGTCCGTAGCTCCTGGGGACAAAGACTGGGCTTTTACTCTTGTAAACAGTTAGAGTTTGGAAACTCACAGGGCATTATTTTGAGTCAGTCAGCATTGACTCAATAGCAGGGAGTGATAGAAGGTAGCACACAATCGACTGAAGTAAAATATATATGTTCATATTCTATAATGTCTATGTGTATGAATATAATCTAGAATATTAAAAATAATTTGGACACTGATTTACTATATTTTCAGATGTTTTGAACTTGAGCACATATGTAAATATTTTTTAAATGTTTAAAAAATTTTTTTAAATTACAATTTTAATCTCTGATAACCATAGATTCTTTACTTCAGCAACTTCATTGTAGGTCATTGGATTTTAAATTAAATTTGCATGAACAACTACCAATTTATTTTAAAATATAAAATAAATGATTTAACTGTACTTTGGCATAAATGTGTATATTTATTAAATCAATTAGAGCATTAACTTTTACCTTTTTATTTTTCAGAGAATCAACCATTTTCCAGGAATGGGGGAGATCTGTAGGAAGGATTTCTTAGCAAGAAATATGACCAAGTAATCTTTATTTTCTTATAATACAGAAGATCTGTTGAATATTTATATAATAGATATGATATTGCTCTCTTTCACAAGGTTGAATTGATTTGAAATGCTATTTAAATGAGAGATAGACTCTTAGAGATAGAAGTTTTTAGTAACAGTTTTATTTGCATAGACTTCACATATCATACCATTCTATAGTTTAACCACATCAAGAAGAATTGTACAGTCATCACCACAATCAGTTTTAGAAAATTTCTCTGTTCTTGTACTCATCATTAGCTCCTCATTTCCCTCTAAACTCCCCTGACATACCCTCAAGGAGCCACTAACTTAGTTACTGTCTCTATAGATTTACCTATCCTGGATTTCATATGCATAAAAACATTAAAAACAAAAAACAAAACTAACAACACTCACAAGGTAAAACATGAAATCCTCAATCAAAAAGAAAACAGAAAATATTAAAAACAACAGACCTTAGTCCCTGCCTAAACCTCACAACCTAGTGAGGGAAAAACCTAATATGTAGAATACAATTTGATCTGCCATAATATAAGTAGAGGATCAATGTGTAGTCATCACAAAGGTGGTCAGATAGATCATTTTTGGAGGAGCAAGGAAAACTTTCTCGAGAAGATAAGGTATGAGATGCATATCGAAAGATGTATAGGAGTTCACCCTTTGAGAAGAGACAGGAACAGAAGTAGGAGCAAATAGGGAGACTTGACCCAATACAATGTGTTTGGGATTCTAATGCTATACGATGTTGGAAGGCTCATGAGGATGTTGGAGATATATTTAAAAGCCAGTACATGTATTACTTGTTGTATTTTAGTCATTCATTTAATTATTCACCTAGTAATTGCTTTATCTTCTCAATAAACCTTTAATCTTATCCTGAGAGAAATGAGAGGTTATTAAACAGAATGAAGCAGAGAAATAATATGCCTTGGATAATGGATTGGACAAAGACAAGGGCATACGGAGAAATCCCTCTGAAGAGATGGTTGACTGGTGTATATAAGAAGCAATGAACCATCTAAAGCCAAAGAGATAGTTGGAATTGTGAAGAGAAAATCAATGTAAGAGATATTAAGGAGGTAGAGTTTACAGGGCAAAGCTTCTTAGATTAAGCCAAGGTTTGTGGTTTAGAATATTGTATAGGCAGTATGCTTTTCTAACAAGAAGACATATGAACCTCAAAGGAAAAGGAATTATCTCTGTAAAGTTTGGGGCATGTATTTTATTTAGTCTATGAGGGTCCATGGAGAAATGGAATTAAAAGATAATGTAAAATTACGACAAAGTTTTTGAAGCACCCTCATATGTGTTTTATTTAAATTATTAATTACGTAGTTGAGACCTGATGGGTCTGTCGGGTACATGTTGGACTACTTTGTTTTTGCCCTGTTTAATCTGAGGGTCAGCAGTTCAGATCAGCCAGCCCCTCTGTGGCAGAATGCTCCCATTAAGATTTACAAAACCCTGGAAACCCTACATAGCAGTGGTTTTCAACCTTCCTAACGCTGCCACCCGTTAAGACAGTTCCTCATGTTGTGGTGACCTCCCCCGAACCATAACATTATTTTCATTCCTACTTCATACCTGTCATTTTGCTACTGTTATGAATCGGGCGATCCCTGTGAAAGGGTTGTTTGACCCCCAAAGGGGTCGCGACCCACAGGTGGAGAACCGTTGCTATATAGGGTTTCTCTGAGTCAGAATTGACTCAATGGCCATGAGAACTAAGCCATACACACCTACTATTGTGAGATAAGGCAGGATGGAGCAACATTTTGTTCTGTTATACACAGGGCCCTTCCGAGTCAGAAGTGACTTGACAGAAACTAGCAGGAATAACATATGGCAGGCACTGTGCTGAGTTTAGAAGGGACCATGATGGCACAGAGGGTTAGCCATTGGGCTGCTAACCACAAGGTCAGCAGTTCAAAGCTACCAGTTGCTCCTTGAGAGAAAGATGAGGCTTTCTTTTCCTGTAGAGTTACAGTTTCAGAAACATTCAGGGGCAGTTCTCTTCTGTCCTAAAGGGTGGAAATAGACTCAACTCAGTGGCAGTGAGTGAGTGCTCTGTTTGGGCAGATGAGGTGATCAAAAACAGATGATAGCACTTAAAACAATAAGTTGTGATTGTGGTGAGTGCTGAGAATTATGGGTGCAGAAGACTCAGTAGCAGAGGGAGTTACTAATTTTGAATAAAGTCGGAAGTTCAAAATTACCAGCCAACTGCTCCATGGGAGGAAATTGAAGCTTTCTACTCCTGTAAAGAGTGACAGTCTCTGAAATCCACAGGGGTAGTTCTACCTTGTCCTGTATGAGTGAGAAGAGATTCAATGGCAGTGAGTTTTTTATTTTGTTTTTATATGATAGACTTTGAACAGAAATCATCCTAGATTCCAAAATCTTAAGTCCATTCTCGTCCCTTGCTGCCAGTCATGCTCCTGGGACAGTTTCTTTGTTCTCCAATGTCCTGTTTAAGCCACCACTTCCCTGTAAACTCTTGGATGCCATTGGGACCTTGTGCTAATGATCTTTGTTTTCGCCCTGCTTAGGACTTAATGCATGTTCTACTTAAATTATAATTTTTAAAAAGCGCTCCCTAATGGTGACACCTGGAGGAATAAAAATCATGTATAAAAATGACACCCGCCATTGAACCAAGTCCTATTTTCCCACACCCATCATGAGGCAGAATGAGTGACTCTTTATTCTTGTGACTTAGAGGACCCCGGTTGCATAGGGGATTATGTGTGGGGTTGCTAACTGCAAGGGCAGCAATTCAAAACCACCAGTTATTCGTGGGGGGTGGGGGGGAAGATTTTGACTATCTACTCCCATAAAGGTTTACTGTCTAGGAAACCTGCAGGGTCAGTTCTATTCTGTCTCTATAAGAAGAGTTCACTTCATGGCAGTGAATTTGTTGAGTTACACAGTATATACTTTTTCTTTCTATTATAGAACTTATAGTATTAAAGTTAGAATAAAAATTTTGAATGAATATATCTAACACCAAACTTTAAGAAGAACAATGGATACAAGTTGATTATTTTTTCCTTCATTCCATGGTTTAGTCCTATCAATTAGAGATTGTGGTACCTTATATGCTTTTATTGTGTATGTCATGTTGCCTTGTAATCACTAGTTCATCTATGCTCCTAGGACCAGAGACCATACTAACTCATAATCTTCATATCCCCAGGACCTAACACATAGGATATACTTAAATATTTGCTCTATAAATATGTAAATTCTACAAAGGTAGAGCTTTTTGTCTTTTTTTTTCTGACTGATATTACCCTTGGGTCTTGAGCATATTAGGTGTCTAATAAAAAATATTGAATGTGTGAGTAGGTAAATAAAAGGACGGAGAGAATTTAAATCTTTGTGGGAAACACCAGTAGCAAAGAGAAAGAAAATTTTAAAGAGTTTGAATATAAATTATTTTCATATTATGTCTAATTAACAGAATGATAAAGACTCGGCCTATGGATTATACCTTTGTCCCTCGAACATGGATTTTTCCTGCTGAATATACTCAATTTCAAAATTATGTGAAAGAATTGAAGAAAAAACGGAAGCAGAAAACTTTTATAGTAAAACCAGCTAATGGTGCAATGGGTCATGGGTAGGTTTATTTTACTTGTTATATTCAAATGAACAAAAAACCTGAAAAGTAAATATGAGCATATTCTCATGGTTGCAAACCAATACAAAAACCTAAAATAGGCTTCTAAGTATTGGTTTTCTGAACTTGAATGTTTAATGAGCCATTCTTTTTACCTTGTCCCATAAGCTTTTGATAATAAATTTTAAAGCTACAAATCAACAGGTTGTGAGTATTTAATGAGTTTATAGCAGTGGTTCTCAGCCTGTGGGTTGCGACCCGTTTGGGGGTTGAATGACCCTTTCACAGGGGTCGCCTGATACATAACAGTAGCAAAATTACAGTTATGAAATAGCAACAAAAATAATTTTATGGTTGGGTTCACCACCACATGAGGAACTGTATAAAAGGTCGCGGCATCAGGAATGTGGAGAATCAATAGTTTATAGGCTAGGGGGAAAAAAGTTGTTTCCTATTGTTTTTGAACTTCCAATTTGCAGTTATATTAATTTTAGAGCACGTTTGGGAGAGTAAAATTAGTTGATATTATAGAACTAAATTAGCTTGGAGAAAATGGAATGGGAATCACTCTTTCTATAACTAGAAATCTTGAAAAAATGTATTTTATTTACTTTGCTTTCTTTTATATAGCTGTACTAATTAGATTAAAAATAAGTAGGACACATTTAAAACTGAAGGGTTGGGAACTAAATATATTAGATGAGATTAGAATGTGAAATTTATTATTTCTATTTCCTTTTTCTTTCTAAAGTTTAGTTAATTTTCCATAATGTCTTTCTTCAAAGAAAATCTGGCTGAAACTGCTTTAATAAAAGCACAAAGGCATGATTCATTTTGACCTTTGATGTACAAGTAGTGGGAGAAAAGATACTTTGAAATACAAGGGGTAGCCCCCACAAACAAGAATTTTGTCCCTTCAAAGTAATGTATTTAATTTTTTTTTTTTTTACAAAACAACCTTATCACCTTCTAAGTACTCTCCATTACACTTAACACATTTGTCAAATCTGTGATTCCATTATTGGAAGCATTTTTCAAACTCATCTGTTTGGATGGTTGACAGTACCTCCCTCATTTTTTCTGCACTTCTCTATGTCATCAAATTGATGTCCTTTCATGTCCCTCTTCATGCACGGAAACAAAAACAAGTCACACAGAGTGAGGTCAGGTGAGTAAGGTCCATGGGGCAAGAGAAGCATGCTGTTTTTGCCAAAAACTGGTGCACTGAGATGGTTGTGTGAACAGGTGCATTGTTGTGGTGGCAAAACTAGTCTCCCATTTACCACAAATCAGACCTTTTTTGATGCACACTGTTATACAATCTTTTCAGAACCTCTAAATAGAAAGCTTAATTAACAGTCTGACATGGTGGAACAAACTCCAAATGCACTACAAGTCAGCATTTTTATCCATTCGGGAAGTTGACAGACATCCAGAACAAGGTTTGTCACCAATTGACATTTCACGTTTTATGAACTGATAACACCATTTATACACTTGAGTTTTCCCCATAGTACTGTCCTTGTAAGCTGTGTTCAACACCACAACAATTTTGGTGGCATATTTCCCAAGCAGGAAACAAAATTTATAACTGCACATTGTTCTCTTAAATTGGCCATTACGAAAAACAAGATTAAAGCAAAACTTTTTTTTTAAATCACTTTATTGGGGCCTCATACAAGTCTTATCACAATCCATACATGCATCCATTGTCTCAAGCACATTTGTCCACATGTTGCCATCATCGTTTTCAAAGCATTTTCTTTCTACTTGAGCCCTTGGTTTCGACTCCTCATTTTTTTCCCCTCTCTGCTTTTACAAAAAAATTCACTGTGACCAGAGAGAACCTTCCCAGGTGAGGCTACTGTGTGAACTAACTCAGAGAAAGTTGCTCAATTCTTGCGTAG
>NW_022104341.1:36744312-36745550 GCF_000313985.2 Echinops telfairi
TTTACTGCACTATTTTAATATATGTTTTCATTTACCACATATTTTGAGTAGTTTATTTCAGTGTTTGCCCTTGAATACCAATTAAGGTCTTAATTTATAACAGTGTGATTCAGAGTAATTCCATCTTAGTCTCATAGTATAGAAATGCTTCATTCCAACATATCTCAGGCCTTTCCAATGTTGTTGTCACAAATTATATTTTTGCACATGATGTGACTATTTACATTGACTCACAATTATTATATGTATTTATATTTTAAATCATTTTTAAAAGCATAGTGCTATAGCTATAGTGTACCCTAAATAATAGTAATAAATATTAATATTGATGTTTATAATTACCTACGTAGTTACTTTTACTGGTGTTCTTTATTTCTTTGTGAGTATTTGAATTACTGTTTGAGTCTTATTTCAGTCTGAACAACTCCATTTAACATTTCTTATAGAAATAGTCTACTTGCAACATCTTGTCTTAGTTTTGTGAATGTCTAAATTTTGCCATCATTTTTTGTCTTTATTTGATTTTACTTTAATTGTGAATTAAGTACAGGCTTACATATTAGATATTGTTTTTCCATTCACCATTTTAAATAATGTGTCAAACCTCCTCATAGCTTGTTCTGTTTCCTTCCCCCATCTCTGTTTTCCCATCTCCCTCGTATAGGATATTATCTTGCCCATTACCAAAGTTAAGACCTATTTATCCTTTCCATCCTCCTGTCCTGCCCCTGGTAACTGTCACAGTCTGTTTCTTTTAGCATAGAAACCTTCTTTTAAATTTACTTTTTATGACAGTGGTTTCATACAAGATTTATCTTTTTGTTTTTGACTAACTTCACTTAGCATGATTTCCTCTAAGTCTGTCTATGCCATGAGATGTTTCACAATTTCATCATTATTCTTTAATGATGCATAGTATTCCATTGTGTGTATGAATCAAAGTTTATTTATTCATTCTTCCATCAATGGATTTGCCATCATTTTAAAGGATAGTTTTACTAAGTATAAAATTTCTGGCTAGTTTTTTTCTTCATATTTTTGAATATATCATCTCACTGACTTCTTGCCCCTGTGATTCTTGATGAGAAATATTTATTGTTATGATTGATGATCCTATATGATCAGTCACTTCTTTCTTGTTTTTCAAATGTTTGTTTCTTTGTCTTGACTTTAAATAATTAAATTGTAATGCATATCAGTGTGGATATCTTTGAGTTTGGCCTACTAGGAGTTCATTA
>NW_022104341.1:36746329-36747434 GCF_000313985.2 Echinops telfairi
TCTCAGAGCTTGTTGGTGATGCTTGTTGTAGGCGATTACTTGTTTAATGATTTTTTTCAACCAACTTTATAAAGTCTGTATTTTTTCTTGTGAGTGT
This sequence comes from Echinops telfairi, assembly GCF_000313985.2. Lineage (NCBI taxonomy): Eukaryota > Metazoa > Chordata > Mammalia > Afrosoricida > Tenrecidae > Echinops > Echinops telfairi. The sequence goes on from NW_022104341.1 coordinate 36,746,427, forward strand.
TCACCAAAATCTGTTATAATAATCATGTGCTAGTGGTAGGAGAGAGAATTTTCTAGTCATTGTTGGTGGATTCTGTGTATGTGTATGTATGTTGAGGCATGTCTTGTATATCCAGATAGCCAGTGTCTGACTCTTTCTTAGCCGTATTCCCTGCTTGAGTGGAGCCTAAAGATAATTGAGAGGTGAGAGTGTTAGGCCTTCTCAAGATTTAGATAATGTATCCATCTCTGGGCATGTGTCTCTCCTTCAAGAAATATGTCAAAGCTATTTAAAGCCATGATCCCTTCTATAAGCTTATTCTTTAGCCTCTCGTCTTTTTAATTTGTCCCATTTGTCCCAGTTATTATTCATTGTCCACAGAAATGATGGCTAATAAATTTAACTTTAAATATTTCCAACCATTTTTCTTTGAGTATTTTTTTAGCACTAGGTGTGTCCGAAGGTAGGGAAGATACAAACAAGCCCTTAAGGGTCTCAGGGAGCTCCAAGACAGGTCAAAACGCAGAAGCACAGGATAATGTCCATTGCACCACCTCTAGTTTTGTTATCTATGCTAGCTTCAGAGGGAGGAATGGGATGGGGGTACATTGAAATGCCACATAGCTTTTTAAATGCAGATTCAATTGTTTATTGTTTTTATTAAGCACGCTCTGATTGTTATAAGCTTTTAATTATTTTCCAGAATTCTAGGGGGGAAAAAAAAGGATTCTCAGTTTATTTGTTGCTTTTGTGCAGGAAGAGACTCGTTGGACTTCTCCACCCTTGCCGTTTTTCTCTTGAAGGCATGTGTGCATGCATGTATGCAGGAGTTTGTATTTAGACATTTTGGCTTCATACTATATTAACTTTTAAAATTCTTTTCATTATATTTAGGATTTCTTTGATAAGAAATGGTGACAAACTTCCATCTCAGGATCATTTGATTGTCCAAGAATACATTGAAAAGCCTTTTTTAATGGAAGGTTACAAGTTTGATTTGCGAATTTACATTTTGGTAACATCGTGTGA
>NW_022104341.1:36748165-36779588 GCF_000313985.2 Echinops telfairi
GTACTCCCCTCCCCCTGGGGAAATATTCTTTACGTGGGATCATGGTTGAGATGAGATTAAGCCTGTTGCACCCTACCCTTAGTATTTTTATTGGTTTATCACATCATGGAAGAATCATTACATAACTGCTACATTCTCATTCACTGCCAGTGAGTCAATTATGACTCATAGCAAACCCTATAGGACAGAGTAGAACTGCCCCTGTGGATTTTGGAGACTGTAAATCTTTACAGGCGTAGAAAGCCTCATCATTCTCCCTTTCTCCTCATCCTTGCTACATTGCATCATTGCATAACTTTCAAGTCATAGAGAACAATGGTCCAGCCAAGTTGACACTTATTTTGGGAGGACCCAATTCAATCCATGACAGGATGAAAGGGAAGAAAGTACTTCTCAGATTTAAAGACCACATTTGCAAGAACCTTCCAAAAAAAGAAAAAAAAAGAAAGTGAAGCAGAAGTTTTCTGATGCAGAAAAAAAGTTGGCATACAGGGAGAGTGTTCCAACATTTGCAGATTTAAAAGAAGAAATTCACCAGAAACAGGAGAAGAAAAGGAAAAGTTCTCAATCATGTGATGCTGCTGCTGAAGCAGTAGATAGAAAGTGCTTGATGGTATAGATCAAAGAAAGAAAATTCAAATCACCCAAGAAGAGAAGAGAGATTAAAGAATGAGGGAATGTGTTAGCTGGTTGCCTGTCACATGTAATAAGAAGAAGTTGAAGTCTTTTAAAAAGGAGTATGGACTAATGAAATCTGTACAGTTCCTTTCTCTGATTCCAACAGAGGGGACTTTATCTACAAAATTGGCAGCTAAAATGGAAAATTCATCCCTAGCAGAAAAATATGAATATGTTGTGTTTAAGGATGAAAATTCTGCTACAAAAGCATTAAAAATAAATGAAATCCAAATTCCAGATGGGTTTCCCACTAGAGTTGATCTTGCATCTGATACTGCATCTAGGGAAAAGGGACCGGTATTTGTGGGAAATCTCCCTACAAAATAGAAGCATCTGCTCTGGAAGAACACTTTTCTGACTTCAGATACATTGGAGTTGTGAGAATTTTGAGAGATCAAGTGATTGGACCATGTGGCACAGGGTCTGGCTATGTGTTGTGTGATGCAATATGCTATGAAATTAAATAATCCTGAACTAACGGGAAGAAAACCTAGAATTAGGCATTCTGCCAATAAAGAAAAACTAACACAACAAAATTCAAGTCCCGGCTTGAAGAACATCAGTAAACCTAAGCAAGAACTTAATTTTGCTTCAAATCCTGCACAAAGGCATTCTAAAAGTTTATTTATTGAAGAAAAGACAGGTTTCACTACAAAGAAAAATAAAGTACAGAAGAGAAGTGGACAACCTAAGAAACATTAAAAAAAGTTGTGAACTACAGGGATTGAGTGTAATGACCCACGTTTTCAGTTTCAGGATTTTTATGGATGGCATATGTGGAGCTTGGAAACTTCTCTAGTCTTGATTCATTCAAATTGTAATGCGGCTTTTCAGTCTTAGCCTTAAGCTACGGATTATGTGTAACTACTGATGGTAAAGATGATTTCAGGGTTTGTGTGAACATTTAGAATTTAGTATGTTAGAAATATGCAATTAGCAGTTTAGCCATTTCATGAATATTTTCTACATGACTGCATTTAAAAATGACTAAATGAAAGAAAACTAAAACGATGTATGACTGACTCTTCTCAACATGAGTGAACTATTGAATTGTATGATATGTGAATGACATGCCAATAAAACTGTTAAAAAAAGAAAAAAACAAACGAAAAAGCTTTAAGGAAAGTAAAACGTTTCACTTTTCAATACTTTTTCATTAGGTTAATTAATTTTCTAATTAGTGCTATTATTGTTTATTTCAAAACATTTTTGCCTACTGGAGAGCTTCTCAAAAAATTAGTGCTTCCCAACATGTCTGTTTTTTACATTAAAGGAAGGTGTGTGTTTTAGAACCCAGGAAATATCACCTGAGTACTTTCCTTATGTCACACACTTAAAATTAGAGAACAAAAAAATTTGTTCTTTTAAGTGTTTAATTTGAAGCATTTTCTAAGTTTCATGAGGAAGTCTGTGTCTACTACTTGGTTCATCTTTGTACATACTGTTCAGCATGAATTTTTGTGCAAAGTAGATGACCCTTAAATTTTGTTGAGGGGAAATATATTCTTAATGGGTTAATAAACAATATTATAACTCAAATGATCAGTCCTATGTATTTGCTTCAAAGATTTCAATATCTTACACCTACATTATTGCAGTGAAAAAATATATTCATATATTTGTCTAGTAACAAATACAAATTAAAATAATCGTGTGGACAAAATTATATTTATTTTCGTGCAGCACTGCAATCTAAAGGCATCTTTGGGTGTAGGACTATGAGGGTAGGAATTTAAAGATACACTTGAATGTTCATGCTCGACTAATAGGGAGCCACTAGATGTCTCTTAATGGATAGTTTTGGAAAGTGTAAAATTTTGGATTCTTTTTCAAATTTATTTGCAGTAAACCATTTCAACAAGTACAATAATGTAGAGAGACAAAGACCTAAGAGCTTTATGCATATATTTTCAGCCATGGAGACCTCTGTAGAACCTTGCAGGGTGGGTTCCGTCAACTGACTGTGACTTAGGCAATACAGTGGTCTCTGAGACATGAGGAGGGCAGATGTTAGCCTTTCTAGCTTATACTACTTACTTGAATTTCATTTGTTACTTTCACTTCTTTAGAAGGAAGTATAATGATTTCAGAAAACTTCTTTCCCAACAAAAACTGGGGCAAAAATTTTAAGTGACCAGATCATGAAAAATGAAAACAAGTCTAGAGTGTTTTTTTTTTTTTTTGCTTAGCAGTATGTGGTAGTTTCACATCTTAATTTATTGCTCTCCTTACTGTCAATAATCTTACTAATGTAAAGATTTCTTGGTAGCTATATTGTGAATAATGTACAAAAGTAACCCATAGATGATTTTCTTTTGTAAGCAAAATTTCAGTCTATCTGTTAGAAGTTAGAGGTACCTTTACTCTTTGTATGCCTTCTTTCCTGTGAAATCTCACAGTTCTAGATTCTCACATGTTCTCTTGTTGCAGACCCAGTTGTACATGCATTTGACAAACTACTCTGTGAACAAGCACAATGAGCATTTCGAGCGCGATGAAACCGAAAACAAAGGAAGCAAACGCTCCATCAGATGGTTTACCGAATTCCTACAAGCAAATCACCATGATGTTGCTAAGTTTTGGAGTGATATTTCAGTAAGATTATACTATTCCACAATTGTAACTATCATTCTACATCATTCATCTTAAGGAGAATCAGACATTTCAAATAAAGAACAGATTGCATTGTGTTGGGTAGATAAAGAATGCTTTCATGAAGTGGAATTGGTGTTGGAATTTGTTGATGAACAGGGTACTTACTGCTAGAGATGGGGATGGGGTGCGGGTGGGATTCTGGGTAGGGGTAAAAAAGTTAAGTAAAGCCTAGGAGGTATGAGCATGGTGATAAGTGATACAGCAGTTTGGGATGTATAGAATTTTTGAGAGGTATGGGGATTTATATCTGAAAAGATGTATATGGAGGCTAAAATTTAGGTCTGAAAAACAAGGCTGAATTTGGCAGGCAGTAGGAACTCACTCAAAATTTTAAGGCAAAAGGGTAATGTAGCCAAAGGTTATGACACATTTAAAAGATAAATGTGGCAATCAGTGTAGGATGGGTTAGGGTGACTACCAAGAATAAGTAGAGAAGGAATTTGGAAGTGAGAAATAAGAGTACCCTTAATAGAACCACAGTGGACACTGAAAATGTAAAAGACCTAATAATGATCTCAACATTGGTTTAACTCAAAATCAAAGATGAGGGAGTATAAGATCCCACTGCAGCTTTGTCGTTATTGTTGTTAGGTGCCATTGAGTCAGTTCAAACCCATAGCAACCTTTCCCACAACAAAATGAAACACATCCTGCATCAGCCTCACAATTGTTCCTATGTTGAGCCCAGTGATGTAGCCCATTGTGCCAGTCCCTCTCCTTGAAAGCTTCTTCTTTTTCTCTTCCTGTCTACTTGACCAGACATGATGTCCTTCTCTAGGGACTGGTCTCTCTGGACAACATGTCCAAAGTATGTAAGAGGAAGTCTCACCATCCATGCCTCTACAGAGCACTCTGACAGTACTGTTTCCAAGACAGTTAGGATACAGTTATATGCAGGTGTTTTTGGGAGAGAAGGGGTCATATTATTTGAAATAGGGTAGCAATGAACTTATTTTGAATAGAAGTGAATAGAGTTTGGTTTTGAAGATGACAGAAAATAGTTTGATTTGTTGATTAATTTGTTTATGGAAGTGTATTGAACCACAACATAAACTGGAGTTGCATTTTCTGTTGAGAACACAAATATTTATAAGGCACAGCTCTAACCAGCCCACAAATTGTTAATAAAATTCAATGTAGCAAGTACAAGGGGACTTCAGAAAGTTTATGACAAATGCCCATTGTATTTTAATTTAAATATTCCTAGAATATTTTGAGGCCCCCTCAAACAGCACAGGTATATATTAGATTTTGTGGAGGGAGATCGGGAAACCACATAGAGTAGCTTGTGGGTAAGGGAGCACTTCCCAGAGGCATTGACACCTGAACTCAGGTTTTTTAAAGTCCAAAAGTTTACGATGACATGGTCCACTGTAGACATGTAAATACTCTCTCAGGTAGGAAATCCAGACAGATAACTAAAAGGGGATGGTTTGTATGCTTTCGAGAATTAAAGTGCAGAGCAGTAGATGAAATTCAAAATAGTGAAAGCAAAGCGAGAAAGGGAACACAGAAGAGCAAATCACCTTTGGCGAAGCAGAGCCTTTGTTGATCCTCGCAGAGTCATTCAAATGGTGAGTTAGGGGAATAGGTCTATTGAAAACACTTCAGATGATGGTTGTTTTTGTTGTTAGGCGCCACTGAGTTGGTTCTGACTAATAATGACCTCATGTGCAACCGATGGAAGCGTTGTCTGGACCTGGCCCACGCTCACAATCCTCATTATATCTGAGCCCCTTGCCGCAGCCCCTGTGTCAATCTGTTATTTCGAGACTCTTCCTCTTCCCTTTTGCTGACCCTCCACTTCACCAAGCATCATGTCCTTCTCCAAACTGCCCTCCCTCCACCCACCGAGAGCACCTGTAAAGACACAAAAGTCTCAGTAGCCTTGCTTCTAAGGTCTTGTTAAGATTAGGGCTATATAATTTAATTTGACTCTTTGATTTGTGATGAGCTGTATATACTTTCATGTATCATGGAAAATGACTAGGGAAATTCACAGTTGTTGAGCTTGATTTTCTCTAATTGAGAGAAACAGTTGGAGAGAGAATTAATATCATATATTTATCCCTTTGTTTATTATTTTTCTGGGTGATTTTAAAAAATCTAATGTTTTGTATCACCAGCTGTTGATATAAATATCCTTAGATGTCAGGCAAGTAAGAAGTGAAGTAGTCTGAATAGAAAAAAATAGGGTCTCCTGGGAGTTGTGGTGATTTAAAAAGTATAAGCAGTCTCTCTAAAGACGACAGCCACCACTCAGCATCCACTTATTTGTGCCACGGGTGTTTTAGGGGCCATGTGGCATATTCTTCTAATCCATAAAAATAAAAGAAAATAAAAAAACACCATTCAACCAGTCATTTTGGGCCAAGAACCATGGCCCAATGTATCTGTGACCTGATAAAGAAGGCTCTGGGCGTGGGGAATGCTGCTGGGACTTATTCGAAGCCTCAATTGGCCACGTGTTGGCACGATGCCAGGGTGGAGCTGGTTCCTCCAATCCCTGCCGAGATCCCTGCAACCAGTCAAAGCCTGAAAAAAATAGTCAGTAATGCTAAGACTGGTCACTTCAAACAGCTCACAATTAAGGAAGCTCTGCTGAATGGTTTGGTGGCCACTGGAGTGTGGATGTGGTTGTACAATGATGAGATCATAGGCAGACAAGGCATCATCGGCTATGATGTTTGAAGACCCGTCTGTAACATCTGATGATATCTGGTTTGCTATTGGATCGTTCTTGGACCATGTGTGATCAGACTACTGTTATAAAATAGATCATTCTAAAAATTTTTTTTAACCATAAAGATCCTGATTTATAGGTGTTGAAAATTTGTTCAAATTTTTGAAAATTGTAAAAGTTGTACAAAATATATTTGTCAGCCTCATTTAGCCACATATTTACCAGTTTCTTAATTTTCCATTTTGTTTTCATGGGAGAGGACAGCCAAACTAGGAATTGGTTACAACAAACGCGTATTAATTATTTACTTTACCCAGGTCACTGCTGTAGAGATTCCAGAAAATATTTTAGTAATGTAAGTTTGCTATCACAGAGAATCTGAAGATCAAAGGGATTGAATGAGTTATTTTTGCATTTGGCTAATGAATGAAAGCTAATACAAGATGAGATCAAGGTGGTTTTAATGAATGGGTCATTTAGTGACATCACAATGGGACCAAGAAAATTATCTATGCTCCCTGACATCCTTTTGTTCCACATAGGTTCGAATCTTAGGGAGGGGCTTTGTGAAAGGCTGAAGCTGTTGGGCTAGAAAGAAAGCCAGCATTGTCAAGGTTTACAGAGACTTATTCTAATGGGTGCTCTTCTCACATAATTGAATTAGGAGAAGGCAATGGGTGGAAATGGTTAACTTGCTCAATTGCTAACTGAAAGGTTGGAATTTGGAGTCCACCAGAGGTGCCTTGGAAGAAAGTCCTGGTCATCTACTTCTGAGAAAACAGCTATCGAAAACCCCATGGATCATGGCTCTAATACACGCGAGTTCACCATGCTTTGGAGTTGAGTCTACAGCGACCGGTCTCCTTTGTTTGCGGTTTTTCATATAGCTAAGACTTATCTTAATAAGGAGATAGGAAATTTTATGTTTGAGTGCAAAGTATAATTTTCAAATATGACTATTTTTGGAACAAGACCAATTTGGGCCATGAAGGTCTGACACATTTCAGAATGTTGTCCATGAATGGCTATATTTTCAGCATCCGTGGTTACTTTAGACTGGATGTTAATACCAATGAACAATAACCTCTGATCTAGTAACATCGCCCAGTACTTTTCTTATAGTTATTTGCTCAAGCTGTCATCGTTTATGTCATCGAAAATTTGAAAATTTTCTTTCTTAAGAATTACATATACTTTCTATAAATATCTGATTAAGGTGAATTGTGACCCAGTGAGGTAATGCATTGAAAAGAGAATAAAAGGATGAAGTTTTTGAAGTAAATCTTTTTCTGACTCCCTCAGTTTCCAAATTTACAAAGTTAGGACTTTGAAAATGACTTGTGCAGGGGGATAATTTCTCTAAGAAGAATCATCTGTACATGAAAAATGAAATTAATGCATACCTTCTATCAAAAACAGATGTACATCGTATGTTACTGGGCAAGAATAAATAAGGAATCTATAGAAAATCAGGGTGTTGTGTCTTAAAATGATTAAAATAACTAAAAAACCACTCTATTGAATACTTTTTGTATACTTAAGGTACTAATTTACAAATTGTATTTCAATGCATTGCTATTATGCAAAAAATTCTCTTTAAGCATTAATGAAGTTTGCTCTTCGTTCCATTTCTCCTGATTTTCAGATACAGTGGACAATCTTGCGTTCATATTCCTGAAAGTGTGTTGTTTTATGCACAGCAAATGCAGAATTATAATTTGGGGTGTATGAATTCATTTTCAAATTTCCCCAGCTTGTCGTGTTTTACAAAGACATGAACTAGTCAAAGTTTTAACTCTTTCCGCTTCCTTTCAAGTGGATCTAGTAACCTCCAATGCTCTGTAGGAAACGATTTTGTCTTTTATGTTGATAGAGTGATAAAATAACAAATAAATATTTGTTATTTTAAACAGAATTTTCTGAGACTCTCACAACATCTCTGACACCTCTTACCAGATGGGAGCAGGGCTGGGATTCTGGGTAGTGTGGTTAACTTTATCTGACCTTTATTCTCCTATATAATAGATATTACTCCCACCCTGTAGTCAATGACAAAATAAGAGTAACAGTGGAAGTCATTAAGTAGTTAGGAATCCCTAGGTGGTGCAAATGGACCACACAGAGCTTCTAATCAAAAGGCTGTAGGTATAACTACACAGGGGCACTTAGAACAAAGACTTGATATACTGGAAAAATCAGGCACTGCACACTGACACACATGGGTTGCTGTGAGTCAGAGTCCACTTGACTGTAAGTGGTTACCATTAGTTAAGTAGCTAATGTTTCTCGATGATTTACTGCATCCTAGACACTATGCTAAGAGGTCTACATACCATCACACTTTGTCCTTAGAACCATCTTTGCAGCAGATACTATTTATCTTCCCAAATTATCTCTGGCAGTAATAAGACTCATTCAGTTTAAGCAGCCTGATAGCAGCAGCACGATTCGGAAGTAGCACAGCCAAGAAGAAACCCAAGAAGTTTGGCTTCAGAACCCCAGCATTGGCTATAGTTGCAAATTGGCAGTTAAAAAGACATTATATTTGAAGGGAAAACAATGAGACACTATTTCCACAATTCATAGCTTATTTGCACTCTGCAATTAATCTACCTTTTCTTTGTTATCATTAGCCACTCACTCTGGAAGTATTATGTGTTTCTTACAGAAACTTTTGGTAGCCAATGACTTAATTAGCAGTACTCTTATTTCAGATAAACATTATAGATTACAAAGACATCATTGTACAAAGAAATGTGATTCATAAGTTTTGATCTACTGGCCCTTTCAGTCCTAGTCAAAGTAGTTTCATAAGTTTGTGAACTAATTTATTCTTGGAATTTCTTCTTTGCTACCATTTTTTTGGGTATTGTTATTGAAAAGACTAGCATAAACCTCAGTATATAATTCTATATAAAAAATTAGAAACCACATATTTCAGGTTTTATTTATTTACTGATTCACAAAGATTTTTTTGCACATTTAATCCCTGGTGGTATAACGGTTAAGCAGTTGGCTGCCAACTGAAATGTCAGCTTTTGAACTCACCACCTGTTTTGCAAGAAACAATTGTGACAACTTGCTTCCACAAAGAGTATAGTCTGTGAAACCCTCTGGGGACAGTCCTACTCTGCTGTGGGGTTGCTTTGAGCCCACGTGAACTCCACAGAACCCATCAACAACAACTCAAGGCTAGGTATTGTAGCTATGGGAAATGGGGTTGTAAATAAAACAGGTACCAGATTCTAATAACGAGACTCATTAAGTTGAAGCAGCGTGACTGAAGTGGCATGATTTGGAAGTAGCATAGCCAAGAAGAAAAAAGTGACATAAGCATTGATGGGTGGCTACTCTTGACTCCGGAGTCAGGAAGGTCTCTCTGAATACTGAGGAGCTTGTCATGGAAAGAGCATTCCAGGCGGCGGGAGCAGCGAGTGCAAAGGGCTGAAACAGGAGAAGCATCACCAGAGGAACACAGAAGGCAAATCGAGTGGGAGCAGCGTGGACAGGGAAGAAGAGCAGGTGGAATGACGTCAGAGCAGTGGCAGGCTAGTGGAAGCTAGTTCTTAAGCCCAGGGCACATCCCCACATATGTAAACGAGAAGCGAATGTCAATGAGATCTAAAGGACATTTTCACATCTTTTTATTACAATCCTTATAGGACCTGGTGGTGAAGACCTTGATTGTAGCAGAACCTCACGTGCTGCATGCGTATCGAATGTGCAGACCTGGCCAGCCTCCAGGAAGTGAAAGTGTTTGTTTTGAAGTCTTGGGATTTGATATTTTGTTGGATAGAAAACTCAAACCGTGGCTTCTGGAGGTAAGCCTGTCTTTTAAAAGAAAGATAAATGGAAACAAATGATTTCTAAATGTGCTGTACACTTATTACAGGTGACTGCTTGGCACAGTTGTCTTAATAACTGAACAAAAAGAGGCGTGAATAGAGTAGATGGGGCAGGGGTAGGGGGAAGGAAAGGAAAATGCAGGATATGAAACAGTTCCAAAGTGAATCTCTGTGTATTTGATGTTACTTCTCAAATTGGAAAATTCTCATATAGCTGACTCCCCCGAAACTTTACTAACATCCTACTGATGACCAGAAGCCTTACCAATAATGTTAATGGTTGATTAAGACATGTTTTTGTGTTATATCTGTTATATGCTGTCCCTACATAAAATTTGATTTTCTGCTTAGGGAAAAAAACAAACAAATTAGCCAAAAGTACGAGGTTTCTGTGCGTGACTTAGCTGCAGTGATGGCTTCCCAGGGCTCGTTCACATTGTCTTTGGTCTTTTTCCTGGGCTCCTTTATCTGGCAATGGTGACCAGCCACAGCTGCAGACCTCAGTCTGCGGTGCAGATCAGGCTGTCAGCTGGGTCTTATACCGTCTTGACTTGTCTCTGCCCCTTGGGAGCACTTCAACATCACTAGCGGACTTGGCCTGGGTTTTGTATCACATTCGACACCAGGAAAGACACTCAAGAACCCTGGGATATCAACTTTTATGGCGACATGAGAGAAGACCTGCTCACGCAGAAATGATCAGCGTCACATGCGTTTTATAAACAAAATCAAACTCTAAGTGGACCTGCACCATTCAAACCATGTTTTCAAGGGTTAACTATTGTCTGAGTGGATTTCTAGACCAGGAATTTTGAATGCATGTGTAAATTTGTTACTGATTTGCTGTCTGCTTGCTCGATTATAATGTTAACTTCATGGCTCTACCACTTCGTGATGTTTACATTTTATCTCCCCTCTGTTGAGGCTGGGCTCAGGATTATGGCATTGTGACTCCTTCTTTTTGTCTCCCTTGGGAGGCTCCAAGAGAAGCTCTAATCCATATTCCTTAGTCAACATCCAAGTGACATGAGTTATCCTTTACAACCATTTGGAATATTTTAAGACCCTCCCTTATCACCCAGTCAACTCTGCACCTTTGAGTGAGCTGTCAATCCCTACCATGGTCAGCGTTGTCAATTAAAAAAACAACAACATTTAAAAAAATCACTCGAGCATTTGGGACCTATGCATAATATGCAGGTGAAAATGTACAAATAAAAATTATGTCTTATGTGATTTTTCTGTTTCCTTCCATTCATTTGTATTTATATTATACGTGGAAGAAACCTTAGAAGTGTGTGCCGGACAGAAATACCTCTGGCTCCCTGATCCGAGTCATAAAGCCCTTGCAGGACCAAGACTCTGTGTCTCGGAAGCGCGTGGGAAAACGTACATCTAAGCAGTTTATACTGAGTTAGTTGCTCTTCAGGAACAGAATGTTATGGAAGGTATCATCGACAAGCAGCTTTCATTTTAAATTGATATCTCTTTTTTTGCTAGTGATTTATAAATTGGAAGTTACATATGTAATCTTAATGGTTGTATAAGCAAATTGGATATAATAAATGAAATCAAGATATTAAAAAATATTTGTTTTGAAAGAACAGTTTTCCACCTTGAGGGCCATAGGTTTCCATGTGTGCATTTTCAGTAATGTGCATTCAATTTTCAAGCAAATGTGTTTTTTTCCGATTTTATTTCTGCTTGTGTCCTGGGACAGAAGTCCTGGTGGCAGAGTGAGTAAGAGCTCAGCCACTTAGACTGGCAGTTCAAGGCCACACGCCACCGTGTGGGGGAAAGCCATGGCTGTCCACTCAATAGCTGCCCGACAGGGACCCAGTGGCAGTGAAGGAATATGGCTTGGGTTTGATGTGTGAGAAATAAGATTAATGTCAGGTTTTCGTATCCCTTTGCTTCCACCGCTGCTTGTATGCAAAAGTTCTTGGACTATGTTCTCAAGGACCTTGCATACGTATTAAGGCCTAAAATTTTCTTTAGGTTTACTACTTTGTAGTCATTCTTTCCTGTTCTTCATGATATCCTTGCCTTCTACTTGCCTCTCCTCCTTCATGAACGGGGGAAGAATTCAGGTTCATCTATGAGGTCGAACTGAAAGGTTAGCAAGGAACACTATACATATGTTAGTTACCTGTTCTTCATTTTCCTATATGGAGTTTTAGAGTAGTTTAGTAAATCACAATTAATTAAGTAGTTGAAGTCTGTATTTTTTTAAAGGCTCCAAATACTATTGTTTGCATTCAGGGTTCTTTATTCTCCATTCTTTCATCATTTCCTGATCAATTAGAACCATTTAAAAATTAACAATAATGAGCATAGGCGGATAGGGAACATTCACTGTGTGAAAACAGTCAAAAGAATTTTATTTAGATTTTTTCTATAAATTTTGCTCCCAGCTGAAATTGTGGTGGGTCTAAGATACATTGTGAAGAACCGTTTGGCGCCACCAAGTGGAATAAGGTAGAAGGTGCTACAGAGGACGAGGTCACTTTTAACTGAAAACTCCCAGCTTACTGCCATTGAGTCAATTTTCAGTCAATGATTGATAGTACAAAATTTGCAGAAAAATTCTCAACCCTGGAAATCCTTTTTAGGGTAAAAGTAGAAACTGGCGCGAGTGTGAATACACCACTAATACTTTACCATTAAGGTGATTTTGAGAAGAACGCACTAAGGTACAGTCACGGTACTGGGTAATGGAAATTCCAAAAGAATGTCACAATGCTGCCTGAGAGGAGGTAGCATTTACGAGGGACTCGGATATGCATTTACATAGTGTTTTTTTAATAGTGTTTTATAGAAGGAAAGGGTACAATCCGTAGAGTGATTGATTCTTGCGGTATGTGCATGTGTGTATTTGGAGTTACAAACACCTTTGCAGGAAAGGCAGCATCTGAGCAGGAGGCGAGGGACGGACTGACACCGTGGCTGCCCCACTGAGCTCAAATACAGGCATTTGGGGACGGTGCAGTGCTTCACTCTGTTGTACGTAGGGTCGCGAGGCATTGGACCCCACTCAAGGGCACCTGACACAACACCAGCACACGGTCCAGAGACTTCCATTTGTAATGCCATTGTTGAAACTTTTTCATGCCTCTTGTGTTACCCTTTCTCTGTACTTACAAAGGAAGTGCTTAGAACTCTGAAGTAGCAGATTGATCAACTTTTCTTGAATTTGCCTGAGTAAAGGGATGTTTTTGCAATTGCCTGACCCTCTGCAGCCCCTGGAGACTGCATCATAAGGACTGGGACATGTCCCTCGCCTTCTCAATCAGAAATCCACAAAAGAGTCAAAATACAGAATGATGGGTCTCTAGCAAAGGGGTTCCATGCGCTCATCAAAATGCTGGCATGAAGTATTTTCCTGATACGTTGTTAAGGGGAAATGTGGGGTCATGAAGTAGTATGGCGAGAAAATAACTGCAATATAATTTACCACATTTTTAACACGAACACCAGGTCATGAGATTACAGGTGATTATTTTTGTTTGTTTTTGAATAATTTTCCTAGTGATCCAGTGCCACCTTTCCACTTGATTTCATTTGTATTCTGGATGATTTTTTGAATATGATGTGGTATTTTCTCCAGCTTCCAGTGGTAGAATTCATGCTACCATTGCTTTGTCTCTCAAGATGATGGATTTGTATAATAAACTCCCCTCCCTTTGACTGGTGACAAGTTTTGAGATTGTGCGTAGTTGGTGGCCACAAAGCTAAGGGGTAGCTTTGAACTCATTAGTCATATTCTAATCAACTGTTTTAATTGATTAAGTAATTTTCTGAGTAACACTTGTTATTCCAATTATGTTTTCCTAACAACAAAAATAAGCAAAGAGACAGAAAAAAACCCAAACCTCAATTTCTAGTAGGGATAGCATATTGCATAATTCATTTTGGGGTATATACAGTTACTTATATTTTTATTTTAATACATTCTTGAAAATGAAACAGGAAACTAGAACAGCCTCAAATGGTTCATTCATTTCTTTTAGTCCTTACGTAGGTAGAGAAGCTCATAGAGTTTAATATACAGCTACCCTTCACTGTATCCTTTGAGTAATATAGTCAATGACTTTGACAATGAAAATGATGAATTATTGTTTGAGCTTGGTAGAAAGAAACGCAGTTTTTTTGTTTTTTGTTTTAGGCTACACTAGATAAATTCATCAGAAAGATCTAAAACCGTGAAGAAATAGTGGCATTGATGGTTTACGCTAAATGTGTACAATTATTATGGTAACATGAATATTGCCTATTTTTATTGTTCTTTCAACTTTTATGTCCTGAGGAGTTCATTTTAATTTCCTTCAACTTACAACCTAGAGTGCCTGGCGAAAGTACAGTGCAGTGAGGCAGTTACTGCTCACAAGGAAGTCCCTGAGCTAAGGCCGCAGGGTGCTAAAATCAATTCCTTAACCAGAGAGAGCTGGGGGTGGGAAATGTGGCAATGAGAACAGAGCCATCTGCCTTGTAAAGCTTTGGGCATCTCCTGTAAGATGAGCAAATACGTATTGAATGTTTACTGACCTTCCAGCATATTACTACTACTCAAAATGGTTGTTTTTGTAATTTTCAGATTAATCGAGCCCCAAGTTTTGGAACTGATCAGAAAATAGACTATGATGTCAAAAAGGGCGTGCTGCTAAATGCACTGAAGCTACTAAACATCAGGTAAAGTGTTTCCTCTTTGTCTCTGATTCTGTATTTGTCAGAGAAGACTCATCCTTGCATAATGGTGGTTTGTATTTTACTTTTGCACTTTGAGGGAATTTATTACTTACACCCATTTAGTTTCTTTATTTCTATTTTTAAAAATCTCTTCCCTTCTTTCCACATCCCGATTTTCCTGTTCTCCATTTAATTCTGTCTACACCATCTTTCTTCCTCATGCACAGTCATCTCCCGATACCAGAGGCCTGTGTGTTGCTGTGCTGTTGGACAGCTTTCAGTAGAGCTTCCAGAATAAGAGGGAGAAGGAAGAACGCTTGAGCCATCTATTATTGAAAATCAAGCAATGAAAACTCTATGGGACTCCGTAGTCTAATCTGCGAGTAATCACGGGGATAATGTTTTCCGTTGACCTCCGAGTTGCTAGGGCTTCAGGATCAATTCAATGGTAGTTAACAATAACCTACTGTAAAAGTAATTAAATCACAGTGTTGGTACAGATATACAATGTTTTATATTTGTGGTCATAATGGGCACCTCCCAAGAACATAGCAACTAAGAACACTAAGAAAATCAGCCTGCAGATTAACCATTGTCAACTAAACAACACCAACAAAAACCCCTGACTCATAAGTGACCCTATGGACAGACTAGAACTGCCCCTGTCAGGTTTGGAGACCATACCTCTTTAGAAATGGAAAGCCTCATCTTTCTCCCAAGGAGTGGCTGGTGGTTTCAAACTGCTGACCCTGTGGTTTGCAGCCAAACTTCTAACCCAGGAAGTCATCAGGGTTCCTTATTTAACATTGTAGGTTAGTTTTAATTATTTCAATAAGATGATGGAAACACCCACTCATCTATGCCAAGAAATTTGGAAGATAGTTACTTGGCCAACTGACTGGAAGAGATCTGTATTTGTACCCATTCCAAGGGAAGGTGACTCATCAAAATGCTCAAATTATGGAACAGTATCATTGATATCATATGCAAGTAAACTTTTGCTAAAGATTATACAACAACAGTTAAAGCAGTATCTTGACAGGGATCTGCTAGAGGTCCAGGCAGGATTCAGCAGAGCATGTGGAAGAAAGGATATCAATGCTGACATCAGATGGATCTTGGCTGAGAGCAGAGACTACCAGAAAGGTGTTCACCTGTGTTTTATTGACTATACAAAGGTATTCAACTATGTGGACCATAACAAACTGTGGTTAGCCTTGGGAACAATGGGAATTCCAGTACATTTATTGTGCTCATGCAGAACCTGTATGTAGACAGAGGCAGATGTGGGAGCCAAATAAAGGCATACTGCATGGTTTAAAATCATGAAAGGTGAGAGCCAGGATTTTATCTTCCCACCATACTTATTCAATCTGTATTCTGAACAAATATCATCAGAAGAATTTGGCACCAGAATTGGAGAAACGCTTACTAAAAACCTGCAATATGCAGATGACACAACCTTGCTTGCTGAAAGTGAGGAGGACTTGACTACTTGCTGATGAAGATCAAAGACTGAAGCCTTGAGTGTAGATTACAACTCAATGCAAACAGTACTTTTCGCACCTAAGCCAACAGGTAACATCACGATCAATAGAGAAATCCTTGAAGTTGTCAAGGATTTTGTCTTGCTTGGATACACAATCACTGCTCAGGGAAGCAGCAGCCAAAAAAGTCAAGCTGCATTGCAGTGGGTAAATCACCCGCACAAGACCTCTTTAAAGTGTTGGAAGGCATGGAAGCTACTTTGCTAATTAAGGTGTGCCTGACCCAAGCCATGGTAGTTTCAATTGCCTCATATGCACGTGAAAGTTGGACATTGAATTTTTTTAAAAGATGGGGGGGGGGGGCGAAATCGATGCATTTGAACTATGGTCTTGCCAAAGAATATTGAAAGTACCATGGATGGTCTAAAGAATATCCAGATTTGTCTTAGAAGAAGAGCAGCCAGAATGTTTCTTAGGAATCAGGATGGCGAGACTTGTCTCACTTACTTTGGATGTGTTATCAAAAGAGACTAGTCCCTAGAGAAGAACACCGTACTTGTTAAAGTAGAAGGGCAGCAAAAACCAAACAAACAAAGATGCAGTGGCTGCCACAAGGGGCTTACACATAGGAATAATTTTGAGGACGATGCAGGACCAGGCAGTGTTTCATTGTTGTACACAGAGTAGCTATGAGTCAGAAGTCCCTCAATGACACGCGACAGCAGCAACATAGTTTTTCAATAGAGTAAGGTTGAATTCAAGGAACCTTGAGGAATCTTTTTCCGTTATCTTCCTTATTTTACAAAGGAAGACCCTAAAGCACAGAGAGGTCATTCAACAACTAAAACCACGGTGCTCAATACGTCGATCACAATCTACGAGTCCATCGCAAATGTAGTGTGGGTAGATCGTATGGCATTAAAAAAAAAGACATAAGCCTGTCAATCCTGTCACTTAATTGATATACAGTGCAGCCAATCAGATGCAATCTTAGGTGTCAAACGCATGCGCAAACAGCTGCACTAAGTGCAGCAAAATTGACGAGCTAAGTTATCGCCAATTTTTAGACCTTGGTTTTTTCCCCTCTTAAACGTAAGCAAGGGTATTAAAATGAGTAGGGGAACTGGACCAAGTAAGAAGACAAAAAGTATCACTTTCATACGGAATGGGAGATTTTGACACTTACAAGCCGACATTCAGCTGAAGTCCAGAGCGCATGCACAGTTCTGGAACTTACTCGCAGAGGGAAAGTCCCCAAACATGAGAAAATGTGCTACCTCCTTGACTGCATCATTCGGCTCTATTTATTTATGTGAGGCAGCCTTTTCCCACATAAAGATCATGAAGTTCAAGCACCGTTCCACCATGACTGATGATCGTTTGGAAGTGTGCTTGAGGCTGACTGTCAGCAGCTACTGTGCGGACTATGCATCCCGGGCTCATTCCATTCAGTGCAAGTCATCAGAGTCAACTCAGGTCATGACAAAAATGTACATAGTTAATGGTGTTGTGTTGTGCAATATGTACGTAGACATACATTGGATATATAAAGAATTCTCAATGCATTTATGAATAAATGTAATAAAATAAAAATAAATATATGTTTTGCATTTTTGTAGTTGGTAGACCATTTTGACTTGATCATTTTATAAGTGGCTCGCATGCTGAAAATGTGTGAGCACCCCTGCCCTAGCCTCCCTGGCGGTAATCCCGTGGGTGGCTCTGGGCAAATGTTAACTGTCAGAAGTGGTAACCCTGAGGCACACTTGGGATTACACTGCAGAGAAAGCCCCTTAACAAAATTACTGACATAATTAGACCACCAGGGAGGTTAAAGCAACAACAACCACAACAACAAAAATACCCCCCAAACCAAACATTTAACTATGGATTATCCATAGTTCATTCCAGAAGCCTTTCTACTCTATTAAGTGCCATGTAAAGACTAGCAAGACACAGTTGTTAAGTCACTTAACTTTCCCATTAAAAAGCATAGACAGAGAAGGAAGCATATTTTTAAAAAACTTGGAAGATGTGAGTGTTAGCCTTGCAATGCATATCGTCATAGATTTCAAATATTTGTAATGCTGTTCTGTGGCAAAAGACTTTTGGCTGCTTATGAGACACCTGCAGAGGATTTAACTATTTCAAGAAGTAATGAGCTGTCATTATAAGTCATTGTAGCTTGAGTTTATGGTTTTGGATTAAATGACGGAGGATTGTTTAAATTCAGGGATTTCATGATTTTACTTGTCATTTCAAGAAGAGCTATAGGATGCTTCCAACTAATATGTACATTTTAAATGTTTGCAAGTTTCACATGGAAATATCAATGAAGAAACACATGGACATGGTATGCATTCAGAAGTTTTCATAGACCTCTTGTTTGGCCAAAGTTTGACTTGGCTAAATTCTACTTATATGAGAATTTAGAATCGTATTCAAAATGAGTAGAAAGGAAAAAAGATGTAGAATTGTATTGTTTTGTGTAGTTTATACAAATGTATTAATTATTTCAAATTATTTGAGCAGTATACCTTTTTAAAAAGAAAATATTGGTTATTATTAATGTAGGTCTTGTGTTTATTGTGTGCATACATTTGGTTTGCCACTTACAGTAACAATGAGATATTATCTATGGGTATGTTTTGCTGTAAAATTTTACTGCCAGTGAGTCGATTCTGATCCAAAGTGAGCCTAGGTAATGCTCCCAAGGCCATAAATCTTTATGGCAACAGAGAGCGGCCACTGTCTCCATGGGAGTGGATGGTGAGTTTGAACTGCTGGTCATGAAGTTCAGTGCTTAGCCAGGAGCACCACCAGGCTTCCTTTGGTTGGTTTTAAAGTTGCAGCATAGATAATTCAAACAGTAAAAAATCTCTAGACCTAAAATGAAGGACAAATTGGGATTCCTTCCCTTGTTTTTATTAAGATTGTTCTCAGAGAATGTGCACAATTCTTAACATGGGAAGCATACGATACTAATGAGGCTTATGTTGCAGAAGTGCTGTCTCTCCCAGGCGGCAAGCTCCCGGGCATAAGCATTGGCCCGTGATTCACTGTGGCTGTGTTCACGATAGGCACCTCATCGTAACGTAACGTAACCAAGAAAATCATAGCTTGCTTATAAAACATTAGAGGTTTGGTTTTCATATGCACTGTTTTCATTTGAGGCAGAAGACATTGTTTGATAATTCCAGAAATAACCTACTTAGATCCAAGTGTTGGAATGATTTTTTTCCTTTTGTATTATCATTCTGCTCTAGACCCTAAACACCCAGTCTAAGCTCCTTTCATAAAGGACTCTAGCTGTCTGCTCCTAAATCTTCCGTCTCTTCAACCCCGACTGCTCTAGTTAGGACGATGACCTTGTTACTTCCCCCACATGGTTTGCACATTTTCATTGATGTTTTATGTTGTTCCCCAGTCTGAATGCCTTTTCCTATTGCATGTGATTCAAATTCTATCTTCTTTTATGAAGTTTCCTTTTTAGTCCCCAATTAATCTTCCTTTCTTTGAACTCTAGGGAGAATTGTAGTTGGCATAGTACATAGCGTCTCCTTTTGTTTACTCTCCTATATTCTGTGCTATTTTATCTAGATATGACTACTTTTCATTTTCATT
The DNA here is from genome assembly GCF_000313985.2 of Echinops telfairi. Taxonomy (NCBI): domain Eukaryota; kingdom Metazoa; phylum Chordata; class Mammalia; order Afrosoricida; family Tenrecidae; genus Echinops; species Echinops telfairi. Next base: position 36,767,824 of record NW_022104341.1, read on the forward strand.
TTGACTCAATCCCCTCCAATATTTTTGCATTCCTCACAATTCTTAGTATAGTTCAATAACCAAACCTATTCCGATCAAATACATTTCAACTAAACTCTCTAGGACAGGGTTGACTGCCCCACAGGGTTTCTAAAGCTATCATCTTTACAGAAGCAGACTGCCTCAACTTTCTCCCCTGAGGAAGCTGGTAGATTTGAACCAACTACCATTTGGTTAGCAGCTTTGTGTCATGCCATCCATTTTCCTTACTTACAATATAGGATCCTCATATACCCTAACATTATTTCTTAAAGATATGCTTTAGTCTCAAGGCAATCCAGAAAGACATAGATTGCTGAGTGAATCTATCATAACTGCCCATCCCTTTTGTACTTGGGTAGTGAAATACGATTGGAGTTCAGATTCATCTAATAGTCTGGAATCTTGTGGTTGGTATTTTCAGCAACAAGAGAGTGTGAAAGGAGCTTGTTCTAAAAGCAGATCAACTAAAGTTGCTTTTGTTTTTTTCTGTAGAAAAAGGAATATTCAACTTAGTGTTGTTGTATTACTGGGTTGATAAGGACTATCTTCCCCCCTCCATAACTACTCTATTAGAATCATTAAAAGGGAATCTAGAAAAGACATTCGTAGTCCTGCCACTCTGTGGTTCTAAAATTCTTGTTAATTAAAATAGAGTAAATTCAATTTAATTCAATTATCTGGTTCTTATTTAGAACAAATTCATGTGCTAGAGGTATATGGAATTCGCAGCATTTAATGCTACCCAGTTGTTGGAAATTCATTCACAAGGCTAGTAAGACATCATCTTGCGTAGTAGTGTGGACATGCTGTCCGGAGAGAACAGTCCCTGGAGCAGGACGGCATGCTGGGTAAAGGAGAGGGCCAGTGGGAAGCTGGGTGAAGGGGAGGGGCAGTGGAAAGCTGGGTGAAGGGGAGGGGCAGGGGAAAGGAGGAAGGGCCACGATGAGTTAGATTGACACGGTGGCAACAATGTTCTCAGGCCTAGGGACAGTTGTGAGAATGGCGCAGGACCGTTCAGTGTTTCATTCTTTGAGGCATAGGGCCGCTATGTGTCGGAACCAACTTATTGGCAACTAGTGACGACGACAACAGCAACAATCGCTGGGAACAGTTACGACAACAGCAACAATCGCTGGGAACAGTTAACTTTGGGATTCCTCTTTTCCCATCTTGATTTCAGTTACTTTCTGCTCCCTACTGGTCACTGTCTACTATGCTTTGGCCTCAACTCTCTTTTCTTCCACATCCATCTCACCATCTGCTGGCATCATTTGCAAGTCTGACACCAGCGTCCTAGTTGAGACCTGTCTGTTCTGAGCTATCAAGTGGGGTCTACTCCGTGCTGTGGAGCGTCTCTGGAGCTCCGCTCCTGCATATGCAGCTGTCTGATGGCCCCGAACACTGGATAATTCTGCTTTAGTAATTATCCAATGCACCTGTCGTGAGTGAGGAAGTAAATGAATGAATTTGTAAATGGTTTTATAGGTTCAATAGGACCAACATTGGATTATTTTCTTCTTTAATCACATTCATTTTACTGCATTTCTCTCCTTTTTTTCTGGTGTGGATACCATATAACTCCAGTTTATAGAAATAATTGTTCATCTATATTTTATTTGAAATTGGGGATATGAAAATAATAAAATTTCCTCTTAAGTAGCTCAATTATTAAAAAGGAAACATAATGACAAATACAATATATTGATAAGCACCCATACTCAATCTTCTATATTTATTTCTGTTAGTTAATGGAACAATTAATCTGTAAAACTGAGAAATATCCTTAAAACACTGCATCTCCATTTTATAAATTCAATGTGGTTGTTCTAGAAGCCATTCAACAAGTACCTATTGAAGACCCACTACTACTGTAACAGATAGTAGGACTTCATGGCCTCCCTGGATTCCTAGGTTTCTGCTAATCCCAAGGTCAGCAGTTCGTATCCAGCAGCTGCTCCATGGGAGAAAGGTGAGGCTGTCTTCTCCCTTAAAGGTTTACACTATCTGCAACTGTATAGAATCACAGCAAGTCAGATCTGACCCCATGTGGGTATGTTTGGTTTGGTTGTAGTTTAGTTCCCCAGCATGACTTCCACACTATACGCTGGCCAACTGGTCTCCACGGCCCCTTTTATTTGGTTTACATTCTCATCTGGGCATTAACAGGCTCGTGATGTGTAAAATCATGGAAATATCAAGTCAAGGATAAGGACTTCTTTTTTCCCCTGAGGCCGAGAGGAGAAGTGGCTTGGCCAGTGCCATCTTCCCTTTAGGCTCACCTCCACTTTCCCCTCCCCCCTGCCCTGGACTATATACTGCTCCTGCCAGGCTTTCAAGGATGATATGAATGAACGCAACTAACACAACTCACCACTCGGAGGGATGTGGAGCAGAGGCCTGAGGCTTACCTTCTGGCACCAGCTGCATTAGGAGGAAGAAAGAGACAGAAGTTCAGAGGGAAGCAATCTCACAACAATGCCTTTTCCCTTGAAACACCAGACTTACTACCTAATTTTTCAAGGTTAAACCAAAAATGAGACAGACAATGGAAATGTTTTCAGATAAATAATAATCGTGAGGCTGGGAATTTAGTCTAAATATATAGTATAAGTAAGAAATACTTAAATCGATGTGGGCTTGGTTGGTGGAAGAGAAAGGAACCAACATTTTTAAAGTACTAATTAGATTGATGTCCATGATTACTGCTGTCGTATCAGTCGTGGTGGTGATTGTACACTCTTCTTGAGGTGACTGAACTATTGAACTGTATGATATGTGACTTATAGGCCAATAAACTGTTGGGGCCAAAAAAGAAAATAAAAGCCCCAAATCCATTTGCGGAGTCCCCAAATGGATTAAGTCTTCATTGAGTCCCCTCAGACCATTGACCAGGCCTGTGAATAGTCTTGCCCTCAGAGTGCAGTGCAAAGTGGATTACTGCACACATAGTTGGGGAAGTCAAATGATAATATGTTAAAGATTACCCTTTTGACTCATTCTTAATTTGTTCTAGTTTTTACTGTCTTCTGCTTTCACTTGGATTGAGGTTTTCCTGTTGTATTTCATTGTCATTGTTGGTGTTTTTGTATGATTTTCTTTGTATGAAATTCAGGATAGGAAAATCTGTAGGGACAGTAACTGGATCCACAGTTCCTTAGGGTTGTGGCTGGGGCGGCTCGGGAGTGAGGGGGAGCTAATAATAATGGATAAAAGAATGAAGAACATGTTCTAAATTGATCGTGGTGATCATTATGCAAATCTTTTTAATATATTTAAACTATGGAAGAAAAAAAACACAAAAAATATTGTATTTCCATTTGATCTTGCTATAGAACTTCTGTGTACCATATGGAGACCCATAGAGATGGATGACTAGATGAATATAGTGTGTGTGCATATATGTGCCTGTATATACATGTAAATTTAATCAAATATGTATTCATTCTTCCAGCATTTCTCCCTGTGCCAACTCTCTTCATGGAAATAAGATCACAGCTCTCTGAATTTTAGAGTATGGTCTTATGTCTTATATTTTAGGACCAGTGATAAAAGAAGAAACTTGGCCAAACAAAAAGCTGAGGCTCAGAGGAGGCTTTATGGTCAGACTTCACTAAGAAGACTCTTACCAGGTTCCTCAGACTGGGAACAGCAGCGACACCAACTGGTGAGGAGGAAAGAGGAATTGGTATGGAAGATGTAATAGACTACCTACATTTTGAACTGTATGATTCACTTGTTGATTTCATTCACAAAATCTCATCATTTCCAGAAAGAGAGACTCGCTCAAGTACGAAAGCAAATCTCAAAAGAAGAGCATGAAAATCGGCATATGGGGAATTATAGGTAACTCTACTTCTAGTTCCATACATTTTGAAGGGGTGAAATAGCAAAGAAATTCCTCTACGTTGTTAACCTTTGAGTTTATTTTACGCATAGACTTTTGTTTGCTTTTCCACTTTAAGAAAGTGTGTTCTGTACTATCTTCTCAGAAATTAAAAGTAGCCAGCAAGAAAAGGTTCATGCTTGGGAGAGCTTCTCTAGGCAGCCTTGGGGCTGATGGTACCAGGTCTTCTTGATCTTCCATTAACCTGTAACCTTATTTGGTTCTAATGTGGCATTTTGAGGAAGTAAGGATTCCGATGTCTAGTGTCTTTTCTGCCAATGCGTTCGCTCGTCTTTGTTATAAGCTCAAATGCTTCAGGAACCACTGTGATCACGGAGATGTGGGAAGCAGCCCAGTATGATGACATGTTCTGGAGCCCTTCCACAGCTACCACCATGGCAGCATCAAAAGAGCAACCCCTGAGCCCCTTATCTTCTCAGGAAGACTGTTGCTTCCCTCACACTTTGACTTTTATTAACCAAGATTAAGAACAAGCGAGGGGCAGAGAACTGCTAGCTTTCCTAGGCCTTAACACAATTCACATATGATAAGAACACATTAATCCATATATACTGCCACGTCTATACACCATCTACCCCATTTCTCTCCACCAATGAAGCAAATTGCCACGATGCCAAAAGATATCATCAGGGCTAATTTCTATATGTGATTTCATTCACTCATGAAATCCAAAGCTCCCAAATATTCCACACAATCTGCACTCTTTCCTAGAAATGTATTTTCTCCACTCTGATCCCTTGGCCTTTCTTCTCCTGTTACTACTCCAACCAAACTTACATCGGTCTTTATGGAACTGCATGGTTTCACGGGCCTTCTTCTCTATGTCCATTTAAAATCTGTGTCGGTAACAGATGGACGTTTATGAAAATTTTACAAGTATATCTGCCTTTAATCCTAGCACCTAGTAAAATTACTGCCAGTAGGTGGTCAAGAATGATCCATGTAGTGGATCTTGACTTGGCGTTCTGCTTCTATTGTAGACGGATTTACCCTCCTGAAGATAGAGCACTGCTGGAGAAGTATGAAAATCTATTGGCTGTTGCTTTTCAGACTTTCCTTTCAGGAAGAGCAGCTTCATTACAGAGAGAAATGAATAATCCTTTGAAGAGGATGAAGGTAAGGGATACATTTTTATCTGGTTAAAAGAAAATGAGGCAAAATGTGTCTAAAATATTTTTAAAAAACAATCTACTTTAATCTTACATACAGCAAAATTTTTACTTTAAAAAATCATTTTATTGGGGGCTCATACAGATCTTATCACAATCCATATATATATATATCCATTGTATCAAGCACCTTTGTACATTTGTTGCTGTCATCGTTTTCAAAACATTTTCTTTCTGCTTGAGCCCTTGGTATCAGCTCCTCCTTACCCGCAACCACCCTCATGAACCCTTGATAAATTATAAATTATTTTTTCATGTCTTACACTGATCGATGTCTACCTTTACCCACTTTTCTGTTGTCTGGCCCCCTAGGAGGGGGTTATTTGTAGATCATTGTGATAGGTTCCCTCTTTCTTCCCCCACCTTCCCCTTACCCTCCTGGTATCTCTGTTCTCATTGTTGGTCTTGAGGGGTTTAACTATACTGGATTCTTTGTGTTGCAAGCTCTTATCTGTACCCCTGTGCATGCTCTGGTCTAGCCGGATGTGTAACGTAGAATTGAGATCATGATAGTCGGGGGAAGAAGCATTAAAGAAATAAAGGAAAGTTGTATGTTTCATTGGTGCTATACTGCACCCTGACTGGCTCGTCTCTTCCTTGTGACCCTTCTGTAAGGGGATGCTCAATTTTCTACAGATGGGCTTTGGGTCTCCACTCCACACTCTCACTCATTCACATCGATATGATTTTTTGTTCTGGGTCTTTGATGCCTGATACCTGATCCCCTCGACACCTCATGATCACACAGGCTGGTGTGCTTTTCTTCTAAGCTAGATAGCCGTTTGTTTATCTTCAAGCCTTTAAGACCCCAGACGCTATATTTTTTTATCGCTAGGCATTGCCAGCTTTCTTCCACACATTTGCTTATGCACACATTTGTCTTCAGCGATTGTGTTGGGAAGGCTTCCCCTCTCTTTTGGTAACTGTTTATATTGAATATTTTTCCTATCCTTTCACTTATGAACAGAATATAGTAAGATCATGTACCATTCTGCCAATTTCTGCCTTCTGACTGTGAATTTAATCATTTTCACTGAAGGTAATTACCGGAGTGAGTAGCTCTATTTTGTCATTTTGCTATTTGTTTTCTTTGTGTCTCAGAGACAGTGGGTTTTGTACGGTTGCTACGAGTTGGACTTGATTTGATAATAGTGAGTTTCTATTTTACGGCCAACAAACTCTTTCAGCTTTTGGCTATGGCAATGTCATAATTTCATTTTTACTTTTGAAATAGTTTGGCCAGATACAGAAATTTTGATGGACGTTTTAAATTTTCAACACTTTAAAGATGTCATCATGTTGTCTTTTGGGTTCTCTGTTTCCAGTGAGACGTGAGATATCCATCTTTCTTAGGATAGCTCAGATTTACTGATTTCCCTTTCTTCTTTCTCAAGATTCCCTTTTGTCTTTGATTTTCTACAGTCTTTTCCATTGTGTCTGATTGTGTGGTGCTTTTTGAATTTATGTTATTCTAAGTTTGTGACCCTTTTTGGATGTGTGAATTCCTTTCTCAGATTTGGGAGGATTTTGCCATTACTTATTCTAATATTCTTTCCCTTTTACTCTCTTCTTTCATTCTGGTATTCCCGTCATACACATTACGCGAATATTAGTCTACTGGACGGTGGACCAGAAATATCTCAGTGTCTGGTTACTTCTTATTTTCTCCTCAGTCTTGATAATTCCAATGATCTGCTCTTCTGCCTGCTCAAATCTGTTGTAGAATCCCTCCTTTGAATGTTTCATTTTATTTATTATACTTTTAAAATCTAGACCTTCTCCATGTTGTTTCTTTTTATGCTTCGTACTCATCTTGAATACAGTCCCTTGAAGTTATTGTCCAGCAAGCCTGTGCTACCTGCTTCCTATGGGACCATTTGCTCCTTTGTTCTTTTCCCTAGTCACTCCCCTTTTTAAATGCCTTGTGAATTTTACTTAAAATTGCATATTTGAATATTACAAAGTCGTAACTCTGGAAATCAGAGTCTCTACCTTCTCCACGGATTGATATTTTGGGGGTTTTGATGGTTTGTCTTTAAATTACAGAAAGTTGTAGTACTCATTTGTTTAGTGACTTTTCCTAAGTAAGTTCTGCACAGACTGTCTGCTGGTCGTATGTACTTATTGAAATTTCTGTTCCTTGGCTTGCATTTCAACAGAGAATTTCTTGAATGTTAGGATCAAAAGAAAGCAAAACAAAACACAAATGTGCACACTCACAAATCAATCAGAAAACCAAAAAAACCCCAAATCAAAACAAAACGAATTCACACACAAACAGGCAAAACTAAAGAAAAACCGAACAACTCCCTCTCCCAGTCTTTGCAGTTGCTTCTTTGCTGGCTACTCTTCCCCGTTTACTAGGCTCGTACTGAGCCTGGGGAGAGCAGCCCCGCAAGAGTTTCTCTGGCATTTCCTTCCCAGGCGTCCTGCCTTGGGCCTGAGCGTGGTTTTCTAAGTATGCGTACGTTCATGATTGCTTTGAAATACCCTACTTTCCCAAGGAGGCTTTTCCCGTGGTTTCCCTTTTAGTCTTCGGGCATCTGCTTTATTCTAGATGGCTACATGGGGCAGTCGTGTTCAGCCAAGGCCTGTTGCATTTTCTGCTTTGTGTGAGTTTGGAGCTAGGCAGGACACACACCAGCACCTTGCATTAATCCTTCAGACTGATTCCAGACAGATTAGAAAAGACATACACAGTCTTGCAAGTTACTCTTCTTCCTCTGGAGAGCCTCTCCAGAAATGTGCGATGTAACCACTTTAAGACTTCCACTGTTGCAGGCCGGTGAAGGGGTATGCCAAGTTAAAAATAATGCAAATATTTCCTCCCGTTTTGAAGTCGTGCTTTTCTTGATTCAACCTTCAATTGGTTGTCATACTATGGTGTCCAGTTTTAGAGTTTTAGCAAAATTGGTTTGGCTTGTTTTCATTTGTATATATGATATAATAGGATCATGGATCTGCTTGTTATCGCATCTTGCTGATTTCACCCACTCAAGTGTTACTTTTAAGGAGGAAGACATTTTGGATCTTCTGGAGCAATGTGAACTTGATGATGAAAAGTTGATGGGCAAAGCTACCAAGCTCCGAGGACCAAAGGTGCAGTATCACTACCATCTTGTATTGCGTAGTAAATTAAGAAACAAACACAGTGCCTTTAAGTCAACTTTGGCTGGTTATGACTCATTATGACCGTAGAGTATAGAGTAGAACTGCTTCATCGAGTTCCTGAAAACATAGTTCTTTGTGAGAGCACACAGCCTCTTCTTTTTCTCATAAGGTGGCTAGTGGGTTTGAATTGTTGACCTTGAAGATAGCAATCCGACACTTAACCCACTGCACCACCAATATTCCTTCCATATCCATTTCGAAACCCAGTGCCATCAATTTCAACTCATCGTGACCTATTTAGGGTTTCTGAGACTGTAAATCACTGGAATTCCTCACCCACCGCACCACCAGGGCACCTTTATCATACCAAGTAGATACTGCAAATGCAGTTGATTTTCTCTCGATACTCCTCACTATATGAATGACTGATTCAAGAAGCTGTAAGGAATATGCTATCTGTCTGTGTCGAATACAGGTAGGTTTTAGAAGATGATGTTATTTTACACTTAGGTGAAGCGATGTTTCACTTTGTTATTTGCCACCAATTTTTTTTGTCTTTGGTTGTTGTTCTTTCCCTAATGCTGGTAAAGTGTCAGAGCCAGAGGGACCAATCCCTAGCACCTTCATTTTAAACAATATTATTTTCCACTCATATCTCTGGGTAGGTAATCATCAAAGACGTGTGAAGCATTATACGAGGAGGCTTTTAAAAGTTCTTGGAAAAAACTCTATTTTTTCATTTCATTTTCCCAAGAATTCTTCAAAGCCCCATAGTAATAGCAAACAAGGTAACAGCAAATGTTTCTAGAACTCTTTACTGAAACCCCCAACTTTTGATGGTCCAGCAACTTGATCTTGTTAGTTTTAATGTATATTGTTCCTAGGAATTAGCAGAAAGCTGTCAAACAGGCAAAAAACAGACAAGTGCTTGCTTTTCCTGTGTCCACTTTGTGTTGGTGACATCCCTATGTTCTTATACTACCTGTCAAATCCTTGCTGGCAATGTAGGAAAGAAATTGTCTTTGTCAAACCTTGGAAACATGTTCCATTCTGCTCCATTAATTGTAAACTTCAGTAATACGAAGCTATCTCTGTATCTTTAGACACATCATACTCTGGATCATACATTCATGATTTTCCATGTTTTGTAAATGCTGCCCCCCCCCTTATGAATTGATTGCTAATTGGTAGAAGACCCATTACTCAGCCACATCAACCATGGCTGCATTTGTGAAACCCTTTCTAACTCTCCCAGTTCAACTGTGATTTTCCTTCTCCTCCTTATCCCACTGCGTCCTGTGTAACACTTTTGTATAGTGATTGTGACAAAAATTGTTTGCCTTAGTAGGAGGATGTAAGCTTCTTAAAATAGGAAATATATTTTCATCTTCACACCTCCAGCACCTGGCATGTAGCAGCATCTATTAGTGAAACTTTTGGCAACATTTTCTGTTCTCAACCAACTCATTTGGCTAATGGAAAGCTGATAATTAGACCAAAATTAGAGGGTATATTGTGGCAAGTACTGCACTAGATTGAATGTAAAGATTTGTCTTGCCATCCTGTGATGATTTGCGTTTTGCTGTAGTGCTGGAAGCTGTGCAACCAGTATTTCAAATACCGCAGGCTTACTAATGATGGACAAGTTTCAGAGGGATTTCTAGACTGGCAGGAAGGTGCCAGTAATCTACGAAAGGTTAGTCAGTGAACACCTTATGCATAGAAACATATAGTGCTGGAGACGAGTCCGTTAGGTCAAAAGATAGTCACAGTGTGAATTGCCTCTTCTCATGTGGGTGGAGTAAAACTACATGGGCCTTCATTTGCGTAATGTGGCATGAGTCAAAATCAGAAATAACAACTGTGAACATTGGTTAGCAATTAGAATATGAAATATAACAAGTAGCAAGGAAAATTAGTGGTCATCAGAAACAAATTGGACTGCTTAAAGAATGACATGCTGGGTGATAGTGAGCTGAAATGAGTTGGTATTGGTTATTTTGAATCTGACAATCATATGGTCCTCTGCCAAGAACTACGAGTTGATGAGGAACAGCACTGCATTTATCATGATAGTGTTTCTTCAATTTGTACAGGACCCCTGGTGCGATAACGGGCCAGGTGTAGTCTGCTAAGTGCAAGATCAACGGTTTGAAACCACAGACTAATCTGCAGGAGAAAGATGAGGCTTTCTATTCCCGCCAATACTTACAGTCTCAGAGACCTGTAGGGGCAGGTCCGGTTCTGTCCTCTAGGGTTGCTAGAAGCAGGATTTGACCTGATGGCAGGCATTGAGGAAGTCAGAGTGATCATGAAGTCCAGTGTGATTGGTGACAGGTTAATGCCCATATGCCTACAAGGAAGACTAGCTAATGTGATGGGCTGGTTAAAATGGACTATTACTAAAATATATGCACCAACCATGGATGTCAAAGGTGAATAAATATAATCATTTTATAACCTACTACAGTCTGCAGTTGGTCAAACATGTAATCAAGGTGCACTGATAAACACTGGTGATTGAAATGTGAACGTTGAGGACAGAAAGAGAACACTGTTGGAAAATACGGCACTAGTGACAGAGAGAGACGGAGAACATGTGCTAGAATTCTGCGACACCAGTGACTTACTCATCTGAGATGTCTTTTTCAACAATACAGTTAAACACTGTACACTTTGACCTTGCCAGAGAAACTATATAGAAATCAAAGTGATTTCAGACCTTGAATGAAATAATAAAGACACTCATTATCGTCAGTCAAGAGAAATTCAGGGCTGACTGGAAAAGACCGTCAGCTGCTCATGTACATGTTCAATTGAAACTGAAGAAAATCAAAGCGAGTCCACCAGAGATAAAGAATGCATGTAAAAACAGTTTAAAAGTTAGATTTCACAACTGAACACTGATGACTAAGAGACCAGGAGAATTGTGGAAAGGTGTGAAGGACATCCATCATACATGGGAAAGTCATCCAAGGACAAGCAAGAAGTGACTGAAGCGAGTGTCGGACAGGGCTCTGACACTCTCTCTTCAGTTCAGAGTAGCTGAAGAGAACAAAAGAAATGGAGTAAAAGAGCGGAATATTTCAAAGGGCCACTTGAGAAGACAAGGTGATGTATTGTAGTGAAATGTGCGGAAACGTGGAGTTAGAACATCAAAAGGGAAGAACATAATTGGAATTTCTCAAAGTGCAAAAAGTAAAGGGAAAGTTCAAGGTTTGAGTGGTAATATTGAAAGATTTTATGGGTAAAAAAATTGGTGCAGGAAACATCAAAAGAAGATGGAAGGAATACATAGAGTCACTGTACCAATCATAATTGGTTGGCACTCAACCATTTATGGAGGTAGCATGTGGTCAAGAACTGATGGTCTTGAAGAAAGAGGTTCAAACGTATTGAATGCATTGATGAAGAACAGGAATCTAACAACGTGCAGAATTCCAATGAAAATTCTTCCATGAATGTATGCAACATGGAATCACCTACTCATCTGGAAGACATACTATTCATGCTCATTCCAAAGGAAAGTAAGCAAACTAAATGTGGGAATTATTAAGCAA
>NW_022104341.1:36779852-36781960 GCF_000313985.2 Echinops telfairi
AAGATAATTAGATATATAACACAAGAAATGAACTGTTAAATTATATACAGGTAAATATATAATACAAGAAATGAACAGTTAAATTATAAAGCAGTACAAATGGCTCAGTGCAACTCGCTCCTGTGAGAGACAGTTGTGAGACACTAGCAGTCCTTCAAGTCTAGTCTGCTGCCAGGTCTTCCCCTATATATAGAGAGAGCTAGGCTATCTCAACACAACAGCCAATCATAAGGCAGGTCACCAACTGTCAGGCAGGTCACCCACCGCCAGTCCCCAGCTCCAGAGATGTCTTAAAGGAACCTCAATTTACAGTGACAGTTCACAGACTAGGCGTCCCACAGGTAGTGTAGCCTGTAAATTGAGGCACAGAATAAGCAAGGCAGCCGTACACTGGTCCGATGATCACAGAGTGAGAGACAAGAAAGGCGAAGCTCACCGAGCCATTTATAGCTCCACCCTTCAGTTAATCCCACTTGTGTTTATCGGCCAAGCTGGCACAATAAACTATCTCATGTGTGTAGATATGTGACTATGAGCATTATAACATATGATGGATAACATTCAAAGATGGGGTTTTCAGAACACTTAATTGTGTTCATATGGATCCTGTCCACAGACCAAGAGGCATTCATTCAAACAGAAGAGGATGACACTGCATGCTTCATAATTGGAAAAAGATGTGCAGCGGTGGTGTATGTAGCCTTTTACCGTCGTTCTTCACTCTGTATGATGGACAAATAATTCCAGAAACTGGATGATATCCAAAAGGAATGCAGCATGAAGATTAGAAAGAGAATCCTAATAAACTGAGATGTTCCAGTGATACATCCTTGATTGCTGTAATTGAAGGCAACTGGAAGCATTTGCAAATGAGCATCAGAGACTACGCCTTCAATATGGATTACCCACGAACCTAAAGAAAACAAAAGTTCTAATGAGCGGCCCAATAAAGAGTTATAATAACGAGAAATAATTTGAAGTTGTCAGTGATTTCACTTTGCTTGGATTAACAATCAGTGTCAGTGGGAGCAGCAGTGAAGAAATCAGACAATGGATTGCATTTGGCACTATAACCTATTACTCATTTATTAACTCCACTTGGTAGTGAAGTCACTGTTTAGAGTTTATGCTGCTATGATTTGCTAATTATTGCTTGAACAATGTATTGGTTAAGAATGTCCTAAATGCATACATATATCAACAGCTCAGTTATCCACTTCCCAGGTGACTCTTTATACAGTTGAATTATGTAGTCAAACTTCTCACGAAACCTTTGAGCTGTGCTGCAGGGAGGCAGGCACTGCTGGCAAGCCCAGCTGTGTCACTGTTCTTTGGATGCGAAGCTTCTGAAGAAACACCCTTTCTCTAGCATTCATTTTCCCCAAAGCTGTCGGAGTGTTTGATGATTGTGTTCCTGGCAAATGTTTTAATGCATACCTTTTTGAACATTGTTAGTGTTCAGTAAATATTAGACCATCAAAAGGAGAACATATTTTTAAAACCTAAGTTGGATCCTTAGTGTATTAAATTGCTTTCTGCTTTGGTTATTTTTCAGCCTTTGTAAAGGCTATATTATCAAGAAGACCACATTTTGGTTTACTGCGTATTCCATGCACTACATGAAATGCTATCCCTCTCTTTCTCTCTCTCTTCCTACACCATTACACTAGAGGATAGACCTTCTTTAAGTGAAATCCCATGGTATCCAAGCATTTCACTGTGGTGGATGATAACATCAAAAACACTTTTGTTTGATTTCACAGAGAGCAAGCATCTTGTCTACAACTTAGGAATTTCTCCCAGCAGGAGTAGGTAGCATATGGCATGTGCAATAAATAGTCTCTCAAAAAGGCTATGTTATAAAATTGTCTTCTTTTCAGTCATGTGCATTCTCTCTGAAGTGATGTAGTTTCCCTTCCCTTCCCTCCTTTCAGCTGGCATTATTGGAAAGACTTTGGGTAGGAGGATTGTAAACCAGTAGTTTTGATAAAGGCTCGTGAAACATAATAGATGGAATTTTGGATCTCTACATTAAATTTTTTTAACCTCCACCTGACACCTCTCTGCTAACCCTGAGCAGACTGATTTCCACAGTACATGCATTATGC
>NW_022104341.1:36782932-36789726 GCF_000313985.2 Echinops telfairi
TAAACTCAATAAAAAAACCTATCCCAATTTTACCCCTGACCCGGTGAGGACATGTTCGTTATCCTCAACGCCTTTCAGATTCTGCAAGTGGAAAATGAAAGCGTTGAATGAAGAATGCCTGTAGTCCATTCTGAGGAGCTAGTGCATGAACATTGGCCTGCTCGCCACAAGAGCAGGGCTTGAACCCAACCGCTGCTCTTGGGAAGGGAGTCGAGGCCGGCTGCTCCAGCCTTGCAACTCTTTCGTCGACTTGCTCTGAGTCATTATCGACTTGATGGCAGTTCTCTCAGCCACACAAACTAGTTCAACTCTTCGAATATCTAGTTTTCTCCCCACCCGATTGAAAAGAGTACAAACAAGCAATGTTTCCCGTAACTACAGAATGCTCAGCAGCTGCTCTGTCGGAGAAGGGTGTACAGGCTCGCAGCTTCAGATGCGCTAGGCCCCAGTTTGGTTCTGGATACAGGGTTGCTGGGAGCTCGAATCGGCCTGATGGCAGTAGTGGCATCATCCAGTCTCCTATATTTTAGTTTTGTTAAGAGTTAAATTCTGATATAATTTTATTTTAAAAATCTGTCTCATGGCTTTTCTGCTGATTGCATTCTCTTTTAGACAAATACAGTTTCTTTCCCTACTTCTTTACTCACTGTGCTTTATTTATACTACTACCCATTTTTCTAAAGACAATGGCTATCTCTCCATGTATTCGACTTGACAGTGTTTCTGACCAACCCATTTGTGAAGCAGTTCAGGTTTTGTCCCTCTCATTTTCTTCCTGGGTTAGCATCGGGGTCAGGCTTTGGGTACACAGGAAGTATTCAGGGAAGCAACCAGCCATCCATTCTCTCTCTTTCCTTTTTATTTCCTTCTGCTGTTGTTTGCACTTCTTTTTTTTCTCATCTTTCATTTTTTTCTTCAACCTTGAAAGACACTTAATATTGTGTCCATTATTCTTTTTGATACCCCAAAATCCAGCCCGACATTTCTGTTTGCTCGGGCTTACAATGACACCTCTTTGATACACTGCCTCGTATTCAGGACTTCCTTATATCCAGTCTCTTTCTCCTATCTACCTTGTGCTCTGGTGTTTTATTTCAGGGCTCAACTAAAGAGATTGGTTCAATAATGCAATAAATGGAATTGTGGGCCTTTTTTTTTTTGTTCGCTCTCCAGCAGTGGTTTAATAAGTTAATGCCCTTGGCAATGTTCACATTTTAAAACTGGCCTTCTGCTCTTCTAATAACCTATTATATAGTTAAACTCCATTAAAATACTCTTTAGGGTTTTCTTCTATTTTATTTATTTTTCCTCAAGGTTCCTACAATCTGTAATTTATCCATTTAGCCTGGCCATTCACTAGACTAGTTTCTCTCTCTCTCCATGACTCTTTCTGTAAGTTATTCAGTCTTGAAACTATGAACAGAGTCTACCTAATAGCAGAGGGAAATGGATGGCATTATGGTATCATAGATAAAGGCCATTGAGATTATTAGCATTTAAACCTCAACCTGGCCCCTGTCTTGCATGGTGAGTTCTGAACCTCAGTGTTTTTCATTCATAAAAGGCATAGAGGAGAAAGGAAGAAATATTCCTCACTGGAGATTTTCTGTGAGGATTAAGATACAATGTAATGCTCAGCACAGTGTCTGGCATAGTAGCTAGACTTTCAAGTAATTTGTCTTTCTGGCTCTTTTATGTTCATATTTCTACAGCACAGGGTTAAAGTACTAGTAATCAAATATTAGAGTATTTCTCCAGTTCTTCATATTTCACAGTAGTGTATTCCTTTCAAACTCACAGTCTTATGATGATGCCTATGCTTTGACATATATAGTCATTCTGCACTAATCCTTAGTCTGTGTAGACCCAATACAGCAGGAAACGTCCACTGACAAGGCTACTCTCTTATCTCACTTATCCATCGTCAACAGACTCCATGAGACGGTCAGTCAGCTGCCCTCGGTCCATCTCTGCTCAGTCACCTTCCACTGGGGAAAACCGCCCTTTTTCTGCTCAACAAATGCTCTCAGCATCCCGACCAACTTCCGGGGTCCGGTCACATTCCCTAAACCGTGCTTCCTCCTATATGAGGCACCTGCCCCAAAGCAATGATTCCAGCTCTACTAACGCGCAGGTGGTAAGTCTTCTATCGCACTCTCTCAAGGTTCCCAGAAGCACCTGACTCAGAAAGAGGTGGCAAAAGCCATCAGCTGGAAGGAGGCCAGACTGAACCTCAGGTTCTTTCTGTAATTCGATTCGCAGCCTTCTGAATTTGAGTACTCTTCTATTTAGTGAACCATGGATTAGGAGGAGGCTTTTAAAGGTCAAAATTCCCCATGTCATAGAAATCAAGAACAGGCAAGGAGAATAGCATTACGATCCTTTTCCATTTGCTGATGTAGTAGGATACTTCTGTTGAGAAACATCTGAGTAAATGTATAGTTTTGCAGTGTCTTGCAGTTAATCTGTAGTTTTAGGGAAATTTGCTGTATGACAAATCCTATACAATGTAACTGTCACATGATTAATAGGTTAAAATAATCCATGTAAATTTTACTTATAATATTTAAGTACTCTATTTTTAAAAACTTTTTATTATGCCTTAGATGAAGGTTTTCAGAGCAATCAGATTTCTTAAAAAATGTGCACATTCTGTTGCGTTGATTGCAGTCTGCACAAGGCAGCATCACTTGGCCCCCTGCCCTTTGTTTCCCATTTCCATCCGTCCTTCTTTCCTAGTCCTTCCTGCCTGCTGAGCTTGACACTTGGGCAAATGCCGGTCTTTTGATTTGAAATGGTAGATTATTCTAACCTTTTAGGGAAAATTTTATTAAGGTAAAATCAGAGAATTATTGAACTCAAAATATCATTCAAATGGGGAATCATGAAACCCTGAAAGTCCGAAGCTCACAAGCCCCAGGAGGGCGGGCCAGGGAGGGCGGTGCAAGCCACACAGAATCAGTGCCACGTGACTAGCTGCCAAGTGCAACATCCTGACTGGCTTACATCAGTGAGGATCAGTTAAAGATAGGACAAAGTGAAGCGCGATTATTAAAATCATTGCATGTAGTAATACAACTGGGATATATTGATTGGCTACATAACAGAATGATAAGATATGGGGTCCCAGAGGAAGTGTCTTGGTCAGTCACAAAACAGGGGCACGATGGATATTTTCAGGAATAGGAGGTTGACAATAACTCTTCACAGAACATAAGGTCACAGGGAGATTGGGGACCAACGTTTCAATAAGGAATTGGCTACAGACTCCAAGATGTATGGTAGCAACGTTCTTGTCTGACTATGAAGAAAACACTTCCTTAACAGGATTGGTTCCTAAGCAACAGGGTTTGAATTTGTGTGAAAAGATATTCTGAAACTTAACACTACTTCAGCCATTTTACCTTAGGTCAAATGCCTCTCTTAACTTCCTATCTTAAATCAGTTATAATGTTCTCATATATTAAATCAACATATACTTTCCCTCCTAAACAGGAATACCAGACATTCTATAAGAGACAATCAGTGACCTTATTTTGCTACCAGACTTACTTATAAATGATCAAATAGAAAGCATTATGTGCCTTCAGATAGCCAGAGACTTATTAAATTGTTTATTTAATAATGGATAGTGTTTCAAAGAAAAGAATAAAGATATATATGCAAATGAATTTTACTTGGTAGCAACAATATATTATTCTTGTTCTAGTCAAGAGGACTGGCCTGAGGTACACGTAGCAAATGAATCCGACCATAATATTCTTCTTAAACATTCATATTTTAAGTATTTTGAACTCAATATAAAATACAACTGTGTAGAAGTGTGAAAGACACCCTTAGGAATTCATATCTATTTAAACCTAGGGATTTACTTACTTAAAAAGAGTTTATAATATCAATATTTCATGCAGTAAAGTGCATCTTCATTACAATTTTTTATATCCACCTACCGTAAATTAAAAATTATGGTTTCTTCCCTATTTGTCTTTTTCAATTACATTTATCTCAGTTTTCTTTGGAAATACCTTTTAGATCATAGTGGCATAATGGTATAAGCTCTCCTCCAAACATCTGTCTCTTTTCAAATTTAAGAGTGAGTCCTTACGGCAACTGAAAACAAAGGAGCAAGAGGATGATCTGACAAGTCAGACCTTATTTGTTCTCAAGGACATGAAGATCCGGTTCCCAGGAAAATCCGAGGCAGAATCAGAACTGCTGCTAGAGGATGTGAGTATTTGATATTTATGAAATGCCAAGGAGCTTATACCTTCTTGTATTTCTTCTTGAAATACTGATATTTATTCCCCAGTGGAATTTTTCTCAATGGCATGCATAGCAAACTTAAGTGACCTTCTTTTCAACCTCCACAAGTGTTAAAGAGTAGAGCTTTATTTTAATGAATGAAGAGTGAGATAATATTAATAATCAGCAATGCAAAATCTCTTAGTATATAGTCCTGTTATCATGATAAAATGGCTTAATCAACTGAGAATGATTAATGTTAAATTGATCATTAATTAATGTTAATTTTTAATGACTTAAAATACACGAGGTTAACCTGGTGTGAATAGAAGGGAATGAAGTGGGCATGCCATCTGACTTCCTCCAGCTCCGGAGGCTGGCTGCACAAGGTAGAAGGCAGACATGCCTCTCACCTCTATCCCTTCGTGTTCTATTCTGACACTCTACTCCTATGGGTGGGTGTGATAATTCATTGCAGTGGCCACACAGAACTCCCAGACAATGATCATGGTTAAGAGTCTTATTGAGGAAGCCAGCAAGTGACAATGCAGGTGAGCCTCTTCTCTGACATGGCTGCAAGCAGGCCTCTCTCTGGCCCTGAGCCTCTGGGCCTGCCCTCTGCCTTGTCTGGGCAGTGTGACAAAGCTCTTTTAGGGCTGCTAATAAATGTTCAAAGGACACATCACTCCACTATTAGCCTCAGCAACAGCTCCATGGGCCAGCAAATCCATGGCCAGAGGCACCCTACTCCCTAAGTCACCTCCTACCTACCTCCAAGCACTCTACTGTACTTGTGCCGTGGGCTGGACAGTCCAGTATTCTACCAGACTCTGGCTCCTGGTTCTGATGTTGCTCCTGCTGTGTGCCAAAGGTGTCTTCTGGATCCAGGGGGCTCACAGATCAGGATATACTCCATACCTGGCTCTTCTTTCTTGCTGTGAAATCCGCTATCTGGCTTCTGAGACAACGACCTTTATACCCAGCAGGATGGCACTCACAATGAACCCTGTGAACAGTTACTCACAGCGGAGTCCTATCATCCAACCAGGATCTTCCGCCACCTCCAGACTTATCAGGAGAATGAAGGTCTCTTGATAGGAATAACAAAAGCTATGGCTAGAAGAACCATATTACATAATTCACTACTTTTTACCTTGCTTCTAGAGAGATTTAGAAAGAGCTGATATGGAATTAGTTGTAACGAAATAAGTGACACTTCTGGCATAAAACATCAAGAACATATGAATGTGACACTTGAATTAATATTGAAATCAAAGGAATAAAAATGAAGTGTGTGCAAATATTATGTGTACATATGTATATTAAAAGTCCATAGGAAAATTCCATTATCTTTTAATTCCATTTTCAATGAGCTTTTTGAAGCACCCCTGTGTGTATCTGTGCGTGCATGAGTGTGCACATTAGAAAACATTGAAACAAAACAGAACACAAATGTTAGGTTTAAAATAGGAAGGATGGGGAAAGGCATCGCAAACATCGTTATAAATACTCAAACATTTATTTATTCAGCCATTATTAGAGAGCCTGATTTTATAGATAACAGAATGATTAAAAGCAGAGACAGTAGAGCCAGAAAGTTGCAGTCAAAATATATATCATATACTGCATAGCATTCATGTGGGCAGCATCCAACTGTATATGCATCTGTGGTTTCTGGAAGAGAGGTTTGCTTGGAAGGGAGAGTGCAGGCAAGACCAGCACTTTCCCCCCATGATACAGCAGCAAGCATTAGGCTCCCACAGCTGCCTGGTCTGGTTGCAGACCATGAGCCCTAGTGCAGCTTGTAGCCCGGCTGTAGTTGTGTGCCCAACACAGCAGGTGAGGGGTTGCGATGAGATGCTGGACCACAGCATCTCTGCTCTGTGCATCTGAGGACTTGTGGTTCTGACCAGCCTCCACCTGGCTGCTGGAGAGTACAGCATGCCTACAGACAGCTAATTGAAGGTTTACATTTGCAAACCCTGAGGCTTGGACACTAAGGAAAAGCCATAGTCGCAACACGAGTAGGGGAGGGTAGCAGCAGGTGCAAGGGTTTCTTTGATATGTTGTTGAATATGCATAGGACATTGAGCATTTATAGTACATCCATTATTCACCATCTTTGATATATGTTGTTGAATATGCATAGGACATTGAGCATTTATAGTACATCCATGATTCACCAAACATCAGAATCATACATCCTGTTTCATAGAACATGTTTTGGATAATGGAGATGCACACACACACACACACACACACACACACACACACACACACACATGCAAGATAGAAAGCTCCAGGAGGACAGGGGTCTTGTCTGTTTTGCTCATTGATGTATCCAAATCCCAATAGGAATGCCTGGCACAAAGGTCACTCACTCCATGGATTCAGTTCTGAATCAGTCCAACCTCATAGGACAGGGTAGAACTGCTCCTGTGACTTTTGAGACTAATTCTTTATTTCTTTTTAAATCATTTTATTGGGGTGCATACTGCTCTTATCATAATCCATCCATCCATCCATTGTGTCAGACACATTTGTACATATGT
>NW_022104341.1:36790739-36791855 GCF_000313985.2 Echinops telfairi
CTTTGCCTCCTAGTTCTTTCCTCAGTTTCCTTTTAATTTCCTCTTGTCCCACTATCATGTTTGATAGTGGGTTTCAGTAACTTCTCTCTGCTAATTGCCCTTGATCAAGCCCCACCAGGTATCCTATATCCTCCTTGCCATTGATTTTAGATCACTTTTTGTTCCCTTGTCCCTGGGTTGACACCCCTTTTCTTTTCCCCGAACTCCCCCTTTCCCACGTCTCCACAGAACTGTCAGTCTGTTGTTTTCTCCTCTGGATTGTTTATCCTGCCTATCTTAGCTAGATGTACACATAGAGACCATAATAAGAACAAGAGCAAAACAAAACAACAAAAGAAAACCAAACAACAACTACAACAACAACAAAAGGAAAGCCTGTGAATAGTTCCAGGTCTGTTTGTTGACCTTTAGGAGTGTTTTCCAGTAGAGTCTGATGGGGTGCCACTCTCTGGCCCCACAGCCTATGTTTGGTATTCCCTGGGGACTTCATTGCTTTGCTCTCTTTGCTGCTCTGTTTTGCCCCAGTGTGATGGGGTCAGATTGGGCACAATTCCCACACTGTGCCAATACAAACTCTTTATGGGAGTAGAAAGCCTCACCTTTCTCCCTTGGAGTGGTTAATGGTTTCAAACTGCTGACCTTGTGGTTAGTAGCCCAATGCATTCATTACCCACTGTTATCAATTGCTTACTTAACAAATGAGTGACTCTCAGTTTCATTTCATTTCTTTGGAACGATCTGACTTTGTGAAAGTTCTTCAACTTTTCTGAGCCTATGAAGCCTGACCTCTATTCTTTAGCTGATAATAAGTGCCTCACAGTGCTTTCTAAGGATGAAATAAGATAGCAGAAATTGTTTGGTCTGTGCCGGTTACTTATAATTGGTAATTCAGTCAAATTTAAGATAACTTTAAATAATTTAGTTATTTTAAGATAAATTTAAATAATTCAGTTGTATCACTCAGTCCTTTTAAAATAGAAGTCCTGATTTTAATATCTGTTGTATACTTATTTTTGGAAAGTTAACTTACTGAAATTATAAGAATGCTTTGTTAATATTGTGATCTTATTATGATTTAAATATTAATCACTGTGCACACACACACACACACACACA
>NW_022104341.1:36793414-36794746 GCF_000313985.2 Echinops telfairi
TTTATGAACATTTTATGTGTACTATCCCCAGTAAAGCCTATTATATTAAACATTTGAGATGCATACAATTGTTTTAATAACAAAAGGTGACACATATCAAAACATTGCTATTACTGTATTAGTGTTACAGATGTTTTAATGTAATTGGAACTTTTTCTTAACATTTTTATGTATATAAATACACTATATACCAAGACAAATATTTGCCTGACATTAGATATGTACTTTGCCTAACCGTTCCATATGTACACAATCTACTCTAAGACAAATCTAGGAATGTAAATTGTAATCCAGGACACCCTGCTTAGGTATTGCTTGAAGAGCAAGGCACCATCTAGTGGCCAAATATAGGATAAAAGCCACAGTCGCATTTTGCCTTTTTCATTTCTTGGCATTAATTTAGATTTCTCTAAAGCAAGTGACTAAAAACAAAACAAGAATGACAAAAACATGTTCTTATTTGAAAGCAACAATAATGGCAGTTTCTGAGATCATTTCATTGTTTTGTGAAAATATCTTATTTACAAGCCAACTGCTACTTGTTGCACCAAAGGAAAGGAAGTCAGCATTATGCTAGGCTTGTTTTTGTTCATGCCATCCTATTCAATCAAGTTCTTTTAAAAGTAAGGCCGGTGACCTTGTACCATACACTTTACTTATCATTCTGCACATTATGAGAAATATCTGTCGTATTGTACTTTTTGTATCAGGTAGAGAAAGAGATAACCAAAGAGTCAAACGAGTATCGGTGGCAAATGTAGTTGTTCTGTACAAACCGAACCTGTGAATACTAGCATATTACTCTTAGTTTTGACTGATGTTAGATTGTTCATCATACGCAGTGACTGTTTTTATCTGTGTGCTACAGTAGAACTAGAATATACATTCAGAAATTTTGCAGATTTTCATAAAAATCAAAATGTAGTGATGGCATAATCCTAATTATAGCTAGACTACATTCAGTGTACTCCGATGAGGAATGTAAGGTCCTCGGCAGGGCTCTGGACTGGGCATTGACAGCTGAAAGGAGCGGCAGTGGAAACCCACCAGCCCTCCGGGGGGAGACGAAGGCGCCGCTCCTGTGAAGAGTTCGGAGGCCTCAGGAGCCCTGCTGGTAGAGGGTTCTGGGCTGGGCTGCAAAATGCAATATCGGCAGCTTGAACCCACGGTCCCAGGGAGACGGAGGAGGCTGTCTGCTCCACTAAAGGTTTGCAGCCTTGGAAACCCATGGGCGTCACTAGTTGGAGCTGACTTGGTGGCAGTTGGGTTTGATTTTCTTAATTAATTAATTGATTAATACTTTTAATGGTGCTGCTGGGTAAGCGTTGGGCT
>NW_022104341.1:36812366-36814025 GCF_000313985.2 Echinops telfairi
AAACCCCATGAGGAAGTTCTACAATGTCCTAATGGGTTAAACTATGGGTTAGAATTGTCTAGAAGGTTTTGAGGTTGTTTTTTGTTTGGGTTATTTATTTTTTTCTTGCTGATTTGCCTTCTACCTTCCTAACATTACTAAGTAGGTGTCTTGCTAAAGAGGCAGGTGAGGCCTCCATGAAGAGATGCTGTTTAAGCTAAGGCGCAGAAATTCACCAAGCGAGCAGACTAGGAGATTGTTCCATGCAGAGGAAAGGCTATGTGAAAAAGAGCATGGTGGGGGATTTATGCTCTGTTTTTCCTTGATTGGGGTCTCTCATACTTTACTAAATTTTAGTTTAAAAAGTGAATTATCAGGTTGTATTGAAATTTTCTTCCTCATCTGAAAAAACAAAATGAAAATTCACTGTTCTCAAGTTGATTCTGGCGCATAGCCACCCCACAGGACACAGCAGACTTCCCCTGTAGGATGGAACTTTACACCTGTTAGGAGAGCAAAGAGCCCTCTTTCTCCCACAGATGGGTTTGATTGCAGACGTTGCAGTGAGCAGCCCACCATGTAACCCACTGTGCCACCTGGGGGCTTCTTTTTTCAATCGTTCAAATTCACTGTCACCCCTTGCTAACTCTTAAAAAAAAACCTCTTCATTGAATAAGTGAATTTTAGTCTTGGTACCTATATTTTCAGAAGCCTTGATGATATAGAGAGTTATGTGTTTGCACTGCTAACTGCAAGGGCAGCAGTTTGAAACCACCAGCCAAACCACAGGAGAAAGATGAGGTGTTCTACTCCTCTCAAAGTTAGCCTTGAAAACCCACAGGGGCAGTTCTGCTTCTCCTGTAGCACCACTATGAATTGGAACTAACTTGGCATCAGTGAATTTGTTTTTTGTTTTGGTTGTTTTAACTTAAGAGATATGATTACCTACTAATCTGTCAACTGCTTCATTATCTCCCACAATTATCCCCATCCTGACTTTTCCCTATAAAAAATGAGTAAGTTAAATACGATAAAAAAATCCAAACCCACTGTTGTTGAGTAGATCCTGACTCATAGTGACCCTCTAGGACAGAGTAGAACTACTCCCTAGGGTTACCAAGATCCTAAATCTTTGTGGAAATAGATGACCACATCATTCTCCATGTAGAAGCTGGTGGGTTTGAACCTTTCAGCACTTTAATCACTGCACCAATGAGAGGAAATTTCTGGAAATGTACAATTTACCAAAAGTAGCAGAAAAGGAGATAGAAAATCTTAACAGACCCATAATAAGAGTCATCGCTAACCTCTCAAAAATAAAAATCCCACAGCTAGTCAGCTTTACTGGAAAATTCTCCAAACCATTCATAGAAGAATTGACACCACATGGGGAGGAATGTAGGGCCGGCCCCATCATGGGACACAGCATCCCTCACTGAACCATGATACTGCAGGGGTCAGCATCGGAGACGCAGTGTGGGAATAGTACACGGTCTGGCCCCATCGCGCTGGGGCGAGGCACTGAGGGCATGCAGCAGAACAGCAGGGGAGCAGACTGATGAAACCCCTGGGGAATGCTAAAAATAGACTTTGGAGACAGAGTGTGGCTCCCCATCAGACTTGACTGGAAAACATTCATAAAGGCCAACAAATAGACCTTGAACTATTTATAGGCTTTTC
>NW_022104341.1:36815061-36848088 GCF_000313985.2 Echinops telfairi
ATGAAACTCACAACTTTCCTCTAGTTCTTTGGTGCTTCCTTCCCCCTACTATCATGATCTCAGTTCTACCTTACAAATTGGATTAGACCAGAGCATGCACACTGCTACATATAAGAACCTGAAACACAGGGAATCCAGGATAGATAAACTCCTCAGGGCCAACAAGGAGAGTAGAGATACCAGGAAGATTAGGGGGGGTTGGGAAGAAAGGGGGAATCAATCACAAGGATCAATTATAAACCCCTCCCAGGGGGATGAATAACAGAAAAGTGGATGAGCAGTGAGAGAGGATAATGTAAGATATGGAAATAATAATCTATAACTTATCAAGGGTTCGTGAGGGAGGGAGGGTGGGGGAGGGAGGGGAAGAAATGAGCTGATATCAGGGGTTCAAGTGGGACAACAATGCTTTGAAAGTGATGATGGCAGCATATGTGCAAATGCGCTTGACACACTGGCTGAATGCATGGATTGTGATAGGAAATGTAAGAGCCACCAATAAAAGTATTTTTTTTAAAAAAGAAAAGAATGAGTTTGAACCCAAACCTTAAGTTTCCACAGAATGTTCGAATGGTTTAGAAGCAGACACTTCAACTAAAATGGACAGCTTGAATTGATTGTTGTTTTGCATCATTAGAAATTCAGTGTGGCCAGATCTTCCCATTTTTTAAGGGAAGCTAGAAAACTAGAATTCAATATGAAATATGCCATTTACTAAATATTTGACAACATTGCACTATGAGGTCTGAGCCATTTGCCTGCAACCTTTGATGTACATATTGGCAACATGATCACTCATTAAGATAGTGAACAGAAACTACACAACAACCAAGTAGAGAAAAATCCTATGCAAAACCTAGAAGTCTAATGGAAAGAGAAGGGACTCTTGGGCCAGAGGACTGTGTTGTTTACTGAGTGGCTCTAAGCAATGTCACCTAATTATGATCAATAAGATTCCTATCCTGTCCCCTACCTCTTCCTCCACATCCCAGTCGAACGTTAAATAAACGTTTAAAATCGATAATAAAAAAAAGGAAAAAAAGAATTGACACCAATCCTACTCAAATTTTCTAAAGCAGCAGTTCTCAACCTGTGGGTCGTGACCCCTTTGGGAGTCAAACGACCCTTTATCAGCTAGTGCTTCAAGTCCTCCTCACTTTCAGCAAGTAAGGCGGTGTCATCTGCAGTCAGGTTTGTTAGTATGTTGTTAATAAGCATTCCTCCAATGCTGCTACTGCGTTTTTCTTCAGATAGTCCAGCTTCTCTGATGATTTACTCAGCAGACAGATTAATTAATATGGTGAGAGGTGAAAACCCCGCTCCCACTACCTTTCCCAATTTTAAAGCATGCAGTGTTCCCTTGTTCTGTTGGATTTTCAAATTTTCTCTAGGCTAACGAAGTTTGTTGTGGTCCACAGAGTCAACTGCTTTTTATAGTCAACAAAACCACAAGTAAACATCATTCTTGTATTCTCTGGCTTCAGCCAGGCTCCATCTGACATCAGCGATGCTATCCTTTGTTCCATGTTCTTTTCTGCATCTGCCCTGAGTTTTTGGCAGCTCCCTGTTAATGTTACTGCTGCAACCATTTTGGGCGGGGATCTTCATCAAAATTTTATTTGTGTGTTTTATTAAGGATATTGTTCTATAATTTGAAGATTCTATTTGGTCACATTTCTTAGGAATGGGTACAAATACTGATCTCTTCCAGTTGACCAAGTAGCTCTCTTCCAGATTTCTTGACACAGATGAATGAGGGCTTAGAGAACTTCAGCTACGTGTTGAAGCATTTCTGTTGTTCGTCCTCCTGACAAACTGGGCTGCGTGCTGCTGTGCTGCTGGAAGCCATGTCCCTGGAATTTCAGATACCATCACAGTCACGCAAATTGAATAAGCTTCAGCAGAGCTGCTAGACTAAGAACAGACAATGAAGAAGAAGTGGGCTTGCAATTTCAGAGGAATTAGCCACTGAAAACCTTTTACAAAAGCACCTGAAAGATAAAGTATCTGGAAATAAACTTTAACAGAGCTGTAAAGGCTGCAGTCTGATTGTTAACAACAGATATTTCAAGTCCTTCTCAGTTTTAGCACTGCAGTGTTTAGTTTGGATAACAACTCCAAGTAAAATCCTCACAAATGGAGTAATAGACAGCATCTTGACCAGCAGAGCACTATTGAAGTCGTCAAGGATCTCATTTTGCTTAGTTCCAGAGTCAGTGATCCACAAACAGTAATGCATTGGGAAAATCTGCCACAAAAGACCTCTATAAAGAGCAAGAATATCACTTTGAGGAGTAAGGTGCTCAGGACCCAAGACATGATCTTTTCAATTACCTCATTGTACGTGAAAATTGGACAATGAATAAGGAAGACCACAAAAGAATTCGTGCATTTGAGTTTTGGTTTTGGTGAAGAATAATTATTGAAGATGCCTCAGACTGCTTGGAGAACAAAGAAATCTAGGTTGGGAGAAATGCAGCCAGAGAGCGAGGATGGTGAAACTTTCTGTCATATGCCTTGGGCATGTTTCTCAAAAGAGACTATTCTCTGGAAAAGCGCACCATTCTTCGTAGTGTCAGCCAAAAGAGAAGATGACCCTCAATGCAGTGGATTGACACAATGTCTGCAACAATGGGGTCAATCATTAAAAAAAATGTCAGGATGGTACAAGGCCAGATAGTGTGTTGTTCTGTTATATATAAAGTCTCTATGATTAGATGACAACCCACAACAAAGTTGTAAAGGATTTACACATCGAAAACTGTAAAACAATGTCATCAGAGACTAAAATGGATATAAAGAAGTGGAAGGATATTCTGTGTTCATGGATTTGAGGACAAATATTATGAAACATTTTTTTAAGTGATTACAAGCAAGCAGCTTTATTACTTGTTTCAATATCTGTGTCAAGTCTGTTCTGCACAAGGTTCTGTTAAACATAAAATTTTTATGAGATTAAATTTGTGTATGAACTCATAATCTTCATTTGCATTTCGTGAACTGAGAGACATCTGGTTTGGGAATCAGCCAAAGGCTTTGAAGAATGGTACAAAGTGGAAGTGTTTGATAGGTTCAGACATAGGGCATCAGGGAAACGACACTCAGCACTTCAGATTGGCTGGTGGACATTTTCTTTCCTATTTGGTATTAAGGGGAAATTTTAAACTAGATTAAACTGAACAGGCCACTCCTAATTGTTTAGCTTAGGTTTTGGCTTCTAGAAGGTTAGACCTTTGAAAGAAATAGACTTAGCTAGGTTTTGCTTTCTGGTGTAGGGCTTAAAATAAGTGACTCTCCATTTGAGGCTTTGTGTAGTCAGTTAATAGTTCTTTGAACACTAGAGTACTGAATAATCCAATCAAGGTTCCTCATCTTGTATTACTTATATTTTAATAAAAGAAGAAAATTAAAAATACAAGTAGATAAGAATGTAAATTGTGAATGGCTACAGGAACAAAATTTAAAGTATCTTGTGATAGAAATTAATTCAAGTGGTCATAGAGAATTGCAGGGGCTTCTTTAACATGATCATCAGGGACTGAGTCTTTGAAGCCTAATAACAGAGTCAAAATCTAATGGGAGAGAAGGAACCAATGAAGAGGAAGGTGGGAGGTTTCGGAAAGTGGATGGGCATTCCAGCAAAGAGATGAACCAATGTAAAAGCTCTGAGGTAGGCCAATCTTCGATGCACCCCAGGACAGGAAAGGAGGCTAATGTGGTTCGGGCAGTGTCTGGGTGGTATAAAAGGGTTAATGCTTCTCCCCAAAAGGGTTGCAGTCATGCTTCACTCAGAGAAGAAGAGCATGCCCATCTACTTTTGTAAACACCGCTACTGTCCACACAATGGGGCACAGTTCGCTGAGACACACATGGGGTTGCCATGAGCCGTGTAGACTCCACAGCTCCTGGTTAGGGTGACTGAAGCACTTAAACAAGTGCGGAAAGTGCTTTGAAGCAAAACGAGGGCAATCAGCAGGAACCAGAGAACTGAAGTCTATGTAGACCTTGCAAGGGAAACTGTATCCTATTTTAACCACAATGAGAACCAGAAGTGGTGAAAAGATATCTTAAGGGTTACATTTTTAAAAGACCACGCTGATCACCTGTTGGGGGGTGGTTGTGGGTAGGAGGATTGCTAATCATGGTGACCAAATAGGACAGAGTAGACCAGCTCCTTGGGATTTTGAGACTATAAAAACCCTACTATAAAGAAAACAGAGTAGAATGCCTCATCTTTCTCCTTTTGAATGGCTGGTTGATTTGAACTTGCTGACTACATTCCCCAAAACACTGTCAAGACTCCTTTGTCTTCGATCCTTAGGAGATTTTTGTATCATTCTAGCAAAGAGATGAGGTTTTAAGTCAATGTTAATTTGTTTATCTGTTACCAGTGGGGCAGAAATCAAACAAAAACAACTGGATTGTTAATGTGATCCTCCAGGTAATTGCGGCGTATCACTTTATGTGCCAGAGCTCTAATTATCTTAATATTTATTAGTTTTCGCTGCAGTAGATTATTTACTCTTTTATTTTTCCAAACAGAATACAATAAATAATAATTTTACTTCTTGATTGCTATATTTTATCACTAGCTGCATGGAGATACTTTGTTCTTATTATAAATTCATATTGAATCACCATATTTTTGAAATGTTTCTCACTGTTAACACACTCCTATACAGTACCACCCGTATTCCTTTACTGACGTTTGAGAGGCCTTTTATTTTGGAGGGCGGGCATGTTCTGAACCAATTGATAAGACAGTTATGCCATATGGAGGCCAAAGTACTATCCTTTATTTGCTAAAGCTGGTATTGAAGCCGTGGCTTCTGGACATAAACAATAGGCTTCCTCCTAATAAGTCCAATAATTAAACAGGATTACCCAACACAGCTTCTTCCTCAACTCGCTATAAAATGTGATCATTCTCCAGAGTGCTCATTCTGAAGGAGAGGGGAAGTGGCTATTCTATCCACAAACCTTTTCTCTTTTCAAACACAACCAAGTCACTGCCAGCCCCACAGATAATTGGAGTAGTCTTTTAAAATGAAATAACTTGCCCCAGTCTCCAACCACTAGTTTAAATGTACCTGCTAACTCTAGGCCCTTGCTTCCTAGGTAGACTATCTATAATTCAAAGTCAAGTTTCCTTCTACATTAAAAGTTGAAGGACCTTTGCCTTTTCTGAGACCCTTCACCTTAGCCCCTGCACATGCTCAAAGCTTACATTGTTATTGAGCTCTGAGTGCTTGTCTTAAACAAGTCCTGGCATATGTAACCTTACTAGCAAAACAGACACTGTGGAGCACACTGCAACAGCTGCAGAAGGCTTATTATATACAACAGGCCTAACTGTAATTCCCTGCAAACAACCAACTCAAACATTGTATACATAATCCAAGGTCCAAAGGTGCTGGCCTCCCAGAAACCTCACACACTTCAGTTTTCTTGTTATTTTTTTCTTTGCTATTATTTTACTGTGTATTAGGTCTTGTATATTTTGATGAGGGTTTTTTTTTGTGTGGCCATTGTCTTGTTCTTTTATTATTTTCTTTCCAAGTTTAAAATAATTTGTTCACTCTACTTTTAAAATCATTTTATTAGGGGCTCATACAACTCTTATAACAATCCATACATACATCAATTGTGTAAAGCACATTTTTACATTCATTGCCCTCATCATTCTCAAAACATTTGCTCTCCACTTAAGCCCCTGGCATCAGGTCCTCATTTTCCCCTCCCTCCCCCCTCCCCCCTCCCTCCCTCTTAAAAATGACTCCGCCTCCTCTCTGTTGGAATGCTTTGCATCTACACTATTCCTTCAGTGTACTTGGTGATTGTCTTCATTGTGCAGGGTTAGGGATCTCTGGCTCCCTATTTTCAGTTGGTAAGCTTGTTTGATTTTGAATAGCTTTACTCAAAAGCACTATTTCATGGTTGTTGTCTTGTATGTTGGTCTCAGGATAATGTCTGCTATTGTCAATTCTTTGTGCAAAGAGCTCCCCTTAGAAGTTTTTGTAAGGTTGGTCTTGTTTTCACAAATTCCTCGTTTTTTCTCCTCACCTAGAAATGCCCTTGTTTTCCCTCATCCTTGAGGGATCATTTGCTTACTGGCTTTCTTCTTCTTCTTTCACCATTTGATCTGTGTCGTCTAATTGTCTTCTTGTCTGCATAATTTCTGTTGAGAAATCCAGTTTGTTCCTGCTGGTTTTCCTGTGTTCGTAACTTTCGTCTTGTCCTTCTTTGTCTTCGGTATTGCACAGCTTGATGACGGTCGGTCATGGTGATTTTCTTTGGGAGGTTAGCCTGTTTGGGATTCTTTCCACTTCTTAAATGGTCATTTTCACCTTTTCCATGATATTAGGGACGTTCTCTCCCTTTCTCTCTGTTTCCTCCCTGTTCTGGAAGTCATATCAGGTGTATGCTATTGCTCTTTATCATATCCCACATAATCTTTTGACTTTCTTCAGCTTTGTTTACAGTTTTTTTGGGGGATAGATTGCTATTTTCTTAAAGCTCATTGATTTAGTTTTCTATTGCTTTGTTCCTTCTTATTTTTAATTCCTTAGTGTTCATCTCCTGAATTTTTATTTGTTGCTATTGTATGATTTCTAATTTTTCTCGTCATATTGTTAGATCTCTCTGGAGCTATATATACCTCCGTCTTTGGCTCCACAGGAGAAAATATTCACACCGAAGCCTGGTTAGTGATCCAAGTGAGTTTTATGAGAGTTAGAAGAAGTTTCAGGTTTACACGGCACCCGAGGAGCTCCTCCCGAGTGTACAGCTTGTTTGGAAACTGCTCACAGAATCTCACAGTCTCCCAAAGTTCTGCCAAAGTTCTGCCAGTCGACTCCGGGCTCCTGCCTTTTCAATGATTTCTCAGGGAGGCATGGTGGACGACCCCATTGGCTGAATTGAATTCACCTGGCCTAGGTGGGCCAATCCAGGTGCAGCGCCCTCCCATGCCCACCCAGCGGGAAACCTGAACCTCTGAGCATGTGCAGTGTGCCACTCCTTTGTTTCCACAGCTTGGCCCTCTGGGCATGTGGACATCCCAGCCCTATGCTAGCCTACCTAACAATATTGTTCTTATATTTTCCTGAATTCTTCTAAAGACTTCTCTCTCTCTCTCTCTTTTGTAGCTCTCTTAATCTTTTTCTCCATTGGTTGAGAATACCCAAGTCTCTTTGAAATTCTGGTAGCTCCAATGCTTTTTCTTCTTCAGGAAAACCTTTTGACTCTGTATCTTCATCACTTATTCATGCTAGTCTGTCTTGCTTCTTCATGTCTAATGCGAGTGCCTGTAGTCTCCAAAACATTGTGGTGTTTTTGTTGACTCCACCAGGTAGAGTGAGAAAGGGATAAGAAAACCAAAACAGAAGAAGAAGCAGACACAAACAAGAACACACACACACACACACACACAGAAATTAAGTCAACAACCAAACAAAAGAATACACACACAAACAACCAAGCCAGAATCAGCAGCTGCTTTCTTTCTCAGTTATGCAGGGCCTGCCCGGAGTAAGCACAGTAGGAGTACGAGCACAGTTTGGGGGTGGCCACTTTCTATCAGCAGTGGGTAACGGGCATTTAAGGATCATTACCCCCCTGATGGTATATCAAAATGTCAAAGAAGAGAATCACAAGGGAAGAAAACAACAACAAAACCTAAAGCTCAAGTCCTACTGCTACTTTTTTTTGTCCCCTAAGACCCCTGTCCCTTGGCTGACTTCTGTGGAATCAGAAGTGTGGGGTGTTAGGGATGGGCCCACTCCTATTCAGGCTATACAGGAAGTAGCTAATAATAAAAAAAAAGGAAGACGAAGAAGGAGAAGACTAAAGCAACACAAAATGTTCCAACCAGCTCTCACAACTGCTTTAGCCTCAGGTTACTCCAGGTGCTGAGGAACGTTGCTGAAACTGATCGCTGGTGCTTGGTGGGTGATATCAATTTGAATAGCCTTGGCATGCCTGAATGTGAGGGCCAAAATCTCCTTCAGACATCTGGGAGCCAAGGGGGACCCAGGATGATTCAGTCTTCCTTTCCTCAGCCTTGTGTGCTATTTGGCATTCCCACTTGGTCCCTCACACTCCCAGCCCTAAGTAGGGGGGATGGTGGTAAAGGGGGTGGGGTGAGGGGGTATGACCAGCTGCTGTTAAGGTGCACAGTTGTGTTCTGTTCACCTCTCTGTTTACCCAGATAGTGTGGGACTGCCGTAGGGCGTCCACCCTCTCACCTTTTGGGGCTGGAGAATGCTCTGCTTTGTGGGAGCAGCTGATTGGCTCATGATTTGCCAGTGGAGAATTTTCTATTCTTCTGTTTGTCAAGGGCAGCTAGCAGAGCAGTTAAATGTGCCACGTCTGGCAGAAAACTTGTTCCACTGTTCAATATCCATATGTAGACTCTGCCCGCCACTTGCCCCGTCTGTGTTCAGCTCACGTGGCCACTCTTTCCTGAGAGATCCCGGGCTATGGACTTCTTTCTCTTGCAGGCACTCTTTGTGACGTGTTAGTTGTAGTGAGTAGGCTCAATGCGTCTGTCTGTCTTAGCAGGAGCCTTACCCCTTATATTCGAATGTCCTTTTCTCTTTTATTCTCATATTTGTAGGTAAATTCCCTTAATGAAGTAATAACAAGAAATGAAAAATACATCTGAGTGAACTGAGGTCTATACTGGGTTAATCATGATATCACTCATTGATTGGTCCATGTATGATCTGCTTTTATTTAGTCAGTATTCTTCAGATGTGAACCTGACACCTGAGACTAAAGCTAGCAATGACTGCGTTCCTCTTCCTCGTCCCACATAGCCCTTATCCGGAATCCAGGGTTTATCAGCCCTTTGCTGTCTTTCTTTATATGCATGTCTCTGCATGTATAATAGACCTCCATGTACCTCCAGAAGTGTCAAATATTAATCAAGATCTTTGTGGTACCTTTTTCTAGATTTATCACATGGGTTTTATAACTGTACTAAACAGAACACACTCTTTCCTAAGCTGCTCCTGAAATTGTAACAAAGGTCCACAGTCTGACTGTGTTCTCTTCAGGAGAATAGCTATTGGACTTTTAATGAAGGAAATATATATATATATACACATATTTTTCATTTCAGATATGGATACATATACTTAGATTTTGAAGTGCTTTGATTTTCCTTTAGGTTTTGGATATAGTAAGAACAAGTCTTCGTACAGTACTTCCACGCATTTGGAGTGTACCGGATGTTGATGAATTAAATTTATATCGGATTTTCAATCGAGTTTTTAATCGATTATTATGGAATCATGGCCAAGGACTATGGAACTGTTTTTGTGATTCAGGGTAAGTCCTAATTTGTCTTGTATTATTGTAATTTTCAATAACTTTCTTTTTACTTATAGAGATAGCCCAATAAAATGGTTGAATTTCTTTAATGATCTTTTAAAACATGGTTATTTTACTGTATGTAATTTTAGCACTTAACTATAATTTATAGCAATTAAGCTAACTTAGATGAGATGAGGAACATGAACACAACACCACATAACTAGTTTGAATTCCATGGAGAGAAAGCAGTCTTAATTAAAGAAAAATCTCAATTACAAACAGAGTCCTGGTGGTATAGGGTTTACGCTATGCATTAGATTGCTGTCAGGTCAGCAGTTTGAAACCACCAGTCAACTCCATGGAAGAAAGATGAAGCTTTCTACTCTTGTTAAAAGTTCTAGTCTCAGAAACCCACCAGGGTAGGTCAACTCTGTCCTGTAGGGTCACTATGAGTTGCAACTGGTGCAGTGGCAGTGAGGCTTAGTTATCTCTAAGGTCCTTTTATTGTTGCCTTCAGGTAGCCGGCTTCTAACAGTGCGGTCAGAGCAAACATTCCATTCTTCTTTTCATTTAGGAGGGTTTCGTTTCTGGTTCCCTTAATCACCCAGTCAGAACGTTTCGATATCTCATGACAACTGCATCGTTCTTTCCTCCTTCTTCCTCACTGTCATTATTTGATTTTGTTCATTTTTTCTGTCACATTTCCAATATAGATAATCCACGTTGTTTTCCACTAATTCTTTCAACGATTATAGTGCTTACGACTGTATTAGACACATTTGGAGAGACAAAGATGAACCTGATGCTTACCCTGTCATCAAGAAACTGAAAAGATGGTGATTCCTGCCTGTGTCTGTAAAGATCCCCAGTAACAAAAACAAAGAGACACTCCCATGCACCTCCAGAAGCTACAAGTGATAATGACAATTTTTGTGTTCATTTATCTAGAATTGGCACAGAAGTTTTGCTAATGGACCAAACACAAAGCACTCTTTCCCAAGCTGTCCATGGAATTGCAATCAAGTCCCGCATTCTGGCTGTTCTTTTCAGGAGAATAGCTATTGGCATATGAGTAATATCATCTACCATGTCTCACTGGGATCAGAGAAATATAAGGTGCTACGGGACCTGAACTCAGGATAGAGGGCTTAGGAAAGGTAGCTATGGGAAATAACATTTCAGCTGAGACTTGAAGGAAGAAGAAAAGGTTGCCAGATAAAATGAAAAGGAGGGAGGAGGTGCTATGGGGAAGGAATGCCTAGTTTGGGCAGTTCCCATGTCTTTCGAACCCTAAATATGTAACCACAAAGAACAGAACAGAACAACATAACTGTGTTTTGTAAATGCTTTTCCTTTGGGATCTTAAAACAAGAAAAATCTTTAAGGCACATCAGACAATAATAAGCCAGCAATCTGCTTCTAGGGTTGAATGATCTCTACTTGAAAATGCATGCAAAACATATGGTGTACTTCAAATAATATACATCACGCTGTTTCTAATAGAACCTTCGTTTGAGCGTGTTGCCATTCGTACTCTGAGCTTTCGTTCTTTCTGTTTTTGATGAACCAGTCAGGTTGCTGTCCAGGTTTCTTCCCCTTCCCTCCTCCTTCCTGTTGTTTGACTGTGGGCCGTTCACCGTTAGGTCTGCACTGGAGGTGGGAGAGGAATGCATCGGATTTTCCCATTAGATAACTGCTAAATTAAATGCTTAGTTAGGAAAAGA
The DNA here is from genome assembly GCF_000313985.2 of Echinops telfairi. Classification (NCBI taxonomy): domain Eukaryota; kingdom Metazoa; phylum Chordata; class Mammalia; order Afrosoricida; family Tenrecidae; genus Echinops; species Echinops telfairi. The sequence goes on from NW_022104341.1 coordinate 36,826,101, forward strand.
GGTGAGAAATATTGGGTTACTGAGTAACATCAGATTTTCCAGCATTCTGGATTTCAATAATAATTCTCTTTTGTTTTCATGGGCATTCATTATTCTCTAGCTTATCATTTTATCACTAAAAATGCCTTTCAAATTATTCCTTCATCATATTTCTAAGATTATTTAAAATTCATGGTTTTAAGCCCTTCATTTTCTTAGAGTTTAGATTCAGATAGCAAGAAGATAAAACTACGGGCTCTTTGATGAAGGAACTTATATTCTGAGCTCTGTGTCCCCTCAGGAGCCGTGGTGGCACAGTGGCTATGCATTGGGCTGCTAATCACAAGGTGAGGGGTTTGAAACTACAAGCCACTCTGCAGAGAAAGATGGGACTTTCTACTTGCACAAAGGATTACACTCTCAGAAACTCACCAGGGCAGTTTGGATAGACTTGATGGAAGTGTCTATGTCCTTTCCCTTGGTTTCCTCCCAATTTTACATGGTCATTATGGAAACTTAGGATGATGTATGTAGTATTAAAGGAGCAATTCATATCTACTGAGCTATATTAGGTGGCAGGTTGAAGATGGGGATACCGTCTTATAAGTACCTTCAGTTTGAAGGATAAATTTCTTTTGTGCAGACTGGCCGAACACCATTGTTAGGTACCACTGAAGCAGGTCTTACTTATTATCTGTAGTAGAGGTTTTGGAATTTTGTTGCTTAAATGGGGGTTAGTAGAGTAGAATTTTAATATTTGTCCAGTAGTGCAAGCATACACAACAAAAATATATATAGGACCTTCATTCATAGATTTATACAGAATTTTTTTAGAAGGAATGTGAAAATAAGTTGAAATGGATTACATAATATTGGGAAAATTACATCATCCTAGGGTGTTATGGAGGAGGTATTTGTGTCTTTCTTCAACTTTATTTGTTCATCTCCAATGTCTACTCCACAAATTAAATAAAGAGTTCCCAAGAAAGATGTCAGTGATGTGATAGTGGGATCTAATCAAATAGTTCCAATTTATCAAAATATAAGTGTGAGTAAATCCAATTGGAATAGGATGAAGGTAGACTCTTATAGATCTATTCAAAATCCCAAAGGAGACTTTTCTCTGTATTTATATGTATATGACTGTTTCTTCTTATCCTAGATATCCAGGGCCTGCTAGAACAAGACTTACTATAGCAGTGGTTCTCAACCTTCCTAACGCCGCGACCCTTTAATCCAGTCCCTCATGTTGTGGTGACCCCCTAACCCGAAAATCATTTTCATTGCTCCTTCACAACTGTAATTTTGCTACTATTATGAATCGTAATGTAAATGTCTGCCATGCAGAATATGTTTTCATTGTTACAAATTGAACATAATTAAATAAAATCAAAGCATACAGATTAATCACAAAACAATATGTAATTGTATATTGTGAAATATTTATGTGTTTTCAGATGGTCTTAGGTGACCCCTGAGAAAGGGTTGTTGAACCCTCAAAGGGGTTGTGACCCACAGGTTGAGAACCGCTGTATTAAAATAATTATTATCATCCAATTTTTAGTGTGTGATCAAATTAAGTGTATGTGTATGTGTGCATGTATATACACATATACAGTTTATCTATTTATGCATGAGAGGGCTTCAAAAATATCATATAAAACAAAATTAAGAGACATGAATTTTCCTACAGATTTTAACTCCTCACGTGTGTCTGTCTGTATATCTATCTATCTATCATCTATCTATTTATCTAACTCTTCTTATCTATGTATTTATATATGTATATACCCTTATATTTAATGATGTTTGCATTTTATTTTTAAGTGAATTTATGCAGTATAATGCTATTTCTTGATAAACTGCTTACTCTTATTTAATGATGAAAATAGTAGATACTTAGATTTGAACATCTTGTAACATTGAATATTTCTTTCAGTCTACTCATGTGATATGATTCTCTGTAAGAAAGCTGTCATTCACTCATGGCTTGCTTCCTTTTTAGAACTGTCTTTCCCTTTAAAGAATAAATAATAGATTTAAATTTTTTTCTGAGTTTCTAAAGCATTTACAAAAGTTCCAAAAATATCCAGTATCCATAGTAAATTGAAATGGAGTCTTTGAATGTCCCATTGGGATGAACATTTCTTCAGACAAATATTTTGTTTAATCTTTTTTTCATTCTCAAATCTACCATTCTTCCCTCTGAGGGTTAAGTGAATTGATTTATGTAAAATGAGACTTGGCCCATCACCAAACCAAACTTTCCCCTTGAGGATTAAAGAAAGCATCCTTCACCCTAGGAATAAGGGACTCTGTTGGTACAGTGGCTACACATTGAGCTGTGAACCACAAGGTTAGCAGTTCGGGTCTACATCAGCCACTGCAAGGGAGAAAGAGGAAGCGGTCTACTCTTGTAAAAATGTCAAGTCTCAGAGACCCAAAGGGCCACCTCTACTCTGTCCTCTAGGGTCACTAAGAATCAGAATCAACCTCATGCCAGTGGGCTTGGTGTTTTGGGTTTTGTCTGTCTGTCTGTCTGTCTGTCTTTCCAGTGGGGGTGGTGAGGGTGATGAGCTATTCCTCAATTTGGTCCATGATTGTAAATTTTGTTTTGTTAAAAAAGTGTGTGTGGGTGTGGGTGTGCATGCGCGTGAGTGTGTGTGTGTAGACAGAGAGAGAGAGAGAGAGAGACAGACAGACTCACACACAGCGGCAGAGGAGGGTGAGAATGTCCTACCTACTAACTGTTTCGAATAAGCTGAGTATTATGACGGAAGAACCTTGCCTTTTTGGTTTCTAGTCGGGCAGCGTTTGTTGATATTATGGACATAATTGCGTTGGAAAGGTTTTTGAAATGGATGGTCAAAATTAAGTGGTTGACCTGAATTCCTCTGATACAGTGAAGCCACATACTAAGTTATAGAAACTTTTAAACTTCTTTTGCAGGGTCAAGATGTAAAGGTTAATGGAGCTTTCTAGAAAACCTATATTTTTTACACTAACTTTTGAGGCATTACGTCAGTATTTTGAAAATATTTTAATATAGAATAACTCCATTTTTAGGAGGTGTTTAGAATCCATCCTGTGAGCTACCCATAGTTGGAAGCATTAAAGGCGTTAAAGACAAATAATATAGAAATTATATGTAGTTTTTAATATAAAGGTTAATTCTCTAATTGGCTTTCAGCATGAACCTTGCAGCCATTTGTAGTTGTTTCAAATGGATGAGGCCATTTCTACTTTCACTTATTGGTTTGTTGCTAGGTAAGTGATATAGTCGGATGTCATTTTTAACAGCAAATATGAGGTCATGTCTATTTCTATGCCAACAGATCCTCTTGGGAGAGCATATTCAGCAAAAGTCCAGATGTGGTGTCTCCTTTGCAGCTCCAGTGTTGCCAGCGACTGGTCGAGCTTTGTAAACAGTGCCTGCTAGTGGTTTACAAATACGCAACTGAAACAAGAGGATCATTCTCAGGCATGGGTCCTGATTGGGGTAACTCCAGGTATTTGCTTCTATTTCCTAGCCCCTCTGCGCCTTACATATAAAGTAATGCCACAATGCAGTTTGAAATTGAGAGTTTCATTTTGCGCACACGGCTGGAGGAAAATTTAAAGACTGAATATTGGCACATATTACTATTTATAAAATGTCTTTAATTAGTACCATCTGGAGTGTAAGGAATGGGACAAGGACAAGAACCACAAATTGAGTGGTGATAGAAATAGGAATTATTTACATGGGAATACATTTTGCTTATTTAGTTTGGCTTTCAGAAACCAAGCAGTCAACTAAGAGTCAATCATACACTTGTTAGTGGGCACTTGTTTGTACCGACAAGCGCTTTTGACAACTGAGGGGCGTAAGCAGGAGTCCAGTGCTTGTCAGACGTCGCTGAGCACCTTAGATTCCCAGGGGAGCAATGCTCCAGATGTTTATAAAGCAAAAGTGGACAGAAATACAAGGATAAACTGGAAAATGAAGAAATATACATTTTAATGTATATGCTTCAGAACAGTATCAGTAAAGATACAGAAAATTTTAACCATGCAATTAACAAACTTAACGAATTGTCCTCTATTGAAATGACTCCAATAACTTCAGAGTAATATACCAAGCACAGTAGGAGCTTTTATAAATGTTGGCTAATAAAATACCTCTAAACAAATTTCAGATTGAAATCTTGCACAGCATTTTTTTCTGACCATAATGCTAGTAATTGTGAAAACAATAACTAAATATAATTCTAAAAATCTATGCTTTGGAAAATTAAAAATAAATTTAGTAGTCACACAAAATGAAAAACAATTTCTTAGAGGTTAGTTCAATAACTAAGCAAACAAAATTAATGTATAAAGCCAGATGGCTAACTATAAATATCTATATCTATATATGAATAAAACCCCAGGATACTAGCATTCTTGGAACAATACCAACAGTTTACTGTTATGAGGCTTATGTGGGTAGCTTTACAGCTTCAACCACTCCCTGTTTCTGTCTTTCATGCTTTGAGCTTCCACATGAACTCATTTCCCAAGGGATTCCGGGACTAAAGAAATTTTTTTTAAGCTCAAAGTTAGAGCTTTGACTTTTGGTAATAAAGCATAAACTATTTGAACAAATCCTCTCTCTAGTGACAGCCTGAGAAGTGAACAAAATACCAAAATCCTTGCTTGGCCACGATCATTGAGGTGATTCTCAATCATAGTGAGCCTAGCGGAAAGAGTAGAAGCGAACTTCCACACCTTTCTTCCATATAGCAGCTGGTGGATCTCAACTGACCTTTGTGGCTCACAGCCAAGTGCTTTAATCCCTGTGCCACCAAGTCTCCTCAGCCAAGTAAGCACATCTAGAAATGTGCCAAGGTGAACTGTTCCTTCTGCGTGAAGAGATTTAGACATGTTTCCTTAAATCAATTATAGTTGAGGACAGGCTGCCTTCCTTTTCATTCTGCTGTTCCCGTCCGCCTTGAGCAAATGTGTAAGCAGTGATATTTGTCAAGTCCCATTTTATAAATGATGGTCAGTTAAAATGGCTGGTCTTCAGAAAGCATGAAAAAATAATACTGTTTTTAAGTAGCAAAATGCATAAAAGTATATGTCAGAAAAATTTTAGCCCAGAAAGTGCACTAGTGGAATTATGCATGTTAAAACAAGGGAAGCATGGAAAAACAAGGTGGAGAGAGGTAAAGAAACATATTGCACTGAAGCCCAGGTATTCAAACAAACAAACTCACTGCTGTTTCTAACTCACAGCGATCCTATTGGCAGAGCAGAACTCCCTGTGGGTTTCTGAGAAGACTGTAACCTCGACAAAGGAAAAAGCTTTGCTTTCTCCCGTGGAGCAGCTGGTGGTTAGGTTGCTTTCATTTAAAATGGCCAACATTCAATCTGGACAATATGCCATACCTTCTTCCAATAATAAATAAGTAGAAGAACTTATAAAATGTTGCTTTATCTACAGACATTTCTTAATTTAATATTCATTAATATATCTAACATTTTAATTTATAAAATTTAAAATGAAAACCCAAATTCACTACCATTGAGTCAATACCGACTCATTATAATCCCATAAGATAGATTAGAACTATCCCTATGGGTTCCGAGACTGTAACTCTATATGGGAGTAGAAACCCTCGTTTTTCTCCCACAAAACTGCTGGTGGTTTAGAACGGCTGGCCTTGTGGTGAGCAATCCAATGCCTAACATCACCAGGGATATGTCTTTGGTTATGTATGTAATTTACCTGTACACTTAAAGGAGAAAAATGTAGAGCTTATTTCAGTGAGTTCTATGGAGCATGTTTTACCTTGGCCAAAGATCTAGAGGCTGTATCTTATGCTTTAAAGAATATATGACATTCCGTACACGGGAAGAGTAGTCCTTAACCTGGCAGTCATAGAAAACCAATAGCCCATGAATTAAAGAAGAAATCATAATGGTCATAATAAAAATTGGAGGGTAATGATAACAAAACTATTTTAAGTAAAACCCAATAAATTACAGGTATGCTAATAAGATAAGGATACTTTTAGGCTTAAATGAATAAAATAAGGAACAAAAGCAAAAATTAAATTTAAAAAATTTAAATCTTGAGAAGAGAATGACAAAATAACCCAAAGAATATAGAAAAGAACCAAAATTGATGCAATAATACAAACACAGAATGAGGAATCAATACAGCCAAAAAATTTTTTTTCAGAAAGACTAAAAAAACTGGTCAACAACTGTCAGACTATTCAAGAACATAAAAGAAAAAGCACAAATAATTAACGTCAAGAACAACAAGGGAAACATTATAGATCATACAACTGTTAAACTGTCTATAAGAAAATAGTACTATGTGCAATTTCATGTTCACAAACTTCATGATTTGGATTCAGAAATTCCAATAAAAAACAGTGAAAGGGAGATATGGAAAGTTTAAATAGTCATAACAATTAAATAAGTTGAACCAATAATTAAAAGCCCCCAAACAATGAACACTCAAGTTCCATATGACTTTTCTAGACAATCCTAACAATTATATTCAAACCAATAAAGAGAACGAAAGGAAGAAATACTATGCAACTTGTTTTATGAGGCACCATCACTATTTACCAAACCGTGAACAGGGCGGGGTATAATGGCAAAAGAACACGATAGTTCAATCTCACTCCTGAACACAGATGCAAAAACCCTAAACAAAATGTCAGCAAAATGAACCCAGCACTATTAAGTAGGATAATAAATATCTCAGAGCCAACTACTATTTGTTACAGAATTTAAAGGTGCAATAACATTAAAAATGATCAGTATAATTTACTACACTAATAGGATAAAAGATGATTTCAAAAGATACAGATGTATCACATGATAAAATTTTTTATATATATATATTCAACCTAAAAACAAAGGAGAATTCCCTGAATCTGTAAGGGGTAACGATGAGAAATTTACAGCAATCTGCTTTCTTGGGCACTGTGAAGACTTTACCTTTGAGATCAGGAGCAAGACAAACTTGCCCACTTCTATTCAACATAGTGCGGGAGGACCTTGCCAGTCAAGAGAGACAGGCAAAAGAACTACAACGCATTAGGCTTGAAAGGAAGAACTAAACCCTTTTACTCGTGGATATGATTCTGTTCATACAGTTTCAACAATTCTACAGATGCATTCAGTTTAACGATGTTGATAAAATGAAGGCTACTATGCCTATTCCTTACTTAGCAACTACGTAGTTATCAGACATTTCACATTTACAATAGTAAAAAATCTAGTGTTTTGTGTATTAATGCAAAGGTGTTAGGTGATGGCTAAGATTATGGGTCAGTTTTTCTGGGCCATGGTTTTCAATGGTAGGGTAGTTTTGTCACGAGGTAGTCATCCTACATTTTTTGAATCTGATGTGGTCATCTTTATCAAATTTATTAACTACAGTGTACTATAACTTGTACCAAAGCTAAAGTAATTTGAGACAGTGTAATATTAGTGAAAGAATTGACAAATGGACCAATGGAACTAGTCAGAAAAGATAAATCCAAGCATAGACGAAGACATGATTTATACAAATGAGAAACGAATATATTTTTCAAAGAAACAGTACTAAGATCACTGGATTTTTCTCAAAAGGGAAAAGAAAAGATTATTGATCCTATTCATACAGTATATAAAAATTATAATCAGGTGAATTAACTATACAACCATGAAAAATGAAACATTTCATAAGTTTGCATGGGAGAATATTTTCATGCAAAGTCAAAAATAGGACAAAATTTCTAGTCATAATGAAAAATATGAATCAATTTGACTAAGTTTAAATTAAAAATAAATGTTCATTAAAGGATTTCATGAGAAAGACGAAAGCACAGGGCGCAGAATGGAAAGACGTGTTTGTAAGACATGTAACCGTAAAGCACTCAGGTACAAATTAGATGGCAACGCCAACACATTTCTAAGAAAACTAACAACAGACCACTCAGCGAAGAAATGGTGAGATGTGATACTTAAAGAGGTCCTTCCCAGAAGAATTTTTTTAAAAAGACCAATGAACATTTTAAAGCTCATTAATGATTGGGGATATTAAAATTAAATCCACACAAACAATGCATACCAAGAAGTAATGAGAGCTTAAAGTAATAAGAATTCTGCCACATCACTAGTAATAGTGAAAATTGGTATCTTTTGAAAGGTTTGGTATTACAGGCCGTGTCCTCCTTATGATGCATTTTTACGACACACAAGATCAACGATTGTTGTTCTTGTCCTTCTTATCCTTAGAAAGTCGTACAACCAATGTTGCTGTGCCCTGTAATTTGCTGATACCGCCATTCTTGGATTTTCACTCACAGATGTTTCTAGCTCCCAAAGACAAATAAAGATTAGATTTATAAGGATACTGTTAACAAAATGAAATACTGATTAAAACTAAAAAAAAAAAAGAAAGAAAACAGAGAAAGAGAAAGTTTCAATTATGTCGGAACCCAATTTACAATGAAGGTGTTGTAATGGAACTTTGTCATATGTCAGGTACTACCTGTACATTCTAAAGCAGCGGTTCTCAACCTGTGGGTCGTGACCCCTTTGGGGGTTGAATGACCCTTTCACAGGAGTCGCCGGATTCATAACAGTAGCAAAATTACAGTTATAAAGTAACAATGAAAAGTTATAAAGTTATAAGCTTATAAATTTATAAAGTAACAATATGGTTGGGGGTCAACAAGAGGAACTGTATTCAAGGGTGGCGGCATTAGGAAGGTTGAGAACCACTGCTCTAAACTCTACCCTTTTCATGGCTGTTCTATTGCTAGTCGATTCTCACCAGAAATGTGGACACATGTGGATTCAGACACCATAACTGATCACAGTAACATTGACTTCTAATAGCAAAATATTGGAAACAACTCAAATATCCTTTGATGGAAGAACGGAAATATTTTTCATATATTCATACAATGGGATATTATGCAGCCTTGAAAATAATCAGATGGCCCCTCATACAACTACATGGATGAGTCTCACTGATAGGAAGTTGAGCAAACAAAGCCAGGTACCCAGGAAAATATAATTATTCTATATACTTAGAAGCTCAAACCAGGCAAAACTAGTGTTTAAGGAATCTGTACTTAGATGGTAAAACAAGTATGTAATTACCACAAAAGTAAGAATGATTGTTAACTTTATACAGAGGGAGAGTGTTAATAATATGAGGCTCAGGGGTACTAGGAATGTTCAGGGTAGCCACTTTGCAAGTATTCATTTTATAATATCAATTGAACCAATACATTAAACATTTAATGCACTTTTCTAGATGTGTATTGTGTTTTATAAGTAAATGGTTCTAAAAACTGATTGAAATATATATCCCTAGACTGAAAACATTTGATACATTTGTCTGATACAGGGATGGTCTTTCTAATGAGGCCAATGCTCATGAAACATAAGTAATAACATTTCACCCAGGTACACTATTTCACTGGTTTAGCTCCATACTTGATTCAGACATGGCAGAAATGGCTGTTTTTTACTTCAGGTGAGAAAATTCAGACCAGAAGAGGTTAAATGGACCATTCAAATCCACATTGCTAGTATGTGGCAGAGCTGTTAACTGGAAACCCGGTCTTCTTTTGGTTGTTGCCAAATCAAAGTGAAACCCATAAGCTGAAAAGGCAGACGAATTTTATTTACCTCATGTTCCCCAAACCAGGAAGCTAAAGCTACTCTAGGGGGATTGGGGATTCCATGAAATTCTCAGAAAGTGGGTGTAGCTTCAATTTTCAAAAGCTTATTCCCCACAAGTCTTAAAATGCTTCATGTTCTAGATTCCTCCATGGTAAGCAATAAATTGGTACATGAAAGACCAATCCCCATCAATCAAGAATCAGAAAAGTGCATGTTTTGTGTCTATATGATGGATCTGTGAAGATGTGTACATCTAGCTTCAGAGATGAGAGGTGAGGATATGTGTCTGGAAAGAATGCAATAGGATAGTCTCATTACACTTGACATGTTAGCTATGAGTTAGCTACTTTTGTGTATCAAAAGGATAAAAATAAAACTGTTAACTTCTTACATTTTCTGTGCTTTACTTAAACCCTTTAGATATAGTCTATAAAATTCAGTTCCTAGAAATATCCTTTCTACCAAAAAAATTAATAAAATCGTATTATTTAACTTCATTGCAAAGAATATTTCAAAACTAATCTCTGATGTTTAGCTAGTGTGGTTTCTCCCAAGAGATATTATGGGGGTATTAAGGCAAATAATCCATTGTGGTTTCCTGTGATGCTTTAAAATATCCCACAGCTCTTGCTTGAGGGAAAGAAAATGTTTCTTCCAATGTGATTTATATGCTTTTTTTAGTTCATGCTGAACCTCTTTTTCTTGTTAAATCTTGAAAGAAGTTTTCTTTTAGCCTTTTCTGATTCTATTTAAAAAAGTTTAGGTTTGAGGGATGCATAATCAGTTTCTACTTTCTAGACTGTTTTCTACTTCATATTTCTGGGGGAAAAAGACAAGTGTAATCATTTTATCTATTAGTTTTAAAATTGGGGTTTATATATAGCTGTGGTAGTGGTAAGGAGGACTAATTCTGGAGACAGCTTGCATAAAAATTCAATGTTCGACGCTGCCACTTGTTGACAAAATGACCATGGGCTAGTATTTGATCTCTCTACTACTCATTTTAAGGAGTCCTTGCAGTGCAATCGTTAGGGGCTTTACTGCTAACCAAAGGTCAATGGTTTGAATCCACCTAGTGGCTCCATCGGAGCAAAGACCTGGCAATCTCCTCCTTTAAAGATGTTGCTGTTGTTGTTAGGGTCCCTGGAGTGGGTTCTGACTCATAGCAACACTCTGAGCAGCAGAATCAGGCAGTGCCCGGTCCAACAACAGCCTAACAATCGTTACTGTGTTTGGGCCCATTTTTTTGCAACTACTGTATCAACCCATCTTATTGATGGTCTTATTCTTTTTCACTGACATTCTACCAAGGATGGTGTTTTTATCCAGGGGCTGGCCTTTCCTGATAACAAGCCCAAAGCGCAGGAGACATCCGCCATCCTTCTGCTAAGGAGCAATCTAGGCACACTTTCTCCAAAGCACACTTCTTAATTTATTTATCTGTAAAATGTAGCTGAGGTATTTGAATTGTGTCAGAACCCATTAACAATAAAGTTATTAGAATAGAACTTTGGAAGAAATAACAATAGTATCTACTGTACAAAATTGTTAAGAGAATAAATTGGATGAATATTTTTTGTAAAGCAGCTCTAATGGTCTATGGCACATGCAAACAATTAAAAATTTTGTTAACTAAAATAGAATATACTAGCTGTGGGTCTAGACTTTGTGCTTTTATTTTTTTTATCTTTCAAATGGGTGTCTTTAACTTATAGGATATATGAGTGCTTTATAATGACAATAGCAATTATTGCTTGAAAATTCTTTGAAATAAAGTTGGTAAAATTGCTATTTATTCTGATAATTGTCAATATAATTAGAATGCAGTTACATTAGAAGATAGAGTAACTTGGCAAACCAACATAAAATAGTAGGTTTTGATCAAACAAGTAATTTTTGTGTGTGTGCCTTTGCCCTAGATAAGATAGGTAGCCCTTTGAATATATCAGCCTAATCATCATGAATACACTAGTTCTTTTTTTATCTTTTTCTTTTTTAACATTTTATTAGGGGCTCATACAACTGTTATCCCAATCCATACACACATCAATTGTGTAAAGCGCATTTGTACATCGTTTCTCAAAACATTTTCTCTCCATTTAAACCCCCGACATTAGGTCCTCATTTTCCCCCTCCCTCCCCGCTCCCCCCTCCCGCATGAGCCCTTGATAGTTTATAAATGGGTATTTTGTCCTATCTTGCCCAGTCCGACGTCTCCCTTCATCCACTTTTCGGTTGTCTGTCCCCCAGGGAGGAGGTCACACACAGTTCCATGTAATCAGTTCCCTCTTTCCTACCCATTCTCCCTCTACCCTCCCTGTTTTGCCACTCACACCACTGGTCCTATAGGGCTCATCCGTCCTGGATTCCCTGTATTTTAAGTTCCTATCTGTACCAGTGTACCTCCTCTGGTCTAATTAATCCATATAAATTACCTGAGTGGTATTAAGAAAATAATTTATATAATCTGTGATGTGAGAAATCAAATGTTTCATTATTCATCATCCATTATGCAGTTTTGATTTAATTTACTTTGTTGTATGTTATTTTACTGCTCTAATAACTTAATGATTTGAATCTATCAACTTAATGATTATTTATAATCATTTGTGATATTATATAATAGATTTAAAGGATATTATAAAATAACTCATGATTAAATAGCTATGAATATTATTAATCTGCCACCTAAATCTGACTGCTATGTGCACTTCGATAGAATGATTTATTATCTTTTAAAAATGCATATAACACAACAATAAGTGTCATTTCCCATTGGTATATAGGTATAGTCATCATCAATATTACTTAAACTAGAGCAAATAGTCTGTACAGGACAGCGTCCTTGACTCTCCATGTCTTTATATATCTATGGATGTATTACACCACTGCCAAGTAAATAAAAAATACTTGATGCTCGTCCATTGTTGGAGGTGTTTTTTTTCTCTCAAACACAACTGATAATCATAAGCTTGCTTTGTTGCAACTTGTGCTTATGGAAATTCCTCCTGAGTGTCTTTGACCTACCTGTGTAGCATGTCCTTAGCATCACCCAGTCTGACCCTTTCTGGGGTGATATTTATTTGCATTTACTCACGAGGAGCTCTCTCTAGGCACACAGGTTTAACTGGTAAATCTTAATAAAGACTCTTCGGTCTGCAACTTCATTTTTACAGCTCCTAATCCCCCACATTCTAAAAATGCAAAAATAAAAAAGGTAATATAAGTGACACTATATTGGTAAATGTGACCAGAATGGATGTGAAGACCTATTTGATGTCAATATTCCCATCTTTTGCTATAAAAATATTAATAGTATGTTGCTATTAATTGGTTGCTACCTTAACACCCTAATGGGAGTGTTATAGAATATATAGTACATGCATATTATCTTTATAAAATCTGAAAAAAATAAGCTGGCAGCTAAGGTTAACATGCATTCTGTAAGCATGCTGTTGCTTACTTAATCTTAACTCTCACGTGAACTTCTTGAAACAATTATTGTCATGGGTAGCTGTATTCTCCTAGCCCATTGTTTTAAGAAATATTTGACTGGCTCCACAAGTTACTTATAGATATTGATGATGAATAATTTCAAACTAACACCAGCCACATAAACTTTCACAGATTTGAGTGTAATGGTTACTGGACGTCCTGATATACAAATATCAAATACTTTACCTGACATATGGCCCCCACAGCTGGCAGAGTCACATTTGTCTGTGGATTACATTGTTCCGATAGTGTCTTTTCTCAGCAAGATCTGTACATTCCTTATGCTATAACTCTTTGGTAAGAGATATTAAGGCTACCTTGTTTGTGGAAACTAATTTTGAAACTATTATTTTTAGGTATTTACTACCAGGAAGTGCACAATTCTTCATGAGAACATCAACCTACAACTGGAAATACAGTTCACCTGGAATGACCCGCTCCAATGTTTTGTTCACACCCCGATATGGCCATTTTTGAGACAAAAAAGATCACCCTGGATTATGCATAATGGCAACTCATTCTTTCCAAGAGAAACATGCAAAGGAAGTGACCATTAAGTGCTATGTTTTGTATTATGACACATGTGACAATATATACATGCAGGCACTCATCACATATATTTATTATAATACATGAGTGAAGAATTAGCTGAAAACTGAATATAAGATTAAACCTTTCTGGAAATATAATAAACCATGTTAAAATTGTTTACACAAACATGAGACTGTCTAGAATTTGCTAGGTTTATAATTAAATCCTTCCTACTAGAAAGGTTATTTTTTTTGCAGAATATATAAAACAGAATTGATCTTAAAGATCCCATTACAGTGTTAAATTATTTTCTAGGTCACATGCCTTTTGACTTGAAAAAAGCATTAATGGTATAATACCTTATTAATTTTCTTATAATAGTAGCCATTTAAAAGGAAAAAAGAAAATATCTAGAAGCCGGATAGATTGCTTGATAGAATTATATTGAATGATGTATTACCTAGCACACTATAATGTACTATTAATATTCCAACCTGACTCTAACATCTTCACTCCTCTGTGTCAAAATTTAGCTACCTATAATAATATGTGCATTTTTCAATTAGGATCTAGCAAGATCATATCTTGATCTAAAATGGAAGACAATCTGTTGGATTACAAATAAACACAACCCAAAATAGATTTTATTTTAAATTTTCATTGGAGTTCCAAAAAGAATAGAAAATAATGGCAACGAAAAGGTATTTCTGTATGATACTTAGTCTCATAACAACCCTTTTTATGCGGAAATGTATCTTCCGTGGGCACATGTGGTCAAATTCAATTCTCCTGCTCTGTGGAAGAGCTAACATGGCATGTTCATCTTGGGGTTATGGGATAATAATTCACACTGATGCCTCAGTCTCCCCGTTCTGAGGCCACCTCACACCGATAAGTCTAATCAGTAGATTCACACTGCACCTTAGAAAATGGAACTGATTGGGAATAAAGGATTCCAATGACTAGATATTAGTAGCCATCCACGTAAAACCCGAGATAACCCCCATCCCCAAAACACCCACACTAGATATGAAGTTTCTTTCCTCTTCAAAATGATTATGTGAAGCTACATAGAAGTTTGCTTCCTTTTCTACCTTACAGTTTTGAAATAATGAGTGAGCTTTCTGGTTTCCATAAAAATATAAACAGGACTCTTACTGATATTGAAATCCTTAAAAAGTACAACATGCACCTTTTAGCCATTCATTTAAATTTGTTCCCCCCAACAGTTTTATTTTCAGATTTAGATGTTTTTTCCCTCCATTTACGAAAAGCTATTTTCAATAAATCCCACAAATGATTCTAAAGCAAAAGAACTGAGACAAGGAAACCAGTCTAGTTTAATTCACATATAACCCAAAGTATTTTGCTTTTAAAGTTATATTCTGAGGTTACATTAGGCCAACAAATTAGTCTTCTAAATTATTGCTAGCTATGTAATTCTTTATGAAAATGTAGCACACATATTCCAGTAGATAATTTTTGTTGTTGAAAGCATCCCAAAGATTTGCTATTTGTTTGTAGCAAACTAGGATAAGGATGTCTGGATGAAGGAAACGGTGGTATAGTCCTTAGTGTTTATGACTCCATTCGTGAATTATTTTAATATGTTCTTGATGTATTAGAATAAATAATGCAAATAGTGGGATAATATAATTGACCATCAAGTAAGGGGCATTCTTATATATTTTTTTTTTCTTGAAAACTCATGATTGGGTCATAGATAAGACATTAAGTGTCTGGGAGCACCTGGCTGATAATTGAAATGTTGGTGGTTTAAACTCATCTAGGGACGCTGAGCAAAAATTCCTGGCAATCTCCTCTTATGAAAAATAAAGCCAAGAAAGCCTCATGGGTTAGTTTTACTCTTATCATAGTGGGTGGCTGTGAGTTGACAGTTGACTTGACACTCCACCTAACACTACAAACAAATTTAACCCCATTTGTTGTATTAGTTGAAATAACAAATGGGTACCTAATTTGCAAGAGTGGATACTCTGGAAACCTCTCTCCTTAGTTTTTCATGTTTTATTGACAAAGAAGGAAACGTTAACATGGGGAGAAATCCCAGCACCCAAACTCCTAAGTAAACAAAAAGGACACCTTAAAAACAGGAGTCAAATGTTTGAGAGCGCCCAAGTAATTGATGAGCAAATTTCATTTTTCTTGCTACTTCAGTTTGACCCCATATTTAGCACTGTAGTTTTACTGTCCACATTTGCTTGTCTATGTTGAACTAGTTTGAGACAGTGAAATTCTGACTCCTGCCATGTCCACATGTATATAGACTACACGGTGTGCTATGGCCCATGGCTACTGATTCCCTACTGAGCAACGAATAGAAGACACGTTAGGAAAGCGTGGAAGTCTCTAGCAGCCATACATATGTTTTAGAGGTATAAACTATTCCTTTTTATTATAAATTTTTTATCTTAGGGTTAAAATGTATCAGGTCAAGAGATAGTACGGGTCTGTCTCTCCTTTAGGAGAGAAAATAGCTTTATCTGAAAATTATCAGAAGCTGCATATTCTTAGCAGGGTTTTTGATAATGAAGAATTTGGTTTACTTACCACAGAAGCTTATTTTCACTTTGTTAGAGAAAAGAAAAAGCACTGCTCATTCTGTAAATTTGAGTTGAGATGCTTTCCAGAACCACAGAAGATTGGAATACTTTCCGGAATCATAAGAAGCAACCGCTTTATTTAAAAAAATCATCACGTGAAGTCATACTTTGAGGCTGAAGAATAGTTTTCACTTTAATATACGGCTTTGTAGAGTAGTTACCATTTGCTTTATACAATCTGTTGAAGGAACTACTGTGATTTACATTTTGATTATTATTATTAGCCTCAAATTGCATTTCATTTACCTTGACTATATAGAAGCAAGTATAACCAGATCCAATATAGAGATGGCAGTGAAGCTGTCTGCCTATAATGCAGCTGAATACTCACAGTGCTCTCATGTCCTGCTATGATTAAGATGCAGAGATGTACACAGACTTTTCCATGTCTACATTCGCTTTACATACATAGTTCATAGGACTTCATCTTACCAAAAACTAAAACCAAACCAAATGAAACCAACAAAATAACCCACCTTTTATATTTTCATCTAGTACTTATACACTTAGAACATAGTGCCTCCCAGTAAAATATTTCACTTTAATTATCTTTATAATTTGATAGCTTTAAGACAATGTCATTCCATTATCTAACTGGACGTGTCAGATGTTTGAATATGAATTCAAATTCAAATACGTTCTTTTTTGTTTTTCAGTTCTCACCCATCCTTAGATTTTATTAAACTAATTAGTTCTTCCAATCACTTATATATAGCCTGCCAAAGTCATTTCGTTTAGAACTACTCTTTAAATCTAAACATATACTTACTTGACCTTTCCAAAATGCAAAAAAGAAAGAGAAGGGATAGTGATAGTTCCATACCTCCATTTTCCAGATTTGTATAAGGCATTGCTTCATTCTTAAATGCATGTTCCCTTAAAATAATAGTAAATATCTCAAGATGACAAAAAATAATTTCCTTTTCTCTTATATAATGCTAACATATATTTTGAGCCTTAATATATTAAGTTTTTGAGTCTCGGGTTTGGGAGTTAAACAATTAAAAAGTTCAACTACAATTATTTGATTGTGTTGCTGAGATCTGATTTTTTTAAAATTTGTTTTTCTTTTGAAGTGAGAACATCACATTTTTAAGGGCTGTATTTGTTACCTAAATAGTTTGAGCTAACATTGATGTATGAATAAATTAAAAATTTAATAACATATTAAGGATCATAATTTTATTATTTTTTACCCTGCTCTCATTTTTTTTAACTTGTTAGTTTTCCTTGAAGTTTTGACCTTTGTGTGGACAAAGTCAAGAAAAAGACAGCTTGCCTTTAAATATTAGTTTTCGTTGCACTTTATGATTTTATGGGTTTTTTTTGCCACAGCAACAATAAAACTTAGATGAAACATGGTATTAAATTAAGTCAGTTTGTCAGAGAATTTTTAAAAACCAAATTCAACTCTCTGTAACTAAAATGCATTAATTGTCTGGTTCCTTAAGAACCAACATACATAGTCAAAATAGCAGTTTAGCAACAATTTGGTATATTCAAACTTGGTGCAGACTTTAAGATTGCTGCGCTATCCCTTTTTCTGCTAGTGTTTTTTGCTTCATTAGAAATGTATGTATGATATATTAGGAAAGGAAAGAAAATCTTCAGGTAACACATTCTGCATTACCTGAGCTATATTAGCTGAGGAAAACGATGTAAAGCCTTCATTCCCTGCCCCTCCCCCCAACTTTAGAGTAAAAGATAACATTCAATACAATAATATTTTCTAAAATTGTAAGAATGTGTATCTTGCAAAAGTAGTCAGGTAATGCTAGTATTTCTCTTTCAAAGGTTGACGTTGATAGTTCTTGGGGCTGAGATCTGCTGTCCCACACAGTAAGTAGTATGTGTGGCACAACATTATCATAACAAGGGGCTTGCCAAAGATTCTGACTTTGAGGATTAGCTAGGAGGCAATACCTTTGCTAACATGCATCATGACTCAAAGTGTCCCCATGTGATTTACTACCCATGTATGAGTACAGATATTGTTACGGGAAATGTGCTTGCAATGTCAACCCAATGTGCAATTAGCATTGCATTGTCACGCTTCAGCATGTGATCGCTGTATGGTGAACTTATTTTAATTACTCAGATATGTAACTATAATAAAATGTTTAACATACGAAAGCTACAGCATGTTATCAAACGGTTATTTTTGTTTACACACACACGCGCAGAGTTTTTAGTAATTGATGAGACTGGCTCCCAATTAAACTTTCAGGTTGCTGAGATATATTTTCACAGTGATTTTCTGTTGCTGTTCAGAAAGCAATGGCTCTGTGGGGATAACTTCACCTGCTATTAAAGTCAGGTCGAGTAAACAAAGTAGGTGCCAATCCCTTTCTACATGGCTGGAAGGCAGCAGATTCTGAACTTTGGAAATGGCACTTTCATGTCTTCTCTCATGGAATAAAACAGCAGCACTTCTGGTAAGGTTATAACTATGTTAGCATCTCATATATGAGCTTACTTTTCTTGGGGAATTCAAAATATTGTTATTTTTAAAATACTATGCTAAACTTCAGTAAGGAGGATGTTTTTAGTCTTACTACCTTTTATACATTCATTCATTAAAGATAATTATATCTAAAGAATTTAGAATTTTTTTTCCACAAAGAAAGGGATCATTTTGGAGAAAACCTTATAAAATAAGATTTTATATGCTCGTGTGGCTTACTTTTTTCAGATTGACAACGAGTGGCACAAATGTTGACTTTTAAGAGTACATTGTTATTTATACAAAGTGAACATATTCTATAAAAGATTCAAAGTTGAATTTTTTTTCAGTGAAAGATGAAGATGGGGTAAAGAAGGGAAGCTTGTAGGTCCCTTTTATATAAAATATGTAAGTAAGTTGTTGTTAGGTGTAGTTGTGCAGGCTCTGACTTATGATGACCCTGCAGACGACCATGGCTATATTGGAGCCCACTGTTGCAAATACTGTGTCAATCTATCTCGTTGACGGTCTGCCTCTTTTTCATTGACCCTTGCTTTCCCGAGCATGGTGATATTTCCCAGACCTGGTTCTCTGATAACACGCTAAACTAAAGGTCATTATTTTAATGACCTCTAGCTTTCTTAATGTCTGATGTGATTGTTGTGTCATCCAGTCAGTTCCAGCTCCTAGTGACCCTATGCTCAACAGAGCCAAACACTGGCTAGTCCAGCACCAGGCTATCCTCATGCTGTGTGTCATGTGTGAGCGCTTGTTGCCCTCACTGTGCCCACCCAGCTCATTGAAGACCATCTTTTTCACTGACCCGCCTTTCAACCAAGCATGATGCCCTTTCCTAGGGACTGGTCTCTCTTTATAACACTTCCAGAGCCACTTGCTTCTGAGGTGAATACTGTCTGTACTTCTGGAGAAGATTTGTTTGTTCTTCTGGCAGTCCTTGGAACTTTCAGTATTCTTCACCAGCACTATAATTCAAATGCATCGATTCTTGATGTGCTGCCAGGTGACTCAAATACCATGGCTTGAATCAGGTACACTTTAATCTTTTTTTTAAAATTCTTTTATTTAATCATTTTATCGGGGGCTCGTACAACTTTTACCACAATCCATCCATCCATCCATCCATTGAGTCAGGCACATTTGTACATTTGCTGCCCTCATCATTCTCAAAACATTTGCTTTCTACTTGAGCTCTTGGTATCAGCTCATTTTGTCCCTTCCCTCCCTCATGAACCCTTGATAAATTATTATTATTTTGTCATATCTTACACTGTCTGACATCTCCCTTTCAAATGGTCTTCTTTCTCTTCAGCATTTTAAAGAAGTCTGTGCAGAAGCTTTGCCTAATGCAATACTTCACTTGATTTCTTGACTGCTGTTACCATGAGCTGGATCCAAGCAAAATAAAATCCTCGATAATTTAAATCTTTTCTGCATATGTTGATCATATGCTACTTATTAAAAGATGGTCTAGTTCTGAAGATTTTGTTTTTAATTGCATTGAGTTGTAATCATCTGTATCATCTGTCTATCAAAGGTTGCTAATAAGCCTTCCTCGAATACTGATGCCAACTTCTTCCTCATTGAGTCCTGCTTTGTGGATAATCTTTTTGGCATACAGATTGACTAAATATGGTGAACACATCCAACTCACCTGTACCTTTTCTGGATTTAAAACAAGCAGTGTGTATTTTTCTTGTTCTGTTTGATGACTGCCTCTTGGTACATGTATAGGTTCTGCATGCGCACAATGAAATGTTCTAGAATTCCCATTCTTTGCAATGTTATCCATAGTTTGCTGTGATCCACACAGTTGAATGCCTTTGCATCGCCAATAAAACAATAAAACACAAGTAAATATCTTTCTGGTATTTTTTGCTTTCAACAACGATGTCCCTCGGGCCATGTCCTCTTCTGAAGCCAGCTTACATGTCTAGCAGCTCCCTGTCATACTGCTGCAACTGTTCTTGGATGATCTTCAACAAAATTTTACTTGTATGTGATATTAATGATATTGTTTGATAATTTCTGTACTCTGTGGTGTCTCTTTTATTTTTCAAATTTCTTGGCATATATTAGTAAGAAATTTAAGTGCTTCACCAGCTTGGTGAAACCCTTCAGTGGGTCTTTTTGATAAACTGCAGTCTTTCATGAAGGCCTTCAGCGCAGACTGAACTTCTTTCAGCATAACTGATTCATATGCCACCTCCTGAAATAGTTGCATGTCTACTTGGCACAGTGACTCTTTATATTTCTTTCACTGTCTTTTGAATGCTGAAAAAAAATCAAAAATTCAAACCTTGAACTGCAATATTAAAAGATTCTGTGGGCAAAATATTGAATGATGCAGGAAACATTAAAAGTTGATGTTCTTGATGTCAGCCCACAATCATTTGGCCTTAAGTCATCAGTGTTCAGTGCTTCAAATTTATCCTCAAGATGGTCTGTACATTCACATGGTATATATACTCAAGACTATATTTTGGCTCTTGTGAACTTGTTTTTATTTTGTTCAGCTTCAGTCTGAACTTGTATATGAGTAATTGATGGTGTGTTCTGCATTCAGCCTCGCACCTTGCTTTTATTGATGGTATTGAGCATTTCCTTTGTCCCTTCCCACAGATGGACTCAATTTGATTCTTGTATCTTCCCATTTGTGAGGTCTACATGTATAGTTGCCACTTATGTTGTTGAAAACAGGTATTTGCAAGAAAAAAGTGATCAGTCACACAAAATTCTATCACGTGCTCTCAAGCTTTGTCTTTGCCACCAAGCCCATATTTTCCAACTCCTGACCCCTCCTCTTTGTTTCCAGCATTTGCATTCTAACTGTTTATGATTATGAATCCATCTTGATTACATGTTTGATCAATTTACTACGGAAGAACTTGGTAGAATTGTTGACTTCTTCACCATTGGCTTTAGTGGTTGGGTAAATTTGAATAATAGTCTTATTAACTAGTGCTTCTTGGTTTCTGAGCGTCACTTACACTCATAGTGACACCACTATTAACAGAGCGAAGTAGTGCCAGGTCATTTACCATCCTCACAGTTGTCATGTCCGAGTCTGTAGTTGCAGCCACTGTGCTAATCTGTTTTTTGCTGATTCTCTACAAGTATCATGTCCTTTTCCTAGGACTGGGCTCGTCAGATAATGTGTCCAAAGTATGTGAGATGAAGTCCTGCCATCCATCCTCACTTCTAAGACCCTTTTGTGCGTTCTTCTGGAAGG
>NW_022104341.1:36848794-36865799 GCF_000313985.2 Echinops telfairi
GCTTAATGATTTATTTGTCATGCATGTATAGGATATGACAACCACATTGCCATAAGCAGGTAAGTTTAGGAAATACTGAGGATAAAAATCAACATGTATTTCTCAACCATTAGGACATTTCTGAATTTTTAGTATGCTACCATACATTGAGAGTCTCATATTCATTCACTAAAAAATTAACCAACATATTAATCATCTATTTATCAAACCTATAATGACAATGCTATTCTGAACATTGCCAGTTCAATCTTCTGTTGCACCGGAGAATTTACTTACATTTGTCACTGGAGAATTTGGTCATTGCTGCAGGAATATTTGAACCAGCCTTTCAACAGGCATGCCTGAAAGTCAGGAATTATGACTACAAATAAGTAACTATAATGATAAACTTAATTATGATAGACCTTTCTAACATAATTATGATAGACAAAGTAACATAAATCACTTAAGAATGTAGTTAGAATGTGATCCAAATCCTTGTGACAAAAAGGATCATTAGTATCATTAGTGCTTTATTGGGTCTTATGTGATGAAAATTTTTCCTTAATAGGAATCTAACTTCCAACTTCATCAGCAGAAGCTAAGAGCTTTGTATAACAATATAGCACATGCATCTTCAGGAGCACTTGCTGGTTGTCTGAGAATACCTTCTTAGACAAGAAGGCCTGCTTGAAACAAGCAAGTCCTGTAAAGCTGGAATGTACTCATAAGTTGTCATATTACTGGTAAGAAGTAACATTGAGTTAACCAGATTGTTTTTCATTTTTCTTTCTTCCTTTTTTTTCTTTAACAGCTTGTCAGATGCATTACAAGCCTCAAGAAATTTTGTCGCACTTAGTTCTCCTTTGTTTTATGTGATATTATTAAATTCATGTCCTTAAAAATATACTTAATATCTAATATAAAGGATATAGGGATCAACATGTATTTAGTATATTTATATTTAAGGAGTTGTATAATGAAAAAATACTACAATGGTCTAAGCAAAATTATGTTATTAAAAATATTGAGATTTGCGCTTTAAAACTTGAAGTCTTGACTATTGTAATGGACAGTATACTTGTAAATTTGCATCAAGTTGGCCTTCAATACTCGATATAGTCATAAAAAACATGCCATAGAAATAAGGAAATTGTTCCAGTCCTTGTTCTTCCTAAGAACAGAACTTCAATTCTAAGTATTAAACTGACATTGTGGTGGTGAAAACTTTTAAGGAGTAAAACAAAATGATATGTGTGCATCAAGCTGTTATATCTGCTTTATTATAGCTGTATTGTTTTACTAATGAGAGAGAAAGATAATCTTAAGAAGTCAAGAAACAAAATGTATTCCTTCAAACTTCAATACCTACATAGTTCTAATACAAAGTGTCTTAAACATTTCCTGGAATTCATTCCATTTTTGTACTTTACAAAATTCCCTTGTATGTCTAACTTGGGAAAATTCAAAAGGACTCAGTGTATCTGAGAAATCTGGAGTATATAAACCTTAATACAATATAACAAAATTCAATTCTCACATATTACCTTATTTCCATTAAAATGATGAAAATGTGAATGCAGAAAATCACGTAGTGAAAAGTACAAAGGAAAACTCAAATTTGGGGAAGAGATTGAAGGTTTTTTTGTAAAAATTAAGCAAAGTTAGCTAATCCTTTGGGTTTGGGCCTCTTTTAAAATGGAAGCAATAGAATTGTCATCGTGAAACATTTACTACACATAAAGAATATGTAGATTCCGTAGCGCTAACTTGATTTTGTACTTTTGCCCCAAGTTTACTCAGCCAAATATCTGTTTGCATTTTGAGATTTCTCCTCAGCGTTTTCTCTTTCTAACGTTCTGCATTTCATCCCATTCTGCTCGCTATCTCATGCAAAGCACCACCACACGGTTGTGTGCCCAACTGAAGGAAATACTGTGGGTCCTGCACCACCCGCACAACTGTTCCTCTGCCGAGCCCATTGATGCAGCCGCTGTGGCCGTCCAGCCCGTTGAAGCCCTTCCTTCCTCTCTTTCAGGACGCTAGGACTTCACCACACATGATGTCCTTCTCCAGGCGCTAGTCTGTCATGACGCTATGTCCAAAGTATGAAAGAGGAAGTCTTGCCACCCGTGCCTCTAAGGAGCACTCTGGACTCACCTCTTCCGACACAGATTGATTTGGCCTTTCGTAGTCATGGTGCATTTCAATATTTTCTTGCAGGACCACGATTCAAATGCATCGATTCTTCTGCAGTTTCCGTATTCAGTGGCTGACTTTCACGTGCACACGGTGCAGTGAGAATGCCTGGATGGCCACACTAGGCTATTGCAACTGTCGTTGGGTGCTGTGCCCTTTCAAATGCCAGTTATTAAACCATTGCTTCTTTTGATCACTTTAACCAACACATTGAGTTCTTACAGTTAAAAGAAATAGCAAAGGCAGATTCAAATTCTTCATTATTACTTATACTTTGGATTTTTTTTTTTTACTGTAAATATTCAAAGAAGCTAACCTCCTTACCTTTCACCCAGGGAGCTGCTGGTGGATTTGAATCACTGACCTTAAGACTAGCAGCCAAATGTCTAGTCCACAGTGCCAAAAGGGCCCCGTAGGCCTGCAATCATAGTGTTCTATGTCTTTGAATCACAGCTATATCATTACTTTTCTAGGCTCTGTGATTATTCAGAATCTCTAGAGAATGTATGTCCTGGTAAACCATGAAAAGTCCATTTTAGGAACCAAATATTCTAATGTTGACCTTACTTTTTCCTATGCATGCTGGACATCTCCAAAGCACGTTGCATATCAAACTTAGTAGGTTTTCTAAAGGGCTGTACTGCACCATTGCCCTTTACGGAATAATCCCAACTGGGGAAAATTGTAAAGAAATTCCTTATGAAAGATTGGAGTCTCTGTATTAGCTCCTATAGTTTATTGCCTCTTTATTTAAAAACAAAACAAACCCAAAAGCCAGTTATGCACTGAGCACTGGTGGTGCAATGATGAAGTGTGTAGCTGCGGACAGAAAGGGTAGAACCGACCCGGCTGCCGTGTTAGCGACATACCTGCAGCTCTGCTCTTGTAATGAGCATAACCTAGGAAACCTGGAGTAGTTGTGCACTGTCATACGGAGCACTGTGAGTCATCTGGATTCAGCCAGTTCAAATTCAGGCTGGATTCAGAAGATGCTGTGGAGAAAGGGATCTTATTGCTGATGTCAGATGTATCTTGGCTCAAAGCAGGGAATAGCAGAAAAGAATTTACTTGTGTTTTATTAATGCTGCAAAGGCATTTGATTGTGTGGATCATAACCAACTACAGACAACATTGGGAAGAATGGGAATTCCAGAACTCTTCATTGTGCTCATATGGAAGTTGCAGCCCTCAGCACAGAATAGAGCAAGCATACTGCATGGTTTAAAATCAGAAAAGGTGCGAGTCAGGGTTGTATTCTCATCACACTTACTTGGTCCGTAAGCTGAACCAGTCATCAGAGAAGCTGGATTGCAGGAAGAAGAGCGTGGCCTCGGATTTGGAGGAGGCTTATTATCAGCCTGCCAAATGCGCATGGCACAACCTGGCTTGCTGAAAGCGAGGAAGACTTGAAGCACTTGCTGATGAAGATCAAGGATTGCCACCTTCATTATGGATTATAACCCAATGCAAAGAAAACCATAACACTGTTGACCGGATCAATTGATAATGTCATTCTAAACAGAGTAAACATTGAAGTTGTCAAGCATTTTTATCTTACTTGGATCCATAATCAATGCTCATGGAAGCAGCAGTCAAGAAGTTAAAGAATGCGTTGCATTGGGTAAATCTGCTGCACAAGACCTTTTTAAAGTTCTGAAAAGCAAGGATGTCATTTTGAGGAATAAAGTGCATTCAGCCCAAGCTAGGGTATTTTCTTTTTTTAATATCATTTTATTGGGAGCACTTACAGATATAACATTCCCTAGTTCAGTCACATCCAGCAGTATTGTACACTTGTTTCCACAATCCATGTCAAAACATTCTCCTCCTCCTTGATCTCCTTGCTATCTGTTCCCCTTTATCCCCTCCCTCCCTATCTACCCCAACCCTTATGATTATATATATATATATAAAAAATATATATATTATATGTAATATATATATTTCTTTGCCATATCTTACACTAATATACCCATTCACCTACAATTCTGTTATTCACTCTTGTCGAGGGGTTATACAGTCATCCTCGCTCACACACCTCCTCCTTCCTTTACCCTCAGGAAACTTATTCCTATTACTTTTTCCGGGGGGTTACCTATATTGGCTTTCATGCATTGAACGATATTTGGTTTACCAATGACTATGCGCAAGTCTAACAAGGTTAGTGAGGTAGAACTGAAACCATAATAGTAGGGGGAGGAAATATTAAGGAACTAGAGGATAGTTATGTGTTTCCTCAGTGCTATACTGCACCCTCAAGCCAGGGTATTTTCAATTGCCTCACCTGGATGAAAGTTGGATATTGAATAAAGACTTATGAAGAATCAATTCATTTGAATTATGGTGCTGGTGAAGAACATTGAAGGTACCATAGGCTGCCAAAATAATAAACAGATCTGTCTTAGAAGAAGTACAACCAGAATGTTTTTAGAACCTAGGATGGAGAGACTTTGTCTCACATACTTTGGACATGTTATCAGGAAAGACCCGTCCCTGAAGGAGGACATGCTGCGTGGTACAGCGGAGGGGCCGTGGCAAGGGGACGGTTCTGGACAAGGTGGATTGACACAGTGGCTGCAGCAGCGGGCTCAAACATCACCGTGATGATGGGGCAGAACAGGACAGCATTTGTTTCTGTAGCATATAAGGCCCCAGAGTCAGACCCAACTCAGTGGCATCCGACAACAGCGAAAGCGTCAGAATCGATTCCCTGGCACCTAAAAAGAGTCACCCTACATTGTGTCATTTTGTAATGGAAACCACACTGGAATAGGAAGCTGAAAATGTGGATTTCCTTCCTGGTTCTGCTATGAGCAAGCAATGTGTGACAGTATTGTTTCCCCTTAAAAGATGTTATCTTTGTCTAAAAATAGTTTTGTTGTGAAGAAAATAGGAAATGCTAATTTTCAGACTGTTTTGATTCCCCTATTGCACAACAGAAAGTACTTGTATATATTTTCCAATAGAAAATTTAACTCTGATTTTAAGTATGGCAGGGTATCATTGAGTTTCAAGTGCTGTTAAAACTAACATTCAGAATACGTGTCAGCCAGTGGTAACTACCTTCATTCATTCATTCATTCAATGAAAAATGTCTTGTGCCCTATATTGCAGGCACTCTGGCTGGCACTAGGGACGCAAACATGAATGAAACATATAAAAGGACTTACAATTGCCAGGGAGCTTAAAAACGTTTGTGGAAAAACTCCAGGAAAAACTCATTCTATTGTCCATGAGTGTTTGGAAGTCCTCTGGTATAAGGTATCTCCCAAAGGGAGACAGACACCTAGAAAGAAGGGTGTAGTGGCAACTCCACATGCTAGTTGTCCCCATTCTCACTTGCCGCGGTCCAGCCGCGGCGGGGTGAGGGGTCCCCTGTTCGATGGGTAAGGTGTCGACGCAGCGAGAGGGATGAGCAGAGTCAGGAGTCAGTAATCATCTGCTGTGTTATTACAATTTTAAGGTTCTATTTAAATAATATTTTCTGACGATCATACAATCGAAGCGGAAAGAAAAAATTTTAATAATAAAAGGTGCAAAGCATAGAGTTTTTCAGGGCATTCTGTTTAAATCTTCTCGGAATGTTCTTTCTGGGTGGCTGGTTCATTTAAGTTTTCAATCTTGACCAACGTACATTGTGATTAACCGTAGACATGAGTGGTTCTTGAAATAGGTCTGTGGTAATGGTGTCAGTGTTCAAGTTCAAGGAAGTAGATAGGAGAAAATTGGCGTGAACTTAAAATACAAAGTTCAGTCTACAAAGGTTTAAGTTAGCTAAATATTCTTTCTATGCTTCATCAATCTTACGTTCTTTAAGCCTTCGTTCCATTTCTTTTACCTGCCTTTTCAATGGGGCTTCCCCTGTTTGCTTGTTTCCATTATGCACCATCTACACAATCCACTCTGTAATAACATTTTTGTACACCTTACTTCGTCTTCAATAGATCTAACGCACCAAACTGGGCCACCCCCTTTTATTCTTTTCCATAAAGATAAGGTTAAAAATTTTACACGCTTCCCATTTACCTCAATAATATGTTCTCCATTGTCGTCATAAATGTCAGTGTAATTCAAAGAAGGGAGAGCAGTCTTAGTAATGAAAACATTACTGTCCCCTTTACTATAAGCAAATTTATTAAGGGGTTTTACTGAGTGAATCAAGGGTTGTTTCTTATCTTTGGCACTCTTTCCCAGAAAGGCAGTCATAGGGAACTTCTCAGGAGTTACTGTAGTCAGTTGGGGTTGTTCCAATTCTAACTTTTCCATTTTTTCTATAAATATACCAAAATCCTCATTCCCTTGTATGGCTTTGATAATTAACTCAGTCATTCTATCATTTGCATCCCTTCTCTTAATGGGTACTGTGATTTCCCCTGAATTATTCATCGTGGTCTCATTATTGCTCATAGTGGCAATAATGGTTTCATTTATACATGGTCCAGGATAAAAAATAAACATACTCCAGAATATCATAGCGGCAGCAACAAAACAATTTGTGAGCGGATTCCGGCAACCGATTCCTCAACGTCAGCCGGCAGGAGTGGTCCCATCACTCACCGGCGTGCACAGCGGCAGGAGCCACAGATTGGAGGTAAATGCTTTCCCAGGCTTCAGAGGGCGCCCTCGTTTCACTCCGCCTCACCTAATGGGGAGAAGAAGTTGGTGTTCTGGAGATGCCTGGCTTTCTGCTTGTGTCTTTGAATAGTGTGCCATTCCAAAGCAAGACGAACTACAGGTGGAATCCCAGGAGAAAAAGGCGGTCCTGGAAAGGTACATTTTCCTGGTGTGGCTATGAGAAGTGTTCAATCCCACAACGTTACCATTTTAGGCTTGAAGTGGACACAGAAGATGAATGAAGCCGACTAAGAACAGAACCTGTCACTGCGCCGGCAGAAAGGACAGCGTCAGCAGCACCGCCTCTGGCAAGGAGGGGTAGCACCCAAAGACTTGAATTCAGGGAGAAATTGTAGCCTTCTCCTGTGCTCGGAAGCACCCCTCTACGTGGATTGGAAACGAAGGTGGAGTGGGTGCCCCAGAGGTTTGAGGCCCCAGCAAGGGGGCACCTGGTAGGTGAAGGGGTGTGTAGGGCAGAGAGTTAGAGGCTACCCTGCAAGCAGACGGAGATGGTGAATTCAGTGTAGACCTGCACAGTGGGAATAAATCTGGCTCAAGATTACATAGGGACACATTTTTCACAGAGCCAGGGACTTCGGACAAAGAAAAGCCCTGAAACTTTGTTAGTTTCAATATAATAAGGTGGCAGTTAAAAGAGTGCCAAACTCTTGTCCTGTACTCTTGTGGTACAATGAGCTCATGTTCTAGGTGGAGAGACAGGTAGGTGCTACCAGAAAATATAATACCAACATGAAGTGGAGACAGTGCTTCGAGGAGAACAGCAGAAAGCTCTATGTGTGTGAGAGAGTTGAGAGGAAGTAACATAGGAAGACATTTGCGTCGGAGCTTGATATGGGAGCAAGATTTCAACGGTAAAAAGGCTCCCAGTTAGCGGGAGCATGAAAACTTCACCAAGGACCTGCACAAGCTAACTGTGAACAAACACGAGTTGGGATATGAGGTAAATTGGGACCACATCACAACATCCATAGGTACCACAGTTTGGAATTTACCCTTTCCACAGTGGAATCAATGGACACAGGAAGAAGGGGCTTGCTTGTTACGGAGTTGACTGTGTTGGCCTTTTTGAAGAGTGGAGGTTGACAGGGTTTGGTAGAGGCTGTGATCCCCAAAGAGTGTTTAGGACATTGTTGCCACCGATCAGATAGGTTAGGTGGGTTTGTTAGTCTGGGTAGACTAGAGAAACAAATCCAGGGAGAGGGAGAGACTTATGTGAATAGGAAAGAGCTTTAGATACAAGAGCAATTGAACATTGAGAAAACATCCCGGCCCAGTCCAGACAAAGTCCATAAGTCCAGTATTAGCCCACATGTCCGAGACCAATCTATAAAGTCCTCGTCAGACTCACAAAACACATGCAATGATGCCGAATGCAGGACGATCACAGGCCAGTGGGTGGGAAGTCTTGTGGATCCAGTGGCAGTGTAAGCATCTCAGCACTGGCAGGGTGTCCATGTGGTTCCTCCAGCTCAGGGTGCTAGTGTAGTTCCCTGTGTCTTGTCAGCTGCAATGTCTCCCAGAGAGTGAGGAGAGAGAAAGATAGTCTCCCGCCTCGAAGGAGGAACACCAGAGTTCCCAGAATCCTCAGGAGGCAGCCATGCCCACACAGAGGCCTCATTGGCTATGACCTGATTGACAGGCTAGACTCCACCCCTACACTCTGAATCCTCAAATTGACACCAGGTTATATAACTACCACAGTGGAACAACAACCTAAACTTAAATAGGGATGTGATGTTTCAGGTCCCAGAGACATTTCTAAGATTGAATTTTTGCATCTATTTTATGTAAGGAATGAACACAATGATTTTTTGTTTTATTGTAGTAAAATTTTTTAGTATTAAAAATGATGAACTGTCTTTTAGCATGTAAGTTAAAGTTGCTTCTTCCAAGCTTGCTTTTCTTGGCTAAGATATGTAACTTCATTTTAACAAATACGTATTGAGTGTTAATTGTGTGTCAAGAATTACGCTAGATAGCAAAGAAACAAATTATTAATAAGATAACATCCTCACACTTCAAGAACTCAAACTCTAACACAGGAAAAAGTCATCTAAACATAATTATAATGAAGTGTAATAAAGAAGAATGTCAGGTGTATGTAAGGACTTCTATAAAATGGCTATTCCTGTTAACACAGACTATTTCTGTGTAATATGAGGTCTTGTCTCTGGCTTCCAGATGTAATGGCCCTTAGAGGCAGCAGGCATAATTGGGTAATTTGCTTAATAATTGCTTGTGTTATGTGATAGAATGTATGCAGAGGCAGACAGTAGAAAGGGCTAAAAAAAAAAAAACTCAAGAGAGAACTTTCTCTTTAAAAAGGATTCCTAAGTTTTCTACATTTTTGTCTCTTCTTTAGTGAATGAGATGCTCATAGTGTGGCAGCAAAGAGCCCAGACTCAGTTGAACTGCTCCACAATTTACTAATGTCCTGACCTTAAGCAGGTTATTTGAAGCTGTTTACACATCTGTACAATGGGGATGACACCGACAGCACTTGTAAGGCACTTGTGCATTTCCAAAGTAACAATTTTAATTCCTTTAGATAACCTTCAAAATAACTGTACCAAAGATTAGCTTTTCATTTTGCTTAATAAATATCTTATTAATTTGCCTCAGTTTAAAAAAAGTTATTTTTATTGTGCTGTTTCACAATAGATTCTGATTCTATATTGTATTTAATAATGATTCTCATATATCTTCAATTTAATGACTTGTAACATTGAAAATTCCACTTTTATTGATTCTTCTGTGCAATGTGATCATTTTTTTTTCAATGTTAGGGATACAATGATCGGTCTCACCTCTGTCAACAACATTAGAAACAATCTTATCAGATATCTTTTACTTTATTTTTTCATTGTAGTAAATAGATAACAAATCATTTGTCTCTTATAAATCTTCTCATGTAGAGTTCAGTGACATGAATTATGTTCCTCATATCGTTATTCTGAATTTTTAATGATAAAGAGATAACTTTGGCTGCTTTGATAATTGTATCTTCTCTAACATTTTGAACCTAAAATAGGCTTTAGTTATTGGTTTTAATTATGGGAAAAAAGCATGAAAAGAATCATTTTAAAGGTTTTGTTTTTGCCCTTGATGTTTGGTACTCTATCAATTTCTCAGCTCCCTTGTTACTGTTGGTGACATTGTTAAAGCTATTTAACGGAATGATCATTTGGTTCATCTCTTTCCCTTATTAATGTGTAATCATTCATTAATTAATGCTATATTTTCTTCACCAGAATATCACCTTGAGTTACAACACCTTCAAGTGTGTCCTGGGGTCATAGACAGAACTGGAATAATAATCAAACCTTCCCTTGGTGATCCTCCCCACAGAGTGAGCTGCACCGAATATAAACTCATGCTACTGGACCATTGCGTTATGAGTTCATGTCAATCCCTTTAACATATGTGAGCTGCAAGGCTGTGATACTTTAAAAGTTAAGCTTCCATGACTTGTGGATAGGAGGTCCCACTCCAAGGTTTTAAATACCGGAATCGTTGTTTCCCGAGGTTGTTCTGCTAAACGTGTGGGAATCCTACTCTGAGTGCTCTCTGATTCTTATTTTCTTAGGGAGCGCAAGTCAGGCTTGACTCGTGGAACAGTGCTTTCTGGTGCTTGGCAAGCAAATATTTTGTTGGCGCCTTTATGATATTATTCATGCATTTGCACATCCACGGATTCAGTCTCGTTAAAATATAATGATATAACTTTTTCCCACTTTACTCAGTTTTATTTGACTTCTGTCATCCCACTGCCATCAAGTGGATTCTGACTCACAGTTACTGGGCATGGCAGACTAGACCTGATGCCCCATGGAGTTTCCAAGGCTGTCACTTTATAGGAGCAGGCTGTCACACCTGTCTCTCTCAGAGCAGGTAGTGGGTCCAAAGCCCTCACTTTTCAGTTACCAGCCCACTGCTTAATCATGGTACGTACCACTAACACTATCCTGGTTGACTTCCAAAAAGAACTGGTTCAGCATAGGTTGGGAACATTTTTTATAAAAGCCTCAAATTGAAGAAGAAATGAGGTAATAATAATTGGGAATAGCTTCCATTCTGACAACTAAGTGCTATACATTGTTTGATTTATTAGTAGATGAAAGAAAAGGAAAAAAGATACAGTACTCTTTTGCTTTATGATACCACTCTATAAATTTAGAGTTATACCTGGGTGAATTTAAAGATACCATCAAACCCAATATTTTCAATTAAATAATGTTTAGTATGCACTGCATTCTCCTTTATCCAATATTTATATTCGCTACCATTAGAAAATTGTTCATTGTATATCAGTTTTCGTTAGTCAAAGGGAAAGGCCTTTATGGCATGCTTTTTGGCATTTTGAGTGGTGTGAGAATAAATGTTTAATAACCAGTATACACACACACACACACACACACACACACACACACACACACCACACACCCCAAACCCAATTTCCATCCTATGGCAACTCCCAGGACAACAGATTTCAACTATCACAATTATTGGTACCAGCTGGCTCCACCATATCACTGGTTCTGATTTTGAAACTAGTTGAATTTTAAAAATGTATAGTTAGACTGGTGCTACTACTACTTATGTCTAGTCAGTAATTTTTGTCTCTTTCAAAGAGAACACAATTCATTTTAGCAAATATTTAAATGAATAGAAGATTCAGGAGGATGCCTTTCAGTGAATCAGGTTTACAAACGCTGACTCCCTGATGTAGTTAGTATCTTCCTCTTCAGTACCTTCTTTTCTCGATGATTACAAAAGCACATTTTCCGGGAGTCCATAATGAAAGCATTTGACTATGTGCTCCAACTAGCTTTTTATCCACAGCAAGTTAGAAATTCAGAATTATTTAAAGTAGCTGTACCTGTCCTAAGGTTTGCAATTAGCACTTTAATTTGTGCAAAAGGCACAGGAAATGCTGTATCAAAACAGACTGTTTTTCTTAACAAGAAAATTATTTTTTCAAAAGTTAAAAAAAAAAAATCAGTGGCCCTCAAAGTGAACAGTACCGCTTTTTCACCAAAAGAGAGCAACATAAGCACATGTTACAAAAATACACTTAAGTGGCCATTTTATGTGGTAAGCAGTAGCTTTGTGTATATGCTTTATTCAGGAATCTATTACTCTACCTGCCCCTGAACTTGATAGATCAGGTGCAGTGATTAGTTAAGTTTATGACAGTGGGTGATGCATGCTTTAGAGATCATATTTTTGTCTTTAGATGTTTTCTATGCACAATGTTTCTATGCTGTGATTTCACTTATGGTCTATGGTTATGAGTTTCCAAGCACCGGCATCGGGTTTTGTTTTTTTTCTGTCATAAATGGTTTTCAATAGGATACCTTTCTCCATCTGCTGGAATGAAGTTAAGAAAAAGTGCAAGTCTTAAATATGTGAGTGGATTTTTGTTTTGCATAATGTCCACCTTTAAGAGAACTGGTATGCCCAAAGGATTTCTTGATGAAGATTGCTGTAATATTAACTGTGATGATTCAGCCATCATCTCCCGGCAAGCACACAGCAACCACGCGCTGATTATGATTGACTGACATGATGACCATAGAGCAGAAGGCTGAAGATTTCACCCACACATTTTTGAACTTGCAAAGAAATGACTCTGATTGATTTGGTCTTAATTGTTTAAAACCATGTTTCAATTGTTTGCAAGACTCTGCTTCTTCCCTAGGTTTCCATGCGTCAGGAAAACCTAGTCCTTTCCAGTTTGATTAACTAAATAGTAAGTTTATATTGCTGGCATGGAACTACAGGAGTACCAGCCAAACAGATCAGTTAAAACTCGATAAGGCCAAATCTTAAAAATGCCAGTGACAAATGATTTATTATATGTATTCAACTCATGTTTTATGGATCTTTAGATACTTGTCAACCTCTTGTGGGAGCATTTGCCAGGAAAAAAGAAGAAAAAGGCAAAAAAAGTTCACGTCTACAATAAATGTACTAGTTGGGTGCTTTAAAGAAAATTATTATTGTGTGCATTTAAACCTAGAAAAAATACATCTAATTTATTATTCTTGAAATATTTATTTTTAGAAATCTTTATAGCAAGAAACTTATGGATTTAACAAATACCCTGTAAATATTTGAATGATTGATGTAGCTTGCTATTTGGAAAGTTGATGGGCATGTGTTAAGAAAGGTCATACCACGAGCAGGAGGCGTTGGCACTGTGTAATTGAACCCTTTCCATCTGGTACTGATCTTGTCCTTTCCTACCTGTCTTTAAACAAATAGGGATTATATTTAAAAGACTAGCTCTAATTTTATATCTGACACAGTTATATTGGAACACACCAGTTTTAGCTATTCAAAAAATCATGTATTTTTAAAGTATATTTTCAGCATAAATATATAAATAAATATATCTCATAATGGGTGCATATAATATGTACATATCACATATATGTCTTTTAACTTCAAAATCCTACTTAAAACAAATACCGGTATTTCGAAGCAATTCTTCCTACGTATTTAAAAATATTTCACTTCAGAACTTGTTTAGATGAAAAGCTCTCTGACCACCATTGACTTGATTTGAACTCATAGTGATCCTATAGGACAGAGTAGAACTGTCCTTGTAGGTTTCTGAGACTGTAACTTTACAGGCGTGGAAAGCCTCTTTCTCCCACAGAGTGGCTTATGATTTCATACTGCTGACCTTGTGGTTAGCAGACCGACTTTTCACCCACTCTGCCATCGAGGCTCCCATCGAAAGCTCCCTATGAGTTTAAAATATAAATTCAGTGAATAAAATCTTGACTTATAGACTTTAAAAAACTCAAACAGATATTTATTGAAACATAAAATTCCAGGCAATCATGTGAATACAAGAGAACCAAAGGAAGACATTGTGGCTCCATGTGAGCGAGACCATGCCTTTTGCTCGTGTAAAAGATTTTAAGTCTTGGAAACCCCCGGAGGCAGTTCTACTTTGGCCAACAGGGTGTCTAGGACTCGGAATCAACTCGATGGCAGTAAGTTTGGTTTGGTTTTCAGAGAACATTCCAGTGAAAAGCAAAGGTCTTTGAGTGGTACAAATGGCTTACTTAAGCAATAGAGGAAAGCCCGAATGGTTGGTGTGTGATAAATTAGGGAGGGCGGTACAGATGATGGAGAGGAAGGCATTGTTTACAGAAGATTTTCTGGGTCATGGCATGGAGTCTGCATGTCTAAATTCAGTGGGAAGCTACCAGAATGTTTTCAGCAAAGGGGTAATGTCATCAGCTAAACACCCCCACCCCCACCCCAATACTCATATCTGGAAAATTGTAGGGTGGCAAGCGTAAAGTCAGTGGGAAGACTCTAAAATTGTCTAAATAAGAAATATCAGTAGCTTTGAGTAGGCTAAGGAAGAAGAGAATGAGAAAACGTGAAACATGTAGAACATATTTGGTGGTGGAGCCATTTGGGCTTGCTGATGGATTGTACGTTAGGAGTCAATAACGGGAAGGAGTGAAGGATGAGCCCTATGTGGTTTTACTTGAGCATCTGGGTACTTGATGTCATTGACTGAAGTAGGAGGAACCGATTCAGGAAGAGATGGGGGGTCCAAACTTCAGATTTAGATAAGTTAGATAAGTGAGTATGGAGGTTAGTTACAGCTGTTGTTATGTTAACCATTTTCAAATAAGAAAACTGTGTGCAGAGATGTTACACATCTAGTCAATTTAGAATCTAGGAAACCTGGCTCCAGAGTTTATGTGGCTAGCCATTCTTCTGTCACTTTGTCATGCAAGGTTGGAGATATTTAAATGAGTTTGGAATGACTTTATTTCAGAAAATATAGTCTTAGTTGTTCTTGTTAGGTCCTGTGTTAGTCTGGGTACATTAGAGAAACAAATCCACAGAAAGTCATGTATAAGAGAGTTTAATTATAAAGGTTAAGTGCACATCAAGAAAACACCCCAACCCAGTGCTTCCCAAGCCCAAAAGTCCAACATTAGCCCATATGTCCGACACCAATCCACAAAGTCCTCCTCCATCTCACAAAACACACACTATGACACCGACTGCAGGAGGAAAGCCGAATCAGTGAATGTGTAAGTATCTCAGCATTGGCAGGGGTCTCCACACAGCTGCTCCAGCACCCAGGGCTGCATCAGGGTAGGTCCATGTGGCTTCTCCTTGGGGATGTCTTGCAGGAAGTGAGACTTGCCAGCTGAAGCAGGAAACTGGCTAAGGCAGCTGCACCCTGGTCCGACCATCAGAAAAAAAGAGACCTGAGAACTAGAAAGACAAGGCTCACCTAGCTATTTATCTCCTGCCTTTCAATTAACCCCGTATGTGTTTATTGGCCAGGTTGGCACAAAACTTGAACTAGCTCAGGCACCATTGAGTCCATATGTCCTCATAGCGACCGAGTATACAACAGAACAAATATTTGCCAG
The DNA here is from genome assembly GCF_000313985.2 of Echinops telfairi. Lineage (NCBI taxonomy): Eukaryota > Metazoa > Chordata > Mammalia > Afrosoricida > Tenrecidae > Echinops > Echinops telfairi. The sequence goes on from NW_022104341.1 coordinate 36,864,028, forward strand.
TCCTGTGCCATCCTCACAATTGTTATCATTTGAACCCATAATTATATCCTCTATGGACTTCAAAAAGAACCAACAATTTTGTATTGGAAGTAGTACAGCCAGAATGCTCTTTAGAATTAAGGATGGTGATACTTCATCTCATGTATTTTGGACATGTTATCAGGAGACACCGGTCCCTGGAAAAGGACACCATGTTTAGTAAAGTGGAGGAGCAACAAAAAAGGGGAACACCTCAGCAAGATGGATTGACATGGCGGCTGCAATGATGGAAAAACATGGTAGAGAGGATAAAAAGATATATGAGGGGGTACCCCCCCCCACCACAAAAAAATCGGGATTTTTTTTTTCAAAGCTATGTATTTGAATTTTTTTTTACAAAACAGCCTTATCACCTTCAAAGTACTCTCCACTACACTTAAAACACTTATCTAATCTGTGATTCCATTCATGGAAACGTTTTTCAAACCCATCTGTTTGGATGGCTGACAGCACCTCCCTTGTTTTTTTCTTCATCTCTTCTATGTTGTTAAATTGCTGTCCTTTCATGTCACTCTTTGTTTGAGGGAACAAAAAAGTGACAAGGAGAGAGGTCAGGTGAGTAAGGCACGTGGGCCAAGAGAGGCATGCTGCTGTTTGCTAAAAACTGGCGCACTGAGATGGCTGTGTGAGCAGGAGCGTGGTTGTGATTGCAAAACCAGTCCCCCGTCTGCCACAAATCAGGACTTTTCTTGGGTCACACACTGGTGTGCAATCTTTTCAGAACCTCTAAATAGAGAGCTTGAGTAACGGTCTGATCTGGTGGAATGAACTCCAAATGCACTATGCGCCTCATATCAAAAAAGCAAATGAGCATTGTCTGGATCTTTGATTTCACTTGATGAGCTCTTTTTGGGTGACATGATTATGATGTCTTAATTGATGTTTGTTTTCGGGGTCGTAAGACTAGCACCATGTCTCTTCACCAGCAATGACCTTGGGGTAAAGTCTGGGTTGTTTCAGAGTTGTTCTTCTAAAGCACAGCATGTTTCCAGTCGACGTACTTTTTCCTGGTCAGTCAGAACCTGAGGCATAAATATCATCGTAACCCTTTCTCGTTCCCAAATCTTTCATGAAAATTTGCTGAACTGAGGTCCAAGATGGTCCAGATAACTTCCCCATCTCTTCAATGGTCTGTCGTCAATCTTTGAGCACAAGTGCACAAGTTTTGTCAACATTTTTGTCACTTGGGGAAACTGATGGACGTCCAGAATGAGGTTTGTCATCAATCCACATGTCATCATTTTGGAAATGAGAAAACCACTTGTACCCCCGAGTTTTTCCCATAGCACTATCCTTGGAAGCTATGTTCAATATCACAATAGTTTCTGTGGCATTTTTCCCAAGCAGGAAACAAAATTTCACAGCCGCACACTGTTCTTTTAAATCAGCCATCACAAAACCCAAGGTTCGTGCTAAACTGTTTTTATGAAAAAAATTCACTGTGACCCGAGAGAATCTCCCATTGTGACGCCACTGGGTGCACTAATTCAGAGAGTGTTGCTCCTGCTCACCTAGTTGGAAAAATGCATACTATGAAAGCTCTGCCCAGTAGAGTTTTTTTTTTCCATTTTTAGGGGGGTTCCCTCCCATAAGGCCATATCAGAGATACTCCGATATTAGAGTTGAGGCAGTAGATAAAAAGACAGCAAAGGCTCAGGGAGGATATGAGCCAGTCAGGGTGCAGTGTAGCATCGATGAAACATACAACTTTCCTCTAGTTCCTAAATGCTTCC
>NW_022104341.1:36866939-36868577 GCF_000313985.2 Echinops telfairi
AAAAAAAAAAAAAAAAAAAGAAAAGAGAGCACAGGGGTCTGAAAAGAAGCCACCACGGAGGCCAGAGGAAAACTAAGGCTTTGTCGGGCCACAGAAGCGATTACGGAGTGTGTCTCCCCTCCCCTGAAAAAAAGTGTTGTAACTCTGTGCAAACATTTGCCGTACCCTTTGGCAATGGGAGGTCTTTGTTTTGCTAATGATACTAAGAGAGCCTTTTCCTAGAGACAGCCTCCTGAACTTGGACTCGTAGACTCCTAAATTTGAAAATAATAAGTTTCTGCTTGCTAAACACACCCACTTGAAGTTTTGCTATTGTTGTTGTACCATTGAGCCCGTCTGACTCGTAGCGATCCTGCGAGCAACAGAAACACCAGCCTGTTAGGAGTCAATAAGGGGACAGCTGTGCCATCCTCCCAATTGTGCTTCTGCTTGAGCCCGTTGTTGCAGCCACTGTGTCCATCCATCTTGTCCACAGCTTCTCCTTCCTTCATTTTCACCGCCCCTCTACTCTACCAGGCGCGATGTCCTCCAGGAACTGTTCTGGCCTGACAACATTCCCCAAGTATGTGAGATGAAAGTCTAGCCATCCTTCACCAGCACGATTGTTCAAATGCTCTGATTTTTCTTCGGTCTCCCTTATCCAATAGCCAAGTTTCCCATGCAGATGAAGTGATTGAAAATACCATGGCTTGGATCAGGCGTATCTTAGTCCTCAGAGTAACTTGACTTTCAACCCTTTGAAGTGCATTGTGGAGGCAGATTTATCTAATGCAATGTGTCCTTTGCTTTGATCTCTTGATTGCTGCTTCCATAAAAATTGATTATGGATCCAAGCAAGGCCAAATCCTTGACAACTGCAATCCTTCTGTTTATCATGATATTACCTACTGGTCCAGTTAGGAGGATTTTGGCTTTCAATACATTGAGTTATAATCCATTATTGAAGGATGAAATCCTTAATCTTTATTAGCAAGTGCTTAGAGTCCTCCTCATTTTCAGCAAGCAAGGTTGTGTCATCTGCATAAACAAGTTAGCCTTTCTCCAAGCCTGATACTGGTTTCTTCCTCATAATCCAGATGCGGTGATTTTTTGCTAACCACACAGCTGGAACAAGGATGTTGAGAGTGAGAAGATAGAACACTGACACACACACTTTTCCTGGTGTTAAATCAGGCAGTCTCCCCTCTTTCTGGGAGAACAACTGCCTCTTTTTTTTTTACACTGAAACAAAATTTATTGTATTAAATATTCGATAATGCTTGTCAAAACTCTTAAAGTCAAATATGATCATTGTTATTTTGTTAATATTAGACTTAATTTTTAGAACAATTTTAAATTTAAAGAAAATTAAGTAGTTCACCCTGGAGAGTTGCATACATCACTCTACCACTGCACACCAGTTAAGCAGATATTGTTAAATAGATTTAGACAGTGACCCTGGCTCATGGCACCCCATGTGTTTCTGAGTAGAACTGCACTTAACAGGGTTTTCTTTTCTTTTTAATCGTTTTATTAGGGGCTCATACAACTCTTATCACAATCCATACATACATCAATTGTGTAAAGCACATTTGTAATTCATTGCCCTCATCATTCTAAAAACATTTGCTCTCCACTTAAGCCCCTGGCATCAGCTCC
>NW_022104341.1:36870457-36906161 GCF_000313985.2 Echinops telfairi
AATTATGCTGCGCCTAATTTTCCTTTTTCAGTATCCAAACTATAAATCCTTGCACATTTCATTATAATATTTTACTTTGTCTTCCAGAGCTGCCCTTGGACATTTTCCATTCAACTCTTTGGGGTTCTCATTTCTTTCATTAGCTTTTACTCCATGGAGTTGCTATGAGTGGGCATTGACTCAATGGCAATGAGGGTTCATTTTTGCTTGACTTTAGAACTAAGAGTAAGTGTCAGAATATTGTCTGACGTCCACTTTGATGTTTTATTTTCTGTCTTTTTATTAATCTGCGTTCTTCATGAATGATGTTACTGGTGTCCTCCCACAGCTCACAGGTCTTCTGTCATTAGTGGTCCATGTAGCGAGTCTGTTCTTGAGAGGGTCTCACAATTGGTGTGAGACATCCTCAACATTCTATTTCGACTGCTGTGGATTAGTTTCCATTTTCTTCACTTTTGATCTAAGCTTGCATGTGAGTAACTGACAGTCTCTTCCACAACTGGTCCTCGGTCTGGACTGAGCTCCTGAGATAGTGAGATTCTGCATCCTCTGCTCCCACAGATGTAGCCAAGAGGATTTCTGTGAGTCCATCTGAGAAGCCCACAAGTCCAGCTTCCTCGTGTGTTGGTGTTTCTGTTATAGCAGCACTAAATAACTAAGATATAATTTAAAGAAGAATTCTTTAAGGAGTTGAATTTTTGTTTAGAAATTGCATCATGTGAGAACAGTGGGGTCAACATGACAATCTAATTAAGACGGGGCTATTGGAGACCCTGGCAGAGCATTCAGTGGTGTGATGGGAAAGGAATGCAGCTGAGCTTCAGTTGGGCAGATCACTGAATGCATAACTACAAACAGAAAATTACGTAGAAACTAGTATAAACATATAATATGGACAATGAATTATACCCCCCATCCCCCGAAGCAATATGTGAAGAGCAGATACTCTAGAGTCAGATATGCCCCTCATATGCAAGCATAAAACTTCCCATGACAGAATATAGTCAGAATGTAGTAGTCAGAACAGGCCCTCCAAGTTTTCCACAGAGCGAACTCAGATTCATTTTCAGTGTTAGACAAGGAACTGCAAGAAGCTATAGGCTTGGCTAGGGACACACAAAGTAGTTTGGAGAAAGGTAAAGCTTTCAGAAGAACCCGGTAGATAATCATTACCAAGTACTTTGAGTAAGACTAAGACTAAGGTTAATAAGAAAGAGACCCCAAATTATTAGGACTATGGTGAAAATTCTTATTTTAGAATACTGGAGTTTTATAAGATAGCGTGCAATTAATGTTTGCAAAACTTGATTTTACTTCGTGCTGGTGATCTAGTTATTCTGGTATATGAAATGAAGTAAGATTGTAAATGAGCTAGGTTTTTAAAATGCTATTTTCTGGGAAATACAGAATTTTACTTTCTACTTTCTTCTCCTAATCTGTCCACTTCCTGATTTACCTTAGGGATACTTCTTAGTGCTCACAAATTAAGTATTTTGTACTGGCTTACATATTGTGAGCATAAACAAACTCAAGACAAGCTAATAAGAATCATAGAGTGAGACTTTTAATTATAAATAAATCCTATATTACTTATGAGTTTTTATTATTATCATTGAATTTCCTAGGAATCAGGTGTGGAAAAAATTATTCATATATATGTATATGCACACATATATGTATTAGAAATGTTGTTGTTATGTGCCATTGAGTGTGCTCCAACTCTAACCCTGTACACAACAGAATGAGACACAACTTCTGCACCATCCTCACAATTGTTGCCAGGTTTGAGCCCATTGTAGCGGCCATTGTGTCAGTCCATCTTGTTGAGGGTCTTCCTCTTTTTTACTGCCTCTGTCTTTTAGCAAACATGATGTCATTTTCCAGAACTTAGTCTCTATTGATAACTTGTCCAAAGAATGTGAGACAAAGTTTCTCTGCCCTTGCCTCTAAGGAACATTCTTTTTGTACTTCTTCTAAAACAGATTGTTCTTTTTAATTTGAGTATTGTCATAGCCCCATAATTCAAATGCATCAACTCTTCTTGGGTCTTTCTTATGCAATGTCCAGCTCTCATGTGCACATGAAGTGATTGAAAGTACCGTGGCTGAAGGAAGGTCCATCTTAGTTCTCAAAGTAATACCCTTGCTTTTGAATCCTCTAAAGAAATTTTGTGCAGCAGATTGACCCAAATGTAACGTGTCATTTGATCTCTTAATTGCCACTTCCATGAGCATTGATTGTGGATCCAAGCAAGGCGAACTCCCTGACAACTTCATTTCTCTCCCTTTATCATGATGCTAACTACTGGTTTGATTTTGAGGATTTTTGCTTCTTTCACATTTAGTTGGAATCCATACTAAAGGTTGAAATTCTTGATCTTCATCAATAACTGCTTAACATCCTCTTCACTTTCAGCAAGTAAAGTTGTACGTTTGCATATTTCAAGTTGTTAACAAGCTTTCCTACAAACTGGATAATATAGTACTAACTAATTTAGAAAAAAATTGATCTTTCATAATACCATCATATGGACATTAAAAGATTGCTATGAGGGTTCTAGTTCATACATGCACAGGATTATTTCAAATAAAATGTGTATACATTTGTCTCTGCAATTAGTGGATGACAATTTTTCCCAGGGACACAGTTTCTTCCTCTTGCTAGGGTTCCTTCAAAGAAAAGATCTTTTTTAAAAAGTGCTGCCCAAAGTTCAGCTAGCCGGAAGAGCTGATCTTTCGTGGGTCTTTTAATAGGTTGAAACTAATGAAGAAGAATTTATGGAACAAATCATAACCAGGGACAAGCCTTCTATTTACCGATATGAGTCAGAAAACAAAGTCCAATAAAAACAGGGGCATCCATCCATGGTGCCCTGCTGGGCCAGCTAAATTCCAGGCAGACAGATCGACTCAGAAGGTTATGGTGACTGATTTTGTGCGTGTGTGTGTGTGTGTGTGTGTGTGTGTGTGTGTGACAAGAGAGAGAGGGAGAGAGATTTCCAAGGAGAAATCTTGATCAATTGTCTTGAGGGGCACAGGATGATCAAGAGGGATGGCTATGAGGAAGTTTTAAGACAATGAAAAGTGCACTGTTAAGAAAAAGCCACTTCAATGAACTTGTTTATTCTCCTAGGGTGACAAGGGTAGCCCTGTGAAAATGACTTTGGAAAACCTTACTCCATGTACCCTACAGCAATGGTCTTGTTTCTCTATACTTCTTGTTATTCCCCAAACTCAACGAACATTTCAAAGGAATACAATTTGAGTCCCTACAGGATGCCAAAACTGACATCTTGATGTGGTCTGAATCAAAGACTTCAGAATTCTTTGGGGGAAGGGTTGAAGAGCTGGAAACACAACGTTCAAAAGTGTATAAACCTAGATAAGAAACTGTAGTAGGATAATAGAGTAAGCATTGGCTTCTAACTCCTAAAGTGGCTGTTCAAATCCACCAGTCAATTAGCAGAAGAAAAACGAGGTCATTTGCTCTTGTAAAGATTAACAGCCTTGGAAACCCTAAGGAGCAGTTTCAGCTTGTTCTATAGTGTCACCATAAACCAGAATGGACTCAATACCAGTGGATTAGGAGTTTCTGTTTTAGTGTATAAATATAGATGGCAGATATGTCAAGAAACAATAGCTTCGATTTTTTTACGTTTTTGTTTAATATTTCTATGATTTTATAGCAATACTTTTTGATTTCCGTGTGTGTGTGTGTGTGTGTGTGTGTGTGTGTGTTGCTAGCTCAAAAGAGAGAGAACTCTTTTTTTCCTGTTAATTTCTACTGAGACATTGATAAGAAGATGAGAAAAGTCGCAGAAGGGCGACATATGTAATAATGGAATAATTATGAAAATTTGAAGTGTGAAAATTGAGATTGTACATTAAGGGCCCCAAAAGTCTGGGAAAATGTAACAAATAAAATGTATTTTCACTTAACTCCCTATGAAAAATAGAAGTCTGAAGAAGTTTGAAGTAGAGAAAAGGTGACAGGAAAATAAATAGATTTGACATTTATATAAAGAGCTACAAGGAGGAATGGAGAAGCAGATTTGCCCTCCCACAGTGATTATAGAAAGTATTAAAACCAAGTTCAACAGGCACACCCCATATATCTAGATGTCTTTGGGAATGTCTTTGAATATAAAGAAGGAGAAAACCATATAACTACATTAAATAGAAGAGATTATGCACTCCCTAAAGGCAAGATTTGTTTCTCATTTACTTTTCTGTCTTTGTTTCCTAGCACACCAAAGTTGGTTCTTCTTGTTTATTAAATTGATGAAGAAAATAATTCTAGAGAGGGCACATTTCATTGCGTACTCTCTCCTCTTGTTGGTACAATGGCACTTCACAACTGTCCTCACCGCCATCAAGTTTACTTCTGCTCCTAACGACCCTGTGAGACAGAGTACACCTTCTCTGTGGGTTTCCACATCTGTCATCTTTACAGGAGTAGAAAGCCTCATCTTTCTCCTGAGAAGCAGCTGGTGATTCAGAACTGCTAACCCTACATCACTATGTCCCCAGAACTCCTAGAACCTGCATGTTCACTCCTCCAAGGACTGCCAGGAATAAACTGAATATTGGAGGTTTTCCTCCTGTGCTTTAGCCTATCGATATGGAAAGCAATAGAGAGAAGCAGTCAATATTTGTAATTGAAAAGGCAGCATCCATAAATTCTGAAATGAGCAATAGAAATGCATGTCAAAAGATCTTTTGAAAAGTGTCTCCCCAGGCTGAATGAAGTCCACGGTGTCTGTGAATGGCTAGAGAACTGCAGAATGCACTATGAACTTTTCCATGACCTGGTAAACTTTTTATCTTTGAAGTTGAAAATGGAATGTTATCAATCTCAGTATCTAGCATCTCTATAAACTTATACTGACAACTGGAATTGCTCATAGTCACACCATTCTTATTTCTCCTTATGGTTTTCTTTTGATAGGGTAAGAAACCCATTTTTCATAATTTACAAATTCTAGAAGGATCTGGGGTAGCACTGTTGGCTAGGGGTTGGTCTGCTAATGATAAGGCCAGCAGTTCAAACCCAGGAACCTCTTTCCAGGAGAAAGATGAAACAATTTAGTCCCAGAAACACTGTGGAGGGATGTTATAAGTCAGAATCAACTTGAAGGAAGGGCTTTTCTTTTTGCTATTGTGGCAATAGCATCTATGAGAGGAAAAAATGAAGCATTTTGCTGCATTGTTCTTACAAATGGTTAACAGGCTCATCTGGCTATTGTCTGAAACACTGGCTGTTTGAGTCCATCAAGAAGTATCTCCGAAGAAAGGCCTGGCTTTCTACTTCACCAAATGACCAGCTATTGAAATCCTACGGTGAACAGTTCTGTCCTGACACACACAGCATCACCATGAATCAGAATCCACTAGGCAGTGAATGGTTTGGGCTCTTAAAGTATGGGGCCAAAGAGAAATTAGTTTGAAGGACAGCTCACCAGGAACCATTTTTCCACCTGTTCAAGTTAAGGAAGGGGTATAGGTAGCTGGTGTGAATAACTCATAATTCATGGTCTGAAAATATACCTTGTCTTATCAAGCATTTTCAAAAACTTTTAGTTTCATTATTATCATTATGCTTCTTTGTACATAAATCTTCGATTATTGTTTTAAGGTATGCTTAGATCTTAAGGAAGCAGCACATGTGATGTTTGGGCAGGGAGTGGAATGCTGGGTAAGAGTCATCCTCATGGGGCAACCAATGGAGAGAAGCTGGGGGCCGGGGACTTCGTCCACCGAGCTACTACCACCCCAAAAGTCCAAAGGGCTTGAGCAAGTCAAAGAGACTTTTGCAATGGGGTGGGTGGATTCCCACGAAGGATGCTTCAGATGAAGCCTCCGGTGCCCAAGTGCTATCGGATATGGTCACCAGGTAACAAGCAGACTCCTGTGGATATAAAGGTTTCCCCAGGTAGTAATCAAAAGGAGAGTTGATTAGTTCTCAGAACAGACGATAGACAGTGGTCTCTTGGATGCTCTTGGAATGACCTTTGAACAATAAGATGGTTCTCTGTGACTCTCTGGTACTGGTGGCATATTGCCCCCCTCCCCTTTCCCCAGCAAAGGCTAGTTATTGTCTATGTGCACTTTTTTTTTCCCTACCAGGTTCATACCTGTATCCTGGGCCTCACTGACCTTTCAGCCTTATCACATTCTTCTTCTATCATTATTCCCCTCTTCCAGTTCTGCGACCCTTTCTCTCCTCTGGTGTACTGCAGCCCGGCTCCCCTGTCCATCTTGCTCATGTGGTCGTTAGGGCATCAACTTTATGCCTTCAGAAGCTTCAAATGAGATGTGAGATGGAAGCATGCTTTGGGAATTGAAGAGGAAAAACACCCCTCTCTTTCAAAAATAAGCTGGTTCTTGAAAACAAAAGCTCTAGCTTTCACAGTTTTGCCCATGCTGTGCATTCCGTGAGTCCACATCGAAAGTCCTGACCCGAGCAGCATGCTGTGCTGTTCTCGCTTTTCAGTCCTAGTACATCAAGGATGATATTCCTGAAAATCAGAGTGCCTGTTTCGTTTTGTTTTGTTGGTGCATTGGGCAACCCAGGAACATTTTGAGAGTTTTATGGGGCCACCTGTCCAGGGGGAAACGACAGCAGTAAGAATAACCTGAACACCCATCATGTGGTGTCACCTGGATGTGTACTTCCCATGTAGCAAGTGCTCAAAGTAACCAGACTTCAGCCAGCTGCCTTATGGGATCGTGCGTGTGTGTGTGTGTGTGTGTGTGTGTGTGTGTGTGAGAGAGAGAGAGATAGAGAGAGCATGCGAGGCTCTTATGAATTTTGCCAGAGTGTTCCTACATAGGGAAAGTAGAGACCTCTGACAGACCCACCTGAGGGCTTCACAGATACGCACATTCCAACATGCAGTGGCGTGCCAATAGGCAGAACTAGCCAAGAGAGAACCACAAGTCTCAGCACCACCAATGCAATGTTTTGTTCCGTTCTCTGGACACTTCTTTCCTCCTGCCCTGACTTTAGGAAAGCCAAAGCTGAAGGCAGAGGAGACAGAGGGAGAGTGAACGAATAGATCAGCATTTCCACTGCAGGAGCTGGGAGTCAGGGTGGCCTCTATTGTGGGCAAGAGAGACGCTTTGAAGGAGATGTGAGATGAACATTTTTAGATTTAACAGCACCGGACTTTATTACATGGAAGTGAGTCATAATTACTGACATGGGACTTCATTATTATTTTAGTTGAAAATGATGGGAAAGCTTATGGGAGCTGCCTGAATTGTCATGAAGGTAGGAGAAAGGGAATTCTGACAATATGCTGAAAGGTATTGGTCAGAGGAAAAGACAGCTGCTTCCTGTTTGTGCTCATCACATTCAGGCCTTTCAATAAATTGGTTACAAGTCTATCGATTCCTATGTAGTCATGCAGTGACTAAGAGCTGCCCATGCTGCATCTCAATCCACGAGTGCCGTAACCAGAGAATCCTCCTAGGTAGTACAGAATTGACACACTCGCCCACGTGTCTAGAATTCAAAGCTCTCTTTACCATAGAGTTACTTGTCTTTTGCAAACCCCAGGCTGAGTTTACAAATTTAAGGCTCCTTTTAGCTTCCTTCTGCAGTTTCTAATTTCTTTTGGCAAGAATATTTTCACCATCATCGAGAGTTCACCTTATCATTGATACTACACTTAGCTGTCTCACTCACACTTGCTGATCACTGGTTTCTGTTTTTGATTTGTGACTTCGGAGGCACAGTGTGTGACAGGGTGGAAATACGCCACAGGGTTCTACTGGTGGTAATTTTTACAGAAGCAGATTTACGGGCTTATTTCTTCTGTGGTGTCATTGGTAGGTTCAAACCACCAGCCTTTTGTTGACTAGCCAAGTGCAGACCTTTTCTAGTCTTCTTGAGCCTAGTGGTTTAGAAAGAAATGCACTTGTAAGCCATTTATAATGCAGCGTGACAGGGGCAATTTGCTCTCAGGACTATGGAAGACTGGGCTGTTAGGCTGGGCTGACTAGAGAAACCAATCCAGAGACACTCATATTTGTATAAGAAAGAGCTTTATATCAAGAATTTATCATCTATTGAGAAAACATCACAGCCCAGTCCAACTCAAATCCATAAGTTCAATACTAGTCCATAAGTCCTTCTTCAGATTCATGGAGTCACAAGCAATGATTCAGAAGGCAGGAATATCACAGGGTGGTGAGTGGAGAGTCGTGTGGATCCACTGGTACTGAATGTGTTACAGGTTCTGGCAGGTTTCAGAGTAGCTTGCCAACAAGAAGGTGAAGGTCAAGAGAGAGGTTCCCAGGACCCTCCTTATGAGGAGGCCATGCCCACAAGGAGGCACCATCAGGCTGTGACCCGATTGACAGGCTGGATGCCACGCTACACTTTTATAGATCTTCAAGTTGGCATGAAATTATGCAACTTCCACAACTGGTGAAGGGAAGAGCTATTTGCTCAGCAGAATGGAGAAGAGATAGGATTCGTCTTTTGGAGATGAAATATAGAGAAATAAAAAGCAATGAAAACATCAACAGGAAGTTATGAAGCTGGTGAGACACCATTTGCAAAGACGTGGAGGTCACAGGAACTACAAGTATGCAGTTCCTTGCAACTGGAGTGGGAGAGTGGATGGATAAAGCGGGACAAAAAGGAGGCCAGACATTTTAAGCTGTTTCTTTAGAACAGATTTCAAGGAATGAAAATGCTAAGTGCCCTTGATATTTCTGCCACAAGGAAGCAGAAACACAAGGGCCTCCCACAGAGGCCGAATGAACTTCAGGAAAGAGTGGGAATGTGTACATTTGTGCTGGAGGATAGGACAGATAATGTAAGAAAGGTGGGTTGCACTCAAATATTGCCTGGTTCAGTATGTCAGCTTTGATTTAACAGAAAACTACCCAAAGTTTTTGAAGTGTGACGATCATACATGTACATACATTTAGAAACATAAAGGTAGTCAGCGGCTCGCAACCTGAATATCCAAATCACCTTTTCCTAATTATAGCTGTACCCTAGACTACGGGAATCAAAATCTCCTGCAATCTGTAGTGCGTTTATTCCTCTGAACAGTTACTGTCTCAGAAAGCCACAGGGCATTGCTATGAGTTTGCATTGACTCAATGGCAAGAAGTTTGGGTTGTTTGGTTTCCAAATAATTAACCAGGTTTGATAACCATGACACAAATTGACATGACTTTGCATTCTTTCCAGCTTTCATTACACATAGCTATGATCCAGCCTAATCACCACGGTAACTACTAACTCCTGCTAAGTCTCCCTGTCAAGTGCTTACTTTTTTTTTCAACCTCTATGTCTTTATATGTTCTACTAGCCCCTCTATTATATTTTATATTACTCTCTTTGCCCAATTCTTAAACATCCTTGGAGAATCACCTCTATTATTATCTGTTCAATGAAAATTTTCCATGTCCCTCTTCCCTTCCCCCTCTGATCTTGCCCTTACTCTCCCATTGAAAAATATGATGATTCTGTCCAGCCGCACACCTTTCCTCACGTTCCAAAGTCATGTAACTATCATTCACTTACAGAATCATTATGCTCTACCTTTGGATGTTGTGAAAGAGCCCTGGTGGCATAATCATTACACACTGGGCTGCTCGCTGCAGACGTCAGCAGTTCAGTTCCACCAGCTGCTCTGCGAGAGAAAGATGGGTGCCACAGTCTCAGAAGCTCACAGGGCCAGGCCTACCCTGTCCTATAGGGTTGATATGATATATGCATATATATATATATACATATATATTTATGTCATGATAGACAAATATGCCTTATAAAAGGTGCCTTTCACTTAGGAAACATATTATGTTTAGCATAGAGTAGGTGCTTAAAACAGAAACAAAACCCAACCAAACTCACTGCCACTGAGTCAATGTTGACGTATAGTGACCCCATAGGACCGAGTAGACCTGTCCTTTGGCTTTTGTTAACTTTTCACAGAGTAGAAGCTTAGTAAAGAATAAATGTATAAATATAAATAATCATTTCTACCAACTTATGATTAAATAATAGTCTATAGTCTAAATAGGGGGAAATACACAACTTTAAAAGATACAAAACATAGACTTTGAAAATTTTAGTTTTATCTACATTTGCACATTTTTACACAATTGCAGTACATATGAGAATAAGTCCAAAATGATTGCTAATATGATTTCAGTTCATACTTGCATGGGTTTATTTCAAACAAAACAACGGATGGCTACAGACAAGTACTCTCAGTAACACAATTGTCTTAGTCTCCTTGGGGCATATCTTAGACAGGTTGTATAGGTTAACAAACCTGTAAAACACACACACACACACACACACATTTATATCAAGAAACTAGCTTATGCATTTGTAGACGCAGGCAAGTGTAATCCGAGTCCAGGCAGGCTCCAGGCCTATAAGACAGCTGATAAGCTGGAGGCTTCTTTTTACATGAGTGATGAAGGGAACTGATGGACCCAAGATTGGCTGACGCACCACAGGCTGGTGGCTGCACAGGTGGATGAATCCAAGATTAGCTGGTCAGGATGTGACAGGTAAAGGAATTAATCTAAGATTGACCAGTCAGATGTCAGATGGCTCCCAGGTTTTTCAGGTAATATGCCAGATTGATGACTCAAGTCTAAAGGACTATGGGGTGATGAACCAGAAGCAGGATCCAGAATTGGGAAAAAGCAAACTTTTCCACAATGTCTACTTGTAGAGGAAGTGTGTTAGACGGGGTTCTCTAGAGAAACAAAAGCAGGACATTTATGATTTTATATATATATATATACATATGAGGAGAGATATATACAGCTAATTAGTCCACACAGCAGTAAAGAGGGCTCAGTTCAACTCACATCCATGGAAAAGTTAATATACTGGAAGTCCTTCAACTCGAGAGGGCTTCTGGGTCCAAGGTCAAGGAAGTAGATAGCTGAGTCTTCTGTAGAACAATGTAGGCAGTCCGGCCACAGGCAGCAAAGAGCAGGGCGGGTCACCAACAGTAAACCGGACAGGATCTGACAGTCCTAAATTTAATCATTGTAGACAACAGCAGCGTGACAAAGCAGGACTCAAAGGAACCTCAAACTCTAGTGACACGATCCAAGGATTGGGCATCCCACAGGCACTGTAGCTAACAAGTTGAGGCAGAGAGCCAGCTAATGCAGTTGCACGCTGGTCTGATCCCCAGAGAGCAAGAGAGCAAGAGGTGGGTCTTGTTGAGCCACTCATCTTTTTGCCTTCCAATCAAACTGTGACCTTATATAACCCCCCCTGTTCCTGTTGGCCAGGTTGGCACAATAAACCTACCTCTCACTGGAAGCATGCTACATTCCCCACAAAACTTCTTTTCAGTTATATCAATGCTGTTCCCTGAGTAAAGGAGTTGAAATTCACCATAATCTTCTTGGAACTCATTGGCTGCTCATAGAAGATCCCATTACCTTAGTCACATCATGGGAACTTACTAGGCCTTAACTGCCAAACCACTGAAAATGCTGACCTGATCATTTTTGTCACAAATCTAACTACCACAGACTTCCTTCAACAACAACAAAAAAGATGGGGGGAGGGGTGTTCTCTAAGTCAAACTAACTTTCAAGTGGATCTGCTGGGCCACTTCACAGCAGAGAGGCCATCTTGGAAAGTTATGGAGACTATATTTTGAAATTGCCAAGGGTTGGTATTGATAGATTTTTAAGAGCACAGAATGGTCACAGGGGTTTTTATAAAGATGGTTTAATAAAATTGAACAGGGAATTGGTGATAAAAATGACAATATACCCGATCATCTTCAAGGGTAATCCTTGAAGATTTCATTGGGAAGTCTTACCCATCCACCCTAGAGATATGGCCTTGCCCCTTCAAATTCCTTTTGTTCCCTAAACATAATGAACTTTTAAAAGGAACACACTTTCGTTCTTCAAGAATGCCAAAACTGCCATTTTGAGGAGGTCTTAAATCAAAGAGCAGAGAGTTCTTCAGAGAAGGGTTAGGGAGATGGAAACACTGCCTTTTGAAGCACGTGGATTTATTTCCCTCATGAAGTGATCACTGAAGCACTGGGTGCTATTGCAAAGTGTGGTGTGGAAAGCAGGTGGTGCCCAGCTATCATAGCACCTGGGGTCTTAAAGGCTTGTCTTAAAACAAGCAGCCATCTAAGAGAGATGTTATCTAAGTCCATGGAAAATAATAAAATCAAAGATCAAAGGAGGACATTGTAGTAGAGCTTAAATTCTGAGCACCTGGTTTCCAAAAGGCAATGAAATGACAATGAAAGCCCAAAATTGATTTGCCGAGTCCCCTCATGGATTAAGGCTCCACTGAATTCCCTCAGATCTTTAACCAGGCGTGTGAAGAGTTTTGTCCTCAGAGAGCCTGCATTGGAAAATGGACAGATGGCAAAATTTAACATCTTACCAGTTGTTTGCCCCTTTGACACATTTTTAATTTGTTTCCATTTTTATAATTTTCTTCTTTCTCATGGATTAAAGTGTATCTGTGTTTCATTTTGCTGTTGCTGATGGGGGTCTTTTGGGGGTATGATTTTCTTTATATGAACTCTGTGGATAGGTCAGTCTATAGAGACAATAACTAGATTAATAAATCCTTAGGGTTATTACAAGGGAAGTTGGGGGAAAATGGGGAACTAATAACAATGGAGAGAGGCATGAAAAAAATTATCTGAAATTGATTGTGGTGATGATGACACAACTATTTTTACTATATTGAAACCACTGTATTGAATTACATCATACACAAAGCCAATGTCAATAAAATAGTTTCCAAAAAAAGAAGTGCATAGATATAAATGGAAGATATGTTGAAAAACTATAGCATTAGATTTTGATATTTTGTTTAATGTTTTTTAATGTTTTAGAAAATTTTGTAGTAATATGTTTGATGCCTCATATTTCCTGACTTTAAGGTCTAAATACATTAAGCCTATTCATTCATTTATTTTAATGAAGATAAATTCCCTTTCAAGGGAAAACTATAATCCACTCAGTAGTAATACTTACAAACGTGACAACTGGATCTGGTCTGGAAATGAGGGATGATCTTAGCAAAAGGAACGCTGTCAGGTAAGTGTACACATGGACTTGTGCAGAATTGAACTCCTTTCTAGGGAGCTCATATCGCACAGCACTGTTGTTTTTCAGTGGACATCTTTATTTTTCCACTCATGTATATTAAGTTGCTTTCTTAGGGTGTGCTGGAATGTTAAATTATTTTTAGCAAATTGCAAGCAGTATGGGTGAAAAGACATGTAGTATTTCATGTTTGCCTCATTATGCTTTAGATTTGGAAGCTCCGGGTTTGTCGACGATAGCTACTGCATATCAGTCTATCTTTGTACATGCTCATGCTTGAACGCATCCTGCTTCTCCTCCCACATGGAAGCGTGTCAATCGTGAAGGAAAGCTGTGGTTCAGATACATCCTGGGTCTACAGAAAATAAGCATTAGTTTTTGAATAATAGATAAAATGGTGGGAAACAAAATAATTGCTCGTGGCTTTAAAAATTTGGCATATTTTTAAAAATCAATTTATTGTGGCCCACACAGTTCATCACAATACATAGATCAATTGTGTAAAGCATATCTATACATTTGTTGCCCTCATTATTCCCAAAATTCGCTTTCCCCTTGGCTTCCCGGAAGGAAGAGAGGAGATATTCCCCTTTCTCAAGGCTCTGAGTTCCTTTCATATCTCCCACTAGTCCACGAGTGACCGAGACATGTGTCATCAGTTTCTTCATTTGTAAGTAATTCCTATAAGGTAGGCTTTGTTTTGTGAGGAACAACAGAAAAAGATGCTTTCAAAGTGCTTTGCAAGCTTACAGTACCCTGTAAATGCTTAATGATAATAATATACAGTAGGACATCTTCCCTTGGAAACAGCAGGGATGTTTCCTTACATAATGCCCTGACAGATGGGTTATGGTATCTAATCCCCTTAAGCCCCCAAAGTTCTTTGATAGTGGATGTTGTAAAGGGCCAGATCAGAGCACACACTGCCCTTTTATTGAGCCTTTTCTCTCAGTATCTGTGTTCTATTCAATTGCAGCCTGTCCTAAGTATGTTGCATGTTAACTTCCTACCTGCAGGAACAAAACTTACTACCTGCAGGAACGATTGGGAGCAAAAATAGAGATGAAAGGACAATGCACTCCAGTAGGAAAAATTAGTTAATGCTTGTTGCCCCCAGTATTAAAACTCCATTTTGGCTTTTGCATGGGGCTCTTATAGAAGGTTTCTGCCCTCCTAATGCTAGACTATTAATCTCAAACTGTGGGTATTTGTCGATGTTGAACACAGGCTTTTTTTGTGTGTGTATGAGAGAGAGAGAGTTCCATATGTGGTGAAAAATAGAGTTTTATTGATATTAATTCTAAACCAGGGAAGATTAGGAAAATCACAGGCAGTTTAAGGTATTTGTAGCATTTATATGAGAGCTTTCAATCAGTTCAAATGAGGAAAGGGTGATTAGCACTTATTCTACTGTAACCTTAATTTAGCTCTTAAACCAGGGTTGAACCAGGCATTCTGTGCATGTCCCCCTTTTCCTGTGTTTATATTTTACAATTAGCTATCAATGTCAGCAATCTATGAAGTCTTTTGTCCCAATTCCTAAACTCAAATTTATCATTTTTAGTTACAAAATTTATTTTTTTTCACATGCTTGTTGTTGCTAGGTGCCTATAAGCTATTTACAGTTCATAGTGACTGTATATAAAACAGAAAAAAACATCACCCAATCTTGCTTCAATCTTGCAATTATTGTTATGCTTGATCTCATTGTGGCAGCAAGTGTCATTCCATCTCAGTAAGGATCATCCTCTTCTCCACTGACCTTCTGTCTTACCAAAGATGGTGCCGTAATGCTGAACATTTCCATCAGTTCCTGCAGCCTTGTTTTGGGCTAATGCTTTGAGTGTAACTTGAACTTATTCCTTTGGTACCATTGTTCTGTTCGCACAACTGCCTCTTGATCACGTACAGAACTTTGTATGAGCATAATATAGTATTTTGGAATGCCCATTCTTTTCTAACTCTAGGTTTTTGCACATTTCTTTATAAAACTTTGTCTTCTTGAGCAGCCTTTTGAGATTTTCTGTTCAGCTCTTTGACATCATTATTTCTTCCACTTGCCTTAGCTGCTCTGTTTTCCAAGTTCACTCAGCTGTTGCCATGTTCAAAAAGTTCATTCTTTTTGTAATTGAGATGTTTCAACAAACTGACGAAGCACTGGAAAAACTTACTCATTTGTGTCAGGAAGACATGACAGTAGCTATATTTATACCCATTCCAAGAAAGGTGATCCAACAGAATGCTCAAATTATAGAATAATACCATTAATATTGCATGCAAATAAACACTTGCTGAAGATCATTCAACAACGGTTGCAACAGTACGTTGACAAGGACCTACTAGAGGTTCAGGCTGGATTTGGAAGAGGACATGGAAAAGGGCTGCTCAAGAAGACAAAGTATTAGAAAGAAATGTGCCAAAACCTAGAGCTAGAAAATGAAATAGGAAGCACACATTCAGCATATCTTAATATGAAATAAAGAAGGGATTACAGCCTGATTCAAAGACGGGAAAGATGAGTGTCAGGATTGTATCCTTTCACGGAACCTATTCAATCTGTATGCTGAGCAAATCATCCGGGAAGCTGGATTATGTGAAGAAGAATGCAGCGTCAGGATTGGAAGAATATTTATATCCAGATGACAGCCTTGCTTTCAGAAAGCGAGGAGACATGGAAATGCTTGTTGCTGAAGAGCAAGGTTGCAGCCTTCAATATGAATTACAACTCAATATAAAGAGAACCAAATGCTCATAACTGCACCAATAAGTAACATCATCATAAATGGGGAAAGGTCAAAGTTGTCAAGGATTTGTCTTGCTTACATCCATAATCATTACTCACGGAAGTAGCAGTCAAGAGATCAAATGGCACATTGTATTATGTAGATCTGCTGCACAAGACCTCTTTAAAGTGCCGAAAAGCAGGGAGGTTACTTTGAAGACTACGACGCTCCTGACCCAAGCCATGGTCTCTCTGATGGCCTCATAAGCATGTGAAGTTGGACATTGAGTAAGGAGGACCCAGGAAGAACTGATGCCTTTGAATTGTGGTGCTGGTGAAGAATATGGCAAGCACTGTGGACTGCCAAAGGAACAACCAAATCTCTTGGGAGAAGCACAGGCGGAATGCTCCTTAGGGGCAAGAATGGCGATAGTGTGTCCATGTTCTTTGGACGTGTCATCAGAAGAGACCAATCCCTGGAGAAAGACTTTTTGCTTGGCATTAAAGTGGAAAGGCAGTAAAAAGTGATAGTGCCTCGACAGCATGAACGGACAAAGGGGCCGCCTACAGCCGTGGAAGGTGCAAGCCTGGGTGGTGTTTTCTTTTCTTCTGCATAGGGTGGCTGTGGGTCAGAATCACCTCAATGTCACCTAACGACAGCAGCTGTTTTCTTGTGTGTTTATTGGGTTGAAGTTTATTTTCTTATTGATTGACATTTGAGTTGGTATGAACGTTCTTGTGCATTTTGTTGACATTTTATTTCTTTTGAGTAAAAATCTAGAAGAGGAACTGCTAGGTTACAGAGCAGGAACATGTTTAACTTTTAAGAAACTGCCACTTTTCTTTCTTTCTAAAAAAATCATTATTTGGGGGGACTCTTAAAATTTTTATAACATTCCATACACAAATTGTATCCAGCATATTTGCACATATTTTGCCATTATCATTTCCAAAATATTTTCTTTCTACTTAAGCCCTTGGTATAAGCTCCTTCTTTCCCCCCTCCCTCCCCCACCCTTGTGAATCCATGATCAATTACCATATATATTGTTAATATTATTTTGTATCTTATGCTGTCCATTGTCTCCTTTCACCCACCTTTCTGTTATTGTCCCCTCTGGGGGGAGGGGCTATAGATCCAACTTTGCGATGGGTTTTCCCCTTTTCCCCTCCCTGACCATCCCCCTGCTCTCATGATATTGCTACTCCCGCTCCTGGTCCTGAGGGGTTTATCCATGTATCGAGAGCTCTTATCTGTACTAATGTGTGTTCTCTGGTCTAGGCAGATTTGTAAGGTAGAACTGGGTCATGGAGGAAGCATTCATGAACTAGAGGAATGATATACATTTCATCAGTGTTATAGTGCACCTTGGTTGAATCTTCCTTTCCTTATACTCCTTCTGTGCAGGAATATCCAACTGTCTATAGATGGACTTTGGGTCTCCACTCCAAACCCCCTTGTTCAGGGTGGTGGTGTTTATAATTATATTGTAAAAAACATAATTGTTTGTTTTGGATCTTTTGACCTGATAACTGATACCTGATCCCATCGACATCTCATGATAACACAGGCTGGTGTGCTTCTATGTGGGCTTATTTGCTTCCCTACTGGAGGGCTGCTTGTTTAACTTCAATACTTTAAGACCCTAGATAGATGCTATAACTTTTGATGGCTGGGCACATCTGCTCTCTTCATCACATTTGCCTATGCACCCACCTTATCTTCAGAGATCATGTCAGGAAGGTGGGCATCACGGAGTGCCAAGTTATTAGAAAAAAGTGTTCTTGCATTGAGGAAGTATTTGAGTAAAGGCCCAATGTCCATCTGCTACTTTATTACTTAACATATCATATGTGTACATTGGCTTCTATCCCTTTCATTATAAATTAGTATATTTACATATATACATGCCCATAGCTATACCTCTATAAATAGCTTTTGCCTCCTATTTCTTTCCTCTATTTTCTTTCACCTTTCTCCTATCCCACTATCATGCTCACCCTCCACTCAGCTCTCAATAATTCCTATTGGATAAATTGCACTTGATTTAACCCCACCAGGCATTATATGCCCTTCTGGCCATCACTTTTAGATCTCTTGTTGTTCCCTTATTCCTGAGTTTGTTGGCTCCCCACTCCCCTATTTTATATAGATAGACATAGGGAAACTGCCATTTTTTTAAAGTGGTTGTACAAAGTTTACATTCTTGTCAGAAGTGTATAAGGCACTTATTGACACAAGCTTATTGACATGTGATGTTCTTAATACTGATTTCAGCCTTCTAAAATGTTGAAAACCAAGGAGGCTACTTTGAGGACTAAGGTGTACCTTACCTAAGCCTTATTATTTTCAGTTGTCTCATATCCATGTGAAAGTTGGATATTGAGTAAGAAAGACAAAAGAAAATCAAAGTATTTAAATTATGGTGCTGACAAAGAATATTGTATGTACCATGGATTGCTGTGGTAGTTACATAATCTGGTGTCAAGTTGAGACTATTAAGAGTGAAGGGGTGGAGTTTAGCCTGTCTCAGCTTGATGACCTTATTCAGAGGTGCTAGGGATATAAATAGCTCACTGAAGGCCAGACACACACTCTCTGCTTGACATTCAGTTGACAAGCCACATGGAGCTATGCTTCTGAGCCAGAGCCCTGGAGCTGGAGGAGTTACATGGAGACTCATGCCGGCACTGATGCTTCCACTGACACTAGATCTACAAGACTTTCGAACCACTGGCCTGTGATCTTTCTGCATTTGGTATCATTGCATGAGTCAAGAGAAGAATTTTATGGATTGATATTGGACATATGGACTAATATTGGACTTATGGATTTGATCTGGACTGGGATGTTTTCTCAAAATACAGTTGCTCTTTTATTTTATTTTATTTTATTTTGGCTTTTATGACACTGATTTATTATACCCATCATTATCTTATAAACATACAGATTATATTACATACCATGTTTGTTTTATATTACATGTAATTATATATTATAGCCATAATACACTTTGTGGATCAAGCACACTCCTTGCCATCATGCCCACTCGGCTCACAGCGACCCCACAGGACGGGGCAGAACTGTGCCCCCGTGGGTCTCCAAGACCGTCACTCTTTTTTTTTGTTTTTTTTAAACATTTTATTAGGGGCTCATACAACTGTTATCCCAATCCATACACACATCAATTGTGTAAAGCACATTTGTACATCGTTTTCAAAACATTTTCTCTCCATTTAAACCCCCGACATTAGGTCCTCATTTCAGTTGCTCTTTTATATAAAGCTCTTTCTCACACACACATTTGAGTGTCTATGAATTTGTTTCTCTAGTCAACCCAGGTAACACAGCTGCCAAAAGAACAAACAAATCTGTCTTGGAAGAAGCACAGCCAGAATGCTTTTTAGAGGCAAGGATGGGGAGACTTCATCTCATGTACTTGGGACATGTTGTCAGGAGAGCAGTCCCTGGAGGACATCGTGCTTGGTAAAGCAGAGGGGCGTGAAGAGGAGGAAGTCCCCTGATGAAATACATTGTGCTCAAGTATAAGAACAATTGTGAGGATGGCACAGGACTGGGCAATGTTCTGCTCTGTTGAACACAGGGTTATAATGAGTTGGAACTTACTCGATGGCACCTAACAACAACCCTATGTAAGCAATAGTACCTAATTTTGTCTTAAATGTGGATGTTTAATGAGAACTTTCCATGTGTTATTTTTCTATGGTCTTTTGTAAATTATTGAAGTCATCTTTTTATTTTATTTTCCTTGATTTTGAAATATTGTGGTTTATTTCATTTGTCTTAGTTTGATTGTGTGAAATGATGACAGTTTCTTGCAACTCTATATAAACTAGGATTGGAGTTTACCTTAATATATATTTATGTCTGTAGGACTTGTAGTGGTATCTTTTTCTACTAACTTGTTTCTACTAATTTCTTGATCAATCTTCTAGATGTTTATCAATTATTTTATTCTTTTGAACAACATGTTTTTATTTTAATTCCGATTTCATTGATTTTGGTTCTGATCTTTCCATTTAAATTGGTTTTCATTTTTTCTTTTCCTAGTTTCTTAATATAGAAACTTCAATTACTATTACTATTTTAAAATATTTTTCTTTTCTAATACATGTATTCAAGCTAAAATTTTTCCTCTAGGCACTGTTTTAGTTTAATCACAGAGATTTTTATATGTTCTATTTTCAGTGTCAATCAAATAATTATTCAATTTAAGTAATTTTTCATTTCTCTTGTGATATACTAATGATCCAAAGGTATTTAGAATTGTGTTGCTTAATTTTTAAAATTTTGGCCCTTTGTAGATGTCTTTCTGTTATTGGTTTCTGATTTATTTTGCTTGGATAACATTCTATAAAATGATTGTGTGTAGTTATCAACTGCATTTTATAAATGTTAATTAGGTCAAATTGATAATTTATGTTATCCTTTGTTGACAGTATTTTTTTGTCTAGTTGATCTATCAATTGTCAACATTAGGATGTTAAAGTAATTACTCATCATTATATATTTATCTATGTTTCTGTACTGTCATTTTTTGCTTTATGTATTTTGAAGTTCATTTAAGATTGTTATAACTTCTGATACATTTATGTTTTAATTGTATGAAACATTCTATTTATATCTAGTAATTTTTTGTCTTGAAATCTATTTGGCCAGATATTAATATATCCCTCTCAGGTTACTAACATTAGGGATACTTCTTGTACCATCTTATTAAATTTACTGTATCTGAGTCTTCATTTTTAAAGTGTATTTAATTTAGATGATTTATACTTGGATCTTTCTTTAATAAGACTGACAATCTCTAACTTAGATCTTATGTATTTAATGCAATTATTGATATAATTGATTTAAATCTGTATCATGCTCCTTTGTGCCAGGTAATTTGAAAGACAGCTCTCTGGCCAACTGACTGAAATAGATCCATATTTGTACCTATTCCAAAAAAAGATGGTCCAAAAGAATCCATAAAGCTCAAACTATAGAACAATAGCATTGATATCACATGCAAATAAACTTGCTGAAGATCATCCAACAACACTTGCAACAGGATATTGACAGGGAGCTGTCAGAGGTTCAGATCAGATTCAGAAGAGGATGCGAAACAAGGGTATGTTAATCTGGGTAGACTAGAGAAACAAATTCATAGACACTCATGTGTATAAGAAAGCTTTATATACAAGAACAATTGAATTTTGAGAAAACATCCCAGCCAAGTCCAGATCAAGTCCGTAAGTCCAATATTAGCCCATATCTCCAATAACAATTTATAAATTCTTCTTCAGACTCATGAAACACATGCAATGATGCCGGATGCAGGAAGATCACAGACCATTGGGTGGAAAGTCTTGTGGATCCAGTGGTGGTAGAAGCATCTCAGTGCTGGTGTGGGTCTCCATGTGGTTCCTCCAGATCCAGGGCTCTTACTGTATTAGTGTCACTTCTCCAACAGGCTCCTTGTCATTAATGTCTCACAGGGAGTGAGTGTATCTGGTTTCCAATGAGCTATTTATCTCCCTGGCACCTCCAAATGAGGTCACCAAGCTGTGACCTGATTGACAGGTTAGACTCCACCTCTTCACAAGTTGACACCAGATTATATAACTACCACAAAGGGATATCATTGGTGATGTCAGATGGCTCTTGGTTGAAAGCAGAGAATACAAAAAAAGAGAAAAATTACTTGTGCTTTATTAACTATTCTGAGGCATTCATCTGTACGATCATAACAAACTATGGATAATCTTGAGAAGAATGGGAATTCCAGAACACTACATTATTCTCATGCAGAACTTATACATGGGTTAAGAGACAGTTGAGGGAACAGAACAAGAGGATACTGTATGGTTTAAAATCAGGAAAGCTATGCATCCATGTGGATTCCTCTCACTATATTCATTCCATATGTATGCTGAGAAAATCATCAGTGAAGCTGGATTATATAAAGAAAAAGTGAAAGCCGAATTAGAGGAAGGCTTATTAACAACCTGTGATATACAGGTGACCCAACCTTGATTGCTGAAAATGAGGTGGACTTGAAGCCCTTGCTCATGAAGATCAAGGATTGCAGCCTTCTGTATGTATTACAACTCAGTGCATAGAAGATCAAAATCCTCACAACTAGACTAATAGCATTTTCATTTGCCTCATATGCATGTAAATATTGGGCATTGAATAAGAAAGACTGAAGAAGAAGAATTGATTAATTTGAGTTGTGGTGCTAGAGGAGAATATTGAAAGTACCATGGACTACTAAAAAGACAAGTTAGTCTGTCTTGGAAGAAGTACAGTCAGAGTGCTCTTTAGAGGCAAGGATGGCAAGACTTGGTCCTACATACTTTGGATATGTTGTCAGGAGAGACAAATCCCTGGATAAGGGCATCATGCTGGGTAAAACAGAAGGGCAGAGAAATAGAGAAAAGCCCTCAAGGAGATGGACTGCCACAGTGTCCGCAGCAATGGGGTCAAACAGAAGACCAATTGTGAAGTTGGCTCCGGGCTGGGAAGTGTTTTGTTTTGTTTGCATGCAGTCGCTGTGGTGGAACCAACTGGATAGTACCTAACAGTAACACCAACATGCCCCTTATTTCCTGTTCGCCCCTCTGTTGTCTTTTCTTGTGCTTCTTTTCTATTTTGCCCAATACTCTATTTGACAGTATTCAACAAACACCCCTCTGTTCACTGTCTTTACGCACTGTAATAACCATGACTAAATTATTCCCACTGTATGGCTTTACCTCTCATTATTCCCTTTTCTGATTACATTCTTTCCCTAGATAGCATCATAAATGGTTCTCATTTTTTCTCTCTTCTTAAATGAGACCTTGAGAGTTCTTCTTTAATCACTGTTATTCAATGTTCCTGTTACATGTCTTTGTTTTGCATTATAGCAATTTTTACCCCCTGGCATTATATTTACACTTGTTTGCTGGTTTTATTTCCTCCTCATACTAAACCGTAAGTTACAAAGAACAGAACTTTATTTTGTATCATCAGCTTTTAGGGTAGGATCTGGCAAGTAGGTTCCCCAAAATAGTTTGTAATGAATGAAAAGGACATGCATTGGAAAAGGAATGTTTAATCAACTATGATTAGAAGTGAATGAATAGACCTATAATATAGTGCCAACCACATTAAAACACAGAACGTATTTCAATGTTAAGCACTGATGGTGCACTGTTGATTAAAAAGAAGGGGAAAAAGACCCCATCAGCTGTATTTGCTCCTGTGTTGTCTGAAAGGAAACCATTCTTCAAACTAGAAATAATAAAGTCAATAATTAGAAAGATAAAGTAGAGCCAAGCATGGCAATTAATTTTTATGAAAAGCTGGAAATACTCAGTAATGTTGAGTCTCCGAGCCAAATGACTTGCACTCTAGAAATCCTTGCTCATAAGACCTTAGCATACAATAGTGTCTAAAGATTGGCCAGAATAGGAACTAGGGAAATTAAACACAATACAAAAAAAAAAATACAGAATTCCTGCTCTTGTCCAAGGTGACAACCAAAACCCACAGGTGGAAGCCAAGATTGCAAGTGTCCCCTTGTGCTATTCCCACAAGGGCGTCTTGATCCATGTCCAGGCACGTTCTTCATGGGACAACGAAGCGTTCTGGAATTCCCTTTCTTCTCAAAGTTATCCATGGTTTGTTAAGATCCATATGGTCAAATGTCTCAACATAGTCAATAAGGCATAAAGAAACATCTTTCTGGTAGTCTCTGCTTTGAACCATGATCCATCTGACATCAGCAATGCTATCCCTTGTTCCCCAACCTCTTCCGAATCTGCCTGACCAGCCTGAATCTCCCTGTCAACAGACTGTTGCAACCACTGTTGAAAGATCTCAGCTGCCTTCCATTATGTGAAATGTGTTGGGGAGAAAGAGGTTCATTAGACTTGAAATTTAGACTCGGTACCAATGGTTAGAATTCCACAGCATAGATCCATTTCACCACCCCTAACCTCTGCCAAAAAGGAAAACTTAACGCTGAGGAGAATCTGAAGCTGAAATGATTGAGAGATCAGCAAAACATTTTGGTATGTTGCCTTGGTATACGGTTTACTCAGCTTACTCCAGAACTGCTTCTAGTACAGGTGCTCCAGGAATTGCATTTTTTAAAGCTTATTAGAGGATTCTGATTTTTTTTTAGTTTGAAAACTACTAAGTCAAACAATTTTCCCAGATACTATGTAACATATATAATTGAATAGCAGTCATTGAGTAGAAGGTCAGAAACAGACTGGATGACTTTTCTCCCCTGAATCTCATGAAGTGGCATTTATGATTGAGAATTTACCTTGGCTCAATCTCTGCTTCATTCTTGTAGTCTAAGAATATAAATATACTGCTGTCCCCAATTTGACCACATTTGGGGGTTAGACATTGAGCTGCTAATCACAAGGTCAGCAGTTTGAACCCACCAGCTGCTCTACAGGAGAAGGATGAGACTGTCCACTGCAGTGAAGAGTTAAAGTCTAAGAACCCAAAAGGGGAAGTTCTACCTATCTTACAGGGTCACTCTGAGCTGGAATCAACTCAATGCCAGTGAGTGACATCATATTTAAAAACTCATGGGGACATGTAGTGGATGTTTTAGTTTCATCCATCAAATATTTCCTCTTGCCCCCTAACAATCTTTTTTACTTTGAGAAAATTGCCTTATTATCACAGTGACAACGAATCCTGATAGTCTTCTAATGCAGTAGATTGAAGATATGTGTGGAAGCCTGGTCTGATCTCCAATGACTGCAGAGGAAAACTAAAACCTCACCACCACCGAGTTGGTTCCAACTCATAGTGACTCTAGAGGACAGAACGCACTTCACCTTTGGGTTTCTGAAACTTTAAATCTCTATAGGAGTAGACAGCCTCATCACTGCCCATCAGAGGGGCCACGTGACTTCAAACCTCCAGCTTTACAGACAAGACTCACAATTAAGGTGTTTCTTAAGGAAGCTAACCAGTTACAAAATGTCCAGGATATGCTTCTTTTGTCCACAGTGCCCTTTCTCAACCATGCTGAGGACCAGAGAAAGGCACGTTTGGCTCTCTGGTCCTCAGCATGTTCTCTTGGCTTCTACCCTTCTCAGGGATAGTGTTACAAAGCTCCTTAAGTGCTGATTAATCCCAAAGTGCACCCACTCTGCAAACAAGTCTCTTGCCCAAAGACACTCAGCTCTATCTGTTCGGTGGGTCCGGGGAAGCCGCTATGCCTCGCTTTCTCAGTACTGCTCCTCTTCTCTGCTTCATACTCCCTGAGTGGTTCCTTGGCCATCTCTCCACATAGCAGCCTCCGAGGGCCTTCACTGCTGGGTTTTCTTTCTTACTGGTCTTGGGATTCTTTGTTCTTGCTTTTGAAGTGGCTTCCATTATACCCTGTGCAATGAAGAAAATAGATCAATCCCTCTATTAGAGTTGTAGAACCCCATTTGTGTAGTTCCCCAAATCATTTGATGGCAGTAACAAAGATAATGGCTACAAGACTGTGCCAGGTTATATGACTTCATTGCATAGATTAAGAGGTTCCTTCTTGGGCCATCCTTCATCTCAGTATTTCTGCTGTGACCAGGAGAATTCATGGGAGCAAGACTGGTCAATCAGGTGTTGTCTTCTAGGATTCAGATATTGATTATTTGACCCAGAAGCAGGGGGGATGGGTGGAAGTCATGTTCTGCTGTTCCTGTCCTGATTGTCCCAAATCAGGGATCATCTTAACATGTCTAGTTCTTATTTGTCACTAACACTGGACTCTCCAGTTTTCCAATTATTTGCTTAGTAATGTTAAGCCAAGTTAACTTTATTAGTTTCATTTTTTAAAGATCTATGTAAAATAAATATAAGACTAGTATATAAAGCTGAACATTTAATGTATTAATTTACAAAAATGCTAAATGCTTGACTTCCTATAGGACTGCTTCACAAGAAACTAGATTATTAGGCATTTCTTGATGAACATAGAATCAGAACAAGGAAAGTTATTTTATATGATTCCAATGTTTAATTACATAACCTTATGATTGTGCTCTTCTCCACAATATCGATATGCTTGTTGAAATTATTAGATTTACAGGTGAGGTTCTCTCCCAACCGTGCTTCCTAAAGCACTGCACCAGTATTTGTTCTTTGACCCTTCTTTGTCTTTGCTTTGAAATGATTGATTGAAGTCGAGCCCATCCATTCTTTCAATTAGGTTACTGGCAATTCATACAGACCTCAAGTTCTGCCCTTTTAAGTAAAATGTGTATTTCTTCTTTGCTTTCAGAATAAAAGCTTTATTTTCATTCTTGAGAACTCAGAGTGAGTAGACTCTTCATTTCCAACCTAGTCTTGAACTTCTTAATCCCCCCACTAAAAGGAGCCCTTGTGCTGTAGTGGTTGCCCTTTCAGCTGTGACTCACATGGTTGGCCGTTTGAAATTACCAGCAGCTCCATGGGAGAGAGACTGAGCTTCCTGCTCCTGTAAATATTTAGTCTTGGAAACCCACAGGGGGTCTCTATGACCAGTCAGCATTGATTTGATGGCTATGAGTTTGAGGAGTTCTCTAAACAGAGGGTTTTCCCTTCAGTTTGCTATGAAATGACAACTATCTTAGCATCTTTGACCAAAACTTAGGTCTGCCAGTCAAGCTTTCATTCTTAAAGACAAGACTTTCCCTGGGTGCACCCCCTGGACAGTAGACGTGCAATTGGAATATTATCAGAACAAAATTTCTAGTTGGCTATCCTACAAAAGTTTATTAAATCTATGCTATTCTTCAGGAATATCCTATATAGAATGTTAACATTTACCAGTACTTAGGATGATATGCTATTATTGAACATAATATAATGAGTAAAATGGAATTGCAATTATTTAAGGTCAAGCTGGGTCAACTTGATATTCCTTTTACATGTAGAGGTTTTCCTGGAAAGCCAGATATGTTAGAACACATTTCACAAATGACTTTTCTGCATTACCGAATTGTCCTATAATTGGCCTGCTGTTTATCAGAGAATGTACAATATTAGATGGTCTCAAGTTGTAGATATGTACATAAGAATAATCATACTTACTAACTGCAGTCCCTTCTTGTGTAAACAGAGACTAGATTCTAATTTTACCAAATCAATGAGAGAATTAGAATATAAAGAATATGAAGGTACAAATGATAACCTTACATATAAAAGATTTCACTATATCTTTGGTTTATGTCCAAATAACATCTATTGGATATGATGAAACTACGAGTTTTAGATATTCAGGAACGTCAGCACATGGAAACTGACTGAACCAGGTAGGAGATTTTAAGTAAAAATAAAGAAGTATCAGTTGTTGTGACAGGATATCAAATAGGATGTCAAGCACAAGAGAGAATTATGTTGGAATCTTTCCCGACCCGTCTTAGTGTGTGATCGTGGGCAAGCTACCGCTCCTCTTTAGGCTCCACACTTGAGTTAGTTAATTGTGCCAACCTGGCCGATAATCACATGTGGGGCTAATTGAAAGGCAGAAGGATAAATGGGTGGTTAGCCTCACCTTTCTAGTTCTCCGGTCTCTTGCTTTGTGATGGTCGCACCAGGGTGCAGCTGCCTTAGCAGTTCCCTGCTTCAACTTGCAACATTGACTTCCTACAAGACATCCCCAAGGAGAAGCCACATGGACCTATCCCGATGCAGCCCTGGGTGCTGGAGCAGCCGTATGGAGACCCCTGCCAGCGCTGAGATGTTTACATGTTCATTGACTAGGCTTTCCTCCTGCAGTTGGCATCATTGCCTCTGTTTTGTGAGGTGGAGGACTTTGTGGACTGGTGTTGGGTTAATGGGTTAATATTGGACTTGTGGGCTTGGGCAGCATTGGGTTGGGATGTTTTCGTGATGCACACTTTCTTTACATAAAACTCTCTCTTATACATGAGTTGCTGTGGATTTGTTTCTCCTAAGTACCCAGACTAATACACACTGGAGATGAAGCTGAGGGTGCTATCACACCTGTACCAATACCGGTACAGGGACTGGCCGTGTGATGGTCTTGAAAGAGGTTCTGAGTCCATTCCTTTGGGCAGCAGGGTTTTGTTGCCTCCTCTGAGGCATTCGTTGCAGGTTGCAAGAGTTAAAAAGAACTGTTCCTGTGTCTCGAATTTACAACTAAATCCACCCCCAAAAGACAGCCCTTTGTAAATCGAGGGTCCAAACAATCTTGCCGGACCTACTGAACTAGCGTGCTACCATCACCGCCCTTCATCTAAGCAGATACCTAGGAAGTCAAGCAGAATAACCAGACAAGCTCTTTCAGTCAATATACATTCTGTTAATACCCACCCCTGCTTCCTTATGCCAGACTAAGTCAGGGAAGATCTTATCTACCAGAGAGCTACTTAACTTCGTAAGGGTGCCGTCACCTCAGGTGGACATTGGCATAAGAAATGGACTTGGTGACTTGAGGAAGGGAAAAAGAAATTGGCAAGAGTTGTCAAGAAGAGAGGAAATGAAAACACTGCCTAAAATTACACTGTTTGGTGTGGCAGTGTTCCATGAATTTCTGTTGGTCCACAAGGCCTCTGCAGGAGGTAACTGGGCTTGCGGCATGTGGCTAGGATGCTGGCCTAGTGCTGGGTGAAACTCCCCCAGCAGCCAAAGCCCTTGAGGAGTCGTGTCAGGGATGCGAACAGAGGGAGGATGGAAAAATATGACCCCAGAGATCATCTTCTTTGAAAAGAAAGTATGCAATGGGGACAGAGCTGTGAAGAGTTCAAGTTGTTCAATATATTAGTTGCATGTTCTTTCTTCTTCCTTTTTTTTTAACTTGTGTTTTAATTATTTTAAAAAATAATTTTATTGGGAGCTCTTACAGATATGATCACAGTCCGCAATCCAGTTAGACCAAGCATAATTGTACAATTGTTACCACCATCATTTTCAAAACATTTTCTTTCTTCTTGGACTCTTTGATATCAGCTCCCCGTTATCCCCTCGCTCCCCCACCCTTATCATAATAATGGTGAGAAACAATAATTTCTGGTTTATCACTCAGTAAAATCACTGGAATATCACTTCCCCTAAATTAATCCAATTAAAGAAGTATCCTGTGGCTTTTCAAGTTCTTTGACAGAATAGTTTTCATCTAGTTCACCTTGGTGTTTCTGCTTTGCCACTGTCAGCAAAGGCTCCTGGCATCTGTGGTGCCGTTTTGCTCATCCTGCAGGGTCTCTATGTGGCCCCCAGGTGGCAGTAGTGATGAGTTGGGCTGCTAAAGGCAAGGTCAGTATTTCAAAACCACCAGCCATTCCTCAGGCGGAGGGGGCTTTCTAAGCATCACTGTCTGAGAAGCTGACAAGGGGTGTCTGCCCTGTCCTCTAGGGTGGCTAGGAGCCAGCATTGACTCGATGGGAGTGAAATGGCTTTTGACAGGGTCTCTAGGAGTCAGAATTGACTCGGAGACAGTGAGTTTGGCTTTTTGGTCTGGGCATCTTAGTTCTGGCTATTCTCCAGTGAGCTCCGTGCACAAGCGGGGAAAGGCTCTTCTCTCTCTCGCTTTGTTTCTTTCTTGTTTCCAGTGGCTTGACTTCTGTGCGACTCCGTATTATACGCAATTTTCACTGAAGTTAATCGGAATGTCACCTAAATGTGAGGGGGGAAATTAAACTGCTCTCCTGTGGCCCCTATACTCGTTTCTTAGGACTGCTCTAAACAACAGAACTATATCATAGTTCTGAGGATAGACATCTACCTCACCCTTTTATATCTACCAGTTGTCTTGAAGGGAAGGTCCTTTCTTGTCTGGTTTTTCCAGTTTCTGGTAATCTCAGACAATCCTTGCTTGCTGGCAGCATAACTTTCTCTCTGCATCCATCTTCACATCCCCACCTTCGCTATCTGTGTCTCTTATAAAGATACCATTCAGATTAGATTAGGATGAACCTTACTCTCAGAAAACCAGGTTAATTTAATTGATACCCTCTTCAAAGAGTGTATTTCCTAGCAAAATCATGCACAGGAACCAGGAAGCAGAATTTCAACCCATCTTTTGGGGGACACACTTCAATCTATGCGATACCCAACTGTGTCTTGTGTCAAGTACTGCACTTGAGTCTTCTCTTGCTTGGTCCTCTCTCATACCATAAACAGCACCTCCTTCACCCCAGTGTGGTATCTATTCCAGTACGTTGCTTATGTGCTCCAGAGAGCCTCTCTGCAGACAGCTAGGGATCTTAGCCAGGGCAATCAGGGGCCAG
Organism: Echinops telfairi; assembly: GCF_000313985.2. Lineage (NCBI taxonomy): Eukaryota > Metazoa > Chordata > Mammalia > Afrosoricida > Tenrecidae > Echinops > Echinops telfairi. The sequence continues at coordinate 36,900,506 of NW_022104341.1, forward strand.
CGTCAGTACTGCCAAGGTTTTCCTGACGTTGGACCTTCTTGCAATGGGACTTAGTTGACCTTTCCTGCTAGTCTGTGGGATAAGCTAAGCCCATCAGAACGCTGTGGTGTGCATAAAGTAAACAATTCTTGCAAGTGATGTTATTGGGGCAAAAGATCTGAAGAAGGGATGTGTTCAGAGCATTTCTAAAAATTTTTCTCACAGTTTATTTTTCTGATGAATCATATCTTCATAATCCAGCTTTACCATGTTGGCAAATCTCAAGGCTTTGCTTTCTAACTGCCTTTAGAAGTGCGGATAGCTACAGGTGATTGCTAACAACCATATACGTTATTTTTCAACTTAATGAATAGTAACAGAGTTTGATAAAATGGAAAGGACCAAGCAAAAATTTCCGAAGAGAATAGGGAAATAGAGCATTTAACAGGATTTGTTTTCAAGCTGTTACTTGGGAGATTTAAATAAATCTTCTTATGCGCTCCAAATTTTGAGCACTTGGTGTACCTTGGTTTTAAGAATTAAAAGAAAAAAATTAAGCTGGGTAAATAGGAGTGTAAGGAGAAACCTCCCCAAATGAGTAGTATGATGAAATCTTCTCTCTCCGGAACATGAAAGGTTATGCCATGAAATCTGTGAAAGATGTTTCCCCACTAATTATACTACTTACAGAGCCGTGTCCAGTTACTGAGGTTCTAAAAGACCACGACAGTATTGTCAGGATGCAACCATTTTCACATCAAAGCCCACATCCTGGGTCAGGCTAATTTGGGCAGATATTTCAACACTTAGCAATCAACAATATAGTTCCCAATGATACATTTCAGTTTCCTGTCATAGAAACCCCAAGAGGTTATCTGTCAAAATGAAATATTTAGATTAATTGGGGCTTTGCTATGGTGTCTGATCCAGAAAGGACCGAGTGGCCCCTGTAAACGTGGATTGTCCTTTGTAGACCTCCAGGTATGGCGGTTCCTTTCTTTCTTTAGTAATCCTCATCATCTAAACTTCCTTCAATGCGCCTAAGCGCTTCCTTTTCTAACTTAATTTTTTTCTCCGAATGGAGAGAAGGATCTGCTGGTCCATATCTGTATGAAATTCCTTCAGTCACTCCCACCCCCTTACTCTGATTAATATATGAAATCCCAATTTCTTTATTTAAAATGTTCCATACTTAATTAACAAAAAGAAATCCCAGTTCCTAATAAGTTCAGTAGGAATTGCTAGTTACCGAGAGCACAGGGGGCACACTGCTTCTAAACATGCCATTTGCACTGCACTGAAAAGTTTCAAGTCTCTTTCTCAAAAACATTTGTTCGCAGAACGGTTTTCCTCCAGAGCCCCGTCTTCAAGGAAACGTTGGCGGGTGAATGTGCATCATGTGGAGTTTTCTCCTCGAGGCCATATATTGTGTAGATGGTCTCGGATCTTAGAGGATAGTGACCTCTGCTGTCATCCTTTGCCTCCAATACTGACAATACTCAAGATTTAAAGAGCAAACCAAAACCAAATGACTGCTACCCAGTCAATTCTGTCTCATAGCAACACTGTAGGACAGGGCAAACCTGCTTCACAGGGTTTCTGAGACTGCAAATCCTAACAGAGGCAAATAGCCTCATCTTTTCTCTTGGACCAACTGGCGTGTTGCAATCATTGGTCTTATCGTTAGCACCTCAGTGTTTACCTATTGTGATACCAGAGCTCCTTCAGTTATGACGATAGTCAAGTATTGATGGTTTGAACTTGATTTTAATGTGTGAGAATTATTTTAAGTAATAGTGAAGTACTGAAAGATCATGTCTAACCTTCCCAAATATTACCAATTGAATAATTTTATAGTTTCTACATATATGAAGATTGCAAAAGTCAAAGTTTGGTTTACAATATTTATATGCTCACAACTGTGCATGCAGGCTTGGCTTATATTTCTCTATTTACGATGTTATTTCCTATCTGCTGTCCTGAGATGCCATCAAGTCGGTTCCAACTCACATAGACCCTATGTACAACAGAACGAAACACCGCCCAGTGCTGCTCCACCCCCACAATCACTGTCCTCACAATGCTGTTTGATCCTATTGCTGCAGCGGCTATGCCAACCCATCTCATCGATAAGCTTACTCTTTTTCACAGACCCTCTATTTCAAAAAGCAGGATCTTGAGATGTTTTAATAAAATCTTTCAGTATTTATATTCTTCTGCAAATTTTGGGCTGATAATAGTATCTCATTCCAGATGGCAATAGCTCAATAGTTGTATCTTAGGTGGCCACTCGCAAGCTTTTCAGACCCAGATGCTACTCAGAAAACTAGGATGTAGGCTATTATCCTTATGAATTATGCTAAGCCAATTGACAGAGATATCCCCTCCTTGAGGGCCCTGGGACTTCACACTCAGTAATTCAGTATTACATGAGGGGTTTGGATAGGTCTGGGAAGTTTCCATAAGTTTGCTCCCCATGCTCTATTATAGATTATGAAGATATATGAAGGGGTACTTAAAAAATGGAATTTTTTTTCAAAGTTATGTATTTAAATTTTTGTAACAACACAACCTTATCACCTTCAAAGTACCTACCATTACACTTAAAAACATTTGTCAAATCTGTGATTCCATTCTTGGAAACGATTTTCAAACTCATCTGCTTCAATGGTTAACAGCACCTCCCTTGTTTTTTTATTCACCTTTTCTACATCATCAAATAGCTGTCCTTTCACGTCCTTCTGCATTCGTGGAAACAAAAGGAAAGAGCATGGAGCAAGGTCAGATTAGTAAGGTGTGTGGGGCAAGAGAGGCGTGCTGTCTTTTGCTCAAAACTAGTGCACTGAGATGGCTGTGTGAGCAGGTGCATTGTCGTGGTGGCAGAAGCAGCCCCCGTCAAGTCTACCACAAATCAGGCCTTTTTTAGGTTGCACATTGTTATCCAATCTTCTCAGAACCTCTAAATAGAAATCTGGTTTAACAGTCTGACTCTTGGAACAAACTCTCCAAATGCACTATGAGTTGACATTTTGGTACGTTCGGGAAGTAGACCTACTTCCAGAACAAGGTTTGTCATCAATCGATATTTCACCTTTTTTGAAACAAGGAAATCACTCGTACACTTGAGTTTTTCCCATCGTGCTGTTCTTATAAGCATCACAACTATTTCTGTGACATTTTTTTCCCCATCAGGAAACAAAATTTCACAGCCACACACTATTCTACCCCCCTCGTATAGTACATATAAATATGTATACCATGACCACACCTATTCCTATATACACACATGTACAAGGGATCTTCAAAAGTTTTTGGAAACGAATGGAAAAGTAATGAAATTTTTATACAATCTTTTTGAAGCTTGTTTTTGAACTTCAGATACCTCTCCTGTGGACACCTCATGATCATACAGGCTGGTGCACTTCTTCCATGTGGGCTTTATTGCTTTCCTGATAGATGGCTGCTTGTTTAACTGCAAGCCTTTAAGACCCAGATGCTGTATCTTTTAATAGCTGGGCACCATCAGCTTTCTTCACCACATTTGCTTATGCACTCATTTGTCTTCAGCGATTGTGTCACAGAGGTGATTACTATATCATGCCATATTATTAGAACAAACCATTCTTGAACTGAGGTAAGATTTAAGTAGCGCCCAAACTCTATCTGCTTCCTGGTTTCATTTGCATATGTAAACTTTGAGCATGTATATATATATTTTTTTCCTTTCCTCTTTTCTCCTACCCCACTATTATGTTTACCCATCATTCACCTCTTAGTAATTACTTTCAGATACAATTTGATTGATTATACTCAACCAGAAAAGCTGTGCCATCCTTGCCATCAATTTTAGAACACTTACTGCCGTGGTTGGCTCCGCACTCCCCACCCCTCCCATGGCCCCCAGGAACCATTGGACCAGTCGCTGTCTCCATAAGATTGCCTATACTGCCTGTCTTGTTTAAATAAACACCAAAAAACAACAAAAAGAATAAACAAACAAGCATACATACAGAATCATAAGACTAACAGTGATCTTGACATAGAGCTGCTGAATCTCTCTGTTAAATAGAGAGAAGCACGTGTTATAAACCATCGGTCCAGTCCCACTTTCTTCCAGAGCTGCATATCCCGGGTCCCACTTACCTAACAACACAAACACCCTTTTTGTCTTTAGTGTTTGTGTCCCACAAGCAAGTATCGCACAGTCAGGGATGGAATGGTCTAGTGCATTCTACCCTAGTTTTTCTTCATTATTTAAAGTGCGTGTATTTATTATAAAATTTTCTTTGAGCACTGTTTTTATTGTGCTCCAGATATATCTGTATATTGTGTTGTCGTTCTCTTTGGATTCTACCAATATTTTTAGCTCAATTTTTAATTTTTCTATGGCGTGGTAATGAGAGCCACTAGTGGTGTAGTGGTTATGAATTGGACTAACTGCAAGGTCAGCAGTCTGAAACCAACAGCCACTCCGAGAGAGAAATGGGGCTTTCCACTCCCATCAGGAACTAGTCTCAGAATCCAACGGGGGAGGAGTTGGCATCAACTTGATGGCAGTGTTTGGCTTGAGTGTGGCCCAGTGAAGGGTTTCCAGTTTCCATGCACTCAACTCCCGGCTCCCTCTGTTATCTAAGGGTGGTGTTTTTTTTTTTTGGTGTTTTCTTTCATTTAATTGAGACTCTTAAATATGTTTATGAATACTTCTCAGAAACTCTGTTATCCTTTTTACCTCAGGAACATGTTTCATCCAGTTTATTTTGCTCACAATTTGGGACATCTTAACTAATTCCCCCCCCTCCCCCCCCCCATATGATGTGCTAGCGTTCCTGAGAAATTAAGGTTTCCTTTTATTTAATTATTTGTTGATTGATTATGTTTTTTTTTATCTTGATTTTGATTTCATTTTGTTTTAATACCTCAAGCCGAATCGGGTAGATATACTCCACTGAGGGCTGGTTTTGTGGCATTGAGCTCTCACCACCTGTCACCAGGTGGGGAAAACAGTACCAAGTCATGCAAGCTCCTTACCAGGCATGGGAGGCTTCTGAGGATGGGGTGAGCTGCTGCCTGTCATCAGCCCATCAGTGTGAGAATACATAATGGCGTTTACTGGGTGGATGGAGAAGCAGGCAAGATGAGTGCAGTGGACAGTCAGTGGTATGTGAATACTCACTGCCATTTGCTGGGTAGGCAACACACTGTGTGCGTACACTCATTGCCACTTGCCAGTGGGCGGGGTGTTCCGTGGGGGTTGCCATGGATGAGTAGGGCCCTGAGAGCACTTTGTACTGCTCACTGTGTGGGAAGAACTGTGGGCATAGGGATGTGCTGGCAAAAGAGGCGTGGTGACTGAACGGAGGCTCTGCTCTGCTCTCTGCTGCTTGTCGGAGGAGTGGAGTGGTGGGTGATTAGGGGTGGGGAATCTCTCTGTCACTTGCCACGTGGGAAAGAGGGTGGGGCAGGGGAGTGTAGGGGGGCAACAGGCAGAATAGGCATATTTAATGGCACAAGCTAAGAGGGTAGGACGGCAGGGTGTGTTGGGCAACCAGGGGTGTGGTAGTGATGAAGCAATCAATGAGTGGGTGGAACAGTAGGCAGGAAGGTGTGCTAGATGACTGACTGACAGTGTGGGCATGCTCAATGCCCCTTGCCAGTGGCCGTGGCATCAGCTAGGTGG
>NW_022104341.1:36908363-36922816 GCF_000313985.2 Echinops telfairi
TTATTCTTCATGTAATCCAGTTACTCTGATTAGTTGCTCAGCATCCTGATTAAATAAGCATAGTGAGAGGATACAAAGCTACCACCCACCTTTTCCTGATTTTAAACCATGCAGTACTCCCTTGTTCTGGTCTCACAACTGCCTCTTGATCCACATTCAAGTTACATAAGATCACAATAGAGTCTTCTGGAATCCCCATCTTTTCAAGATTATCTGTAGTGTGCTATGCTCCACACAGGCAAATGCCTTGACATAGAAAATAAAACACAAATAAACACTTGTCTTGTATTCTTTGCTTTCAGCCAAGGTCCATTTGACAACAGTGATCTCACTTGATCCAAGTTCTCTTCTGAATCCAGCCTGAAGCTCTGGCACCTCCCTGTCAATGGGTTGCTGCAATCATTGTTGAGTGATGCTCATCAAAATTTTACTTGCATGTTGTATCAAAGATATTGGGCTATGGTTGAGTATCCTGTTGGGTCACCTTTCTTTGGAATGGGTGTAAATATGGATCTCTTCTATTCAGTTGGCTGAATACAGTTGAAAACACAGTAGCTGTGTTTCAAATTTCCTGGCATAGATTAATGAGTTCTTCCTATGCTTCAACAACCTTTTGAAAAATTTCAATTGGTATTCCATCAAGCCTGAAGCCTTATTTTTTGGCTAATGCTTTCAGTGTAGCTTGAACTTCTTCCTTCAGTACCATTGGTTCTTGCTCATATGATTTCTTCTGAAATGATGGAATGCCAATGAGTTCTTTCTTTGTACTGTGAATTCTGTGTGTGATTTCCATCTTTTTTGGATGCTTCTTGCATCATTCAATATTTTGCTTATAAAATATTTCCATATGACAGCTCAAGGCTTGATTTTTTTTCTTGAGATCTTTTATTTTAAATATACTGATAATATGTTTTTCCTTTTTTGGTTTTCTAACTCTAGGTTCTTGAATATTTCATTAATATATTTGACTTTGCCTTTTCGAGCTGCCCTTTGAAATTTTCTATTCCACTCTTTAGCTTCATCATTCTTCTATTTGTTTTAGCTACTCTACAATTAGGAAGTTTCATAGTCTTTTCAGACATCCACTTTGATATTCATATTTTCCTTTTTCCTGTCTTTTTACTGACCTTTTGCTTTCTTCATAAATGATGGTCTTGATGTCCTCCGGCAACTCATTATGTCTTCTGTCATTAGTGTTCAATGTACCAATCTGTTCTTAAGATGGTCTGAAAATTCAGGTGGGATAGACTTAAGGATGTATTTTGGCTCTTGTGGATTTATTTTAATTTTCTTCAGCTTTCTTTTGAACTTAAATGTGAGCAATTGATGGTCTGTTCCACAGTCAAACCCTGTCCTGATGTTAACTGTGGATATTGAGCATCTCCATTGTGTCTTCCCACAGATGTAGTCAGTTTAATTTCTATGTATGCCATTTGGAGAAGTCCATGTGTATAGTCACAATTTGTGTTGGAAAAAAAGTATTTGGTTTAAGTACGCTGTTGATCTTGCAAAATCTGTTCTGTGATCTTCAGCTCTATTTCTATCACCTGGACTATATTTTTAACTACTGTTCCTTCGTCTTTGTTTCCAATGTTTGCATCCCAATAGCCAATAATTATTGATACGTTTTAATTTCATGTTTGATAAATTTCAGACTGACATTGTTGGTAGACTTCTTCAATTTCTTCATCACCAGCTTTTGTCATTGGTGCATACATTTAAATAAGTTATATTGATATAATTTTCTTGAAGGCAGATAGATATAATCCTATCATTGGCAGCATTGTACTTCAAGATTGATTTTGAAATATCTTGTTGACAATAATGCAATCTTATTGATTGCATTATTGCCAGTATGGTAGATCATATGATTTTCTGATTCAAAATGGCCAATAGCAGTCCATTTCAGTTCACTAATGCTTAGGATATTGATCTTTATGCATTCAATTTCATTTTTAACCACGTTCAATTTTCCTAGATTCATACTTCGCACATTCCAAGGTCCGGTCATTAGATATTTGCACCGTTTCTCCTTCTTCTTGCCCATCAGCAAATGAAGATTCCCAAAGGCTCCAATCTCACAGGACTTATTTGACTCATGCAACCAGGTGAATGAGAACTTCTCTCCCACATGTCTAGTGGGAGGGGAGGCAGGAACCGGAAAAGGCAAACAACCAGTTGCCCAGCAGTCTTCACTAGTCCTTTCTGGCCAAGAAGAGGAAAGCTTGGGGTGGGAGTAGGGAGTGCTCTTGTGATATCTCGGCATGTGAAATAGCAGCACAAGGGTTTGTGCAACATATTAGTAGGTCCTTCTGGTCACAGTGATGGGTGCCTGAGCACTCCTTGTTGGCTGTATCTAGCAATCAAGATCTGATTCTGACCAAATTCAAGGAGGTGAAGGGCCTGGCAGGTAGTGGGGCAGACAGGGGATGTCCCCCTGACACAGTTTGACTTTCTCTGTATAAATCAGAGTACTCCCCATTGGTCAAGAATTCCTGCTGGTCAGTAGTCCTGTCTTCGGATCTTGGCTCCCTTCCTGTTCTGTGGATTCCAGGATCCTTGGAGCTCTCACCCTTTTTCTTATAATTGTCTTCCTTAGATCTACTTCATATGCTGCTAAACTTGCCTCACTCGTGTTACGTCTGTGCAGTGCAGGGCCACTGAATTCTTTACTGTAGTTCCTTTAGCCCATGTCTCTAAGTTCCACCAACTGACCTTTTCTTGACTGGTGCTGGTAAGAAGGGGTGGGGGGGTTACTGATAGGATTCACCTGAGACTAATTGTGAAGTAGCTTTCCTGATGTGCTATCCTGCCATGTATAAAGTGATCCCTCTGAGAAGGAGAAGGAGAGATCTCACTACCAGGAAGAGGCAGGAGTGGAATGCATCCCCTGTACCTAGGATCTCTGTGCAGTGAGATTTCTGGATCCAGAAGACAGATCACCACAACATCAGAGGAGCAGCAGCAGAACCGTGAGAGAGAACCTGAAACAGTGTTGGACTTACCAACCTGCAGAGCAAGGAAAGCTGAGTGCTTCTGTGCAGGAGTCTGGTTTGCAGAGTAGGACACCTCTGGGCACTTCACGGTGCAATCTGGGCTCGCTGAGCCACAGACGTGGAGCTCAGTGCCTTTGGGCTGAGGCTTATAGCACAGTGGTATGCCCATTCGGGACTATACCAGCCAACTTTGAAAGAACTTTGTAACAAGTCCTGATAAACAACTATCCTCTGCATTTCTAACTGGTATTACCACTTAATAAGTTCCCTAATAAACCTTTAACCTTTAGTTTTGTTTGTGAGTTCTGTCTAGCCATTGCAATAGATATTAGCACCCAGAGAGATAAAATAGAGAACACTAATTAAGACAACTCACACAGTCTCTCTGTTTCCTACTGGGAATTACATGAAGTTCTCTTCCTATGCATAATCCTAGGATCACTGCTGTCTTTGTCTCAAGAGGACCACACTGTGTTCTTCTAGCTGCAGAGCACCTCTGCTCTGTATCATTCCTCGTTCTCTGTTTCTGTTTTCCCCTTCCAGATGGTTCTTAATCCAAGTCTTTAGCCTTCTTCTATCTCCTCAGGCCTACAGGATTGACAGCTGTATGTAGTTTACTTGGGTCTTTATTTTAGGGGGACAACATGGTATGTATGACCACCTACCATCTCGGGTTAAACTCACTTTTGTTTCTTAAAGAGACAGCTTGCTTCAAGCGGTATGAAATCACAAGCCAACTGTAAACCAGTAATGCATATTTCTCAGTCAGAGGCAGAAGACCCAAACAACTTGCCCCCATGTGAATGATGTTGTGGGAGTTAGTTTCTTGTCCACTTGGCTGGGCCAGGCTTCTCATACTTGGGTGGATGAGGCCTCCCCCGTGATGGGATCTAACATAATCTAAACAAGTCCATGAGGGAAGCCACTGCAACCAGCAAAGCAGCTGTGAGAGGATTGGGAGCAGCCTCTCTCGGGTCATAGCGCTGACGCAATGGACATGCATTTTCCTTAGGGGTGTGGCCTGCTCTTATTTAAGCAGAATCCATGGGACGGTTTCTGTCTTGTTTCAGTTCCTACATCCGACTCATACATGGGGGTAACACACACACACACACACACACACACACACACACAAACACACACGAAGGAAAAAAGCTCTGCTGGGTGCAGCTTTCATAGTACAGTACACATTGTTCCTGCTAGGTGAGCATCAAGCAACTCACTCTGAGTTACCGTACCCTGTGGGGTCACCTGAGAAGGTTCTATCTGGTCACAGTGATATTTTTCCCCCAGAAAACAGTTTCCTTCAGATCTCTCTCTCTCTTTTTTTTTCTTTTTTCAAGATTTAAGAGTACAGAGTACAAATGTGAAATTTTGTTTCCTGCTCAGGAAAAATGCCACAGAAACTGTTGTAATGTTGAACACAGCTGACAAGGACAATGCTACGGGGCAAACGCAAATGTTTTTCTCATTTCAAAAAAGGTGAAAAGTCGATTGATGACAAATCACATTCTGGGCATCTGTCAACTTCCCAAATGGACGAAAATGTTGATTCGTAGTGCATTTGGACAGTTTGTTCCACCAGATCTGACTGTTAACCGAGCTTTCTATGTAGAAGTTCAGGAAACACTGCGTAACAGTGTGTGGCCAAAAAACGTCTGATTTGTGCTGGTGGGGGGCGGGGGGTAGGGCATGGTATTTGCCTCCACAACAATGCACCTGCTCAGCAGCCATCTCAGTGAACCAGTTTTTGGCAAAAAACAGCATGCCTTTCTTGCCCCACACACCTTACTCACCTGACCTGGCTCTGTGCGACTTCTTTTTGTTTCCGCGAAAAAAGAGGGACATGAAATTATAGCAATTTGATGACACAGAAGAGGTGAAGAAAAAAAATGAGGGAGGTGCTGTCAGCCACCCGAAGAGATGCGTTTCAAAAATGGAATTGCAGATTTGACAAATGTACTCAGTGTTATGGAGAGTATTTTGAATATGATAAGGATGTTTTGTAAAAAAAAATTAAATATAATTGCTTTTAAAAAATCCATTTTTTGTGTGGTACCCATTTGCAGTAGACTCACCATATTGCCTGCTAACTCTGTATTCATATAGCTCTGCCTCCATGTGCCTGACTTGTTGCTTTTTTTGTCTTTCTGATTCCTGGTTCTTCAGACCTGGGAGCTACGTGAGGCAGGAAAAACTAGGAGCCTGACGTATGGACCTTGAATTCATCCACCTCTGCCTCCACCAGAGGACTGTAGTTTGTCTGTTTCCTGGTTCATCAGCCCTGGAAATCATGTGAGTCAGAAAAAGCCTCCAGCTTAATGTCTGACCAAGGGACTTGAACCAAACTGGACTAAATGGATTCTACAATGGTGTGAACCACATCTTGATGTATACATACACATGCATATACATAACATAAAGAATATGAATCACTGGTTTTGCAGCTCTAGAGAAACCAGTCTAACATGGCTGGATTCATGTCCTTTTACAGACACTTCCTATTTGTAACAATGCAACACAGCACTTATTGAGTGTTTCTTTTGTAATGATCATGGTGCTAAACTCTTTATGATATCTTACTTCTGAGCCCTGATGAGGCAGTGGGTCACATGATGGGCTGCTAACTGCAATATCAGCTCTTTGAAACATCAATCTCTCCCATGGAGACTGAAGAGGCTTTCTTCTCTCATAAATATTACAGTCTTAGAAACACATGGGGGCAGTTCTGCTCTGTCCTGTGGGGTCACTATGAAAAGTTGGAGGTTCAAGTCCATTCAAAGGGTTCCTGTCACCGGTAACAATCAGTTTTCTTCACCGCATTTGCTTATGCACCCATTTTGTCTTCAGTGATCATGTCAGGAAGGAGAGGATCACATAATGCCACATTGTCAGAACAAAAGGTTCTTGTACTGAGGCAAGATTTAAGTAGAATCCCGAAGTCCATCCTCTTCCTTGTTACATATGCATATATACATATATAAACAAATACATACACATATATATTTTTCCTCCTATCCACTATTATGTTTACCCATCATTCACCTCTCAGCAATTCCTCTGAGATACAATTTGATTGGCCAAACAAGGCCAGAAATGCTACACATTCCTCTCCGTCAATTTTAGAACACTTATTACTCTCCTGTACCTATCATTGTTGGTATAATGATACTAACAATGTACTATTGTTACCTCCCCTCCTCCCCTGCCATTTGCCCCAGGAATCGTGGGGAGAATGTAAGTCACCATCTCTGTAAGATTGCCTACCCTGCATATCTTGTATAGATAAACACACACACACATACAAGACCTCCAAAACAAACAAACAAACAAACAAACAATCAAACAAAAACATGCAGATAATACAGATAGTTACAAGACTACCAAGGATCAAGACAGAGCAGATGAATATCTCTGTGTTAAATAGAGAGGATATGTTATAAGTCATCAGCCCTGACCCCTATCCTGGGTCCTACTTATCTAACAACACATGTACCCTTTTATTCTTCATCAATTCTATCCAAAAGGTGAGCATACTAAGGTCAGGGATGGAGCAGCCTAGAGCCCCACCGCATTATGCCTTTAGACTTTCAGTGTGGCCCCCTTGTGAGTAACCCCCACCAGTTCAGAGTGCCAAGTGCTGTCTCCCAGTCAGAAGTCTATGACCGGGATTCTTCAGGGACTTTGTGTCTTTGCTCCCATCACCGGTCTGTTACACTCTCCTCTTGGTTTACCCCCATGTAAGCAGATCAGACTGGCCTCTCTCCCCAAACTGTATCTTCAGTGCAGTCCTCTGCAGCACTGTCATCAAGAGAGAGGATGTCATGTCTTGAGCTGAGGCCGGCCCTGTAGTCATCTCTGGGAATGTTCCTCAGAGAAGGAACATTGCCCTTTTTGATTGGCACACTGGAATGAGGTCCATTATCAAAAGATAAAGCATCTGGAGTCTTAAAGATTTGTAATTAAACAAGCAGCCATCTAGCAGGGAAGAAAGCACACCAGCCTGTATGATCATGAAGTGTCAATGGGCAGAGGTATCAGAAGTTTAAAAACAAGCAACCAAATTGATATGAAGGGGCTTGGATGTAGTGGAGACCCAAAACTCACCTGTAAGGTAATTGCACAGTCTCTCTCAGAAGGACCACACAGAGGGATGACCAATCCAGGGTGTAGTATTGAATGGATGAACCATATAACTATCCTCTAGTTCTTTATTATTTCTTGCCTTTACTATTGTGGCTTTTATTTGTTTTACCTCATTAATCATGTTAGATTTGCATATGTTTATTTGTATATTTAAGCTTGTTTGGTACATGAAAGTCAGGATAGATAACCCCTCAGAAACAATAACAGGAGTAATGGTTCCCTAAGGGGACTGAAAGAGAAGTTTGGGAAGGGATGGAGAAGGGACTGATAGCACTGATGAGTGTATAACCCCACTTGATGGGATTGAACAACAGAATTGTATGTGAATGGATGTATTAGATTGTGTGAGACATGGAAATAAAACCATTAAAAAAAAAAAGGTTCTTGTAAGAAAGTCCTGATGATCTACCATTGAAAACTCAGCTACGGAAAAGTCTCTGAAAGCCAGTTCTATTTTTACACAAATGGAGTCAACATGAGCTGGAATTGACGCACAGGAACTTGTTAAGGGGCGGATAGTTCCTTCTTTGCATATAGCGCTCTGGAAAAAGAACTTAGAGAGGTCAAGTGACTTACTTAGGGACCTTCATTTAATAAGCGTGAGAACTCAGATTTGAAATCAAGCTGTTTGACTCAAGTTGTACTGTTGAACCATCCAATGGCACTTCTTTTTCTTCTAGAGTAACACATCTCTTTTAATTAACTCCTGGATTGAAATTATATTTATATTCCATTGTCAGAAGTTTTCCATTTTAAAATGTGAAAGTCCTATTTTGACACCAGCCTTCCTGAATGTCCATCCTCTGTGATTTGCTTTGGTCGCTAGTATTTAAGAGACACATACTGTTTATAGCAATTACATTTATCCATTTACAGGAATCAGAGACCAATGTTTTATTCTAAAGCTGATCTGCCCCCCTCCTGCCCCTGCCCCCCTTAATTTCTTGGAATGAGACTGCCATTTATGTTTATTTTTTTAAAAAAAGACTTAAGCCCTTACCTACCTAATTTCTTCAGAATTGCTCACACTTAGTCTATTTCTACTTGACCTTTGCTAATGAATTAAATTTCTCTTAGCCCATGCAAGACTGACCTTTGACTGAACAACTGGAATACGCATGATGACATGGGCACCTCCAGTAACTGCAATCTGTGTAGAAGATGGTTTGAAGATTGTAGGCGCCAGAAATATATTTCCTGTCTAAAGACTTTGGCTTTTCTTTTTCTGTGTGATGTGTCTGTGTTTGTGTAACCAAGAAGTACTTATATAATTCACATTGAATGGAATCTAGAAATTGTCAAAGAGAAATTTATAGTTGATATCTTGCTTCAATTTGGCGTTTTCCTTACTCATGAAACAAAATATTCACTTTAAAATTTTCTTAATCCAATTCATTCTCTCAACTATATTTTAAATCCTTGGTTGCAAATCCTTTCTTTTCTGTTGGAAACCATGCTTATTCCATTTAAATCTGAAAAGATTTGATTGGTTGGAGGGGCAAAGACTGTCTTGTGAACTGATACCCCTTGTTCTCAGCAAAAGGGGGGAGGGAGGTTCAATCAGTCACGTTAAAATTAATCAATGGCTGATTTTCTACTCTGGTGACACAGTGGGTTAAGCATTGGTCTACTAACCATAAGGTCTGTGGTTCCAACCAACAGCATCTTCATGTGAGAAAGATGAGGGTGTCTTCTCCCATAATTCTATGGGGCAATGCGACTCGGTGCTATAGGGACATGGTGAGTTGGCATCAACTCAGCTGCAGTCAATCTTTGCTCTAAGTCCATTGTGCCTAGCTCTTGGAGCCATCTGATTTTTCTGGAATCAAAATGGCCTCTCTAGGCTATTTGCTTAGAAGAAATGGCATCTTTAAATTTTGGTAAGCTTTCTCTTTTTCTTCTTTATCATTTTATTGGGGGCTCTTAAAAATATTACGACAATCAATCACACTTGCACATAAATTGTCATGAACATTTCCAAAACATTTTCTTTTCACTTAAGCCCCTCTTTTTACCCCCTCCCTTCGCCACCCTCCCACTCTCATGAATCCTTGATCAATTATATATTCGTGTTGTTATTTCATGTCTTACACTGTCCATTGTCTCCCTTCACCCACATTTATGTTATTCATCCCCCTGGGGGGTGGACTATATATCCAACCTTGTGATGGGTTCCCCTTTCTCCCCCATTCACCCCCCACCCCCATGCCACCATCCCCCTACTCTCATGATCTCACTGCTCCCACTACTGTTCCTGAACGTTCTGTCTGGCCCGAATTCCATGTGTTGGGAGCGCTTATGTGCACCAACGTGTGTACTCTGGTCTAGCCGGATTTGTAAGGTAGAACCGGGTCATGGTAGTAGAGAGGGAGGAAGCATTCAGGAACTAGAGGAATGACGTGTGTTTCATTGGTGCTATGCTGTACCCTAGCTTAGGTGAGCTTTATTTTATTTTAAACTAGAACTATCTTCAGATTCTTACACCTGTGGTTTGGTATTCAGAAAGTTTGGATTTTCTCTCTAAAACCTCTAATCAAAACAAAAATATATCAGTGAGATGTGATTCTATGATATCCACTAGTCTGATTATTAGAGAGTTTGTATGCTAGAAATTTCCCTTATTAAATAAAATTTGGAGATGTGAAATTCCAGAAAATAATATAATCAAGGTTAGCTGTAATTAAAATTAATACTGATTACTTTGTGTTCTGTCTTGAAGCTCAAATTTTAAATATGATTTCTGCTAAAAGTTTATTATTATCAAGAAGTACATTTTTGAGGGGCAATTGATTAAGTGTTTAAGAAACTTGATCAACTAATTTCTCTTTGAAAAATCGGTCTTATTTACAACAGGCTTTCTAAGCTGGGGTTACAAATGTCATACATGGAGTTTTCTTTTAGAACACTTCAGGTACTTGACTGGCCAAATGATAACCAGACAAATGCTCTAATGATCAAAACTGTTTAAGTCTAACAAATTATCAAGTGTATAAATATAGTAAATCTAGTTCTCTTAAACATTCTAATTCTGTTTACAAACAGTAAAAATCCACACACCTTCAACTTGAAATCAAAAGTCAATTATATAGTTTAAATTGGAATCAAAGGGCTAATCTGTCAGTCTTTAAAATGCCACTCCTAAGTCATTCCAAACACTTTAAATACTGAATACATACAGATTGTTCCAATGATTAAAAACCTTGTGTCTTGAACTTGACACAAAAGTATTAATACTTTATCATCTTTATAATTAATTCTAAACCACCCTGTCTTTTGAAAGACACATATTAAAGGAACAATTTCATCACCTCAGATGTGGAGTCTGTGGCTTTCCATATTCAGAGTGAATCTTCTCACTTCAAACATGGTCGTTGGAAGCCTTTTAAAGGGGAATCTGAGATCCAGGTGTGGCTGTGCTGCTTCTGAGACCTTTAGGAAGATTTTATAATTCATACCTTCCCCCTATCTTCTTATCTCTGATTCTAGGAAAACTGGAAGCTGTCAAAAATGAAATAGAACATATAAAGATTGATGTTCTATGAATTTGTTAGCTGATAGAAACTGATATTCGTTCATTTGAATCAGATAAGCATGTGGTCTACTATGCAGGAATAAACAATTGAAGAAGAATGGCATAGCATTCATTGTCAAAAAGAACATTTCAAGATTGGTCCTGAGGTACAATGCTGTCAGTCATAGGATAACAGTCATATATACCTACAAGGAAGATCAGTTACTATAACTATAGTTCAAATTTACACTAAAAACTACTGAAGATAAAGATGAACACATGGGTGATTTTTACCAATGTTTATAGCCTGAAATTAACCAAACTTGCAGTTAAGATGCATTGCTAATTACTAGTGATTGAAATGCTAAAGTTGAAAACAAAGAACAGAATGAGGATTTGGAAAATATGGTCTTGGTGAAAGAAACGACACAATGGTTCACAGGATGACTTCTTTAAGCCCAATGACTTTTTCATTGAAAACACTTTTCAACAGCACAAATGCCAACATACACACGGATCACACTGGATGGGAGATACAGGAGTCAACTGACAACATCAGTGAAAGGAGATGATATTCTGCTCAATATCATTAATCAGAACAAGAGCAGGGGCTAACTGCTGAACAGATAACCAATTGGTCATATATAAGTTCAAGTTAAAGCAGAATGAATTGAAACAAATCCATGACAGCCAAAGTATTTCTCTAAGTATTTTCCAACTGAACATATTTGCTGTATTGAAAACTAAGGACTGAAGATCAGACAAGTTGTAGAAGAGATAAAAACATCATTAAAAAATCAAGAAAGAAAGAAAAGACCAAAGAGAATCTCTGAAAATTGTTCCAGAATGTACATCAGCTAAAATAACTGCAAGCAATGATTAAATAAAAGAGCTGAACAAAATTTTCAAGAGAGACTCAGGATAACAAAGTATTAGATTGACATGTTCAGAGACTAGGAGTTAAAATCAAAAGGGAAGAACCTGCATGACATGCTTGAGCTGCCAAACCGAGGAAAAAATATTAAGCTTCAAGTTATAACATTGAAGAAGCCCTCGTGGTATAGTTACACATTGGCTGTTAACATAAAGTCAGCAATTTGAAGCTACGAGCCACTCCATGGGAGAAAGATGATGCTTTCTAATTCCATACAGATGAACAGTCTTGGAAACCTGCAGGGGCAGTTTTAGTCTGTTCTATAGGGTCACCATGAGTTTGAATCAACTTGATGGCAATGACTTTGAGATGGGCAAAAATAATGCAGCATCAAGATTGGAGGAAGGCTTATTCATAACCTTCACAATCCAAGCTTATAGAAATTGTAGTCAGGAAATCAAATGACATATTAGATTGAGCAAATATGCTGCAAAAGATCTTTGTAAAATATTAAAAAGCAAAGATGTTACTTTGAGGATGTGCACCTAACCAAATCTTGGTATTTTTAATTGCTTCATATGCATGTGAGAACTATACAGTGAACAAAGAAGACCAAATAATAACAAATGCCTTTGAAATATGGCATTGGTGATGAATATCAGTTGTACGTCAGTCTGCCATAGGAAGGGACAGATTTGCGTTGGAAGGCATACAACTAGAATGCTCCTTAGAAGAAAGGATGATAAGACTCCATCTCCAGTGTGTTAGACATGTTATCGGGAGGGTCTAGTTCCTGCAGAAGGACATCATGCTTTGTCAAGCAGAGGAAGACCCTCAATAAGGGATTCACAGAGTGTCTTCAAGTAACAATGGGCTCTAACCCAGGCATGACTGTGAGGATGGTGCAGGATTGAGCAGTGTTTTATCCTGTTGTACATATGGTCATCATGAGCAGGAAAGGACTAGACATCACCAAACAGCAAGTACCAGACAGCCTCGGATTTTTATAGAAAGCTTCTAAAACTCATGTTTTTAAACTGATATGCTTTTCTACTACTTCTCCTGGTAACACTTTATCAAGTCTGTCATTGTCTAAGCACAGGAACATATGGTCTACATAGTCAATGCTCACCAAACATTTCTCTACATTTTCCGACCTCCTTCAAAGTTGATTTGGACCAGATGACTCACTCTAGTTCATGAAGTGTAGGTTGAGGGGATGTCGCTTACAATCCGCGTGCTTTCTCCTCCATTCACAAGCCTGTTAGGGAAGAACGTTGAGGTCGTGGACTGCATGGTGTGTGTTCCCATGTGAAATGGGTCACTACAGATTAATAATCACAAGTAAACCTGTGTTTACCTTGCTTGCTAGGTGCTCCATCCCTGTCAAGAGATTATAAACTTGGAAAAGAAGCTTTGATTCAATGGGAAGGTGCTCGAGGCAGAGAGAGATGCCAATCATATCTGGAATCAGAATGTGTGATACCGTGAAAGAAGAAAGAAGATAAAGTATTCACTGCAGATTAATAAGTGGGCACAGTGAGGTCTGTCCTTCCCTTGCTTTATTGGTAATCTGTCCCTGATGCCAGAGGAAAGGAAAGCCATCGTATCCATATCAGACTTTGACTTGACTGAACAGTAAGCCTTCATTGCGTTACATCATTGAGGTTTTTGAAGTGAATTTGCTTTCAAAACCTATCCTAGTTTAGCCTGACGTAGAAATATGGATTGATAAATTCAATAGAATCTTAATCCATGGGACGAGACTTTTCAAAGGTCTCTTGGTGTCTCTTTTCTGATTTTCACAGGCAGTCTCAGTGCTTTCAGACTTCGTCTGGCTGGCCAACTGGTGGGCTTTGCAAACTGGCAACCACAGTTTTCAAGTAACTTCAGTAAGAACTACCACAAAACCATCAAGAATCCTAAATAAAATGGTTCAAATGCCTGCCAGTCTGGGGGGACCTCATCATAACTTTGCATGGCAGCCACTAAGCTGCCATTCTCATCTCCCCCTCTCTGGAAAATCAGATTCTAGCTGATGTGACCACCCCTCCGCCTATCACAGCGATGAGAGACACTGATGGGAAAGTCAAGTCAGGAGTGGGGAAAGGGACCAGGCATGTCTGAGAGAAGACAGATGCATGTCTGTTGGTAGAAAAAAGGGTGAGGACCAAATTCCTACTGGGGAAAAAAATGAGTAACAATACTTTTAAGGACCCTAAAGGGGGAGTACACCTGGTAATATGCAACTAATAAGCCACATTGACCCAAGTTTCTATACAACCCATGGGGACTCATGCCAAGTGCCATAGAACAGTGGTGCATTGAATCCTGGATCTTCAAGGCACATAGCACACTCCAAAGGCCATACCAGAGAGATCTGATGAAGAAACCACAATCGGTGAACTGTACTCTCTCACAAACACACCTGTAACCGGAGGACTTAAGAATGGAATAACATGGTGCGTGGAAAAGCAGAAGAGAGCTATACTGAAAGTATCGAACTGTAGGTAGGTGGACTAACACTGACTGACTACTTCAAAGCCCTACGTGCTGCATTAAGATATGTATTATTCTGGCAGACCTGTGATTGGAATTGTCAGTGAATATCATTCTAAGTTTTGCCTGACAACCAACTCCCATTGTTTGTGTAAACAGTGTCCAATCATGTGAGGATTTATTCTATACACGTGAGTAATTCAGGTATTGTGATATGGAGTTAGTCTACACTGGTTCAATCTCCCTCTCTCAATAGTGTTTTAAAAATTAGTACCATAGGCTCTAAAGAGCCAGAGGCAGATAAAAAACAGTTTGGGACTGGATTTGGGACACATACAATACTAGTTCCAGTCTAGGAATGAATAGTTCTTAAGACTTGACCCTGCTTGAAATGTGCTTTCATGATGGAGACACAGAAGACATGGGT
>NW_022104341.1:36923603-36924689 GCF_000313985.2 Echinops telfairi
AACTCCTTCTATGAAGCTAGTATAACTCTGATACCAAAACCAGGCAAGGATCCCACAAGAATCGTGAACTACAGACCAATATCACTAATGAACACCGATGCAAAAATCCTTAACAAAATACTAGCCAACAGAATACAAATGTACATAAAACAAATAATTCACCATGACCAAGTGGGATTCATACAAGGGATGCAGGGAAGGTTCAACATCTGAAAGACCATCAGTATTATTCATCACATTGACATGAAAAACTATAACAACCACATGATAAGATCGATAGATGCAGAAAAAGCATCTGACAACATCGAACAGCAATTCCTGTTTAAGACACTTGAGAAGATAGGAATGGAAGGAAAATTCCTCAAGACAATACAAGCTATATATGAAAAACCAACAGCCAATGTGGTAGTCAATGGAGAAAAGACTAACACAATCCCACTGAAAAAGCAGACCAGACAGGATGCCCCTGGTCCTCACCCTTATTTAATATCGTGATAGAGGTTTAGCTACCAGCATAAGGCAAAGAAAAGACATCAAAGGTATTCGTCTGGGGAAGGAAGAGGTGAAACTATCGTTACTTGCAGATGATATCATTTTATATATTGAAAATACCAAAAGTTCCACAAGAGGAGTACTGGGAGCAATAGAGGAGTTTGGCAGAGTGGCAGGATACAAGATCAACAAACAGAAGTCCATCGGACTGTTATGCACATCGGATAAGACCACAGAAGTGGAGATAAAAAGTGTGGTACCATTCACAATAGCCAAATACAAATAGAAATATCTAGGGATGTACCTGACTAAAAGAACAAAAGATCTATATGGGGAAAACTACAAAACACTATTACAAAAGACCAAGAGCGACCTCAACAAATGGAAGAATATCCCATGCTCGTGGATTGGAAGAATCAACATAGTCAAGATGTCAGTTTTGCCAGAGGCACTATTTAAGTTTAATGCAATCCCTTTACAATTACCCTCATCTTTCTTCAAAAGAAATGGAAAAACTGATTACCAACTTCATATGGAGAGGGAAGAAGTCCAGAATTAGCAGAGAACTCCTCAAGAAGAAGGACACAGTGGGAG
>NW_022104341.1:36927511-36937844 GCF_000313985.2 Echinops telfairi
GTGGGTTGGAAAGGGGGAACCGATTACAATGATTTACATGTGACCTCCTCCCTGGGGGATGGACAACAAAAAAAGTGGGTGAAGGGAGACATCGGACAGGGCACGATATCATAAAATAATAATTTATAAATTATCGAGAGCTCATGAGGGAGTGAGGAGCGGGGAGGGAGGGGGAAAAATGAGGACCTGATGCCAGGGGCTTAAGTGGAGAATAAATGTTTTGAGAATGATGAGGGCAATGAATGTACAATGTGCTTTACACAATTGATATATGTATGGATTGTGATGAGTTGTATAAGCCCCTAATAAAATGATTAAAAATAAAAAAGAAACTGATTGTGGTAGCAATTGTACAATAGTGCTTGATGTGATTGGCTTATGGAATGGTATGATGTCTGGATTAGCTCCTAATAAAATGGTTTGGGGGAAAAAAAGGAAATTTGAATTGAATTTTTTAAGGCCGTCCAAATGAAGCAAAATTGACTTTGTTTTAAAAGGAGTATCCCTTTATAAACAAATGTAGAAAGAATTGTGAGGTTAAAAAAAAAGTTGAAACAGTTATAGGACGTATTACAATACATAGTATGGACAGAGTTTGAGGCCAAACAAGACAATTTTAAGGTCTGAAATTGAAATTTCTCACTAATAAATTCCTTACCCCATGACAGAGGGGAGCCTTGATTGAGAGAGCTCAGTAACCCCTGGGATTGTGTTCAGACACTGATCGCAAACTCAATCTTCCTGGGCCAGGCAGAGGTCGAGACCAAAATGGAACCCTTTTTCATCTTTCTGCCTGTGGTTTCTGGTTACTCCCCTGCCTGCCGGGACTACCCTTTCTGCATTGTAAGAGAGGAACCCGAAGACACAGACCAGCAGGAAGCCTCTCTCATGTTGACAACCTGAGTTCAAAAGTACACTCGCCAACTTCAGACGCGAAATAGCCTGGTGCACACAACATCCTTAGAAGAGTTCTATTAAAACCGAGCCAAACAAAACCACAAACCACAAACCACAAAATAACCCATAGCTGTGGGGTTGATCGAATCCGTTTTACTCATAGAGTAGAACTGTGCTTCATAGGGTTGTCAATGGCTGGCTCTTTGGGAAATAGATCACTAGACCTTTTCCCCAACATGTCTCTGGGTAAACTCGAACTTCCAGTCATTTAGTTAGCAGCTGAATGTCTTAGCTGCTTACACCATCCCTGGGCTGTAACAGATCTACAGAGTACAGAAAAATTTCTTCCATATGGATCCATACCTCAAAACTGACTGGAGAACGCCACCCCCCTACACACACACACACTCACACACACACAAATATATAGACAGATGACTAACAGATCATTCCAGTTACTCCAAGTGATATGTCTTGAATCGGAATGGAACAATCCAAGCCCGTGTGTAGTTTGTAATCTTTATTATTTTGCTGTCACATATCTTGAGTAGGAGATTAACAACAGGAATCCTAGCGGGGGGCTGCTATTTATGATTTACGTCAATGCCGTGTATTTCCTAAATAGAGAACTTGGAAGAGTGGCTTGGCTTTGGCTGCCTACCCCTCAGGTCCCCTGGCTAGTCTCATCCCCTCCAGCAAGGTTTGTTCAATGGAAGTGGTGAGTACATAAGCTATTGAATGCCAGGGGGCTGTGACAAACCTCCAGACAGTCCCAGCAGGGACTCCCAGGGATTGCATTGTGATCTGTAATTGTTGGTTGGGAATAGTAAAAAGAAGGGAAATAATTTGAACAGGATTTCCGCCTGCTCTCGGGCGTGCAAGGCTGCCTTGCCTATGTCCCCACTGTGTGTTCTGGGCTAAATGGAGGAACATTTAAGAAAAGGAAGCCGTTACCTCTGTAGCAGTGTACTGGATCTCAGAGCTCAGAAAATATCTGACAAAATAGAAATTCTCGCTTTTCTGTCAATCCGTAATCTCTTAAAGAGTGACATCTATTTAATTCAACGATTTTGATGCGCTCTCACTATGTTCAGTGGCTCTGTCAGTGGCTCCCTCAAAGCCATCCACTTCCATCAAGCTAATTTTGATTCCTAGCTCTCAAAACTCATGGCCATCGAATCAATTCTGACTCACAGGGACAGTTCTAAAGGTGGAGTAGAACCACTCCGTTGGGTTTCTCTGGCCACAAATCTTTACTGGAGCAGAAATTCCCATCTTGCTTACTCAGCGTGTTTGGTGGTTTTGAACTGCTGACCTTATGGTTAGCAGTCAAATACGTAACCCACTACACCAAAAGGCTCCTAGGCTTGGGGCTAGGGAGATACTTTCCAGCTTTGCTGCCTTGGCCCTTCCTTTGTACCTTGGGATTTCCTTTTGTGTATCGGGATCAACCAAAGACGAATCCTTTCAGATCCTGCTAAAATCCCACCTCCTTCATGTCGTGCTAGAGACTAGAGAGATATCAAATTGAAGCAAATAGAACCTAACTTCCATGAGCTCATGAAGAAGGAAAAATTGACACTGCTTATTGGAATGGGTATGCTAGTCCAATTTCATTTCACTAAAGAGATATTTATTCCATTCCTACAAAGAGTATGAGAGGAAAAGCGTCAAAAGAAAATTCTGGAAATGCATTTGGGTGGACTTCATAGAAGAGGTGGAATTTCTGTAGGAGGTGAAAGGATGGGTCTTTGGCTGGTCCGGATAGGCCAGAGGTCACTTCAGGGTGGAAAGGCTTGGCAAAGGCAGCAAAGCTGGAAAGCACAGGGCATGAAGAAGTGATGATAGATGACGGTTACTGGAACCCAGGAGGCATGTGGTCAGGAGAGGTGTGCAGGTGGGAGCAGGGACGAATGCAAGTGGAAATAGGACATGTTCTGGAGGAGGTTGCGGAGCATGACATCGCTGAATCTCCTCAGCCCAGGAGACGGCAGGCAACCCTGCAGTTCATACAATATGGTGCCTTTCTTTAAGAAAAAAGAATATAAATATATGAATATAAAATTTAGTTTTAAGTAACCATTAATATAGAATAAGAAAAGAAACGTCATACAATTTCTGGAGCTTGAGGGATTCCGTCTCTTTCCCAAGAGATCTTTTAAAACAATTTATCATAGATTAAAACATAAAAATGCTCATGATTGCCAGCTGGCCTCTCACTCAACTGCTGCCAGAATACTGTACACGATTCCCAATGCGCCCACAGTTCCCCGGGGCCTGTGCTCGAGGGGGACCTCAAGAGAGTCCAGACTTCTTCAGGGTCACCGGCAGTCTCCCTCTGCAGAAGTCTTCCAGCTTTGCTGCCTCCCCCTCCGCGAAGATCGTGTGCATCTGCCACGTGATAGCCGGGGAAGGGACTGTCCCACTGTGTCTACTGTAAGTCAGATGCTTATCCTTCTGTCTAGGCAGGGATATTCTTGAGAAGCGCACGTGCTTCTATTCTTCTTGCCCTTGACTGCTGATCTTCCAGTTTGTTGTACTGTGATGGCTTCCATGATGCTGTCATGTCAGAAGATCTGCCACTGTTATTTCAAATACAAGAAGGATCACTCACACCCATCGTGAAAACATTACAGCAAAACTCAAGGACTAAATATATTACAAGAGAAAAAAAAAAAAACCGGGCAACCAATCCTCCCAAAAACAACCAATGCAAAACCCAAGAAACAAAAAAAAAATTTGGCCGAAGAAAGGGTGAAAAAAGAACCCGCCAAGGTAAAAAGCAACCAAAAACCACCCCGGCCGCCAACCCGAACGGAAGGGCCCGGGCCGGCAAAACCCCCAACAAGGTGCAAGGCAACAAAGGGGGGTCAACTTGTGGGTGGCTAACAACAACCAGTCATTCTGAAACACATGGTTGGAGTAGGAAAGCAGCCATTCCCTAAAAGATGGAAATAGGTGGATGTTTGTGTTTCCAATGGAATTTAAGACAGAGAAGGTAGAAAAGATATAAAGGAAAGACCGGGACTGGAAAAGGAGGAAACTTTAGGCAGGGGCCCAATTGGAGTTTGTAGCTTAGGTCTGAAATGATCACATCTTGGGCTAGCCTGGTGACAGTGGGAAAATAAATGAAGGATCAGTCACGATTACCCTCCTGACGAAGGGATCCGGCAATTCTGAACTTCACCATTCTCAGAACCATTGACGAATCGGTAACCTTTCAATAGAGAGCCAAATGCCAACCGTTCCTCAGCTCTAGATCAGTTCTTTTGAATTTTATTTCATAATACGGTTTAATGATTTTATATGGCCTTCAAGTGATCATCCTCCGCTTTGTGATATAGATGCTAGTCGCTACACCTGTGGTTATAATCCCATTCCAGACTGAGTTAGCTATTATGTTTATGAGGCAAGGTTGAGCTGGGGTATATTTTTAATCCCCATTTCACTAGTGTAGCCTGAAAATTAAAAAAACAACAGAAAACATCAACAACAACTTTGCTGCTACCGAGTTGACTCATGGAAACCCTACTGGACAGACTAGAACTACTCATGTGGATTTATGAGATTATAAATCTTTATGAGAGTGGAAAGCCTCATCTTTCTTCTGAGGCATGGTTGGTGGTTTGAACAGCTGACCTTAGGGTTAGCAGGACCATGGATAACCAACTAACCCACCAGGGCTCCTGTCATTTTTTAAAACTATGTTGAAACAATAGCCGATTTCCAACTTTAAGTAATTCCCTTCACAGGCAAGCTTTCAGAGGCTGCTAAATTAAGAAAACAGAAGGCTGGGCTCACAGAACTGGCTGGTACTAGGCCTGGCTTGTCTAAGAGCTGCGGGAGCAACCAATGTACCATCTTTGTAAACTTTTGATATCACAAGGCAAAAGTCACCTCCATCAAGATGGGCAAGATGCCATCATGGTGACACTTCCCTGCCCCTGCCAGTGTTTCTGGACTGAACATATGCAGAAGACGAGTGCTGTGTTACAAGGTAGCCAACATTGGCATAGTCATCTGACCTGCACTGAGCAGCTTTGTGAAAGTTGACTGTCTTACACCAGAATCTAGACTCTAGGGTCCTCAAGCGATGGCCCGTGGGCCACATGCGGCCCGCCGAGGATATTTATCCAGACCGCTGGGTGTTTTTGCCCTGGTTTGTTTTTCACTTCAAAATAAGATATGTGCAGTGTGCATAGGAATTTGTTCATAGTTTTTTTAAACTATAGTTCAGCCCTCCAACGGGTCTGAGGGACAGGGAACTGGCCCCCTGTTTAAGAAGTCTGTGGACCCCTGCTAGATCTTGCATCTGGTTTGGTGATTCTGAGGCTTGAGTTGGAAGCCGATTTACCAGCTTATGCCACCTTGTGAGTCAACAGGCTGATTTGGTGTTTATGAGGAGAATCCTCTAGGTACTTACCAGCATCTACTATCACAGAGCCATTTCCACAATGGTCCATGAGTTCTCTGAGATGTTGTAGTGAATTGTGGAACCCTGGGACACGAGGGATAAAACGGAAGGTTGATAGCAGGGACAATAGAGTGGTATAGCATTTGGGACATCTTTAACTTTTACCTCATTGTTTCCAGTCATTCACTAATCCTTCTAAGATAACTTAATTTTGCACATACCTATTTGGTGCCCTCAGAAGAGAGCCATTGCCGTTGCCCTCAAACGGCCTTTGCCATCAAGGGGAATCTAACCAATAGCGACCCTGTAGGACAGAGTAGCCCTGCCACTGAGGGTTCCCAAGGCTGTAAATATTTGTGGAAGCAGACTACTACATATTTCTCCCATGGCGAGGCTGGTGGGTTTGAACTGCTGAGCTTTCCATTAGTGACCAAATCCTTTAGTCACTGCCCCACCAGGGCGCTTTCCAAGGACAACTCATTTCAAACATAGCCTGATCACCAATTTCCAGGATAGAGGTGCTTGTCTGTTTTTATTTCTTTCAATGGGGCCACTATGCGTGCTGTCCCAGCACATTGAGATGACAGAAAGCTGGTGCTTGGCTTACTCAACATCATCTCTTACATCCATTTTGGTCTCTGGCTTTGCAGTGGTAACATCATGATTTCTTAAATACCAGTCTCTGGCCTCCTAAGTCACAGTCAGGTCAGCTTCCATATTTAATGGCTCCCACTCAGGCCATAAAGACTTTGATATACTTAAACTGGTCTTCTCCCCAAAGTTCATAGTGAACAACTGCCGTGTAAAGCTTTCTAAGAACCAGAGAACACTGGCTGAGCTGCTGCAATGATTACTTTTCTCTTCTGGTCATGCTCAAGAAATAGGATCTTTCTTAAGTACCTTCATCTTGTTCACCATCTTTCTTTCATGCCGTAAATTTCCAGCTCGTTGACAGAGAAAGCCGTTGCTTTGTCTCTATCTGTAACTCTTGAAAGGGCAGAATAGTGTGTCCCCTTTCATTCCAACGTAATCAAGGATTTACTTTCCACAACTACATTCACCTCCTCTCGGTCACATGACTGTTGGTGTTTGGAGTAGTTTCACGTTGTTTGAGAAGGTGCTTGTATGGACAAAATCAGAAATTCTTTCCTACATACCGTGTAACCACAGAAACATGGAGAGCCCAACGAGTCTAACAGGAACTCCCCTGGTAGCAGTCTTGTGCTCCTGGCCTGTGGCACGGACACGCAAAGCACGCTTAACTAGACAACATATTCGCAACAACAGATGTGGCGATCCTAATTGCAATAGCACAACGAGTAAGATGCTATTCTATGTACCTCAAAGCCTTTCTTGCTGAGGGATATTAAACTTTCCTTATTACTCACGGTCCATCCTGATGATATCAGCTAAGCAATTGTGCCTCTGAATGTCATTGGCAGGGGTAAGCTCCTTCCTTTGGGCAATTTAGGATATTAGGCAATTGACTACACCCTCAGACTGCTGAGATACTAATTAATACACATATCTGCAACTGTAAGTTCCATTCATTCAACACTTAGCTTATTCTTTGTGCCAGGTATTCTCTATTTGGGTTGAGTACCACAATCTGAATCAAATATCATCTTATTATTCTCCCAGTGCACTTGGTTGGAGCAGTCTGAATTATTAATACTTATTTTAATGCAGTGTGATAAATGTAATGACAGCAACGTACATTCCATACAAAATAAGGGACACGTGACACCTCTATAGGGCCTAGGGGATTAGTTGAGGAAAGGCTTCCTGGAGGAGAGGCTACTGGAATAGGGTCTTCACGAGGGAAGAAAGGCTTAGGGGAATAACGATGGCTAAGGTTATGGGACACAAAACAGTACAGAGAGTGTGGAAAATAAAAAGCTTGGATTTCTAGCAATCAAAGAGCCAGGTAAAATGTAGAAGAGATGAGAGCAAAGAATTTGATAAGCACCGAATGTGGAGTTGTTTGTATGCCACTTGGAAGACCTGGAACTCGATCCTCTCCACAACGGTGGGTTGGGGAAGGACGTTAACGATCACGATGTGAGTGATTCTTATGACTGAGATTGAATTTGGCATCCTGGGTAGAATGAAATCTCAAAAAGCAAGATTGAGGATTGAAGATATGAGGTGTTGCAATAATCAAAGAGAACTGATGGGGACAGGAGAGAGCATAGTAGAAAAGGTGGAGGGAAAGGGTGTCTTATTATTGCTATCAAGCTGGTTTGACTCATAGTGACTCTATAAGGCAGAGTGGAAGTGCCCCTGTGGGTTTCTGACACTGTACATCTTTATGAGACTAGAGATCCTCATTTTTCTGTGGAGGAACAGCTGGTGGTTCACACTGCTGATCTTGCCGTTAGCAGCCCAACACACAACCCATTACACTTCCAGGGTGCTAGAAGGGAGGGGTGGACATAGGAAATTTTTTAGGGTTTGAAACTCTGGATGAGGTGATCAGAGTTAGAATACAGATATTTAACATGCAGGCTACGGTTAATGATAAAGTACACCCAAGAAGAGTGTGTAGATTAAGAAGAACAGCAAGCTGTTCACAAGGATCTACTTATAACCCCCTTCCAGGGGGATGGAGAACAGAAAACTGGGGAAAGGGAGACATTGGTCAGTGTAAGACATGAAAAAATAATAACAATTTATAAATTATCAAGGGTTCATGAGGGAGGGAAGGGGAAAATGAGGAGCTGATACTAAGGGCCCAAGCAGAAAGAAAATGTTTTGAAAATGATGATGGTAACAAATGATAAGAGTTGTATGAGCCCCCAATAAAATTATTTATTTTTTAAAAAAGAGTTGCATGAGCCCCCCAATAAAATGATTTTTTAAAAAGAAAGAAAGAAATTATAAAAGAGATTATTCCTGATATTGTAGGTGGGTCTCGTATAATTTGTTCCAGGCATTAAGAGCTTTAAATGAAGTATCCCAAAGTAGACCAAATGTTGCCTCAAGACTGCAGGGTACAATTCTGCTGGATACAAGCCTGCTGATCTATGCCAGGGTCTCAAACTTTCCAGTCTCTACAATCACATGAGCCAGTTAAAAGAAATATGTGCCCATCTATCTCTCTCTCTGCATCCATCTACCCATCCACCCATCTACCCATGCATCTGTTGAGTGATTTTTTACTCAAAAACTTAACTGAGCAATGTTTTAGGTCCCACCGTAGGAATAGGGGTAATAAAGATGGACAAGTTCCACTTGACAACCTTTGAATTATTCATAGGTTTGTAGAATAATTTATAAATGTGAAAATTGTTTGTGAACTCTTCAGGTTTTTTTTCATTTGCTACCTGGCCTTTATGATTTTACTGCTCCTCTGTGCATCCCAATTTTCAGGAAAAAGCAAGAAGCAAGATGGCTAACTCAAACGTCACCACCTCCATGGTAGGCAGGTGTTGGTGTCTGCATGGTGTCCTTGTTCCTGTGGTTGATCTTAAGCTCTCTTCAGACCTCTATTTGTCGCACGATTCCTGGCCCTATTCTCGGGGTTGGTTGGGGTATCCTAGATAGTTGCAGGTGAGCATTCTCTGCTCTTGTCTTCGCTCCAAAGGACCTGCACTGGGGAAAGTGAGCGGGAAGATTCATATTACTGTGTTAACACTAACGTCAGTAATCTTCCTTCAAATCCCTGCCTAATCACTACATTTGAACACTTGTGATTTCATGATGACCAATATCTTACTAATTAGTAAAAGACTTGTTTAATGTAATACTCCCAGTAATGTGCCAGATTCTCCTTCTAGCTGTGTTTATGTATATGGATTTGTTTTTATGGTTAAAATCTTATAATTACATTCTCTTCATGTTTTCAAAATATCATTTGGCTTAAAGAACGGATGTTTTCTCTGGTAACTTCCACATGGCATCTGCTCAAACTACCCTTCAAACTACTGCATTAATTTGCTAAATGTTTATCTCTTTGCACTTTCCTTGTGGAAGCCTGCCTTGTACTAATTTCCCTTCCCCTAAATCAACAAAACCTCAGCCTGTTCCATCTGGGGATAACATTGTTTCCTACTTGGCAGTATGGTATCTTGGTGATGAACATAGGCCTCCGAGCCTATTAGACCTGGGTCTGTGCCCCAGTTCTAGAACTTACTACCCAAATGATCTTGAGCAATGTATTTCAACTCTCTGTGCTAGGTTTTACCATCTGCAAAACGGGCAAACTAATGTTAACCATCTTCTAGGCTGATGATCAGCACAGCGTCTGATCCAAAATAAATTCTTAGTCAAGGTCTTCTTTCTCGTCTGGTTGTTCTAATTTTCTCGACACAGTGGAAGCACGCAGCATTGGAGGCAGACGGACTTGTTAAAACTGTGTCACCGAATAAGTTTTTAGAGACTTGGTTTCCTCAACAATACCTCGCGGTGCTGACATGCTATTACAAAGATTCATTAAGGTTAATTTTGTAAAAAACTCTTATGGTACGGTGCCTGGTACACATAAAATGACAGTTATTGCCATGGGATTTCTTTTCATTATGATTCAATTTCACACACAAAGAACCCCTTTTTGTCATCTGTCTCCTACCCAGTCTATAATACCCAGGGAGGTTTGAATGAAAAGATAATGGATTATTTTCCATAAACTTTTCGAAGATTCCTTGTATTCAAGACATAGAAGGTTAACTATGTGTAAACATGATATTTTGGACTGACATGGTAGGCTGTTTACTAATGATGGGAACCCATCTCCTGTTATTTCTCCTTAAGTACACACATAAATGAGTCAACTTTCACCCATTGTTATTGAGTCGATTTCAACTCACAGTGACCCTATAGGACGCAGGAGAAGGGTCGCACAGGCTTCCAAGGCTGGAATCTTTATGGAAGCAGACCTGCGGAGGGACTGTGGGTTTGTTTCCACTGCGCTATGGCACTCTTTATAAATGACTCCGTACAATACTTTAGGGTATTTTATTTCTAAAAGACTTCGCATTTGTAGCTAATTTTTACCTTAAAGCTGTACAAAGAATATGCCAA
>NW_022104341.1:36937944-36939197 GCF_000313985.2 Echinops telfairi
CTATGTGTGTATTGATTCACTTAATCAACAATAGTCATTGGACTTATAGTATGTCTTAGGCACAGTTGGAATGGGTTAAGAATGACATTGAAAAGGTGGCATTTAAGCAGATATTTTAAATACATGTTACTTAGAATTAATTGAAAGAGTGCATTACAGGTTTTTCTAACTCACTAAAAATTCAATTATTCAGACTTGGTTACTTCTGAAAATGCAAAGATCCTTCTATGAGCCCTGTCCTACCATTGTCTTACTCAGGCATGGTGTGCATCTGTATTACCATTGCTTCCTTATGGTCTCTTTATTTTCAGCCTGCCTCTCTGTTGCTGACAGTCCCATATCATTACAAAATAATATTGGGAAAATATAAATTAGTTTGTCTAAGATTCTTCCTCAAATGACCCAGTGCCTCTCCATTGTTCTCAGTGCCAAGTTTATGCTCCGTGGAAGGCCTATCATAGCCCTGGCTCCCTTCTCCAGCCTCCTCTTGTGCAATGTCCCTCTGTGGGTCCATCCTTGGTCTACTTTGTGCTCTTTACCCTCTTTGTCTTCTCCAGTGTTCCCACCGGAAATACCCTTTCTTATATGTTATTTGTATCAGAAATTGTCCTCATCTTTCAAGGCCCTCATCTAACACAGCCTCCTTTGGAAAGCCTTCCCTATGCTTCCCATTGCTCTACGCACGTCTTTATTTTCTGTGCTCTGGGTGCAGTTCCCTCTCTCTGCAGATGGCACATTCTATCTGTCGTCAAATTCGTTCTGTGTCGAGCACGTCCTGGGCCACAATGTAAAAGAAACAACCCAACTTACTTGAATTGATAAAATTGAGTAAGCCACCTGTTATTTTTGAGCCTCCGTTGCCTTGACTTAATGATACATTTTCGTGTTTTATTGGGAAGGATTAAGAAACGAAATGAAATAATACCTTATCAGAACACTTCTTTGTGGTGTTTGGTCTGTATTTCACCTTCAATAAATGTTCCCATAATTTGATGTTGTTTTCTAAATTGTGTTTCAATTGTTAATGGGATTCCTCCACCTACACCCTCTTCTTTGTATAATTCCCTTCAGAGTTGTCCCTGTTCTGTCTTTTCTTGATCTCCAGAGGAACAATTTCTTTTATTTTTCCCTTTCTAAATTGACCTGCATATGCTATTTTCAGGCTAATATCTGATTTTTGTAGTATTTATACATTTACTCTTTTAGTAGGTGGTTCTCTTTAGCCATTTTAGTTTGTGTACAAGCATATTTTT
>NW_022104341.1:36939569-36945623 GCF_000313985.2 Echinops telfairi
ACAAGCATATTTTTATAGGCATATTTTAAAAGGCAAGGTGAAAGAAAGTAGTGACTGCAATCACTATTGCCACAGTGGGAGACAAACCCCCCTCGTCAGGTCCACATGTGGCGTACGCCTCCAGGGACAATCCTCTGACTAGACCAGGCTGTGAGTGATCTTTCTGGCATACAGAGTGCAATGGGACCTTGTTTTGCTTTTGCGTATTTTGTTTTCTATGTTTTTCTCTATTCTGACATCAAGGGTGGGGAGAGCTATAGAGAGAGTGGCTGCGTTGACAGCTCCTGGAGGGTGTGCCTGGGGAGGTTGTGGGAAGGTGGGGAGCTAATGACAATGAGTTAACGAAGGAACTAAAGGTTCTAAACTTGATTGTGGAAATGATTTCACAACTCTTTTGAATGGAATTGAACTATTGAATGATATAATAGGTGGATAAAACTGCTTAGAAACATTTTTTTTCACTTCTGAGGAAAGCACTTTAGACATGGAAATGAGAAAAGCAGAATAAACTCTATCGTGTTTATTACCATTGAAAAATTTCACTGTGACCTCATGATTTTCAATATCCGGAGAGATATGCAAAAATAAAAAACAGGTGTTTGTGGATGTATGCATGTGTGTATTTGTGTGTATGTGTCTATTTCTTAGTACCATCCACTGAGGATGCCCGAGAACAGTGACAAAGAGCAGTGAACAAGCAAACACCCCGATTTACTAACTGGGACAGGAAATCACAAGATGAGGCTGCAACATAGTGTCTTCCGGAAGACAATGATGTCCTCAAAGGATGACATGTCAAAAGGACACAAAAATGGCCAATTTTGGAACAATAGCTGTATCCACATAAAAATTACATGTTGTGTCTATTCCGACTCTCAGATGGGCCATACAGATGTGCCGGGCAGCATGGCTCCCTGGGTTTTGCAGGACTGCGACCTTGCAGACAGATGTCACCAGTCATATCTTCTGAGGTGTCTCCGGTTAGGTTCAAAATGCCAACTTTCCAACCAATAGTTAAATGATTAACGATTTTCTCTCCCCAGGGACTCCTGAAAATATCAATAATAATTTATTATAACCCTCTGAGTAAAATAGAGATCCAGACACTGATATGAATAATAGAATCATTTCCCTTTTAAGAATGGAATCATTGCATAAACTTAAAAGTCCTCCCCCCACACAATACTTTATTAATTACAAAACCCACTGGCATTGAATTGACTTTGATGCAGTGATTTTATATAGGATTACTGAGGCCATAATTCTTTATGGGTGCAGCCAACCTCTGCTTTTTCTCAGCGAGCAGCTAGTGAATTCAAACTGTGAACCTTGTAGTTAGCAGAAAGGAAGGAAAAGGGGAAGGAAAAAACCTAGCTGCTGAAGCACCACACTGATGAATCAATGCATCCTCAGAAAGGAGAAACATCAAAGTCACGAGCCTCGTGATACAATACAAGACACACACAGTAGCATATTCCTAACATTCTTGCCAAAATAATTAAAGACAAAGTTGACTTCAATCAAGAGGAAACCTCAGACTAGGAGAAAAGAATAGGCACTGTGTGAAAACTGTCCTGTACTTGTCAAAAGAATTCAAGTCATGGAAGTCAAGAAAACCCAGAGGAGCCATTTCATAGTAAATGTGACCATGACAGTGAATTATACTGCCTGCCTCCGGACTGGATTCTTCTCCTGCGAAGGAGACCCCCAAACCCATCAAGTCAGTACTCCGGCACAGCAACCTGAGACGGCAGGTAGAATTGCCTCTGTGGGTATCCGCAACTGTAACCCTTTACGAGAGTAGAAAACCTCATCATTCTCCCGCAGAGAGGCTAGTGCGTACTTGAGGAAAATGGGAGAAGCTTAAATAAGATATGCGGATTAGATGGTAGTAATGTACCAACGCTAATTTCCGAATTTTTATAATTGCCATTGATAACACAGGATAATGTCTTTGTTTCTAGCGTAACTGCATTAGAGTATTGGGGAATTCTAAGTATCATGTCAGCAACTTCCTTTCGCATGGTTCGGGGGACACAGTTATTTATACGACATACACATTTTCTCCAGCGGCTATGGGGAAACTTGTTAATGTCCTTGGCTGTTAACCAAAAGTTGCAAGTTCAAGCTCCCCTGGAGTTGTCTCAGCCATAACAAAACAAAAAAAGGTGACAATCTACTTTAGAAAAATTAGCCCTTGAAATCCTTATGGAGCACATTTCTACTCTGGCCCACATGGCCTCTCCCGAGACTGAATACGGTTGTTTGAAAAAAGACGAACGGACAGAGCTAGAATCTCTACAGATGATTCCAAGTGTGCAGCTAGGCTGGGCTTCTAGGAGGTCAGGGTGCAGACCTGGTTTTGCAATTTCACAGTGAAATGTCTTTAGCCAAAGCCCGTCCTTTGTTTTTTGGATAACTCTTTCCTAATTTGTGAAAAGAGGGGTTGATGGAGCTCCCTTCCAGCTCTAAAATTCAATGCTATGTTTTCATCTTTTAATATATTATAGCTCACCACCAGCTCTGTAGTGCTTTTTGCTGCAAAGTTCTCTATTTATCTGCCCCAGGGAGGCCTCTGACTAATGAGGTGCTGCCTCGTTTGGCAGTTTGGCTACAGCAGCCTGATTTAATTCTCCTCAGGCCAGGCAGGATTAGCATCCTTGACACAGAGCCCCAGGAAGGGGGTACACCCCAGTCTAATAGTACAATGATGGCCTTGGAGATAAATCCATGCTCTTGTCTGCCCTGTATAATTTCAGCAGCGTGACTTGAGGCTCAATTGGGTACCAGCCACAGAGACTATTCCCATGGAGGGCCTCCAAATCTTAATTCTGTAGATGATGGTGGAGCCAGAACGTGAGGGATCAGATAGGCAACACTGGTTTGCCCTGCGAGTTCCCTTCTCCCGCACTCAAGCCCACCTGTGTCTCAGCATACACAAAGAAATGTAAGCAGCTTTCAGGCACAAACATGCCAACTACACATAAAAAATAGTCATTCCAGCTGAAATCTGGCCAATGGAAATTAATATTCCATGGTGTGTTGAGAATGAGTTCGATTTAATAATAACCAGACTTAAGAGAATGAGAACAAGATGCAAGACTACTGAAAAAAATAAAGAGCAATGATCTGCATATCATATATATTTTTCAAATACTATGCATTTTCAGATTCCAAAGCCAATAGGTCTCACATGTAATTTCACTGGGGAGTTTTCCATCAGCTATTTGTTATTGAGAGATGAGTGATGTGTCAGAGAGATTTGGTTGCTTCAAAAAAGAATGCCAGATTTAAGAGTTTCACTTGCCAAATTATACTAGTGCCTGGAGCATAATTGATGAGCAGCAAATCGTTGTTGAATGGAGATATAAGAGCATTATGCTCATTTGTGACAATAATCATGGAATCGATTCAGGCAGCTAACTTACATGTTTGCACATATGAGAGGGCTTCAAACGTTCATGAAAGAACAGAATGAGGAGATAATGGAATTTGTCCTTGAACATTTTGCAGCCCCTTTGACTCTGTGTGTGTGTGTGTGTGTTTCCCTTGTGGGAAGGGCATATATGCATATAATAGACCATTTGTCATTTCAACATTCTTTACATGTATAATTCAGCAACATTAGTAATGTTCATCATGTTTTGAAACAACTATGATTTTTCTTCCCTAATTGTACCATCACCTTTAATAGAAGCTCAGTGCTCCTAAGTAATGACTCCCCCCTTTCTCCTTATCTCCTTATAACCACGAATGTCTCTCTTTGTTTCCCCATCCTAGATGTTTCACAGATGTGTAATCACATAGTATCTGACTTAATTCACTCAGCATAATGTTTACCAGCTTCACCTATGCTAGCGCTTGGGTTTCATTTCTATTCTGACTAAACAGTATTCCATTGTATGCATGCACTACATTTGGGCATATATACGTATGGGTGTTTGGGTTGTTTCCACCATTTGGCTCTTGTGACTAGAGCTATAGTGAACGATGGCATCCCGTACAAGTATCGACTAGACTCCCTGCGAGTGCGATGCTAGACCACATGGCACTTTGATGATTTGCTTTTTGAGGAACCTTCCAACTGTGTTGCGTAGCCACTGCTCCACCTTACAGTCCCACCAGCAATGGATGTGTATTCCATTATACTATGTGTGTTCTGGTACGAATGCCAACATGAGAAAGTAATTACAATTTATAAATTATCAAGGGTTCATGGGGGAGGGAAAGGAAAAACTGAGGATCTGATGCCAAGGGCTCCAGTAGAAGGAAAATGTTGATGGCAACAAATGCACAAATGTGCTTGGCACAGTGGATGGATGGATGGATTGTGATGAGAGCTGTATGAACTCCCAATAAAATGATTAAAAAAAGAATTCCAAACAACAGAGATTAAGTGAAAATTGGTTAACATTATATACTCGAGTTTAAGCTGACCTGACTATCAGCTGAGGCGCCTAATTTTACCACCAAGACTGCATAAAAAATGTGCTGAAAAACTCAGCTTATACATGAGAATATATGTTAATAAATATTTCCTCAACTATATAGATTAGCTCAATCTGAGAGGTCTTCTCCTGTTTGCTGAATTCTCTTTTTTCTTTTTTGTTCTCGGTCATAGTTCTAAGGAGGTTTTACCACCTAAACATACCCACACCTCCCAACCCGGCAGTCAGGGTGCCATACGCCAGAATCATGTACTGACCACTCTCCTGGGCAGCCAGCCTTGGCCTGGGACGATGGTCAGGAAAAGTCAAAGATGTATTCTCATAGGTGTTTTGGGCAACAATCTCACTGCCACCATAAGTATAACTAGATGTTGCAGAGAAAGTATGAGATTTGAAGAAAGAAAGAAAAATTAACAGCCGGGTTTACTTACTTATCTTCTCTGCTACTTACTTATTTCTTGCCTTTGGGCTGGTCCTTGAAGGTATCTGAGCCTCATTTTCTTTGGAGGGTTGTTGTGTAAGTTGGTCAAGATGGTGTAACTACAGTGCCGGGCACCTAGTAGGCCTACAATGGTAATTTCCTCTTAGGTAATTTCCTGTGGACCCACTCTGTTTCCCATCATCCCTGCTCTCTTGTGGTCCTGTGCTTTCTGCCTACCCTCTCCCATCCCTCTTTATCTCCTGGCTCCAGTTCATATTCTTGCTGAATTCTGCATAGCCCGATAAGATTTCCCCCATAGCAGTAGAGTCACATTACCCTAGCTCAGGTTCTATGGGTAAGGAGGGCAGAGGCAGTAGCAATATTGCCTTGAAATTGAATACCACGGTCACTACCAAACCACAGTGTGGCTGTCACCTATCATTACTAACCTTAGATATTATGGTCTGTTCTTTGAGACAGCAGCCAGAGTGATCCATTAAAACATATCATAACAGTGCCCTGCTCAGCGCTGTTCAGGGATTTCCCATATCACCTAGAATAAGCATCAGGCCTTTATATGTCATGGCCTGTGTGCTCCTGCACGAGCTGGCCTCTGTCGAAGCCTCAGCCTCTTCTCTTCTGTCTCTCCCTGATTCACTGTGGTCTAACCTCTTGAATAAGCCTCCTTGTTACTTCCCCATCACACACCACTCAAAGTATCCCTTCAGGACTTTCACACCTGCTGTTTTTCATACTCAAGCACTCATCCCCCTATAGCAAGGTGACCAGACACCCCGCTTTTGGCGGGACAGTCCCGATTTTTAACAATTTTTCCTGCGTCCCGCGGAATTTTTAAAAAGTCCCAATTTTTGGAAAGAATGCACGACAAGCTAGGGTATCCGGTTTTCGGCTGCCATGTGGCTACTTCGCCAGGATATGAGTTTTATCAATGGTGTCCCGCTTTTGTCCCACTTAACCAATGTTAAAATCTGGTCACCTTACCCTATAGGCACATTGCTCTGGTCTTTCCTCAAATGTCACCTTCTCAGGGAGGTTTTCCCAGATTGCCCTGCCCAAATCACCATCAGAAACCATCCATCACTCTGTGTCCCTTCTTCAAACTCAAATCTACTGCCACTGAACAAATGGAGGCTCATAGTGACCCTACATATCAGTGGTTCTCAA
>NW_022104341.1:36946528-36947880 GCF_000313985.2 Echinops telfairi
CAAGGAGAAGCCACATGGACCTACCCTGATGCAGCCCTGGGTGCTGGAGCAGCTGTGTGGAGACCCTGGCCAGTGCTGAGATGTTTACACTGCCGCTGGAATCAAAGACTTTCTACCCACTCGCCTGTGCTCATCCTGCATTCTGTGGCTTTGGGTGTGCTTTGTAAGTTTGAGGAGGACTTTGTAGATCAGTGTTGGGCATATGGGCTTGGACTGGACTGGGTTGGGATGCTTTCTTAATATATAATTACCCTTTATATAAGACTCTCTCTTATACAAATATGAGTTTCTGTGGATTTGTTTCTCTGATCTACCCAGACTAACACAAGATTGTCATTGTTCATGAGCTTATAATTTTATCACTTTGAAAAGTGTAAGTTTAATAAAAAGGGAAGGTATATGTATTTTATATTAAGATAGTTAATCATGAACACTGTACTCTCATCTATCTAAAAATACAGGATGCTTTGTTACAAAGGTTCTCTTAAAACTTGAATCCTTTTTCCGGACACGTTCCCCAAACAAATTCATCTGAGATTCCAGCCCTTGAGAATCAGTGTCACACAGGCTGATGCACACCTGTGTGGATGTGTTACTTAATGTTCCCCTGCCCCCCCTTCCTCCTCTATTAAAGTAATGCCTGCATTATAGGTGTGTCTTCCATGAGGTGTAAATGAAACCATGCCAAATGTGAGTATCATCCCTCAACAATTGTTAGATGTAAAAGTGGTTCTCAGTACTGGGAACTTGAGGGCGGCAGTTTTGTTTTTTTCTGCCCTACTTGTTCTTTTTCTAACCTGAGAGCAAGAAAAAATTTTCTTTAAAGCGTAGTATTTAAAATTCAGTCAGCCTGCAGACATTTGTGCAAACTTTGGCAACAGGCAGATTTGAAATGGTAACAGACAACTGCTCTGTAAAATTACTTTGCGTATAAGGTGTAATTGTACTCACAGTTTCCACTGTGGTCCGCTGCAGGTCACTGCCTTCAAGCCGAGCCCCTGGGTTGGGCGAGGGAGTCCTTGGGATTTTCTTTGCGGAGTCACTTTTCTTTTTCTTCTTTTGGACAGTTAGCACATGTGCATTCAGCACAAGTGGAACGAATTCCACGGCAGGAAACCCTGGCTCTCCCCATGTGAAAGGGGAAGGCTGGTTTTCCTGTAAGGTAGCGCAGGTGTTAAGGAGAGTGCTGATTGGGGGAAATAAACCTTTTGTCTTTCTGGAAGGCAGGTGTGGAGAGCTGTTGTTCTGCTTCAGCTACAGCTAACTTGTGTTTTCAGCTTTCTTTTCTTCAGTTCTACTCCCTCCGCTGATCTCACCTGGGGCCCAGGACAAGTTAGTGTCTCATTGCTTCT
>NW_022104341.1:36948778-36950328 GCF_000313985.2 Echinops telfairi
GTCAAGTTGGCATAAGCATAACCAAAGTTAGGACTTCACTCTTTTGGACAAGTGATAACTAAAGCAGGAGTGACACCAAATTATAGAGTAGTGGTCACATGCACAAACAACTTTAGGAGTCCAAGGGACCTGGGTTAGAATCCTGGCTGTGCCTCTTATTGGCTGTGACCTTGAGCAGTTTATTTATTGTCTCTCTCTTTCTCAGCCTGTTTTCTCCTTTGTAAAATTGGCACAATAATACCTAATTATAATGTGGTCGTGAGGATTAAGAGAGATAATGAATGCACTATAATCTGTGATTAAAATATAAAGGCACATTTCCTTTCATATCTAAATCACGCTAAGCCTTCATTCTGATGATTATAGAAAGTCCAATTTTCTATTGGATTCCTATCCTCACATTATTTCAAGGAACACCAGAAACAGTGCTTGAAAGTCCTGTAAATTAACCCTGGTCGTCCTTTGTCCTCAGAAAGATTTCTGCTTTGGCTATCTTCTGGGCCTCGTGCCACTGTGTAGCGTACTTTTCTAAGCTCGAGTTAGTTCGACTAAAGGCACATCTAGTCTGGTCCTGCCTTCTGTGAGTCCGTAAATGTGATCTCTCTGCATAAGGCCAGAGTTTCATGAGCAGCCTGGGCTTTATGATGAATTAGAAATTACGGTGTGGGGTTTTTTTTTTGGGGGGGGGGGTGTTGCTAAACTCAACCCCATAACATGGTCTGTGGTATGTAGAGGAAGGTAGAGGCTGGTTTTCAGTCCCTAATTCTCTCCTCTGGCCAGATGCTTTGGGGCCCAAACCCCAAAAGGCAATACAACCATAAGCAATAGCCCTAAGGTACAACCTGGCTGCCCGTAACAGAAAACTCAACCACAGGCTTAAACAAGCTAGACATTTATTTCCTGCTTATATAAAAGCAGTTTAGAGGGAGGGCTTCCAGAGTTGATCTGACTTCTGGAGTTCTAGGTCCTGTCTTCTGGTTCGTCATGCTAAGAGGTGACTTTAAGGTCAGCTTAGATAGAACGCAGGTCATCTCACGCACATTTTAAGTACGGAGAGTCCTCATCAAAAAGGGAGTTGCCTCTCAAAGACCACTACCACCTCAGTTCTGATGTCAGCAAGTGCCGTACCTCGTGTTCTTCTTCCTTCCTTCCTTTCCTTTTCTCTCCTTTACTTTCCATTGTCTTATTACCAGCAGCTTTATAAATTTGATCTTTATTTATCTTTGAAGATTGAAAAAATTACATCTCAGAATGATAATGTCACCAAAGTATGAGATATAACATTTTAAAAAGAGAGGATTTAAGTGCAGTTTGTGGTAACCAGAATATGTTAAGTCAAAAAATGCCTGTAGTAAGAAAGAAGAAGGGATTGAAATGGATATGCCCTATCTACACACAGAGAAAACCTGATAGTGTAGTGGTTTGTATGTTAGGCTGCTAACCACAAGGTCAGCAGTTTGAAACCACTCTGAGGAAGAAAGATAAGGCTTTCTATGCCGACAAATGTATATAGCCTTGGACATCCGGGGAAGTTCTACTGTGCCTGATGG
>NW_022104341.1:36950720-36953489 GCF_000313985.2 Echinops telfairi
TAATGTGCAGGGCCAGCTCTTATGTAGCCACCTGGCAGCATGCTGAGTAGATGGGTGCTCATAGAGAAATGCTCACATTCTTCTTCTTTTTTTAGAAAACATGTTTCAGAGATGGATAGAAATGCAATGAATCAGCACCATGCCAGGTGTGACACTCCATGGGTTCCAATCGGTAGGGAGTATATATTTTTTGAAAAATCACATGACAACGCAGAGAAAGTCCTCCATAAATGTGAAGTGAAGAAAAAAAAAAGATAATATATACTGTTGTCAACAGTGATTATTTCTGGGGTTTATAGGCTCAGACCCCATTGAGAGTCCTTGCCTTGTTCTCTTATCAGCTGCCAAGCTACAGCGGTCCCAGTCCTGAGAATCTTGCCACACCTCTCAATTCAAATGTCATCCTATATCAGTCCTCAGCATGGGAGATGGGAAATGGGAGATTGCTGTATGTCTTAGGGTGGGATCAATAGAGAATCTTAAACCAATTATACACACACACACACACACACAGATTCATATCAAGAAAATGGCTCACACAGTCCTAGAAGCAGCCCAAATCCAGAAAAACTCCAAGTCCATGGCTCAGATATTAAGCTAAAGGCTTCTTCTGACTCGGCTGTGGGGCTGTTGAACCCGCGATAAGAAGGAAGACTGCAGTCTGGTAGACACAGGAACAGATAAACCCAAGTTCTGCAGGTGGCTTGTGACTGCAGATGTAAATGAATCCAAGATTGATAGATCAGATGCCAGGCCACTGGAGATTTCCAGAATAGGCAGGCCCTATGGTAAATTGTTGGCTCAAGTCCAAAGAACCAGAGGTTGATGAGCCAGATGCAGGATCCAGACCCAGCAAAACACAAGCAAGTTTGTCCCCAGTGCCTGTTTATGTTGGAAGCAGGCCCTACCTTGAGGAAACATCTGCTTGTTTGCATCAGCCTGTGACCTGAGTTAGGGTGTTGCATACCACCCTAATCTTCTTACAAGTGATTGACCACTCATAGCAGACTTCACGATGGAGTTGATTGCATTGTGTTAAGTCATATTCTTGGGAGAGTGCTAGGTCTTAACTGTCAAACCACTGACAATCCTGGCCCAGTCAAGTTGACACAAAACCTAAGGATTATGGTGGGAGTCCTCCCCTCCTTTTATCCAAAGCCATGTTGTTTCCTACCTGAGCATGACTGACTTTAGAAACATTAATTTCCTTCAGAGGAAGCTTTTGACCCCACCTAATGGTATACTCTTAACCCCATCACTCTGACAAGACAATAAATATGATATCAAATATCTTTCTCCCAAAGTAGGGAATTTCCATCTTGAGTAATACTTATGTGGGCTCCAAACTCAGTCTACATTTGTATTTTGGAAAAATGCTTCTCCACATCTCCAAAAATATATCGCCATTAGAGCTAGATCTAATGTAAAATGTGTTGATAACAAAACTCTTAATATCTTAGTTTTTATATTGTCATTCAGCTTCATAATGACTTCATGGTTGTTGCCACCACCCACCACCTACTACCCCTTTGGCAAAACTTGGTTTTTACAAAGTTCTTTCAGGGCTGCTAATAAATGGCTAGAAGACACGTCAATCCACTGGAAGCCTGAACCAAAAGGCACTGAGCTTCAGCTCCATAGGTCAGGGAACTCAGCTTCTGGAATCAAGTGCCCACAGGTATTCCACTCCACCAACCAGCCGCCTGCCCCAAAGCACTACACTCCTCTTGTCCACCACTCTGTTCATGCTCTGGCTCCTGGTGTTGCTGTGGTTGCTCCTCTACTACTCCTTTGCTAGTACAGCTATCTTCTGGATCAAGGAAGTTCACTGCACAGGGACCTTAGGGTCCAGAGGACATATTCCACTCATGGCTCCATCATGCTTCTGAGAGAGCTCATTTTATATGTAGCAGGAAGGCAATCACAGTGAATCCTGTTAACAAGCATTCATGTCTGAATTGTATCAGCACCCTTCCCCTCCTTCTCCCTCAGGGACTAAACAGGAAAGGGTCTTTGGGGTCAGTTACAGAGACTATGATAAGAAAAGCCATGTTAAATAATTCACTGCCCTGCAGGTTCCATCTAGAGAAACAGAAAACTGCTAACCACTTCCAAGTACACTTCTCTTGCTTAAAAATCAAATCTAATTTCTTGTTTTAAATGGAGAGCTAAATACAAATATTAAGATTTTGAATAAGTGTTTAGCTTACAATAAGCACTATGATAGTAACTATTTTTCCTACTTGTGTTTTTCTTTCCCTGTTCTCCCTTCTAAAAAGTTTTCATGGCTTTAAATGAAGGACTTAAAAAAATAAGGCTACAATATTGTAAA
Organism: Echinops telfairi; assembly: GCF_000313985.2. Classification (NCBI taxonomy): domain Eukaryota; kingdom Metazoa; phylum Chordata; class Mammalia; order Afrosoricida; family Tenrecidae; genus Echinops; species Echinops telfairi. Next base: position 36,953,053 of record NW_022104341.1, read on the forward strand.
ATCCATACCATGTAAAAGAAAAGGCCTATGTTGCCTACAAAATATGGTGCATTACATTGAAGTGGTCTTGCAACCAGGGCAAAGAAAGGAAAAATGACAATTTTCATAACTGATCAGATATGAATCCGCATACTAATTCTTCAAGGAAGAATTAGTATTTTCTTTTCTTTTTATGGCAGTGTATTCTAAAAGGTATCCCTCCAATAGAATCTTGCCTAATAAGATTCCCCAATGAAAGATTCCTAATAATCTTGCTAATGGAAGATTCCACTTGGGAATCATATATAGGCAAGATTCCACTGGGGAGATATCTTTTTTGGACATTTTAAGACATTGACATATCTTTTAGACATTTTAAGATAAACTGGGAAGTATCTTTTTAAAAAATTTATTAAATCTATGTTAGTAGGTTTCATGTGATTCTCTCTCTTTTTAAA
>NW_022104341.1:36957041-36958409 GCF_000313985.2 Echinops telfairi
CCTGGGCACTGCCCACTGAATGACTGAGAGGGAGGACAACAGCAAGCCCAGCCGTCACCGGTAGCTTGCTCGCCTTTCCTGGGCTGCTTCACGTCTCCCTCCCCTCCCCTGGCTCGCCCCGTCCACCCGAAGGCCACCCACGCATCCCCCCAGTCCCGCGTCTTCTCTTCCCTGAAATGCACCGGCTACTTGGCACTTGGCAGAGCCTGAAAACAGCGCAGTGAGTATTTTTTACCGTTGGCATTCAAACAAAAAGGTGCCTCACCGCTAATAAAGTTTTCCATATTGTTGTGACTTCTGGCAAAGGCACACGTCTGGGGAGATTGATGCCTTATTAGGCCGCAAGAACATGTTTGATAGGATCTCAGCAGCTCCTGACGGACTGTCAGCTTCACTGTGTGACTGCTTAAAAAGTCGTTCTCCACCCTTCCCTCATAGGTCCTCCATATTCCTGAAACCACTCAGGTCAGTTGTTGAGTGCCTGAATCGTTCCAAGTAATTAGCAGGTAGAGTTACCAGGGAGCAGGCAGTGTTTTCTTATAATCCGTCCATAGGAGCTGCGGCGGGGTAATTGTCCTCTTGAGTGGCCCTGCAACCATGTCTAATTTAAAGTGTCAATTGAGAGCTAGTTCCCTCTTTTGGCCTCCCTGCCAGGTTGTGTGTTTTCCCTTCAGAAAGCCATGTTCAAAGTAACAGATATTTTTGATGTGAATTTCAAGGGAAAATTTTCATTGCAACTCAAAATATGTGAAAGCACATTTTATTCCTCTAGCCACATAATTTGGTCGGGTTTATAGTTGTTCTCTGCCATACGGTTGATTTTGAAGTCATGCGACCCCATGTGACACAGAACAGCCACATGGTGTTTCCTGGGTTGTCATTTTTATGGGAGCCGGTGGAGAGGTCTTTCTCCCATGGACTTGCTAGGTGGGTTAGAACTGCTAGTCCTAAGGGTTAACAGCTAAGCACGGGATTGCACCCCTTGCTCAGACATATCAATGTCTACAAGCAAGCAAACCCTGGTAGAGGCAGGGTTCCGCTCGAGTTCACACATACGTGGCTTTGTTCCAATACAGCATGTTTGGTGGATGGCTCCAGACAAGTTCTCTCAGGAAGATGTGTGTGTGTGTGTGTGTGTGTGTGTGTGTGTGTGCGCGCGCGCGCGCTGTCATGATGCCTCCAAATAAAAGATCCAATCAAAAGAGTGGCTCCTGAGGGCATGGGCGGGGCCAGCTGAATTCAAGGCAGAAAACTCAGCTCAGAAGATTATGGCAATTGTTTCTGTGTTTGGTTTTATTTATATTTCAAAGGGATTTGAATATATTTTCTTGATCTATTTCCTCAAAAGACATGGGACGATCCTGGGGG
>NW_022104341.1:36959900-36961406 GCF_000313985.2 Echinops telfairi
TACATTTGTTGCCATCATCATTCCCAAAACATTTTCTTTCTACTTGAGCCCTTGGTGTCAGCACCTCATTTTCTTCCCTCCCTCCCCGCTCACCCCTTCCTCATGAACCCTTGATAATTTATAAATTATTATAATTTTGTTATGTTTTACACTGTCCGACATCTCCCTTCACACATTTTTCTGTTATCCATCCTCCAGGGAGGGAGGGGGTTATTTGTAGATCCTTGTGATCTGTTCCCCCTTTCTACCCCACCCTCCGTCTACCCTCCCAGTATTGCCCCTCTCACCACTGGTCTTGAGGGGTTCATCTGTCCTGGATTCCCTGTGTTTCCAGTTCCTAAGAAATCCCTTGTAGCAGATGTGTCCAATGAAATTAGTTATTTATTTACTTATTTCTTGGCAGCTGCTTCCATGAGCATTGATTGTCGATCCAGATAAAATGAAATCCTTGAACTTTTAACTTTTCTTCATTAATCATGATGTCATGCAGTAGTCTAGTTGTGTGGATTTTTGTTTTCTTTTCAAAAGAACAGAAACCAAACTCACTGCCATCAAGTTGATTCTGACTCTTAGCTACCTGCTAGGACAGAAGAGAACAGTCCTTGGGAATTTCTAAGGATGTAAAAAAAATTTTTAATTAAAAGATAATTTTATTGGGGGTTCTTAGAGCACTTATAACAATCCATACCTAGATTGTATCAAGCATACTTGTACATACGTTACCATCATTATTTTCTAAACATGTACTTTCTATTGAGCTTGCTATCAGCCCCACAAGCCCCTCCCCCCATGGGTGAGGAATGCCTTGTCTTCTCCCACAGAGGGGCATGTGGTTTCAAACTGCAGACCAGATGGTTAGCAGTCCCACCCAGAAACAGTATGCCCCATTTGAGTGAGCCAGGGCATGCCAAGCATAGGGACATGTGAGGCATGAGCACCGAGGTGACCAATATGGGCAGCATCTCAAGACTGCCTACCTGGCATGAGTGCTATTGCGGGGTCTTAGAGAGCTAAAGGGTTGTGTTTTTCCTGGGGCCATCAGTAAGCAAGGTTGTGTCATCTGCATAGAGCAGGTGGTTAAAGAGCTTTCCTCCCATCTTGATGCTGTATTCTTCATATAGCCCAGCTTCTCAGATTCGTTGCTCAGCGTATAAATCTAATACATGTGATGGAAGGATACAACCCTGGCACACACCTTGTCTAGTCTTAAGCCATACAATACTCCCGGTACTGTCGAAATAACAGCCTCTTGCTCTATGTACAGGTTCTACAAGAGCACAGTTATATAGTCTGGAATTTCTGTTCTCAATCTTGACTATAACTTGTTTATATCCACACAGTTTACTGCTTTTGCATAGTTGATAAAACAAGTAAAATTTGTTTCTGGTATTTTCTGCTTTTAGACAAGATAAATTTGATATCAGCATTAATAAACCTCATTCCAAATTCTCTTCTGACTCTTGCTTGGATTTCTGGCAGAACCATGAAGATGCATTGCTGCAATCA
>NW_022104341.1:36962952-36971623 GCF_000313985.2 Echinops telfairi
TATTGTTCATTATGCATTTCATTCAGTTTTTGATGACTGCCAGTTTTCCCAGATTCATACTCCATACATTTCAGGTTATATCATAAGTGGATAAATGCAACTGTTTCTTCTCATCTTGAATTGTGCTTCTACCGAAAACAGCTTTGCTCCATCCATGTCATCGGGTGAGCTGCTCCCCCCAAATAGTATTCTGTGTGCCTTCTGACCTGACCCGAGGGGCTCATCTTTTGATACTAAATCAGACAATGCTTCACTCCTATTTCTTAGGTTTTCAGTGGCTAATAGCGTCAAAGGTGGATCACACATTTCTTCTTCTTAGTCCGTCTTATTAATCTGGAAACTCTGCTAAAACCTGCCCACATGGGTGACCCTACTGCCATTTGAAGGACTGGTGGCATAGCTTCCAGCATCACAGTACCGCGCAAGCACTGCAGTATGACTGCCTGACAGACAACTGGTGGAGGGAAGGCTGAGAGGGACGGACACATTGCCTGCGGGAGTGCAGAGATCTAGATGGAGGATGTGTAGAGGAGCAGCTGCTTTCTAGTTTGAGATTTTTGTTTCATAAAGTTTTCTATGATTTTATAGAAATGCTTTTAGACTTATCCTGATAGATATGCGGGACCAATGATGTCTGATAAATGCAAAATGGAAAATAAACTTTTCCCCAAGCCTCATCATTGCACCTTGCCAATGGGGTGAGGTGCAGAGTAATAGTTGAGAGTATTTAAATGCTCACTCTCACCACCCTGGTAACATCGGCATCCGCTACAAGTCCGAGGCTTCTTGAGTCATATCCTTTCTCGCCTAATTCCTCCCTGAACTGTTTTCCAGGTCATGATAGATAGATTTGCCAGCACTATAGAGTTTATATTGCATATGGAACGTGCCTAGATTTACAGAACCCCAATTCAGGAACATATTTACCATTAGCAGAATGTGAGTCTTGGCTGAGTTAAAGTCTTGTGCCTGCTTTTGGGATCAGCTCTGGGTCATGTCCCTGTGAGGTCCAACTAACTGCTTTTTTCCCAAAAAAAAACCCCCCTCCTATTGTCCCCTTGACTAGAGAAAATAAGTCCTTGTGTTATATGTAAAGACATGTCTCCACTTTCTTTCTTTTTTTGTTTTCCATCCATTCCTTTATTTTCCCCTGTATGACTCACATGTCGAAGAAAGATGCTAGATTCCGGAAGCCCATGTGCTAATTCACAGATGGTTGATAGGGATGGTTGTTTTTCCCCTTGCCCGTTTGAATCATTTAGGTAATGCGTTTTATTTTATGATCCAGAATAATAATAGTAAAAACAACAATATTCTATATAGACATCATTGTCACACAACATCTAACGAATTATGCAGGTACTCAATCAGACATAAATATTACTATGAGGATTCGGGGTGGGGGGAGGTGTTGGCTTACTTGAAGATTTCATTTAAAACTGCATTCTAAAATGCTGCTGATATAACAGCTGGCATTCCACATTTGTTTTGAATTTATATCTTCTCAGGCTAAATAGATTCTCTTTGTAGGTAAAAGAAAACCCAGCCTAGAATAAAAGAGTAACATATTTATGACCAGCACGTTCTGTTAATATAGTTGAACTTTAAGATGAACCAGTATTTTATTAGGGTGTAAACATAAAAGTGTGCACAGAAAGACGTGCTTTCCCTTGGCATTGTCACCAACACTCAAGATCTGTGTGGCTTTCGTGGGGCCGTCATGCACGGGGAGTCTTAAACGTGAGAGAGCAAACCCCCTAGAAGTCTACATCCTTAACACACAGATCATTCAAGTGTCAGGTAAAGTCTGGACTGGAATCGAAAGGTTGGTGTTTCAAATCCAGGAGTGGCTCTCCAGGAGAAAAATTAGACTCTCTGCTCTTATAATGCTCTACAGCCTCAGAAACCCTATGTACACTCACTATCTCACTATAATCATTTATAATTTATAATTGGAATCATTTCTATGGCAGGGGGTAATTTTTACTTAAGAAGTCTGCCACTTCTTTCTTCCATAGAACAATTGGTTGGTTCCATCCCCTGATTTTCAGTTACCAGCCAAGCTCTTAAGCCATTGTGCCACCAGTTCAGTTCCCATAATAATAATAAAAAAATAATCCCACTTCCACCGAGTAATTCCAATTCACAGTGATCCTGTATCCGGTTTCTGGGGTGGTAAGTCATTATAAGAGCAGAGAGCCTCATCTTTCTCCCACTGAGCAGATGATGGGTTTGAACAGATGACCTTGTGGTTAGTAGTCCACCAGGTACCCAACAGCGCCAGGGGGGCTTCCAAGCCCCTCGGGCAATCCCTTCCTTCTGAAGGATATAGGCAAGATGTGAAGGTTGGCATTTAAATAGCAATGGGGAGACAGGAGCTAGGTGGTATTTTCTTGCAGCTGAAACAATAGAAATAGAAAGAGGGGAGGCTAAATGAGTTTGCCTTTCTCCACCTGAAGCTCCAAAGCCCTACCATTTTAATCAGAAGACGCACTCTATGGCAACAGGCCCACCTCCCCGAGTTAAAGAAATGCATTCTGGATTGGAGTCAGGGAGGACAAGAGACTAAACAGGGGGGTAGTCCTGTAAGGAAATAAATGAAAACTGGCTCCCACTGATCGTCCCAAACCTGCTCGATGTTTCCGAACTCTGGGCCCTGTTGCTGGGTTGTAGACACGTGTGCTCAGACTGCGGCCTCGTGCCGGAGGTGCTCTCACGGAGAGCAGTGACACCCTCCGAGTTGCACACAGTCCCGAGGTCTGCTTCTCAGCCATTTGGACAACTGCCATGAGGAAGGGAGGGAGGAAACTGGGCCAGTTTGCATTCTGTTACAGACCAGCCTTTTGGATGACAGGATTCTTTCCAATCAAAATGCCATGGATTACTCCCTGCTGTGAGCTAATAGGGTGCTAATTAGCATATTTCATTTATTTACTTAACTGGGATAGAAACCATTGGGCACATGGCCCACTTACAATGGTTTCCTGGGGAAGCCATGAACTACTCTAAGCACTACCTCCCTGCATTAAAGAAACCAGTTCACAGAAGCACAGAAACCAGGCCCCTCCCACCCTCCTTTCACATCTTTCTGTCCTACGCGCGCACACACACACATAACACACACTCTCTCCTTCACTCGCTACCATAAAGGGCTTGAGTCTAATCTGATCTCCCTTCAATAAGAATCTGAAATGAGCAACGCAATCGCACCGTCATCTTCCTGAGTTCGTCTCCATCTAGCTTTTTTGGCAACCACATGGACCACTCTTGACTTTCTGCTTCACCTGTGGTAATGACTCTTGGGCGTCATTAGATGCATCTTTTTATCACTTTCTTTTTCAGACAGAGAGCCAAATTCACACTGCAAGTGAAGATGGTTGCTGGGTCCCAGAGCGCTCTCTGGACGATTGCTTGGGGAGTCTTAAAACAACTGTTTGTCATGGTTTCCTCCTTACTTAGGAGAGAACATGCTTTATCATTCTCATGTTGCTTGAAAATACTTGTGGGTTCTTCGGAGATCCATGCCTGTTAATCTCCCTAATGGCATATTTTCGTTTTGTTCAGGGAAAAGCCATTAACAACGTGCAATGAAAACAAAGCAGCCCAAACCCACTAAGCAAAGAGAAATTGATCCCAATCTTAAACTGCTTCCTGCGGTGCAGAGGCCCTTGTGCTAAGAGAGAAAGCCAAACGGCTGAAAGAAAGGCAGCTAGTGGTTTAGCATTGCCCTGCCAGCCAAAGGTTGGTGGCTAGTGCCGTTCAGCCACCCCACAAAAGAAAGGTGTGGCCGTCTGCTTGTAAAGATTGTAGCCTTGGAAATGTTCACTCTATTCTGGCTTTGAGTTTGGAATCAACTCAAAGAGGGATGGGTCTGCGTTTTGCTTGGGGTTTAGTGTTCTACACAGAACCCTGCCTGAGTGGGCAAAACAAAGCAGAGCAAAGAGCTAAGCGGTAACTGAAGTCCATTCTGCTTCCCAGCGAGGCCACATGTTTCAGAGTGGCCTGGTCCAGACGGTTTCCTTGGCTGTCATCTTTGTGGAAGCGGACTGACAGGGCTTTCTCCAGTGGAACCATTGGGTGGGTTTGAACTACCAACCATTTGGTTAGCAGCAAAATGCATATCCACTGTGCCTACTGGGGCTCCTTGTAGGGGCTCTCAACCACTTCAACTTTTCTCAGACATTGTAAAGTGAAACTCATTTGGTCATGAGTTACCATTCTTCACTCTTCACCTCCCAGTGGCATCAGCGTTCCGAGACACCCACGTGCTGTTACGGCATCATCGGGGATTAACGGACCATCAGGGCTGTTCGTGCGGCGGGAGCTCTGCCGGCACGGCCAGCTTCCCATCCTGGTGCTCGCCAAGCAGCTGCCCTGCGCACTCCTCGTTTTGGTTTGTTCCTAGTCCATACTGCTTTCTGTTGTGGCGGTTTTGTGACAACTGTGGAGTCACTTTGGCGCAGCTAAGTTTTTATCTTTCTTGCTTAATATATGAGTCCATCTTTGGCAATTTAAAAGTACTTGATTGTGCTTGTTTGATAGCAGAGATCCAGTGGGGCCTCTCGGACCTTCTGTAACCCGGACAACTCTACAGGTATCTATCTGTGCTATCCGCCAGCGACACATGCTGGCATTTGCGCCTCAGCTCGAAAGATTTTCTATTTCTTTTTCAATCTCTTTTTGTCATGTTTTCTATTACCCAATATCTTGCACTTTTCCTGTGAGAAGTCTTAATTGAAAAATAAAAACAGTTATTGCTCTCTTTTGCCTTTTTTATAGAAAACTCATTTCACCTTTAGCCTAAACTGAGTAGACACTCACAATAAATACATAAATAATGATTTTATAAGGAGCCCTGCTGGTGCAATGATTAAGCACTTAGCTGCTAATCAGAAGGCTGGCAGGTCAAACCCACCTCCTGGCTCTGTGGGAGAAAGACCTGCTATTCTCCAGAAAAATCCTCCCGTATTTAATAGTTAGAAAGCTTCACAAATCCAGTAACAAAATGTTGTTTATTCATGTATTGGTTCTGTTTTAAAATTTTTAGTTAATGAAGCTACTCATTTCCTCACTCATTCAAGTCTTCCTTTGGGAAATCCTACTTATGTCTTCAACTTACAGTGGCAGTCTCCATGAAGCTTCAAACCTTTTCTGTTGGTCTCAAGTTGATATGATTCACTCTCTTAAGTAATTTACCATATTCTATCCTTAATATACAAGTAGTAAAAATATGATCAAATTAAGAGCAGAAACAGTATTTCATTTCTTTTTGTGGCCAGCAATAATTGTTCATACAATAAATCCATTGCCATCAAGTTGATTTTGACTCATAGACACCTAATAGAGAGTTTCCAAGACCATGCTGCTTTTTTCTCTAAGGGTCAGACCACCTCCTTTTTCCCGTGGAGCCGCTGATGGGTTTAAATGGTGGTTAACTTTGCAGTTAATAGCCCAACACCTAATCCACAGCCTCACCAGGACTTCTATCCACACCCCAACTATCCAATCATTCTCCACCCCCCAATCATTCTTTAAATTAAGTTAACTGACCTCAAAAGACATTCAAAATGTTTTAATTTTCAACATGAAAAAAGATTATTGAAAATATTTTAGAGACTATCAATTCATATTTTACTTTCATAGCCTATTTCTCCTCCTGAGAATCTATCCTAATCACTGAGCTCTCCCAAATGATGTACTGTTGGCAAATTTAAAGGGAGTGCAGAACACTTCACTGCTGTTTAGAATCAGACTGCTTTAGGTTCAACAGACTGCTTTTTGCTCAACATTGCTTTTCACATACTAATACAATTATTTGTATTCATTTAATTGCCAAGATCTTAAAAATATCTTCCTCTTATTGAGAATTATTGGCAGCTTACAGAACAGAATATCAGTTTTATGTTCATACACATTTTGTTTCAACTCTTGGAATGCACTCAATCCTCTGAATGTGCCCTTACTTGCACGACTTTGTCCCTGTGGTTCCTGCTTTAATTCCTCAAACTTCTCCAACTTTGTGTTTGGGGAAACGCTGCTCTTTGGATTTTAAGCGGTTGATTGTTCTAACAAGGAACAAGGGCTTGCGTTCAGTTCTAGACCTGACTAGGGTCCATAGTCTTGGGGGTCCCACTTGTGTCCATTTGACCTGTAAGCCTGTTTTCATTTATTTAATTTTTACCAGTTTTTTTGACATATATTTCATGTACCTTACAATTTAATGGTTTGAATATATTTAAAAGAATCGTGCAATAATCATCACAATAAATTTTAGGATATTCTTCCTTCCAGTACCCATGATTATTAATTCCTCATTATCTCCCTCAACTTCCCCTGAAATAATCCTAAGGAATTGGGTTTTTTAAAAAAATCATTTTATTGGGGGTACTACAGCTCTTATCATAATCCATCCATCCATCCATTGTGTCAATCACATTTGTACATATGTTGCCATCATCATTTTCAAAACATTTTCTTACTACTTGAGCCCTTGATACCAGCTCCTCATTTCCCCTTCCTCCGCCTCTCTCCCTCATGAACACTTGATAATTTATTAAAATGTTTTTTCTCCCATGTCTTACATCGACTACTCTCTCCCTTCACCCACTTTTCTGTTGTCCATACCCCTAGGAAGGGGTAACATGCAGATCACTGAGATTGGTATCTCTATTCTCTATTCTCATTATTGGTCCTGAGGGGTTTATCCATCCTGGATTCCCTGTGTTTTAGGCTCTTAGCTGTAGCAAGGTGCATGCTCCGGTTTAGCCTGATTTGTAAGGTAGAGTTGAGGTCATGATAGTGGGGGGAAGGAAGCATTAAAGAACTAGTGGACAGTTGTATGTTCCATAAATGCTTCCCATGAAATTCTTAATGCAGTTACTGTCTTTATAGAGTTACCTTTCCTAGATTTCCTATAGATAAAATTACACAAAAATCCCAACAATGACAATACATAAAATAAAACACAGAAAGACCTAGCTTTCAGCGAAAGTTGAAGAGAATAGAAATTAGTAAAAAATAAAATGAATCTAAAAGGAAAACAAATGACACACATAAATTTTGACCTCACTATCTCTGCAGTAACCGACTTTCCAATGTACTGTGTCTGAGGGCAAGACTGTTCACATCTCTGCTCAACGGTCTGAGGAATTTCCATGGAGGCTTCGTTCATCAGAGCACTCTGCAGATGGGTTTTGGACTTTCACTGTTACCCAGAGCCTTCTGCAAACCAGATACTCAGAATTTAAGTTCTAATAAGTTCCCTTCTCTGGTCGTGGATTTAATTTAATACAGTCCTTGGACCACATAGGCCAGGTGTCCTCAAACTATGGTTTTCGGGCCACATACGGCCCGCCGAGGACATTTATCTGTCCTGCTGTGTGTTTTTGCCTCATTTGTTTTTTTTACTCAAAATAAGATATGTGCAGTGTGCATAGGAATTTGTTCATAGTTTTTTTTTTAACTATAATCCGGCCCTCCAACGGGTCTGAGGGACAGTGAACTGGCCCCCTGTTTAAAAAGTTTGAGGACCCCTGATAGGCTGTTGTGCTCCCTCTCTGTAGACTTGGTTGACACATCACTTGGATGGATGTTTGGTTCAAGACAGGCCTTTAAGACCCCAGACATTGAAAGGCACCATTTCTGATTCACCACACTTTGCTGTAGCAAGGCCTGGTCTCTTTTATGAATTTCAGTTTTATGCCACATTCTATCCACAACTTCTAATATGATCTTTTTGGAGCAGTTGGTGGTAATAGTCAGGAACTATCTAGTTCCTCTAGTGTCGGGGTTATAGAGACTGATATTTGCATGGCCCATTAGCCCATTGGCCCACTTGTTTCCATGTATTTCATTCTTCACTCCCCTGGATGGGGCGAAACCAATAGTCATATCATTATGACTATTAATTATCAAGTTCATTATCAAGGCTTTAAATTATAAGGATATCCAGATCAGATACATACTCTGTTTTTATGATGTCCACCTACTTTCTTCTGGAGAAATATTCATGGATCTTACAAACTGCTAAGATGTGGCCCAATTGAAGCACCACAATGTTCTCTAGAGGGAAAGTTACCTTTCGAACTGGACACCATCAGAAAGTCAATGCATCGCTCTAGAGAACTACGTCAAAATTCCATTGGAGCTGCATTGTTACAGTTAGGCAACAACTTAAATAACAGTTTGACTATATTCCATATATTACCAAAACAAGATAGAACAGGGTTAGGGCAAATGGTGGTAAGGGCATTACGGTTACAGTGAGCGAGCACTAGGTGAGAGAAAGAAATGGACTGGGGTTTTCTTGGCTTACTCAGGGTAAGCTATGAGGAGAAATGATACTGAAACTGAGAGTCAAGTCCTTGGTCTGATGAATCGAATCCTTCCTTAGTGCTCCAGTTTTTTCAGAAGTACTATGTGAGAAGGGTGTACAGGGAAAAATAAATTGTAGGTAGAACAAAAGGGTGGTTAAAATGTACATATATCCAGCTTATATGTTATTACATATATAAGCCAGCTCTTTGCATGCCTTAGTGGAAGGCCAGACTATATATGCCATGTAATGTTCTATTTAGAAACTTCTGTTAGAGAATTTATTTCAAAGGATGGCACTGAATCTGCAGGTTCGGGAGAAGGATATATCTGACCAGAGCACACAGGAGCAGATGAC
>NW_022104341.1:36973596-36978904 GCF_000313985.2 Echinops telfairi
ATGTTTTGAGAATGATGAGGGCAATGAATGTACAAATGCGCTTTACACAATTGATGTGTGTATGGATTGTGATAAGAGTTGTATGAGCCCCTAATAAAGTGATTTAAAAAAAAAAAAAAGAAACTTCTGTTAGATGATGATTTTGTTTCAGAGCATACCAAGTATCTTCTAGAGGTCATTCTGAAGACATGATCTCCCCCCCCCACCCCCACCCACTCTATGAGGGTGAGTCAAAATCCTAGAAAAACTTTATTAAAAAAATATCAGAAAATGAAGCATATGCTTCTCGATGTATCCTCTATCTAGATCTATACACTTCTGAAGATAGCGTTTCTCTCGCTCTGACCCTTCTCTGAAAACTCTGTGCTTTCAATCTGCACTGTGGCACATTGACAGCTTTGACTTCCAGTGGATATCAAATCACGTCTTTCCAGGTTTTGAGGTTTTTTAGTTTGAGGAGCAAAAGGACATCTGACGGGGTACAGTCAGGGCTGTAAGGTGGTTGGGTTAAGATTTTCCAACAACATTCTTGTAGGATAATCTCTTCTATGCTCAAAGAACTTAAAAAAATGTATAGTTGCAGGGGGAAAACTCTTGGGTGCAACTTACCTAACATTCTTAACAGTGCGGTTCTCAGGATTCTTAAAGTTTTCATAATTCTCCTTTTGGTTGTCCTGCGTCCTTTGAGAACATCTGTCAATAGTACCCCTTTGCAATAGTACTCCAATGACAGTTGCCATACTTTCCCTAGCTGACATCTATGCCTTAAGTCAACCACCACAGCAGCTCCTTGGAGCCCCTGTTTCGATAAAAGCTGTATTAGAAGGCCCTGCAGGAGACCTTGACTCCGGGATGACTGAGCGACTTGTCTGCCGCCATTCACCAATCACCGAGGCATGCTTGCACACATTTTGTTTGGAATAAACCCATATATGTATGAACTAAAACCCTAATAGCAGCAATTTTCGGATTACCCTTCTGTATAGAACGGGAGGAGAGAGAGGAGGTCATATGACAGTAGGCTAGAGTTGTTCGAGGAAGGGCTTTAGTTTCTAAAATTCAGTGAGTTATTTAAGCTCAGGAGATGGTCCAGGTTTGTTTTTAGCAGGAGTTGGTCAGTGGAGTTTTTAATTAAGGGTCCAGCTCCTAACAATTAGTTAATTGTTAGTCTCGGGATATTGAGAAATACACAGATATATCAAACATTGAAAGACTTTGAAATTGCCCATATGGCTTTGGAGAGCTTCTCGGGAGATACAGATATACATTTCATGATGGTTCACAGAAGCAAAACCCTGCCATCAAATAGATTTGACAGTGACATATTGTCGGAGATGAAATTGATGAAGCCCCTCCCATGTTCCAGTTTTTCAATTAGGGCTTTCATCGACTGTTTTGAGTTTCCTGATACTTGTGAAATAGAAAATTAAAAGTGCTCAAGCAGACTGGATCTCCTTACTTGCCACTCCCCACCCTATCCCCACACATAGAATTCAAGGATAATCTCATCTGATTCAGTTTGCTGCATCCCAATAGCTTGTAATTGGATAAACTAAAGTATAATTTAAGATCTGCAGGAGTCAGATGTCCAGAAAAATGCAACTTGATGGATGACTCAGAGGTTCCTGGAACTGTGTTTCTCTAGACTCAGAGCGTCACCAGATTGGAGGGTATTTGAAGCTTCAGGTAAAGAAAAAGAAGGTCTATCAGAGAAGAGTATACAAAACAGTGGAGAATGAATGGATATTTTTCAGTGTCCTGTGGACCTTAGGCTACTATCTCCAGAATTACTGATACCTTCCACAAAACCTTCCTGAGATCTCTTGAATATGTTCCAGAACTCTACTGTGGGACTTTCAAATACACGTTTCTTAGAATTGACCTAGAAGTGATCGTGACACGTACTTGATGAAGGCTTGGTCATTGAATGTAGCTAGGTATAGGATGCTGGCATAGTATCAAGCCATGTATATTAGGCTCTGATCTGTAGAAAATCCAGTGTCTATTGTATGTGTATGTATCCTTAAAGAGATTTGTATCAAGAAATGGCTAACACAGTTGTAAAAGTGGGTAAGTCCAATCTGGTTCAAGTCCGTGGGTAAAATGTAAACTGAAGGCTTCTCTTGACTCCCAGAGCTTTAGGGGATGAGGAAGCAGAAGGCAGTAAGATGAAGTAGGAAGAACACACGATAGTGGATGCCAGTCTGATGAATTCAAGATCAGTAGTCTGCTGATGGCTCTGAGGATTGGCAGATGCTATGACGGACGGTCAGCTAACCAGATGCAGGATCCAAATCCAGCAGTAGACGTGAGCTACCTTCCACATACTGTCATTCCATACTAAGAGTAGGCCACATCTCAAATGAAACCTCCCTCAATTGTATCAAGACTATGATCAGATTAACTTTTGGCTACTTCATAGAAGAGCCCCTCGTGGAGTTGACCATACTATGTTAAATCACAACATGGGAGAATCCTGGGCCACCCAAGACAACATAAAATGTAATGATCATGTTTCCTTTGTTCTTTGGTTTGAATGATTGCATGCCATGTTTTGCAGGGAAAACTTGGTGGTAAACCTGGAATGTTCCTTTTCTTATCACCAGATGCAGATGAGCTGATACGTGTTCTAGGTGTCTCATTTGGTAGAGGTAGTGTCCCTTGGAGTTACTGAATCAGCAATGTTTACAAATCAGATCGAATTGATGATTGTATTTTCCTGGCAGAAGTTGAGCTGCCGTGTCCTCTTGAGGAGGGGGACAGGCATTTCTAGAGGGTAAATAGAAATCCTGATGGCCTCACGCGCTGAGCTCATGCCCCTATACTTGCCGGAGACCTTGGCCTTGAGTATAGAAAGTGACAGCACAGGAAACTCCGATTACCCTTTTTTTTTTTTTTTGCATGATCATATTTTCCATTTAGAACCAGGTTAATTACTGAGCAAACCCATCCAAGAGTAGGGGGAATTAGGGAAGGAGGAGGCCAGGAGTCAACAGATGTGAACCATACTGGCAGCAGAAAGCCTGGATTGTCCAGAATACGGGTCATAGAACATTGACAAAGGGCTAAAATAGGGTCATTTGGGCAGCCGGCAAGAGAAAGGACCGGCCTGTTTCCATGTCAGCTGGGTGGTTTCTTGGTTTGCTAGTGTTTCCAGAAAGGAAAGGGAGGCTGAGCTTAGCTCGGAGAAGCTGGTTCAGGGGCCCAGCATTTGATCTTCCTAGTTGTCCTTAGCCCTGGGATTATGATTACTTATCTTTGATACAAGATCCATCAGCTGGCTACTAAGAGCATTACCGTTCTCCCGCTGTGATGCACAGCGTGGTAATCAGTGTGGCAGAGGCTGGAGCCAGAAGCTTCCTTGTAGGTTGAGTGGGACTTTCCTATCGAGGTCCCTTTCCATTTTAGTAAAGTCAGAGCTGCCCAAACTGGAGACACACTTCTTTTGAGAACTCTACAGTTGACGGATTCAAGTTAGTATTGTGTGCAGGTCATGATGGTGTCAAGTTGTAATAGCCTTATAGAGATCTTAGGATGAAATATTCAGCTTTCTGTCTTTTTTGCCACTGGGTTTGGGGGCAAATAGAGTACAAGATTCACCAAAGAGGTCAGCAACATTCCTATCCCTGTTGGGCCTTGCCAGTATATCACTGACAGGCATCAGAAGATATATTGGTTTGTAATGCCGTGCAGCAGTGGTCTATGTGACCAGAGGAAAGCCCTCATTCTCCTCTTTGCCTGTTAAGCCTATGGAAGGAAACTACTCCATCAGCTACACACACACACACACACACACACACACACTCACACACGCTGTGGTAGATATATAATCGTTTGTCTATTTGCGGATTAAGAGTGTAGGGGTGAAGCCTAGCTTGTCAATCAGATCATAGTCAATGAGGCCTCCGTGTGGGCATGGACTTCTGAGAATTCTGGGAAATCCAGTACTTCCTCCTCGGAGATGGGAGACTCTCTGTCACACACCCTGGGAGACATAGAAGCTGACAAGACACATGGACCCACCCTGATGCAGAGACCCCTGCCAGCGCTGAGATGTTCCCAATTATACTGGATCCAAGGACTTTCTACCCAGTGGCCTGTGATCTTCTACATTCAGCGTCATTGCGTGTGTTTCGTGAGTCTGAGGAGGACTTTTTGGATTGGTGTCCAACATATGGGCTTGTATCAGATGTATGAACTTGATCTGGACTGCTCAATGTTCAATTTCTCTTGTATATAAATCTCTTTCTTATACACATATGTATGTGTCCATGGATTTCTCTAGTCTACCCACACACACACACACACACACACACACACACACGCATGCACTGCATACAAATCTGGAACTTAGTATCTTTATTGATAAGGATGCTTTTCAATGTATTCAAATGACAGATGCAAATAAAATTGGCTAAAATTTAAGGGCATTTATTGACTAAAATACTTAAAAAGTGAATCTCTAAGATGGGTTTTCAACTGAGTTGTAGACAATGGATCAACCATTTCATTAAATATCTGTTTGTTTGTTTTTTTTATCCAATTCTCCTCATTAACTTTCGAAGTCGGTTTTACCCCACGGTTGAAAGATTCAAAGTGACTGGGCAGCTCCTGAAGTACTCAGATTTTTTTCACTGACATCTGCAGGTGGTGAAGACTCTTCTTGTAATATTTCTTAAAGAGTGAGGAAATTTCTTTTCCAGAGCCTTAAGAACAATCTTCTGTTGTTTCATTGGGCCAAAGCGGGCTACATGCCTGTGGGATACAATCATTGCTGCCTGGGAGATGGGTTCTCTCACAGGATTAGGTTAACAGGGATCTTCCTCGGAAGGGAGGGTGGGATGGATTTCACCCAAACTGCTTGGAAAAGAATGTACAAAGACAGCTTCCTAAACAGGGACAGCTAGGGCATAAGCTGACAAATGAATACCTATATTACTAACTAAAGGTATTTAACCATCTTTTTTTTTTATTTTAAAATACATATTGATACACATACCATCACTTTTAGAATAGCTGAATTCTCATGAATTACCAGGCGTTCTCAAACTACGGCCCATGGGCCACATGCGGCCCGCCGAGGACATTTATCTGTTTTTGCCACCGCTGCTTGTCCTGCTTAGCAGCCGACTTGTCCAGTGTGCATAGGAATTTGTTCATAGTTTTTTTAAAAAACTATAGTCCGGCCCTCCAATGGTCTGAGGGACAGTGAACTGGCCCCGTTTAAAAAGTTTGAGGACCCCTGTCCTAGAGGCACCAAACCCAAAACTTACTATAGTCACGTTGATTCCCACTCACGGTGACACTA
>NW_022104341.1:36979004-37010260 GCF_000313985.2 Echinops telfairi
TAAAAAAAACAACTATAGTCCGGCCCTCCAATGGGCCTGAGGGACAGTGAACCTGGCCCCCTGTTTAAGAAGTTTGAGGACCCCTGAATTAGACTATAAAAGAAATCTTAATTTGCTATACATCTCAGGAAACACCAGGTAAAGCATAAAATACTTGCCAATCTGATTAGCATAAAAAGACATATTATGGATGGAGTTGGTGAATAGCACAATCATTGAAGATTTTAAAAAATGCATTATCTTCAAATAGATACGTGGCCTGCCTGATAGGACTTATGTGAAATTCTACCTTGATATCTGATGGTGAACCAGAGAATCAAAATGTCTTTGGTTTGTGTCTATTAGGGAAATGCATCAGAAACCTTAGACATTCTTCCTACCACAGATAAAGTTTCACACTTGAAAAATAATTACCTGTTCAAAACCCAAAAAACCAGCTGCCAACCAACCAAATACTGCCATCGAGCCGATGCCGACTCACAGTGACCCCCTAGGACAGAGCAGAACTGCCCCTGTGGGTTTCTGAGACAGTCACTGTTTGGGGAGCAGAAAGCCCGTCTCTCTCCTGGTTCGATGACTGGATAACCTGAGACTAAGTGAAACGGGATTGCTACTTGGGCTCCGGGTCATACCTGTGTGGATTTAGTCCAGACAAAACATATTTAAAATGTCTCTACAATCGGTGGATGGCTGCCGAGGAATCCTCTCAGCGAGACATTTTCTTTGTCTCCTTAGGGCTCCTTTAAAAGAAGATATAGAGGGGAGGATGGGGGTAATAGGGAGCCAATAACTAGGAATACCAGAAAGAAGAAACTGTTCTAAAACGAATTGTGGTACCGATTGTATAACACTTCTTGGTAGAACTGAACTATTGAATTGTTTGATGTCTGGACTATGCCCTAATAAAATGATTTATGTATTTTAAAAAAATACAAACAAAACTGTGACTGCTGTTTTGACGCTGTTTCATGAGATTCCAAAGGGATAATAGTGAGAGCATTTTCTGGAAAGACACAAGACCATCACAAGGGCTTCCTATAAAGAAATTTTTTAAAAAAGGCTAACTACATTGGTTAGAAAAAGGCCAGGAATGTCGTGTGCAGGAATTTTTCCTACCACCCAAAGGGGGCAGGGTGGGCTGTCTTATCAGATTTTTTTGGAGAAATCTTACTGCATATACTCAAAAGCTCCTTTTTTTGCCTCTTTGGATTTTTAACATTTTTCCCCCCCTAAACTCAAAGAACATTTAGAGAGAATACAGTTTGAATCCTTCAAAGACTCCAAAACTGTTGTTTTGACGTGGCGTATATAAAAGAGTGCGGAACTTTTCGGTGAAGGGTTGGAGACAAGGAGACGCTGCCTTCAGAAATGTACAGACTTAGATGGACGATATGTCAAGAAATAATAGTTTCACAATTTGATATGTTTATGTCATAAAAGTTTATGGTTTTCTAGTAATATATTCTGACTCCCCCTCATACAATCTGAGAGACTGAAAAGAGCAAAGTGGTGGGTCCAGAGGGAACTGGTTTCTGATCTTTGCCCTGTGACATAGAAGCCATGTTACCTTGAGCAAACCATTGAACCTCTCTAAGCCTGTTCCTTCTTGTAAAATCTAGATAATAATGTTTCTGCTGTTCGCTGCGAGTGAGTTGGCCTCCACCGTTGTGCCAAGGTGACTCCGTGCTCCATGGAATGAAAGGCTGCCTGGTACTGAAATACCGCCATGACTGACTTGGGGAAGTTTATAAATTGGAGCCTTTCTTCCTAGTTGGTCTTTGCTGGGAGATCTGCTAAAACCTGCATCAGGGCTACAACCTATCACTAACTGAAAGTCAGATGCATAGGCTGAAAGTTGAACTCAGGTCTCCCAAATTAAGGAGATCTGGTGGGGCAGCTGTTCAGTGCGCCATCAGCTGCTCTGATAGAGAATGCTGTGCAGTCCGCTTCCATAAAGATTTACAGCTCTAGGTGGCTTGTCAGGCAGTTCTACCCTGTTCTATGGGGTTGCTATGAATTGGAATCAAATCTACAGCAATGGGTTTGGCTTGATTTCTTTTGACTCCCTCAGAGCAGGTAGGATTCTACCACCATGGTGTCATCAATAAGCCTCTTTCTACTTCACCAAGTTGTCATGAGGAGCAAGTAATCTATGTCTAAACATACTCTTTTAAGTGTAAAATGCTCTTTTGGAAATAAGGTAGTATTACTGTTATTTGACTGTTGGATTTAGCCCTATTAACCTGTGACCTTGGCCAAGTTATTTCTTTCATATCCCCTACTCTCATTTTCTGTCTTTTAAAATGAGTGTTTGAAACAAATTGTCTCTAATATCTCATTTAGCCCAGCTTCAGACTTTTTAATTATATTCTTTCTTTTCCCAGTCTCCTTTGAAGAATGCTAACACAATGGGGGGAGAAGTAAGAGACACATTTACAATGACCCACTTTGGCCAGTAGTCTAAGAGCAGCTCCAGCTGATACAGATGTCTGGAATGTGAATGATGGCAATTGCAACCAATGTCCAGGATTTGTTCAATGCCTTGAATTGGTTTATTTTTTTTCTGGCCGACTTAAATATATGTAGGTTTTCAGGTTAGTTTATGAACACACTTACTTAAGAGAAATGTTCATTCCTCAGAGATTTGAAGTGTTAGCCAAGGACATCCAATTTAGGGGTGATTTCAGCAACACACATCTTGCTGTTCATGAGGCATGATTTCAGTGATTTCAGACTTAGTTTTCATTTTAAAAGAATAACTGAATTGGCAGGAAAATAGCCTCCAATGTGAATGAGGTAGGGTTAGCTTTGATGATGGGAGGTTTTGAACGATCTATATGTATAGGGAAAATGAAAGGAAAGGGCAGAGAATTAGGATTTTGAAACTGTGAGCTGCTGAGCTTGTGAACTGAAGAAATAACACTGGAGATTCTTCTCTGTTCAGTCGAGCTAGCACTCTTATCTGTTTATATTTTCAGATTATACATATGAACTTCCTTTCCAGATAGGAGGTTTGCTTTCCATGTATTCTAAATGCTTTCCATGTATTCTCTCATTGAATTAACTATAACTTCATGGGATGGGCTCTGTTATCACCCTCTCTTTGCAGATGAAGAAATTGAGGCACAGAATGGTTCATTTATTTCCTCAAGACCACATTATATTTTAAGTAAATGGCAGAGCTGAGATTCAAACCCATAGCTGGCTGCTGAAACCATACTTACTCAGTTGGATATGTTGCTTAACACCGTCTGTAATGTGAAAAACTAATTCGCCTGGTGTGTCAGTCCAGGTTGACTAGAGACACAGATTCATTGACACTCATATGTACAGGAAAGAGCTCTATCTCAAAGAATAATTAGATACTGAGAAAACATCCCAGCCCAATCCAGATCAAATCCATTAAGTATGGTATTAGCCCATATGTCTGATACTAGTCCATACATTCCTCTTCAGACTCACACAGCACATACAAGGATGTTAAATGCAGGAAGCTCACAGGCCTCTCAGTAGAAAGCTATTACCCTGTAATACAAACAATATTTTTAAAAAGGAAAAAAAACTTTAAAAAAATGGTAGAATTACTTATTGAGTGATTTATAAGGACTTGCTACAGAAAGTTTTGTGCACATTACCTTTACTATAATTATATTAGGTTTCAGTAGTTTTATCTTCACTTTTCAAAGGATAAGATTGAGGCTTACATGAATTTAGAATTCTCTTAATTTATCTCCGATTCCTTAAATGAGAATGATAGGACCCGAGACTCACACATTGGAGACTGACACCAGAACCCAGTATCAGAACCTCTACTTTGTCCCGAATGCTGCTCAATTCTGGATTTGGTACAGGAAATTCTGAAGAGCTGCTATACATGAGCATCATAAATGTTTATTCCTTTGTGGGGGAAACCAGCCCCCCCAACTAATCACGGGTTCGGTAGGTGCAATCATATGGCTAAATATATATAAAGATTATAGTAAAGTCATAGAGAAATAGGAGAGAGAGCAACATAAAGGAGTCAGACACATTTCATGGTAGCATGCTCACCTCCTGGATGGTCATGATCTCAACAGCCAGGTCCGTGCACATCGTGGGGCAGAGGGCAGGAGAGAGCAACTTATTGTTAACCAAGGCTTATATATCTTTGGGGGCATGCATGCCCCTTAATTACAGGTAAAGACATACGTTACAGGAAGAGGTTGTACAATAGGCATACACATCACAGGAAAGGGATGTACAATGGGCATAAGCGTGACAGGAAGGGGATGAGCTAGGAGTGGACATGCTATAGGAAGAGGAGGGACTAGGGGTATACATGTGACAAGGGCGGACCCTAGATTCATGATGGAGGCCCAACCTTGGTCACCCTTGAGTGAGCTTGACCTCCCTGGGTTCTCCTTCAGGGAAACAATCTACTACTATCCTTATCAGAAGGGAGTGGACCCTCCATAGGGTGGGACAGACTATACAGTCTGATTGCTCTAGGCAGCTGATAGTCCTTAGGGAGAATAACCTCTGACCTACTTTTGTTGACCTCCAAGTGTATAGTCATTTACCATGTGTATGTAGCAAGTAGCTAAGTTTGGCATATATTTGGGGGCGACAACTTGGGAGAAAGCTTTCTGTTTCCCACATTCATTCATACATTTATTCATTCAACAAAGTATGTATGTAAGGTGCGTGTGTTGTTGTTAGGTGCCATGCAAGCCGTTATGATTCCTAGCAACCTTATGATCAACAGAATGAAAAATCGGCTGCTCCTGCTCCAATCTCACCATCAGTGCTGTGTAGGAGTCCATGATGACAGCCACTGTCTCCCTCTGTCTTCTTGAGGATTTCCCCTTTTGCATTGACCCTATACTCTACCAAGCATGGTGTCCTTCTCCAGGAACTGGTCCCTCTTATCTACAGTATGGAGTCTGGTCATTCTAGTTTCTAAAGAGCATTTAGTTGTGCTTCTTCCAACATGGATTTTGAAATTCACTCTCTGGCAATCTGCAGTGTATTCAACATTTTCCATCAGCATTTGGTTCTTGATCATATGCTACCTGTTGAAATAGTTGAATGCCAGCTTACTATTGTTGGTACAGTGACTCCCTGTATCCCTTCCATCTTCCTGCATTGTTCAATATTTTGCCTATACTGTGACTGCAGACGATATTTTCCTATTCTTTCAGCTTGAGAAATGTTGCACGTGTTCTTCCTTTTTGACTTTCTAATGCCGGATCTTTGGACATTTCATTACAATACTTCGCTTTGTCTACTGAGTTGCTCTTTGAAACGTTCTGTTCAGCGTTTTCATTTCATCAGTTTCCCAGTCACTAGCTTCTCCACATCATAGCAAGTTTCAGTGTCTCTTTTCACATCCATCTTCGTCTTTTTATTCCTACTTTTTAGAGATGTTCTGTTTTCATCATGGATGATGTTCTTGATGTCTTTCTACAACTTATCTAGTTTGGGTAATTAATGTTCAATGCTTAAAATTTTTTTTCTTTTTAAAGATGGTCTCTAAAATCAAGTGGGATATACCCAAGGTCATTTTTTGGTTCTCATGGACTAGTTTTAGTTTTCTTCAACTTCAACTTGCATCTGAGCAATTAATGGTCTGTTTCACAGCCAATTACTGGCCTTTTTCTGGCTGATAATATTGAGAATCCCCATTATGTCTTTACACAGATTCAATTAATTTTAGTCCTATCTGGTGAGGTCCATGCGTATAGCCATTATCTATGTTTTCATATTAAAAGGTATCTCTAATGAATAAGTTGTTGATCTTATAAAATTCTATCATGGGATCTCCAGTATAGTTTCTATCATCAGGACCATATTTTCCTACTATAAACCCTTCCTCTTTGTTTCCAACTTTCATAATCCAATCACCAGTACTTATCAATGTATCTTGACTGGATATTTGCTCAATTTCAGACTTCAGAAGTTGGCAAAAAAAAAACAACCCTATTTTTTATCTTTGACTTTAGTGGTTGTGGGTAAATTGGAATAATAGTTGTATTAACTGGTCTTCCTTGTAAGCATATGGATATTTCCTATCACTGACAACATCATACTTCAAGATAATTCTGAAATGTTCTTTTAAAATATGAATGTGACACCATTCTTTGTCAATATGTCATTCCTGCCACAGTAGACTGTCTGATTGTCCGATTCATGATGGCCAATTCCAGTCCATTTCAATCTCACTAACAGATAGAATAGAAATCTTTATGCATTAAATTCCATTTTTGGCAACTAGTACATTTTCTAGATTCATATTTTCTGTGTTTTTTGTTCTGATGATTAATGGGCACTTTTAGCTATTTCTTTTCCTTTCAATTTGTGTTGAAAGCTTGGCTTCATCCATGTCATTGAGGCCAACACTACATTGAGGAGGCAGTTCTTCTCCAACGTGGGGGGCTCATCTTTGGGTATTCTATCCACTGTTATCGATAAGCTTTTCAGTGGCTACATTTTCACAAGTGGTCTGCTTCTTCCTTCTTCCCAGTCTGTTTTTGTCTGGAAGCTCTGCTAAATCTGTTCGTCACGTGTTATGCTACTGATATTTAAAATACCAGTGCTATGGCATCCACAGCTTCTATCGTCTTAACCATATGCAATCCACCACAGGACTACAAACTGACAGACTGGTACTGGAAAGCTGGGATCAGAACACAGGCGTTTATGCCAAAAATCCATGTTCCTCACCACAAAATTATACTGCCTTGTTGTGGTCATTAGGGATAATCCTGACAGTCAACCCTGCCAATCCTCAATGCCATAAGCCTTTTGTATAAGAGAAAGCTAAACAGAGACAGTCTCTCTCTGTCTGCCTCTCCACCTTCCTGCCTGCTGGAGCCCAACCTGTCCCTATGGCCTGCATGTGGGGTGCTCAACCCTGGGAACTGGCAGTGCTCTTCTGTGCTTCCAGGGACTTTGGATCCACAAGACTCTGCACCCACTGGCCTGTGATCTTCCTGCTTCCCAATTCTCCAGCCTGCAGCTGAGGGTCAGAAGAGGAATCTATGAAATAGCACCAGACTTGATTGGACTAGGCTGGAATACCTTCTTGATATATAAATACTTTTTTATATAAAGCTCCTTTCTTATACATAGCTGAGTGTCACTAGATTTGTTTCTCTAGGCAACCCAGCTGAACATACTTGGTCCTGAGGGAAGGGTAGGGACAGTTTTCCTCTCAAGAGCCTTACCAATTTAAGAGTATTAGATTTTCCAGATGAATATTGACCTTCTTTCTCTTCTACTTACAAATTCTCATTAGTTCCCTGTCATCAACGAATAAAGTTTGAATTTTTAAAATTCAAAACCTGCTATGACTTAGCATCATCCCTGCTTATGTAATTATTATCTCATGTTATCACAACCATGTGTCTGTATGTTGGATAGTCCTGGTTTCACACCCCTTGTTCTTGTGTAATAGCTAATCCTCTTGTCATTCTGAAAGAGGTGGCTGAGTGGTTACCCATTGGGTTGCCAAGCACCAGCTGCTCCATGGGGGAAAGACAGGACTTTCTACTCCTATAACCAGTTACAGTCTCGGGAAGTCAGAGGGGAGGGTTCTACCCTCTCCTCTAGGGTCTCTCTGAGTGGGAGTTGACTCAATGGCAGTGAACTAAGTTTTTGTATTTCACTCTTAAAAGAATGATAGTAAAACAATAGTGTTACCCTAGCTATGGTGTCTCTAGCTCTTTCTTGGTTATCCGAGGTCATTCATGTTAATCCCTTGTACATGACAGAATTGATAGAGCAGACCTGAAACTTATTCTTAGTGAAATCTTGCCATAAGGTTGTCGTTTCAACTAGCATCTGGTTTCTTGGATTTCAGAAGTACTCCTTCCATTCCTAGAACTTGTAAGAGGGACTCCTTATATCTAAACTGTCGTCTATGTAAGCAATATGGTTTACGCCAAACTTCCACTTCCCTTCTGGGAATATGGAATTTTTGTATAGACTTGGTAGAGGTGCCTTTATGATTGCACTCACTACAAATCTGGCTTTTGAGCCTTTGATAAGTGTTCCTGGTCGGCAACATTTCACATGCTTTCAGAAGTAGCTGCTGGGGAATCAAGCTTGTCCTGTCTAATTCCACTGGGAAAGGAAGGACTCTTAAGGCTCATCTAGGCCTGGACTTTGCCTCTCGTGCCTTGTCTCTTTGCTGGTTTTGCTTTGTATCCTCGAGTTGTAAGAAATCATAATCAGAACTGTCATTATATGTTACAGTATATGCTGAGCCTTGTCCTCCTAGTGAACCACCAAGTCTGGGTGTAGCTTCGGGGTGACCAATGCAATCCCTCTCCCTAAAATTCCTTCTTATGCACTTCTCTTTTCCCTTTTAGGTAGTTGTCTCTGAAACTTTCTTGTCCATTCTGATGATTTGATTCATTCCCTTGGAACTACTGTAACATAGTGGGGTTGTCTCTAATATAACAGTCATCACGCTATTTGACAATTCTAGGGCCATTGTCTTACAGTCCATTCTACTAGGAGTGCCTTGAGGGAAGACAGATCCATCTTTGTATCACATATGACACAGTAGGTGATCAACTAATACTGTTGAGCATGTTTTCATGCTGAGGAATCTGGCATAGTTTTCTGATTACTGCTATCATCCAGAATCAGAAAAAACCCAGAAACTTGGAACATCATGAGAACTATTTTTTATATACTTCACCTACACAGTTCATTAAACTGTCTTTTAAAAACGATCTACTATATGTTTTAATGTGTTATATAAAGTTGGGGAAGGCCCACAACAAGATGGGTGGACATAGTGGCTACAACAATGGGTTCAGGCCTAGGAATAATTGTGAGGACGGCACAGGACCGGGCAATGTTTCATTCCATTGTGCACAGGGCCCCTATTGGTCAGCACCAACTCAGTGGCACCTAGCAGTCATTGAAAGAGAGAGAGAGAGAGAGCGAGAGAGAAAGAGAGAGAGAGAAGGAGAGAACTCATTTGATGTTAAGAAAAATTAGAAGAATTAAATATAGACCTTAGATTTGTCATTGTGAGAAATGGCCCTAAGTAGGCCCGTTCTTCTTAGTTTTATTGTCATAATAAGAAATAAAGTGCCTATGGTGGTGTTTAAGAGAAGGTACTGGGCAGTTGCAATTATTTATCAAGAACTTGTGTCTCACTCATTTCTAAGAAAATATAACTATCTTCTCTTCTGGATTACATCTTGAAATGAAACATACCGCTCTGGTTCTCACCAAATTTCTTTCTTTACAAATTCGTAATTATTTTTTTCTTCACTCATTTGTTTGCAAATGTCGTGCTTCCTGCCCCACCCCCGCCCCCACCACACAGTTATATAACCAGCTTGCTATTTTTAATCCTGCTTTTGTGGCAAAACTAATGCTAAGCTTTAACAGATACATTTTCATATCTTGGAATTTGCCTCAATGATTCACTGTGCTATGAACAGAATATATTATACATCACTTTGATTGTCCTTACTCTTAAAAAGGATATTGGGCTTTCCTGAGATGTGATTTTTCAAGTTAAAATTAGAAGTAGGAAAAGACACCCTCCTTTTTGGAGCGGGGAGGGTGTACAGCAGGGAGAGGGAGTCAGTGGTAACTCCGGATAAAAATAGTTTCAGCTAAGCTCAGCCAGCACTGTAATTATATATCGTATTTTCTATTATAATGTAGATAGATAAGAAAAATGGTTGGTGTGGAACTGATCAGTGTCTGCATCCTTCAGTTTGTTAGGTGTTAAGCTGTTCTCAGACTATTCAAAACATCCTTCATCTACTCTTCTTGAGTTTATGAAAACATTCTATATTGTATACTTAATAGCATACATTAACAACTTCACCCGGCGGAGTAGAAAGCAAAAGGCAGGTCCCTGCCTTTAACCCTGTGAAGGCTCTTGAAAGGAAACTCATCAGTTGTTTGCTTAGCTCCTCCTCATTTGGGGCTCTACACCGATTTTGCCGGAATAATACACAAGAAAATATGAGTGTGTGCATACCCATGATACATGGAACTACTTCAGATTATTAATTATTTTAATATTATCAAAAGCACATAGTTCAAAAATTGGAAGTCCATATGTGAAGTTGAATAACTCAGGCGAAAACTTACAAAGAAACTCCCCCTAAAAATATTAAAACAACAAAAACCATTAATTGAATATTTACATTACTCAAGCTTTACTTAATTTCTACCAGTGCAAAAAATGTATGTCTCTAGTCAAATCTATCGTCTGGATGGTGGGACAATTCACAGAAGCTGGCTACATAATACTGTCGGTGTTTGGAAGGCAGCCGGAGCCTTGCTCTCTCAAACGCCCTGGCTCCCCTGCTCCTGCCCCTTCCCGCCTCCAGTCTCTGTGTGCGCCTCACGGGCTTCTCACCTCTCCACAAATACCAAGGCAGGGTGTTTTGGCCAGTCTTTCTTTTTAAAAGTGGAATGTTTTAGGGTTTTTATTCTTTTGCTAGATAGTTATATGCACTGGCCTCACATTTGAGTTTTGTGATTCTAGCGAAAGCTATTGAAAGATTTCTAAGCATCATTTTGGGCTCCACACCAATTTTGCTGGGATAACACACAAGAAAATATGACTGTGTGCATACCCACATTTAATTTGTATCTTTTCACATACATATATTCTAATAAAGTTTTCATTGCTTATGTTTTTTTATAAATCCCTCTATCTCAACATGTTTCTTCATAATTTTTTTCTAAAATTGTTATATTGCTCTAAAGCATTTCAGTTTGCAACAGGACGAGATCTACACCAGCCGCACACACTGTGTCGTCAGGAGAGCATAGTGGAAGAGCCAAAGGACACCTCCAGCCTGCTTCGTTCTTTCGGGGGTTTTCCGCGCTGTCCCTGCTGCTCACCTCGGTGAAGAAGCAGGAACAAAGACCTCTTCTTTTTTTTTAGCAATCATTTTATTGGGGGCTCTTACAGCTCTTATATAACAACCCATACATCAATTGTATCAAGCATATTTGTACATATTTGTACATCACTATTTTATAAGCATGTTTACAAAGACCCCTTCTATTAGCACAGCTACTCTTGTACAGGAGAGAAAACAGCCAAACAGTTCACCATCTTCATGGGAAAATAACTATTGGAAGAACAAAAGAACCAAAATGGATTTCACGGTCTCACACTTGAAATATTTTAACCGTGAAGTTCAAACTGCATTATTAATATGAAGCTGCTTTCTCTCTGGTCCTACACACCTGGCCGTGGCATGATACAGACTCGTATAGTTACGATGACCCTCCAGCCCCACGATTTGTCTTTCTCTTCTTTCTCTTTCGGATTTCTCATCCAAATTCCAGCCTCTGAGGCAGGTTGTGGACACTGGCAGTGCTGGGAAGCTGAGCGGTGTCTGAACATACAATGATTGATTTTTGCTCTAATTGAGATATCTTTGAGAAAAAGTTACCTATAAGAAAGATGACTTATTTAAAAATAACAGTTTCAAGAACACGCAGGCTTGATAACCATCAATTTTCTTGCAATATAGTTGTACGTTTTGAAGAAGAAGGAAAAGATAGCAGTGACCAAAGACTAATTGAAATGTAAAAGTGTGTGTCTATTATTCGAGTTCAATATTTATTTTTCACCACTTGTTTTATTAACATACATCTGGGGTTACATGTTGTTCCGTTCTCCTTTATTAAGGCTAGCTGCAGGTCCTGTCACTTTGTATTGTTTCACTGCCTCAGGTCCCATGTTTTGTTCTGTATTTTCTATGCCAACTTCTTTTGACATGAAAGTGAAATATTGTTATTTGGGTAGATGTGCGAATGGGTCTAGGGTGGGTGTTTCATATAAAAACAATCACAGAAAATCAGTTGTGTGAGCAAATTCTATCTTCGGGCAAAATAACACTTTTGCTGCAAATGATAACCCCCTGTAAATGCTCTCCGATCATAGCTTTCTCTGGGCTAATGTGGTCCTTCCTCATTGCTCCCCTCCCTTTATGCCCCCCAACTCCAATAAAACCAAAAACACCATAGCGCAAATGGAGAAACGTGCGTACTTCTCCTTTCCAGAGGCACTTTTATCGGAAAGGGAATATACCACAAACTGTTTTACCACTTTGACGCAGCTTCTGTAAAGCAGAAAGAGTTAACTTCTCCATATGCAGCTGATCCGTGCTTAAGCGGTTCACTGGGGCATCATGGTTATAAATGCGATGGAGTCTCCCAGGAGCCTTACATGATTTCATACTATTTTTCATAAATAAGTAAAAATGCATCAGAAGGCATTCCCACTTCCCAAGGAATGGGCAATTAAAGAAAGCAGAGAAAAACAAGACCTAGAATATGGGACCCAGGCTTCAGTCCCACGGAGGGAAAGACATTCTACGCTCCCCCCAAACCCCCCCAACCCCCACCCCCTATCCTGGTTTTGTGTTCCTCAGTCCTCTGATTGAGTAATGACAATAGTTCGGTAGGAAAGCGTACAGAAAGAAAATAATGCCCCAGAGCACATCAGTAGTAAAAGTAATTAGTTCGTTGTTAACATCAGGGTGCTGTTAACAAGCACACAGGCCCTGCTCTCTGGCTAAGCTGCCACATATTATGATAAAGTCAACTCCAAAATCAGAATGATTTTGTGCTGAAGGAATGAGAGTGGGGATTATAGGCTTGGAAAAGACTAAGTTTTGGGATCGAGGATATTTTTCAAAAGCATAATCAGAATCCACAAATGCAGCCTCCTCCCAGATCTGGTCATTATGCACCACATGTGTATTCAAAGCATGCGTGCTTATGAGAAACAGAGAGACGCGCCGCCGAGAGGGGAGAGGGAGAGGGAGAGCGAGGGAGTGCACGCAGGAGACTGAGCAAAACCATTATTATACACAGCACCTAGGGAACACAAGATCTAATTGGAGAATCAATAACTGAAACCCCATTTTAAATATTCTGCTCTATTAATTCTTCAGGTTAATAAAAGCTGCCCGCATGATGATATTTTGGGATATAGATATTCAGAGCTGGATTACTTTTGACAAGAGCGTAAGGAATGTATTCAAAGCTGATTTCGCCCCCCTTTTGTTCACTGAGGACCTGCAGAATCTAAGATAAAAATGGCAGTTGTCCTGAGGGCACCCTGAGGCATGTCATTAAAATCGGAATTTGATCCTCTTTTCATGGTTACTTGGGACAATCAAGCACAGGAAACCTGAAAACTCATCAGTTTTCCAAAATATGACATGCCCTTGACTTTGTCAGCTTGGCTGCCAGAGAGCAGCCCTGGCTATTTCACAATCCCTTTAGATGTCACTCTGCATTCAGGAATGTGCGTGGTGGATCCTGCGTGAGAGCCAGAGACTCCCTGAGCTTCCTCTTGGCGCCCTTGCCCAGTGGAAGTGCTTGATTCTGTTTCCCATCAAAGAGAGATTCCATCACAGTCTTCCAGTAAAAGGCTTGTGTTTTCAAAGAAACAAAGCAATCTACTAATTGTAATTAATGTCAGTCCGAGAAGTGTTTCCAATCTACTTGTTGAAGCATTCCAGGTAATGAGTTGCTGTGGGTTTTAAAGCCGCAGTATGTGGAAGATGATGGGATCTCAGAGATTGTGGGAGATAATTCGTTGTCATACAAAATTATATGGCTTGCTATTGTCCACTTTTTTGGTTTCATTGCTGTTTTTATTATTGTTTTAATTTTGACCGATAAAGGCTTTTTTTCCCCTCATTGTGCAAAGCACTATTTGAATTATCCAAAGCAAGAGATTCCACACAATTAGGGAAAAAAGCCAATTTGCGTTGCTGGGGGAGAAGGAAATGCTTATTTCACGACAGTTCCCAGGAACTAAAGTTTTCTTTTAGCTAATGAATTCTTAAAAACGATTTGTGAACCAAGGTCTCTTCCCACCTCCTACCTTAACACGTGTGTTTTTTTTAGAATGAACAGCAAAGAACATTTCCATCTCTGAACCCTAGAGATTGCATTGACCTTTGAGACATTTGCATATTCCCAGCAGGGAGAGGAGCCTTTCAGGAGGAATGGGTAAAATTTTAACCCCAGGGCAAAGGAGGCTTTTTCAAATCGGAAACACTTGGGTTAATTATTTCCCCTACTAACTTAAATAAATAAATAAATGTTTCTATTAAAAGATGAAAATAAGAGATTTGTATACTGACCTCTGTTTGTCCACTAAAATCAACAGTGTTTTTATAAATTTTTCCCGATGCCAACACTGTCCGTTCAAAGCCTTAAAAGGGGCAACAATGTGATTAGCCAATGTGGGGTACAGAAAGAAAGTCGTTCAATCTTGGGGTAGAACGTTCTTATGCTCCGGATAGTCTGCGTGTGGAGACCGTTACTGATGGAAGAACTTTGGTTGGTTAAACCTCTAACCTAGTGACATTTCTTCATCAGCTTATCTCCTTTGATGGGATTCATCTGTTACCAGTCACATAATTTCATTTTCCCAAATCATCTCTTTCCTTAGGGATAACTTTAAAAATGCTCTATCATACTATAGTTCTAGTTCTCAAAGGATGTGTACAAAAATAAACGCACCAAAACCTTAGTGACTTTGAGCTAGCCCTTGAGCAAATTTTTAATATTGTTTGTAGTTATTCAACACCATATCTGTGCATTGTGACCCCATCAATTTTTTTTTTTTTTACTTGCCTCTGTTCTATGGTTTTGCATGGTTTTCCTTCAAGCTGGGATGCCTCCCTCTTCCCAAACCCCTTTTCCTCCCTCCACCTCTACGGGAGCTGGGTGGTGTACAGATTACACACTGAGCAGTTTGAAACCACCAGCCAATCCTTGGGAGACAAAGGAGGCTTTCCACTCCCCTAAAGAGTTACAGTCTTGGAAACTCACTGGGCAGTTCTATCCTGTCCTGTAGACTCGCCTGGAGTCAGCATAGACTCTAAGTTCTTTTTTTTTTCTCCCTCTACCTCTGCATGCCCTGCTCTCCCTTTAAAGCCAGCTTGAAAATCGGCTCCTGCTGAAAGCTTTCCTTGATATGTTCAGCTTGACAAGGATCATTTGTGCTTCTTCCCAGTTTGTCATTGGTGTGATATTATAGGTCATTGCTCATTATTGCTGAAATTTGAATATGCTGTAGGTTAATGAATTCACCCCAAACCCAAAAGGTTACAACGCCTTCTATTGGCAGGCTCCCAGGGACAGCAGTGGGCCCATGAACCTTCCTGGCATGTTACTCCCTAACCCCTTTCTCATATGTGTATGCTACTGAACACAAGCAGTTGAGCTCAACATCTTCTTTGTGTGCTTGTTATCCAGGGTGCATAATATAAAGCCTAGCAAAACTCTATCATGTTATTTTAGCTCAGCAAAGTCATATTGAGCACTTATATAGGCAAAACACTGGAAGTAACATAATGATTATTAAGACATGCCTTTCTCTGGTGGTCACTCATCGCATCAGGAATCAGAATCTACTTTCCTACCTGACATCTGACTTTTGTAAATAAAGTTTTATTCCGACACAGCTATGCTCATTCACATACATATTGTCTGGCTGTTTTTGTGCTTACCCATTAAGCTGAGTAGTTTTTTTTTTGTTTGTTTGTTTGTTTGTTTTAACATTTTATTAGGGGCTCATACAACTGTTATCCCAATCCATACACACATCAATTGTGTAAAGCGCATTTGTACATCGTTTCTCAAAACATTTTCTCTCCACTTAAACCCACGACATTAGGTCCTCATTTTTCCCCTCCCTCCCCGCTCCCCCCTCCCGCATGAGCCCTTGATAGTTTATAAATGGGTATTTTGTCATATCTTGCCCTGTCCGACGTCTCCCTTCATCCACTTTTTGGCTGTCTGTCCCCCAGGGAGGAGGTCACACACAGTTCCATGTAATCGGTTCCCTCTTTCCTACCCATTCTCCCTTTACCCTCCCTGTTTCGTCACTCACACCACTGGTCCTATAGGGCTCATCCATCCTGGATTCCCTGTATTTTCAGTTCCTATCTGTACCAGTGTACATCCTCCGGTCTAGCCAGTCCTGCAAGATAGAATTTGAGTCACGGTAGTGGGAGCGGGGAGGAAACCCTTAGGAACTAGAGGAAGGTTGTATTTCTCATCATTATTACATCGCACCCTGACTGGCTCATCTCCTCCCCGAGACAAGCTGAGTAGTTTTGATAGAGGACAGATAACCTGCAAACCGAAATATTTTCTATCTGGCTGCTTACCGAAAAAGTTTACTCACCTTGACTTACATCTTTGCATAGACCACAGAAGATAATTATTGGTTTAAATATATTAAGACTGACATAATAATCAACCTAACTAAACTATTAGCAGATAAATGATACACAGTGTTCAACAAGTCAAGAGACAGCTTCCCGCCACCCCCACCACCCATAAATAAATATATAGAAACTACTACTCTGATGGGAAGAAAAACACCAGAATTTGGGGAATTGGGGTAATAATTTTTTGAATCTACTGAGAGCATCACACTTACAAGCATAGTTTACATTACAGCCTACAGGTACTCGCTGCAATTTTTTATTCAATAAACATTTGTTGAAGACTTGCTGTGTTTTCCGCACTGATATTGGGTATTTAGGGTGGGGCTTTGTTCACTATTTCATTTATGAGACGCAAAATCAGAAAATGTACATGACCCAGTCACAGCCGGGACTGGAGTCCAGATCTTGGGGTTTGACGTAGGCTCGCCTCCTCATACCGTGAGGCACACAAGCCTGAAAAAACACGATAAGAACCTCAACTATTTCACACACTCACCAGCCTGTTAAAAGGAAATTTTATAAGATGCATTTCAAACATCTGTTTTCCCATTAATGGTAAATTTATTGGTTGATGATATCCCCCTTACCTCTCCCCATGATTTTCAAATATAAGATAATCTATGAAGCAATATAAACCTGACCCTGGCATTTGTGTGGACATTGATAAATATACCCAAAACTCAGTTATTCATCAGTAAAATGGGGATAATAATGTAAATATGGGGAGCAATAACATCAGCTTACCAAAGTTGTGAGAAATAATTGACACAAAGACTATGAAGACATCGGACGTGTGTCTGCTTTCTACTAGGTGCTCAATGTATGTTAGTCTTTTTTGTTCGATATGTATCCTCGTGAATTACTATTCAGGGCATTACTGTTCAATCAAGGACATATTATTACAATATTAGGAAGCAAGTGAAGCTGTAAAAGGAGGAGCGGGAATCGAATGGCTGTGTTTCTTACTCCCTCCCACACACCGTGAAAATGGCCATACTTGCCAAGGGGACCACATGGATGGAAATGGCAGGAAGCTCCATCTGATGAATATCTATTAGCGCATTCCATCTCTCTCTCGATATATTTTGTTTCTTTGCCTTGATTTGAAATTTGAGGATACAGGGAGTCCCTTTTATCCCTTTAGCTGCCATGAGCTATTGGACAAATTACGTATAAAAGTAATATTTAAGGGTCAGGTAATTATTCTAGTAACTTGGGTGAACTATCCCAGTAATAAAAAACACACTCTCTTGTCATTTCTTAATTCTGAAGTTTAAACTTCTTTTGTGCCAGACTGCTTTCAAATCAGATGACACTGCCACTGGCTGTCGCTCAAGGATGTTCGAGCAAGTGTTGAGCACTTAATAAATTCCGGGGTGCGTTTCCAGTGATGAGAAGTGCTGTCTCGTGTTAACAGTGTCAGGGTGAGAGACCTGAAGGCACACAAGACTATGTTTATGTAGGTGTTCTTTCATGGAGGCTGCTACACTTATTGCTTTTGATTAAGATGTATGATTGAGTTACTGAATATGACATTTGTTGAGAGAACGAAGATTACCATTGGTGAAATGCAAAAGAGTGAAGAATGAGGTGGTGGATGAAGTGTGAGTGAAAGGTTACATGCATCGATGTCTTGTTTATTTGGTTTGGGGGGGGTTGAGGTAAATTCATCTATTTCATTTTTTTAGCATGTTAGGAGAACTATCTTAAAAATGTGCTCTTTAAGACATAATCAAAATATACCAAAATAAGCTTTGGCAGGTAGTTTAGAGTTGGGTTTTGTTATAGAAAACTGTGTGCTGAGAGCTCACGATGAGGCTTGGAAAGGCTCTGCTCAGAAAAGCATAAACCGCTTTCACATATTCGGATATGTATAATGTTCCAGTGCAGAAAGAGCAGATTTTCCCCACATGAGGTTTAAATGTTTCAAAAGAAAACCCATCTTATCTGCTATTTTTCTGAAATGCTATAAATGCAACCCAAGACTCATCATCTGAACACAGAAATTAAAAAAGGAAGTAGATTATAAACTGTGGCTGAACAATCTAATTTCGCTGTTGCTGCTAAAATGGTGAGGATATCTGCAAACCTTTGACATGGGGGTGGGGGGAAGAGCAGAAAATAAATACAGTGTTGGAGGCTGGATTCTCTAAGTAGCACCTCCGTTTGGGCAGCTGTAATGATGATAAAATTTACAAGGAGGAACTGAATTTACTCCAGAACGACTCATGCCCTGAATTTATACACCTATATTGTCTTTCTTTATTTACTTTGTAAAATCTCTTGACTAAAGAATAAACTGGCTTTTGCAAATAGAGAAAAAGTAGAGTCAAGTTCTAAATTGTCCCAATTCACAATGTGAGTCAGTTGCACAGTCAGAAGTAGAAACCTAGATTTTCTTATTCTCAAATCAGATTGGAGCTTAATTCAGTAAACCACATATCTGCTGTCTGACTGAAGGAGAAACAGGCTTTGCAAGACTGAATATTGTCACCCTTGCTTTCTGATCGTCTGCTTCTCTTTGCTAACTCGCACTTATTTCATACGTGCTTCGGGAGTCTCAGTCCTCTGGTGGCACAGTGGTTGCCGTTAGGCTGCTGCCAGCAAGAACAACAGCTGGAAACCACCAGCCCCTCGTGGGAGAGAGATGCGGGAGAGAGACGAGGTACCTGCTCTCCATTCCCAGCAAGAGTTCCAGTCTGAGGAACTCACAGGGGCAGTCCCCCTCTGTCCTATTGCATCGCTGTAAGCTGGCATCAGTTCCATGGCAGAGCACTTTCATTTGGGGTGGAATGGCCTTGGAGTCTGAAATGCTGGTGTGCAGCCACCTCAGTTGACCATAAAAACCCTGTCTCCTATTAGGGGTCACAGAAAATTGAACTAGTCTTTTGGCCACCGAGGATTCTTTTCATATGAAAAAATAAATTTCTAATAAATGTTTTTCTTATCATAATTTGAATTGCCAAACTTTACTTTTGGTCTAATGGCCCTCTGCAGATTTGGAGGTAAGTTTCAAGCTAGTGGTCCATGCTGGGTTCTAGGTTTACTGGCTTGCTTGCTTGCACAGAACGGAGGGAGCAAAAGGGGTGAAGTAAGCCTCCATCGTGGGATTTTAAGTATTGTGGGGTTGGCCCAGGCAGACTTTAAGCTCCCGAAGTCTGGTTGCCAGTGAGGACAATTTTTCATGTCCCCCTCTGGTTTTCTAATCAGGACCATCCATTACAAAGCAATCGTGCCCTGCCCCGGGGGCCTCTCTGCTTCATTTTGGTTTGGGATGTATTGTGAAGGGACTAAAGAGTTCATTTTAAATTAAAACAAGAAACTTAAAAAAAAAATCAAGTGCCTTTTCAGACTCTAAAACAATGCATTTTTATCACTGAAAGCATAAGCACAGCAAGAGGAAAATAAAATCTTGTAGTTCACTAGGAAACAGAAACTCTTAACTCCTGTTTAGAACAAAATAAAACAAACATCTCCATTTGCATTTTTAACTAATTCATATGGTTTTCTCGACTTAAAATGAAAAGCTTTTACTTGCACATGTATTTGTGTGTGCAGATATATATTCAGAGAGAACCGAAGGAAATGTTTACTCTTTCCTACTCTCCATTATTCTCACACCCTGCCCACCCACCCACCTACCCACTCTTTTTCTAACTATGCACAAGGGACACAACTTAGAATGGCATTAATAGAAACATGAAAGAGGACCCAGAAACTCCGGGAGAGAGTGAAATTCACTGACGAATCCCGAGGCCCCTGTTTCTCTCTTCCCCTATACCAGGTAATTTAAAGCTACATTCATGCTGGGATTTCTGTTGAAAACACACAGATCCCAAGGTCTTAGACTGTCTATCAGAACGGTGTGGAATTTAGCCATGCCAGCTTTGCTCACATGACTGCCTGACTCATTGGGATCCCTCGTCGAGTGCTGTGCTAAGGGGCATGGACCAAGCCTGATATTAAGGCAGCCGATGGATTCTTTAAACTCTTTAGGAAACTAATTTTAGTATAATCTTTAGGTAGGCAATTTTTAAAATTTTAAGATCAATGTTTTTGGTCAATAAGAATAATCTTTGTTTCTGTCCTTCAAAGTCCTGATTTATCATTTTGCACATGTATTGCTTTCGGTCCCCGTCCTGGATGGTATCAGTCAGCTAGAGGAAGCGGTGGTGAATAGGCCCATGGAAAGTGGTTGAAGAACTTCAAACAAAACCTTCACGCCAGACACACTCCTGGTCTTCTTTACCCAGAAAACTGCTTGACTTGGAGATGCCCTCTGCTTTTCAGGAGGCAACATCGTTTTTTCTTCTTCCACCAACATTTATATAAACTATCCTATTTAAATCAGAACCCCAATGGCTCAAGTTATTTTTTCCTTAGCCAGTTATAATTATAAAAGTGCAAACAATACCACATATTTGGTACCTGGTAACGAGCATATTAATGAATTGCTAACTTCTACGAAATGTGGTTACTAGACTTTAAAAAAAAACATAACCTAATCCCGTTGCAGTGCATTCAGCTGAATCGTATTAGTGAATCACTATCCAACTTTTATTTTAGAGGAGTCATTTGTTTTTTCAATGCCATCCTTCAACATTCTAACGATCAATTATCTGAGGCACAGTGCACTTCTCTTATTTTAAGCTTATAAAAATGTTTTCATGTATGGGATGAGTTTGTTTGTAACTTTGAAATTTCTGAGTTGCTTACATTTTATCTGCAATATCTCATTCTTATTCCAGTTTGAGTTCTTATGACAGAAATAACATAGTACTCTGGGTAGAAATGTTATGGTGAACTTTATGCTAACGTGGATTTGGGTAATGAGGAGTTTGTAAACCGAGTCAGACCATGTAATTCTCTTCATAGGTTGCTCTCTATCTAGATTTTATGACTTTAAGTACTTCATGATCAGTAAATAATAAATTCAATTTGCCGGATAGAAGTTTTGTCACTTAGAAATACTCACTTGGAATATATATTTCTTAATTGGCATCAATGGCACATTTCCCAGGAAGCATAACAAAATGGATCATTTAATAGATGCCCAATCTCTCCATCCATCTATCTATCAGTGCGGC
This sequence comes from Echinops telfairi, assembly GCF_000313985.2. NCBI lineage: Eukaryota > Metazoa > Chordata > Mammalia > Afrosoricida > Tenrecidae > Echinops > Echinops telfairi. Next base: position 37,000,333 of record NW_022104341.1, read on the forward strand.
ACATGATGTTTTGACTTTAATATGGTAATTATCTCAGGCTGACTTCAGAGCAGGAAGCTGCCTCCCACACAGCAGTGCTTAATTACTTTAGACTTCAGCTTGCCAAGTGAAAAATTGACTGTTTTTTTGCACATTGCATGGAATTGAAATGATTTCATTGTCATTTCAGTTGAAATACAGCCTGACATCAGCATAGGATCATGGGAAAGATAATGCAAAATTTCTCTGAAATTCTAAAACGGTCTGAAAGCTGCCTTTTTTTTTAATGAAGCTGCATTTCATTTTCAGAATGTTAATGAAGATCCACTTCATCTTTAGAGAGGCAAACTTTTAGGAATTTACTTCCCTGAAATTATTCAAATGGCAATTCAATAAAAAGCAACATTGTTAGGTAGCTACAATGGAACGTGAACTTTGACAAGTAGGGCGCAGAAGAGCTTTTGGAATTGGTGTTGACATAATTAGTAGTGAAAATTGTTGGCTAGGGCACACACTAATAAACTAAAAGTGATAATCGACACCTCATTCAGAAAATTTAAGAAAGCACACATCTATGGGGATTCTGCATAACGATAACTTTTAAGGTACCAGTGTGCAAAATAAAGGAAACACTGGTGCAGTACAGTTTACAATCAATCCAGGCTAGCTTCGTGATGAAATGTACCAAGATGCCTTTTAAAAAAAATCAAATTTCAGCTGTCAATCACATGCTACTAACTAAACAATTTTCAAAAAACGAAGGGCAGATTTCATGAATAAAGTGCCCACTCAAGTGTGATTGGACAGAAGGGGATAGTAAAATGGTGTAAGGGAGGCATCCGTACAAAGGAGCCAATCACACCCAAGCTTTCCCTCTGGCCAAAAGCAGTTGCAAGTAGCAATGACACCTTTGCCATGTAAACCGCAGGGAAAGTAATTAAATTTAACAGAAGCTGCCCTTGATTTAAAGCCACAGGGGAAGTAATTAAATTTAATAGAAGCCACTACTTCTAAACAAAGATATATGCTATTTCTATCAGCAAACACTACCTTAATTTTTTCAAATGTGTCCATAGCTTCTTGTGGCTGCTCTTGAAATCAGTTGCCAAACACCTAGTCGAGAATGAGTGATTGAATCTCGTGAGCCAAAGTGTACAGTCATCAAATATGTGCACATCTCAGCTGTCATTCGGGAAATGTCACAGTACTGGCCTCTTTAGTGACCTGCTAAAAGCCATTACGCGGCCTTCTTATCGGTCCCTGGCTGGTACAAATAGTTTGGGTTTGACTACTAACCTCAAATCACCTTATATGCCTGTGAAAGTTGGACCCTGAATAATGAATACCAAGCAAGAATTTAGATTTAGTTGAGCTACAGTGCTGGTAAAGAATATTAAAAGTAGGACAGACTGCCAAACGGACAAGCAAATCTGTTTTGGAAGCAGTACAACCAGAACCCTCCTGAGAAGCAAGAATGAGGAGATTTTGTCTCACATGCTTTGGACATGATGTCAAGAGAAAGCAGTCCTTAGAGAAGGACATCATGCTTGGTAAAGTCGAGGGGAAGCAAAAATTTAAAAAAAGGGAGACCCTCGACAAGGCGGATTGACAGTGTCTGCAAGAATGGGCTCGGACGGACTCTCGCGTCCTCGCTTCCAAGATGACAAAGAAAAGGCGCAACAACGGCCAGGTGCAGCCCATTCGTGGCACGAACTGCGCCCGCTGCGTGTCCAAAGCCAAGGCCATTAAGAAGTTCATCATGAGAAACCTAGTGGAGGCCGCGGCCGTCAGAGACATTTCCGAAGCGAGTGTCTTCGGCGCGAATGTGCTTCCCAAGCTGTACGTGAAGCTGCACGACGGTGTGAGCTGTGCCATTCACAGCAAGGTGGTTAGGAACCGGTCACGTGAAGCCGGGAAGGACCGAACCCCCCACCTCGATTTAGACCTGCAGGTGCTGCCCCATGACCTCCTCCAAAGCCTATGTAAAGATTAGAAGCGGACGACACACAAACCTGAAAGGAATTGAAATGAAAATTGTTCATGAAAAAAAAGAAAAAGAATGGGTTTGGACGGAACAGTTGTGAGGATGGTGCAGGACTGGACAGTCTTCTTCTGTTGGACATAAGGTCGCTGTGAGTGGGAACTGACTCGGAGGCACCAAACAACACCTAATCTAAAGTTCATACCCACCCCGTGGTGCCGCAGCAGAGAAGCCTGGAAATCCCCTTCTGTGAGACACACCTCTGTGCCGTCACCGATGGAGTTCCATGGATTGGGTTTGACTAGACAGCAACAGCTCCTGTTGTTGGCGGTGTTGTTGCCTTATTATAGAAACAGGAATTTGAGGGGGGGAATTGGTTTCTGATTGTCTTTGGCATCTTTGATATCTTTTATATGTTTGCTTGACCTGGCCCGCAACTCTTCGACTTTGTGGCATTCATAGCTTTGTCGAACTCATTCATCCGTGTCCCTGGCTTTGGAAGAATCAAGGTTTTCCTTCCCTGAACTGTGTGTGTGCTGTTTCCACAGCTCTCCAGGCCTGATCCCCGGCATCTACATGTTTTATTTCAACCACTCGGTTGAAGCTGGTTATCATGGACACTTGCGTAGGCCACTCAATGCAGACAGTGGGCTCTGTGCCAAGCTTTAGATCCTGCTGGAGTCCCAAGGTGGTGCAAGCAGGTAACATGTTTAGCTGCTAAGTGCAAAATGGGTTCACGGATACCCAGAGACTCCTCCAAAGGCTTGATGATTGATCTACTGCTGAAAAACCAGCCATTGAAAATCCTACTCCAACACACATGGGGTTAGCGTTGGTCAGAATCAATTCCACAGCACCTGGTTGGCATATTCTGACATAGTTGTGTGCAGGAAGGAAAGTGCGCGTTTTAAAATGGTGTGTGTAGTAGACCCCTTACAAGTCACGCTGTGTGTGCATCTTCTGGGGTTTCCCCCAAGCCTCACAACATCGTGGTAAGGGCAGGCATAGCCTGGATGTTTCCTATCTGCCTTTCCACGTTCAGTTGAGAATACCAATATTAATAGTTTACTCTAGATTGGATAAGATTTGAAGGAGTAGCATTTTCTTTCCTGAATTTAAGATGAAGAAAACCAGAGATACCTCCGCTGCTCAGAACATCAGGGCAAAGACCCAGTAGAACGGGTGCCGCCCGGAGGAGCAGCCCTCCCTGGAGACAAGATGCTATATCAGTTTCGGTCTGAAGGCAACAGCTCACAGCAGCGCAGCAAATGCCCAGCAGCCTCAGTAGCTAGCCTGCTTAAGGTGGAATCAGGTGCAGCCTCACCTACCAGCACGACATGGCCACGGACCTCTCCTTCCACTTAGTGGTGTAGTACCGGAGAAGTGGGGCTCGGATAATAACAGTATCTTCCATACCGAGCGATAGGAGCCATCACAGAAATGTGTATGTATAAGGTGTCTGAAACAGTGCCTGACCCACAGTAAACACGGGGTAGGTGTTCTCTCTTATTATGTGCAATATATACTGAAGTTCATTGCCTATCAACAGTTAATAGTTCCACATCAGCCCCTGTGTCATAAAAGAATATCCCCTGTGGTTTTATTTGAATTGCACACTCCAAAATGCATTATAAACATGGATCCTCGTGTATTATGCTCTGAGTGAAAGCTACACTGCCACCGCCCCCGTTGTTCAGAAACAAAGCAGTGGCAGTGTAATTGGCAAGCAGGGGTGAGAATCCAGGAGGTAGCGTTGCGATGGGACGTAATAGAAGTAAAAGTTAGCAAGGGCATGTCGCGATGAGAGGTGCAGGTGAGCATAGCTTGCTGAATCACCCACAGATGCCCCAACAGTGCCTCGGCTGCAGTTGGCATAAATGGTGCCAGTTTTTCTGGTTAGCCTGGAGCTGGCACCACAACAAGGAAAACCCCTTTCAGTTCCTTCCAGAACTGAACACAGAGTCACAATGCCTCATTTGTCAACTACATCGTTTCTTGTCAAGGAATTGTAGGATAGAAAACCACCCCAAAATAATTTTTCATTGTCAGATAAACTTTCCATAATAGAAGAATGTAGTGAAGGCTTCTGAAATCAATCTAGCGACACTGGGGAGTTTACAAATACTAGCATATTAATATACGGCTAAAATAATAATAAAAAACACCATGCTGCTAAAGATGTTTAGTATTATCAGCTCACTGCAGGAGTTTATTAGAAACTCCTGCTTTCTTTTATTAAAATTTCAATTGGCTTGGTGAATGAGATCCTATGTTAGGGTCATAAAGTGAGAAACCAGAAGGAGAGGATATTGGCATTTAAGTGCAAATTTCATTTTAAAAACACTTTACATTATAAAAGAAGATTGCATATTGTAAATATTACATATAGTGCTAGTGGTGTTAAAAGCAGTGTTAGTAATTTTTTAAAATTCATCAAATCATCTTTGTTTATGATGATTTCTGGCAGATTTGATATTTCTGTAGTAAAGCAAAGTTTTAAATGTATCCCAAGATGTTTTCTCTTAGAAGCAGTCAACATGCTTTTTGTAAAGTTTTTGTAAAATGATACATAAGTATAATTTAATGGGAATCCTCTTTGGCTACTGTAGCACGCGATCATTTCCTTATTTTATAATTAGCCAATTATTGTTTCTCCGCATTTTGGGAGCTTTTGTCAAGCTGCTACCTTGGCTTTGCTGGGCAGCTGGGGAGCTGGCAAACCTTACTCTGGAGTTGAATATTGGGATTGACCATGTTCTAGCCCATTTCATTGAGCACTTTCTGAAGGTAAGCCCTGAACTGCTTTCCCGGGATGAAATGATCACTGCTTTCCCGAGTGGAACACGGTCGAAGAAGATGGCGGCAGACAAAGCTCTCAGGTGCAACAGCTGGGGAAGCAAGACAAAAACCTCGCTTCCTTGTCTTAACATCTGGACTCTTCAAGGAAGTGAGAAGTTTGCAGGTTTGCAGCTGCAACCCCTTCTTGAAAAATTCGGTGCATTTTACACATGGTTGCTTGTGTTTCCCAGACTTAACATGTTCACAGCACTGACATTTGAAGCTGGAGCTCATTCCCCTTGATGAGAGCAGAGAGTGCTCACAGGCTGACTTTAACTTTATGGGGTTGGGAAACTGGAAATGGGTCATTTACAATTTTCAAACAAATCAAAATGCACTTTCATCTCCAGTCCAAGTTTCTTTAAATGCAGTGAAAATAATAATAAATTAGCCCAACTTATTCAAAGTATATGTTTTCTGAGAAGGAACATTAACTCAGCAAATTAGAGGTAGAGGAGAGAGAGAGTGTGTGTGTGTGTGTGCATTCTAAACTACAGTGCGTTCTGTGGGAATATAGACTCATATGTCTTTACCCTTGTTTTGTAATTGAAATCACTCATTTCATTTACAAATCTTGGAGTGCACTGAATGTGAACATAGCAACGTATGGGAAATTAGAACATTTAAGTACTCAGATATATTCAAAGCAGAAAATGGGCACTTGAATTTTCTCATATTTTACTAAAATCCCTAATTTAAAAACTTTGTAGCAGATTAATTTTGCATTAAACATAACCATTCTTCTTAACATTGATTTTGATCATCCTACTGAAATAGTTACTTTACATGGACATAATCACTTTTTTTTAAAGCATAAGCATTCAGTGGACCATCAAAGTGTCCTTTAGGTTGCTGGGAGGGATGTAAAGAACATGTATATAAAGTGACGCAGCTCACCATCCTCATCTCTGCAAATGTAAGTAAGCACTGTTGCTTTAAAGCTGGATTTACTGTAGTCCAGAAGCACAATCCTAAGAATATTCTCTAGCATTAGTCACCGCATTAAATGCAGTATTTCTCCCTTCTGATGTCAGATACCTATGGCACACTCTACACGAAAAACCTTCTACTAAAACGACCTTAGGTTATGACATTTTAAATACAAAACAACATCTACCTCGATTCCTCAAACAAAACCATATGCCTTTCCAGTATAAAAAATACACTAGGCAGGTAGCAATATTGCTTCTATAATTTGAGGGAGTAAGGGAGGTTTCTTCTTTTGTATATTAAGTTTGTAGCACCTTACTCCCACCCCTTCCAATAAATATATGTTAGAGATTTTCCATGAAAATCAGCTCAGCAGCCAAATGGTTTACCTTGATTTTGATCTTCATATTTGTAGAAAGATATTTTTGGAAGCTTAAAAAAAAAGATAAAGGACTTTAAAGTCAAATGCATTTGGGATTAATTGCAAAGTCAAACATTTTAATTTTAACTAGGAGAAAGTAATCTAAGTGAATCACTTTATTAAAATTGTTGTTTCACTATAAATAAGGAACTATAAAAATTGTAATTTGTATATTCGGTCACAAAAAGCCTCACTCTAGGCAGCCAACTACTAACATTTTATATAGGGGCAGGGAAGCTCCCCTAAGGAAAATGTGCATATCTACCATTTCTTTTTAACAAAGATTGAGATGCTTATAAAAAACTTAGCAAAGACTTCTAAAAATAAAACCTCTCTGCTGTCCCTAGCCCCTCTTCTGCATACACGGTGTGTGCGGGTTTCGCTTCTCTCTCTCTTTTTGTCTCCATGCACGCTGAATTGTCTATTCCAACTTAAATTGCTAGTCAGTGTCTCACAGCTTTGCACAGCACTTTCTAACCCTTTCCTCTTGGGCATCTCTATTTGAAACGGAGCTTCATAGATCCGAAACAAACCCGTGTACCCACGTGAAGGTTTAATCATAACCGGCTACGCTCGCAAAATGAACAGCAAGTTCAGGGGAAAATGTGTGGGACACAACCAGCCGATAAAACCAAAACCCTCAGAAGAGATGCAAATGACATTTTATTATTTGAAACAGCTGCTGTGTAGCCTCGGACACATTTTTTTTTCCTTACAGATTTTTCCTGAATAACTTCATGCTCGTGTGGTATATCCTTTCATGCTTTCCCAGGTGACCAGAGCTCTCATGCCGTTTACCTTGCTCCAGGTAATTTGGGGAAATACCAGACATGTATCATGACAGAGTCTGTATAGTTATTTAGCTGCTAATTGATTCTCAAAGGAAGCAGACTGATGCTGTCACTCTAATACGTGTTAAAAATCTCCTATTTAAGCATACGCATTTTAGTGAAATTAAAGCTCACAGAAATTCTAGATGCTTGATGGAAAAAAAATGTTTGTGCAGGAAAAGTTATAATAAATGTTGCCCCTACGATAGAAAAAAAGGAATCTGTGTAAGTTTTCAGGGCTAATATTTATTTTTTTAATTAAAAAATATACTATGGTTTTCATTGTTGAAGTCCTTGATACATATCCATATAGAAATTGAATCTGGATTCTTTTAACCCAGAGTTTTTGCGTGCTCAGAACCCATCATAAGTATCAGAGGAAGGGATAATCAATACTTGTTTCAAAGCATGGCTTTGCCTCTCCTGTGTCTTTACTGAGTAGCTCTGTCGTTACTGGCTGCCTTGTCTTGAATACTGCGATAGCACAGGAACTCTCACCCACGAAAAGTCCTTACACTTGAAAAAGAGGGTGGAATGTCGATTTTTCAGAGGGACATTATGCTAGTGAATGGGCTTATCAGCAGTATAACAACATGAGAAGATAGATGAAGCCATAAAAAGGATTAAGTGGACTTGGGGCTGTTATAATATTGACCTAGTAACTAGTGCTGCCCCAGCCCCTGAAACAATACACTGATAAAAGTTTGCTTTCATTTCTGGCTGGACTTTTTTCTCCTAGAACCTTCTCTAGCAATAGTCACACATTCGCTCTTCTGCAGTCACTAAATTCTGCCTGTATTAAAAGTCATCATCAACAACAAAACCCCCTTTTGGGACATCTTGTTCTAGTAATGTTTCTGTGACGTGTAGTGGGACATGCATTCACTGCCGACTGTCACGGAACCCCCTGAGTAGCCTGGAGCATGCATCTTAGCCTTCTCACTTTCCTTTCCAATAACGTGGGGTAACTAGTAAGGAAGAGACATGTTTTCCTCCATTGTAAGTATAATTTGATAATTTGAAAGAGACCTGTTTTTACATTTCAAATCTACAGAGATACTCATACTATTTTCTTTAAAAAATAGTTAATGGTAGCAGAAATCTCAAAGATACATGAGAATAAATACTGGGCCCTACGAGACGGAACCCTGTAGAGGAGGTCGCTTGTTTAAATTACATTCAATTTAAGGTATGTGCAAAAAGAGACTTCAGGTTTATATATACCTTTACAATGCTTTTTTGCAAATGGCTTGGGCTATTGCCCAAATTATATCTTTAATGTAAAGAATATCCCAAAAGTTAACCCACTTGATTCGTTACCTTCAAGCTGCTTATGAATTCAACCAGTTCAATTTTTATATGAGAAATTAGTTTCAGAAGATAATTTCATCAATATCACTTAGAATGCTTTTCATATGGGCTATGGTGTGCTACAAAATCTAACTTAATATAAAGAGGGGGAAAAAAAGAGAAAGAAAAAAAGGTGGGGGGAAGCCCATCATTTTCATGCACGGAATCCATTCCAGTTTTTTCCAAGAGCCCGAGGGGATCCAACAACAATAGGTTATATTAAGTGCAATTAGAATCATAATGCAGAAGCAAGTAAATTAGGGCAGATGCTGATATTTCAAAACTAGGGGGCTGTCCCTATATTTGAACAGAATTGCACAGACGCCTAGGGAAGTACAATGCTTAATAACACTGTCTCCTTCTCAATACATGAAGATTATTTTCAGAAAATTTACCAAAATAATAATAATGTCCCTTTAAATGCAACTCCAAAAATCTTACCCCAAACAATAATATTGTATAATTCAGTAAGTGTGGATTGTGTAATTGTACCAAGAATTAAAACCCTAGGTTTTAAATGTTTAAACTTATTTCTCTATGTCCCTATTCCGGCTCACACTGCAAACAGGTGCGAACGAGAGAGAGAGAGAGAGAGAGAGAGAGAGAGAGAGAGAAGCCGTGTGGCTGGGATTAGGGCCCACAGAGGCAGGGCAGGAGGGGCACGGGGCAATGCTTTGTTATTAGAGCGTCCTGTGCTGTTAATGGCTTAGTGGACCTGCTTGGATTCAAGCTATGATTCTCTGACTGTGCAGGAGGAAACCTGGAGGAAACAGTCTCGGTGTAGGTAGACACAAAGCTGCCCTGGGTGTCAAGGTGGCAGCAGAGAAGGACATTTTCCGGTTAGTAGGAAGCAAGCTGCTGCACTGACAGTGAACCCGGGGTGGACAAAGTTCCAGGAGAGCGCAGGCTGGGGTCCTGGGGCAGCTTCAAGGATACAATGGCTTCCTCATTGTTTGTCAAAACAGGGAATAACAGTAGAGGGAGCCAACCCCAGAGGACCTCTCTAGTGGTAAGACAGGGAGTTTGAGAGGTTGGTTTTATTTTTCTTTATGATCACAACACTGCCTTATATTTAAAAACCTGTTTGAGTCATTTCCCTGAGGAAGAACACTGACCCCATTCCCACAGCCTCCCTACTCTCAATGTGCTAAGTGAAGTGTGCCACAAAGCACACTTTTCAATGCTTCCTTGAAAGTTGCAGCCCAGGCAAGGACCCCTCTCTGGGTCCCCCTCTTCCTGGCCTTTATTTATGAGGGCCCTGAGTGTGGGCGGGCAGGGGCAGCTGCAGGCAGTACACCCCCTCCGCGCCCCTCCTCCAGGCCGGGCCGCACTCCAGGACATGCGTGGCAGGTGGAGGTGAAGGGGGAGATAATGACCATTTGGGGACAACCTATTTAAGTAACTGTTTGTTATACAATACAAATTCCTAGTTGGCTCCAAGCATGAACTCTCAAAGGGAGAATGCTGCTGGGGACAGTTGGAGACTTTGTTTTAACCAAATGAGCAAACTGAAGCTTGGGGCTTTGTTGTGAAAAGGGAGGGCTTTGTGGTGGGCCTTGCTTACTGGCTCAAGGCTTCCAGCACTGCCCCTGCCCACCC